>NW_027094116.1:1200000-1800000 GCF_029207755.1 Chamaea fasciata | reverse complement strand
ATCCTGCCTTCCCTGGGCCCCCCAAGGCAAGCAGGGGCACCTACCCATCCAGCTCTGCAGTCTCTATGTAGCATAACCCATGCGGTTCACTGCTGGAGAGGAGGAGGAGGTCAGCCTGCTGGGAGAGATTTGTGAAGGGTTGTGCCAACACTGGGGCTCCCTGATGCCTTCCCCAGGGAAGCTCCTGGCCCTTGGATGTCCTTGGAACTCGTTGGAGCATCTGCAAAGGCTGTCCCTAACCCCATGTATCCTTTGCACCCGAGCCTAGCCACCATTGCTGCAAGTGCCCAGATCCCCAGAGTTCAAAATATGGCTCCACCATGGCTCCAACTCTCCAATATAAATGCAACTTCTAGGTCGGAAAGCCCTAATGTCCCCATCCTGGGAAGTGATGGAGGAGCACAAAAGCAAAGCGGGAGTGGCACCACACCCTTCCATGGTCCCTGTGTGCCACCCACCCTGCTAGAACCATACTTGTCTCAGGGCTGCACTCACCGCCACAAACTGGTTGTTCTCCAACTTGATGATGTCTCCAACACGGACATTCATCCACTGCTCCTGCCGAAGGCTGTAGAGGGACAGCATACTGTAGTCAGGCAGGAGCCCTGCCCACTGCCCTGTGCCACATCCTGCAGGGTCCCTGACTCCCTCTCCACTGCTCTGTGCCCATGACACTCACACTCCACCGATCAGGACCTGAGACTGCCGGTTGTTCACCTGGTTGTCGCTTTTATGGCGGAACTGGGAGCAAGGGGAAGAGAAAGAAGGGTCAACCTCTTGGGGATGGGGTCCTGTGTTCCCACACCATCTCAAATGCCATGGCTCTGGACACCACACTCCTGCACAGCATCTCAACCCCCTGCCCAGTGGGCAGAGGGACGCAGGGGGAACCACTCACATAGTCATCGGTGGCATCTTTGACAGCTGTGATGGTTAAGACAAGAACCAAAGGCACGATGGTGGTAAACCAGGAGAGTGAAGAAATCTGAGGAATCAGCTGGGGACAGGGAACAGGAATTACATGGGAACCAGCCAGCCTCAGGACCATGCTGCCCCTGCTTGAGGGTGCCAAATCTCTCCACTTCCAAAGTTTGGGACTACTCAGAGCCCTGCTGTATGCCCAGGCAGGGAAGGACCGCACTCACCTGCAGGATGAGGAGGAAGAGGAAATAGGTGTTGGCCACTTCTTGGAACTGCTCGAAGAGGTTGACAGGCAGGAAGGTGACAATGTTGTACTTGGAGGTCTTGATGCAGTTGCTCTAGGGACGGATGGGGCAAGAAGGGGGTTTACAGGCTGCTGAGGCCCCCCCAAGATCAGATCACTCTGGAGGGCAGGGCCTGTGGCTTACTGTGCTCTTTTGGGGGGTCAGGCTCCTGCTCCTGTGCTACCTCTGGCAGCTTCCTTGGGAAGCCAATTCCTCAGTCTCAGTCACCAGCCGGTACCCTGGGACCAGCCTCCTCCAGCAGCAGCACCTGGCCCCCACAAGGGTGACCCCAACCCAGACCCCCTTCTCCCCTCTCCGCAACCAGCTCTGGAGCAGCCAGGGATAACCTTCAGCATGGGGGGAGGTCAAGCACTGCCCTCCCCAGGCACCTTCAGAAGCTGACCCATGATCCACATTGGGATGTGGGACCAGGCTGGGAGCTGGGCAGAGCCAGAGGGTTGTTGGCCTTGGCCAAGCATGGGAGGCTGAATCCTCCACACAGAATGCACTGTGCTCATCCAGCCCCACAGCTGTATTGGCATTAATGTCATCAGCACCATTTTCTCAGGGACAAACATCTATTTTGTAGCCATAACAGCTCCCCCCTCCCCTGCCCCCCCAATGAGGTATGGGTGATTCAGACCCTAACCCCACAAACTTGCCCGAGGACCCCCGGGAAGGGGTTCAGGCCCCCCTCACTCACTGCGTACTGGAACTTCTCGTTGTACTCCCGTGCGTTGGCTCGCACTCGACGCTCTTCCTCTGCAACACAGCACCCTGTCACCCCCATGCTCCCTGACACTCCTTACATCTGCAGCCAGACAGCTCCAAGACCCTGAACCCTGACACCCCAATCTCCTCTCCATCCTGAGAGCCAAGCTAGTCCCAGAATCCCAGAAGGCAGGGAACAGGAAGTCTCCCCAGCTGCGTCATGTGGCCTGTGCTCCCCCATGCTAGGACCTGTACCCCTGCACACCTAGAGCTTCAGCCTTGCTTAACTCTACCTCCACCCCTAAATTCTGCATCCCCAGATCCCCCCAAGCCTGCACTGCTAGACACCCAGCTCTACTTACCTGTATTCCCAGAGTCCCAGATTCTGCATCCCCCATCTGACTTATCTGCTCCCCCAGCTTGGCACCCCGAGGTCACCAGACCCTTACAGCCCTGCACCCCCAGATCACACCTCTGCTCCCTCAGCCCTGCTTTGCTGCATTCCTGGATTCCCAATCGCGCCCCCCCAACCCCTTTTAGCTGCAGCCCTGCACTCCTAACTCTGCACCCCCCGGCTTCCATTTCTGCTCCTCCCCCGTGCTCACCCCGCATCCACCCGCCCCGTCGGGGTCGCGGACCCGCTCGTCGGACATCTCCCGGGGCACGGCCCCGGGCCCGGCCCCTCTCGCCCCGCCCTGCCGCGTTACTGGGGCAACGGCCGCACTGGGGCCCGATGGGGACCCGCCCGGGCTTCTCCTGGGCCCACCGCGGCCCCGCTTACCCGGGGCTCGGCGGGCCGCGCAGCGCTCCATGTCCCGCGGCCCCGCAGCCCATGGGGAGCAGGCGGGCGGCCGGGCCGGGCCGGGCCGGGGCCGCTGCCTCTGCCGCCGCCTCAGCTCCCCATGGCCGCGGCGGCGCCGGTCGGCGGCGGAAGTGAGGTGGGGGCGCGGGGAAGCGACGGAGCGCGGCCGCGGGGGGCGGCCCAAATTGCAACCCCGGCGGCGTCCTGGCCAGCGGGGCGGCTCCACGAGGTCCCGGGGGGCCAGGGACAGCCCCACAGGTTGCCAGGGGGCAATGCCGGGGGTCCCGGGGACAGCCCCAGATCCCAGGGGGGCAACCCCCACACTCAGCAGTACGTGTCCCCCAGGCTGGGGTCCCCCTGCAGCCAGGCCTGGCCGGCCTTCCTCTGGGGGCTGGGGGGCATGGCCTCCACCGTATCCCTGCCCCCCCATGTCCATACACAAAGACACCCGGGGCCTTCAGGACTCTTTTAATGGTGTGACAGGGACTGTGGGGGAGACTGTGCTGCTGGCGCATGGTGGTGGGGGATACCCGGTAGGCACTGTCTCCCCAGTGTCCTTCTCCTTGGGCGACATCTGAACGTCTGGGTCGATGGCGGTGTTGACTAGAACGATGGAGCTCTGCTCTGCCAGGATTTCGCTCTCTTCCTCCGGGTGGTGGAAAGTCACAAAGAGGTGGTACAGGTATGTGCCCACGGCGGCTCCCAGCAGTGGTGCTACCAGTGGCACCCACCACCATCCATTGCCCCTGCTGAGGACGGGACCAGGTGGGCTGGGGATCATCCCTGCCATCTCCACCTCACCCCCTTCACTCTACCCACCTGAAGACCTCGGGGCCCCAGCCTGCCACATAGGTGAAGAGCCGGGGCCCTAAGTCCCGCGCAGGGTTCAGGGGGCAGCCACAGTTGGCCCCCATGGAGGACTCAATGGATAGCACCAAGAGAGCCACAACCACTGGTTCCAGGCCCTTGGGGACAGCCTTGTTGCGGGCATCTATGATACCCATGACACCCACCATCAGCACCGCTGTGCCGATCACCTGCAAGGACAACGCAGCAGCTCAGCACCACGGGGACTGAGGGGGCTGGGGGAGCTGACAGTGGCACCCACCTGGTCCAAGAAGCCATTGGTGATGGAGACGTAGTCAGCCGGGTAAGTGGCAAAGATGGAGGCAGTTTCTCGAGGACCAGAGACAGTAAGGGTCCCGTTGCTGTAGTGCCAGATGGCATCTTGGGACAGAGGCAGAGCATGTCCATTAGCCTGGCCACCCCAGCCATCACTGTAGGGTTCTCTAGCCCAATGCTAGCCCCCATACCATAGTAGAGGATGTAAACAGCTCCAGCAGATATGAAAGATGCGAAGGTCTGCACAACCACAAAGATGGGAAACTTCCACCAGGGAAACTGCTCTATCAGGCACATGGCAAAGGAGAATGCTGGGTTCATATGGGCCCCTGCAATGGAGTAGGGAGAAGGGCTGGGAATGGAGGGTCCTGGGAGACTCAGAGCCAGAGGACAGCAAGAGTAGGGACTCCTTCCTCTATCTCACCAGAAATTCCCCCTGCAGTGTAGACGCCCACCATGACAGCCAGGGCACCTCCCAGGTAGGTGGTGAGGAGATTCCCCTTCACCTCAGAGCTGGTGATCTTCTGTGCAGAGCTGCCCAGGGTGATTATCTGGAGAAGAGGAAAGTAGTCCCACCTCAGTCCTGGTGGCCTTGTGTGGAGACCCTCCCACCGCTGATACTGCAGGGCAGCAAGGCAAGGGCTATGCTGGTGCTGCCCCCCTGGTTTTGCTCCTCAGTACTTGGACACCAGACAGGGTGGTGGTTACTCCCCTTGCTTGTGGTTTTGATGGCAAAGCAACCAAATTATAAGCAATTAAGTAAACTGCTTTCTGTGGGGAGGTGTTGGGGAAGAGATACCACAACATAGCCCCAGGGACACCATTTACCATCGTGGGATGCAGCTCAAATGCTAAGAACAGCACCAGAGTCCCAACCTTTGCCTGCTCTGAGGCAGGAGGTATTGAGGCACACACTGTCCAGCACCACACCCTGTTTGCACCAGAGCCACGGCACAGGGCGGACCATGCTGTGGGAACAGGGTCCAAGTGGGAAGACAGGCGGTGCTGAATTGCACTTTTGAGTGTAGCGCAGCCCCAAACCCCTCCAACCCCATGGGGCAAGCAGCAGAGCCCTGGGACTCCTGGCACCTGCCACCACCCCACCATCAGCCCTGTCCCACCCACAAGACCCACCCCCCCAGCCCCAGCCCACCTGCCTGCCCTGCTTACTATGAGCATGAAGGTGGCCAGCAGCTCAGCCAGGCATTCTCGCACCAGCTGATTCCGGATGTGGAGCAGACTCCGGGCCCTCGTCAAGAAAGAAGTGGTGCCCATAGTGCTGACCAGGCAGGGGCAGCAGTGACAGCAGTGACAGCAGCGACAGCAGTAGCAGCAGCAACAGCAGTAGCAGCAGCGACAGTGGCAGTGGCGTAAATGTCTCATTCGCAGCAGGTTTTATGAGCCCTAGAGCCAGGTGGGTGATTATGTGCAGACTTTAAACCAATCATGGCTGCACCAAGGGAGACGCCTGGTGGGGACCAGAGTCCCATGTGGGGCCAGGGACACCGTGTGACAATGCTGCACCCCAGGAGCGCCAGGCTGGGTGGAAGCACCTTGATCCCTAAGTGGCTGTGGGGTGCCAAGACCTCACTCAGGTGAGCAGGCACAAGTATTTCCCAGCCAGGAACTCCCTTTATCCCTGCCACATCCCTGCCCAAGCCACAGCTGCAGTCAACACTAATGAAGAGGTCCTGGAAAGGCCTCTGGGCTGGGCCAGACCCTCAAGAGTGGCCCAGGGGAGGCATTAGCACAGCATCGGGCAGGGAAATGGGAGAGGAAAGTAAGAAGGGAGCAGTGCAGGCACAGGAGCCCAGCAACCACCTCCACCCCTTGAGGCAGCCCCCCAAGTGTCATCCTGGTGGACGGGGGGAATCTGCCTCCAAACCCATGAGATTCCAGTCTGAAGGAGCATGGAAGGTCACGATTTAGCATAAATAGACTTTATTGCTCTGTACACACATACACTCAGTGCCCACAGGGGTCCCTGTGGCTCTGCAGCGCTGCAAAAGGTGGGCAGCCTCCAGCCCAGGCACCACTTCCCAGCAAGATCTGACCCATCTACAACAAAAACAGGTGGTAAAAAGAGACTGCTGCCTGCTCTGACAAGCCTGGCAAGCCCAGGGTCCCCCCAGACTGCACCTGTCACACATACGGGCTGCTCAGTCAGGACTCGACAGAGCTACCAGCTCGAGAACCAGCGTCGGAAGAAGCTGCCTAGCACAGATGAGGGGTCGCTCGGGTTGGCAGCACGAAGCTCATCTTGCTGTGGCCACATGCCAGCGAACTGTGCCAGCTCTCCTGGGAGGGCAGGGAGAACTCCCTCAGTGGGGCCCCCATCCACTCCCTGCATCCTCCCCAGACTCCCACTCACGGTCATCCATGTTGACCACCTCCTCCCGGTAGTCCTTCTTCTGCCCATCCTCCTTGGTGGTGGTGATGAAGGCCTGGTCCCCCTTCCAGCGCGTCACCGTTGTCTCCCGGCGGCCCTGGCTGTCCTGCACAGTGCGGCGCTCCTCTACTGCCTGTGAAGAGTGTGGAGCCCTGAGAGACTCCCCAGCAACGGGGATGGTGTCTCCAGGTCTCCCACAGCCCTGCTACACCTGCAGGGACACTCACCCCATCAGGGAGAGTCACTTTGGTGACAGAGACACTCTGGAAGTAAGAGTGGGACTTGGGCTCGTTGGGTCTCAGGATGGTCCCCAGCCCCACGGAGGAGACCTGGGAGTCCAGGTCTGGGGGGAGATGTAAGCTGGTGGCTGCAGCAGGGGTACATGCCCCAGAGGCTGTGCTAGCACAGGGGGCTGGAGCAGGGAGGGGAGAGGCCCCCCCAGCCCCTGCTCCCAGCACCCACCTTGGTCTTCCTTAAGGCCAGGAGGAGTTCGGTGAGCATCTTCCAGCTGCAAGACAAAGCCACGTACCACTGACGCCAGTGACAAGAGGCAAAGCACGACACTGGGGCAACACTGCAGCAGCACAGAGCTGGCTACCGCTGTTGAGTCTGCGGGAGGCAGATCCCAGACCCCTCACCTACCCCTAAGAAGGGTCTCCATGGCCGGGCCAGATCGCCGGCGTCCCCGGAGCTCCCCGGGGCCGCGCTGGCAGAGGGACTCTCCGGGTGCTTCAGCATCGAGTCCCGCAGCGGTCGCTTTGCGCTGCCTTCGCGGGGGCCGGGCAGGGCGGGCTCTGCGCAGCAGAAGGGCGTCGGTCAGGCCGAGGGGCTCTGAGCAGCCCCAAGAGTCTCGCTCAGCCCTTCCCAAACCCACCGAAAGGCTGCTGGGGCTCGGCCCAGAACCCCCCCAAGACGCCTAGGAGCTCGCCCATGTCCCGGAATAGCCCCTCGAAGGCGCCGCGGGATGAGCCAGGACGGAATCCGAAGCCGAAGTCCTGGGGGGGCTGCGACATGGACGGGTCGCCATCCTCCTCCTCCTCCTCCTCGTCCCACGCCGCGTCGCCGAACAGCGGGTCCCGAGGTCTGCGGGACCGCGGCAGTGAGACACCCGGACAGGCCGGAGTAACCGGGGGTTGAGAGAGGGACAGAGTTTGTATGGGTGGGGCCGGGGCAACCCAAGGGACGAGCAGAGTTACCTGTACGGTCCTGGGAACCCGAAGAAGCCGCGAAACACGTCGTAGAAGCTCATCCCCCCTCTGGCTCCCGCTCCCCCGTCCCCCCCGCTGCGGCCGGGTCGCGCTGCCGCAAAGCACCGCGGCCGTAAAGCGCCGCCGAGTGTCGCGAGGCGCCGCGGCAGAGGTGCCCGTGCCGTGCTCTCCCCGCCGACACCGGCACGGGCTGGAGTCCTCCCGGTCTGACCGCCCCAGGCCCGCGGCCCCTGCCCGGCCGCACGAGCTACCTACCCCGGGGAGTGTGTGCCGGGGCACCCCCGCGGCGGCAGGGGTGGGCTGGCGGGTTACCAGGCTCTATCCAGCGGCACTTGTGCTCCTACAGCCCTGCTCTGTGCCCCCAGCTGAGCTCCACGAGTCCGTCTGAGCCCTGCCGCTCCCCCGCCAGGCCCGCACAGCAGAGGAGGACTCCAACTCTGGCCTTCACCGCAGCAGGGAGCCCGCGAAGCCCCAGCCCCTTACCTTGCAGCGAGGAGGCTGAGGGAGAGCACAAGGCCAAGGACAGCTCAGCGGCCAGGGACAGACAAGCACTGCTTCCTCCTGCACCAGTGGTCTCATCGCCCTCCCCTGCATCTATGACCACCCTCCCCCTGACTGTGCCGCTGACCTCATGGGCAGGAGGGGGCTGGGGAGAGCACCCCTCAACCCCCAAAAGGAGGACCAGCAGCACCAGAGCAGTAGAGGCATAAGGCAGAGCACAGCAGGAGGCAAAAATGAAGGGTCAGGGTCTCAGAGGTAGGGGTAGGACAGTGGCATTATCCCTGTGCTGGCATCCTGCTGCCCAGCGCAGCAGCTGGGAAAAGGAAAAATCCACAAAAGGTGTGGACAAAAACACCAGCAAGAAGCTGGGGAGGGGTGGGGGAAGTGCTGCCCCCACTGCCCAGGGCCGCCCACCCCCTGCACCAAAAATAGGGAACGAGGCTGAGAAGGTGGAAAAAATACACACATCACTTTGTGATCTTTATTCTCTTCAGTAAATCCCCGCTCGGGGCTGCAGCTGAAGGGATCAAGTGGAACTGAAAAATACAAGATCTGGACTGCATAGAAAAAAAACCAAAACATAAAAAACAAACCAAACCCCACAAAACAAAACAAAGGAAAAAAAAAAAAAAGAAAAAAAAAATCCCCAACCCAAAAGCAGAAGATACTTACAGCGTGCAAAGCAGGGCAGGACCTGCACTCTGGGCCCGTGAGGATGGTGGGACGCAGATGGAGAACATAAAATACCAGGGGGGACCCCTTGCTGGGGTGGGGGAGAAATGAGAGAACTAGAGGACAGCATGGGGTTTTTGTTTTTATATACAAGACACATTTATCCATTAAATTTAGAACACGGTACAAAAAAAACACTTCAACTAATTATTCTTACAATGCTGCTCATATCAATTACTGGTCTTAATCCTAATAATAAGGGGGTTTGCTGTAGGCGACTCGCAGCTTCCACTCCTTTGGATCTGAGAGATTCTGGGGCAGCTGGATGGGAGAGGGGATAGAAAGGAGTAAAAACCAAAAAAGGCCCCTACGGCAAACGGTTCAGATCTGAATGCGGAGAGAGAGAAAAAAAAAAAAAAGGAAAAAAGAGAAAAAAATACAAATTCTATATTACATACAACAGGAAAGTGGCTGAAGACAGACAACGCAGAAATGCCTGCGGCCTGCCCTGCAGGGCCCTGCTGGGGCTGGAGGCCCGGGCCCTCCCTGCTGCAGGGCTCTCTCCTCCCTGGGATCCTTCCTCATCGTCGGGGTCACTGGGATTCTCTTCCAGAAGCAAGTGGTGGCTAGGGGGCCTGGCCTCAGTTGGCACCCCAGCTGTAGCTGTTGTAGGCGGACTTGTTGGCCTGGGATTTCTGGGGGATGGAGCTGCCTTGGCTGCGCTGCCCAGAGCCACTCTGTGGGAAAGGGCAGAAGGAGAAGCAGGTGGTGAGTGCAGGGGAATCACCCCCACCCTACTCCATAGGGCAACTCTGGCAATGCCTCGGCCCCAGAAGATGGCCCTGGCCAGGTGCTCTGGGCAACAGCTCCTCGGCAGCCGCTGATCTGCCTCAGCCCAGCTGAGCTCCCTGGCGCTGGGGCTGCCTCCAGCACCTCACAGCTGCACCGTCTGTGCCCCAGCACCCTCCCTCGGCTCCACACTTTGCTCCAGGCCAGCAGTGCACAGGGCCGTGGGCAGCTTGCGTGGCGACTGAGCAGCAGGGAGAGGGGAGACGGGGAAGGGTTGGTACAGGTTGTGTCTGCGCGCAGGTGTGTGTGTGTGCACATACTGACTGAGGACCTCTATCCTCGCCTCGCGGGGCCATGGGGGAGAAGAAAGGGGCCACGTGATCCTGGGAAGCCTTAGGGGCGGGGGCAGAGCCCAGGGCAAGTGCAATGCATTTTCCAAGAGTTCATTACCTGATCTTCCTGCTGGCGTTGACAGCACAGTATCATCTGCAAATATGGAAGCTGTTGCAGTACCAGGATATGTAAAATAAAGGGACAAACTATGACAATAGAAATCCATAGTTAGACCTGAAAGCTCCTGCAGGGTCATGGCTATGGCAAGTAACCCCTTTGGTGCTGGCCTGCGGAGCTGCCGCTCTGAGGATGGGGGAGGTCGGGGTCCCCCAGATGTGTCTGCATGAGGAGGCACTACCTGGCCCTATCTGGTGCAGCCCAGCAGCAGGGGGGTTGTGCAGAGTACCCACCCTGCCAGAGTGCACCCCAGGCCTTCCTTCTCACCTCATCCTCTTACCAGCCCTGTGTGTATGTGCAGGTGTGAGCATGTGCATGCCACCGTGTGTGTCCGCCGCAGAGCATGAGGGAGGGAGGCAGGGAGGGAGAGAGGGACCAGGGAAGTAAAGGGGGAGCAAGAGCCCTAGGAGATATGCCACTAAGGGGCTGAGGTGCCTGGGGCATTGCTTACCTGCCCATCCTGCTGCAGGTGGTGGTGGAGGATCTGCGAGTGAGGCTGCTGATGCGGGGTCAGGATGTGCATGAAAGGGGTGGGAGGGTACGCTGCTGCTGTTGCAGGGTTGATGGGGCCGCCGCTGCCCAGCGCCGAAGGCAGGTTGAAAGAGGCTGCTGGGGTTCCAGTGTGAAATCCCTGCTTCTCGAAGGATTGCTAAGAAGGAGATGCCAATGGCAGAATAAGGGCTGGGAGCCAGGGTGGCAGTGTGCCCCTCCCCATCTCTACACATCACAGTGCCAGAGTCAGCATATGGTACAGAGAACAGTCTCTTCCTATGGCTCTTTCTGGGCTTGAAATTGCTGTAAGCTGAGAAAGGTCAAGCAATTTCCTTCTCCCTGACTGACTGATCCAAGGAGAAGAGACCTCATTGCCCAGGGAGGCTGTCTCAGAGCTTGGCTTCTCCTCCCCAGCAATGCAGGAAGCACTCACAGACACTAACCTGAGTTTTGGAGTAGACAGAGCCCGAGATGTCTGGCACACCTGTATTACTGGATGTCACAGATACACCTGGGGAGAAGCGAGAGGTGGGTGTTAGGCAGCAGCCAGTGGGTCAGCAGGAGCTGCTTGCTGCTAACACCAGCAACACCTGGTGGAGAGCTCCGGATGTCAGAGAAGAACTGCAGACAGACTGGCCTGGGCAGCCAGGCCCTGGCATGAGAACATGCAAAGCACCCATGTAAGTTATTTTGCTCTGGACATACACAGTTTCAAAATGCCTCCAGAAACCAGCTGAAGGGCTGCCTGCCACTCAGAGAAACACATGGAGAACAGCAGGTCTAAGGAGAGCTGGGGAATGCAATGGACAGATAGGGAAACAAACCCACAGCACATGGCACAGCAGCAATAACAGCCCAAAGGCTCCTCGGGAGTAAAAGGCAATTGTATGTAAAGGCAACTCAGCTGTGGCCTGGGATGGCTGGTGGAGTGACTGACAACACAAGCCCCAGGCTGTTTATAAAAGAGGGTGACACAGAGGACACCTCAGCCATCCCTTAATGCGTGGAAAAAGTGCTGAAATGAAAGCAGTTTGAAGGACTCAGCACCAGGTGACCTGGTACAAAGCTGAAATACCTTCGCAAAGAGAAAATACTATCTTGCAGGGCTCTAATGCAGAGAAAAAAAGTGACAAAAGGAATTTAAAGACTGGAAGAGGAAGCCAAAATGCAGCGCTGTGTAAGTCAGCCAGACACCAACCAAGTACCAAAACAGGCAGCAGGTTCATGACCTTCCTGCATCTTTGAATCAAGGACACTTCCCTAGAAAGTGTCTGCCAAACACTGGTGGGAAACAAGTTTGAATCCAGAACAATTCCTGTTCTGTTAATCACATACAGGCAGTTAAAAGAACAACAAACCATCCAGCAGCTTAAGCTTCTGATAGTGGTCCAAGGGCCCAGACAACTGACTGTGGGGCACAGAGGAGGGCGTGAAGTGATCTACAACCCCCAAATGTACTCCAGACCGGGATGCAGAACAATCCTGGGCCTTTCTAAAGATAATCAAACTATTTGGGAGCAGCACCCCCGGCATTTTTCTCTATTACTGCTGTAAGACAGCAGTCCCCATCACAGCCAGTAAGACGGGGAGCAAGTCCTGCTGCTGTGAAAGGTGCTTTTGTGGATCTCTTACCAGTGCTGTACCCATGAGAGCCATAGCCACTGGGCTGCTGGAAAGGGGTTGCTGATGCGTTGACGCTGACATTCACACCATGCTGCTTGGAAGAGGTAGGAGCAACCTACAGAGAGGAACAGAATGAGAAGAGGCTTTGCTGTGCCACCCTTCTGTCCAAACCCCACACCTTGCCTCTGGGAAACTCACAGGGAACACAGCGGGCCCATACTGGAAGGTGCTGGGGAGCCCTGGTACCCCTGTGTAGTATGGCAGACTGGTGTAACTGTAGCCAGGAGGCAGCGCCGGGTTCAGGAACGTCTGCTGCGTGGTGTGGTGAGTCTGGGTCTGGCTCTGCTGAGGCTGTGCCAGAGTTGTTGCAGGAGCAGGGGAAGAGGCATCACCACGGCCAAATTTTGTTAAGTCACCTGAAATAGAGGAGGCGAGAGTGAAGAACCAATGCTAAATCCTGGCCCAATCCAACTCAGCCCAAAGGTGACCCAGTCTTTTGATAAACAGTGACTTCAATCACACCCCCCCACACACACACCACCTCCTGCCAGTGCCAAGGACTGTGGCCTTCAGACCTTTGCACACTGATAAGGTGAAGCTGTTAATTGCTCCTTGGCCCTAACAGCACTACAGAGGCAAAGGGAAACCACAGAAGCTAAACTCACAATCTGGCACTGATTAAACCTGCTAGCAGAGCCTGATGACCTCTAGCAGAGCTAGAACTGTCCCTCATCCCTCTCCATGCACCACCAGCAGGATTGAACACAACTCAGATCCTTGCCTGGGCTGTGCAGGGCTTGGCTGCAGGGCTGGGGGAAGCTCCCTGAGCTGATCCTGATGAGCACCTGCTTGACTCTTCCATGCAAACACTCTCCTAATTCAGAGCTCACATAGTGGCATGCTCTGAGCTTGGCATTTCAGCCTCAACTGGGCAAAAGCACTTCCACACAAACCAGCTCCTGCCAAAGCTGAGGAGAACTGGTGCTGGAAAAAGAGCGAACCTCCAAGTGCTACAATTCCTAAAGCATGTGAAAGCCCAGTCACTGCCCACTGTGGATTGGTAGTGCATTAATGCACTTACCAAGGTCAGTGAGAGATCATACACCTACCTACTGAGTGCTTGGGTTGAGTTTGACAGGTCTCAAATTTCTCACTTGCTTTCTCCATGAGACTGTCCCATAGGAAAAAAAAGTTATTTCTCCGTATTTTGTATTTCTTTCTGTTTATACTCTCAGTGCTTGACAAACACTGCTTACCACCTGCCTCACAATCACCTGGAAAGCAGTCCCCAGTTGTAGGCCTTGCAGAATCTTTCAGCACTTCCTCACTCCCTTTCCAACTGCCCCATTAACTTCTACTTTGCCCACCTCTTCTCAGTATCAGACCTTGACACAACCAGATGCTCAAAGGGAAGGCAAGAATTTAGCTGTGAGAGGCATGCTTCAAACGAAAAGCGGTGCAGGAGGCACAGTGCAGGTGCAGATGTAGCTTCAGTGGACAAAGACACAGGACACTAGTACAAGCAGCACAAACCCTGATGGGATGGGAATCAGAGCAGTCTTTTTCCCTACCAGAGTATGGATTGCTGCTCAGGCTGCCATCTCTTCCAGTCAGTGGTGTGGTGGGTGTAGGGAATGGGATGCTGTAGTAATCCTGATGAACAAAAACAAAAGGAGAAAACATTTTATCAGCTCTGTCCAAAGTGCAAAGCAGTATCTTTTGGGAGAGAGGAATTTCTGTACTGTAGCTGCAACGTATGTCTGAGTACTGCAGTTCAACCAGCCACATCCAGGCTGATCATGACCTACAGCAGCCCCAGCTTTTTGTAGCATGTACCATCCCCCTCATCTGGCTATTAAGAAGAACCAGAGGAGGTCTACTGGTATGCAGTTCTTAAACTGCCTGGAGTTTCCCCCCCACTTCAGAAGAAAATGGACATGTCCGATTGCTAAATGAAGCCCATTCTCATCAGATATTTGATGTCACTGGCTCTATCATGGATCAGAGGTGAATCTCTGTAACAGCCCTGCTATTGTAACTCATGCTCCCTGGCTCCACGAGGAATATGGCTATCATGAGTAACTCATGCTGCCAACTCCCAGTGTGCCAAAGAGCAAACGGATTAACTCCTCACTGCTGCTATGGAGAGGTGCATCCACTCAGCACCTCATTATGTCAGCTCTTCAGAACTGCTGCTCGGAGAGAGACTGCCCTGTATATCCAAGCAGCACCAGTTGAAGTGGTGTGTCTTTGTCATTCTGCAGTACTCACCAACGGGAATCTTGTCTGGAGCATTTGCAAGTCATCATATCCATACACCTGTGGCTAGAAAAAGAGCCAGAGATGACATTAGGGACATGGACTACATAAGGACACCTAATTTTAGATCAAACATTTAGATAAACATGAGAGAAAGCCAGAAGAAGCCCATCAGCAGCCACAAGCCACCAGGTACAGGCAGAGCCTCTACACAGGTTGATGCTGCCAGAAGTTTTGGTGAGTTGCTCAGAGAAAAGTGCTCCAGACCATAAAGCCACTCAACAGTTTTTCTCTGGAAATCATCCAAAACTGAAATCTATCCTCACCTTTAAGAGAGGGTGTGACACACACTCCTAGACTTTGTGGCCACTGCTACCCTTGCCCTGACTGTTTGCCTTTTGTCACACCATGTTTCTAACACAGCTCTGTGCTTTCACACACTGTGCTCTGCCCAAGGACTCTTCAAAGGCTGGAGAGGCTGCAGGGAACAGGCACATAGACTCTGTTCTGGCGTGATCACGACACACATTTACCCCTATGGGCAAATGGAAATCATGGAAAAAAACAGCAGGTCCAAACTCTGCCTGTCCAAAGCAGCCCTGCTGGGTTATGTCACAGACTTTAGTTTCCCCACCATGCTACATCCCTCACTGCTGCAGAGGGAGCTGGGAGGGACCTGGTGGCATGACATCACTGCAAAGTTCCACTCACCGGATAGGCATGTAGCAACCCTGGAGCCATGATGTACGGATTAGGCAACAACGGTGGGACTCCAGGAGGGAGATTGGGAGGGGCTTTTCCTGAAAAAGGAAGAGAAAGTTCAACAGTGAAGCAAACAGCAGAAGCTTGCTCTCTTAGCCCTCACACCCTTCTCTGGTACAGCAGTACCCAGGAAAGTACCTGATGTGGTTGCAACGGAGCTGCGAGTTGAGGCTGTCACTGTGGAGTTGCTGCTGAGGCTGAGGCCCAGGCTGCTGACACTGCTGAGGCTGGATGAAACGCTGACAACTGGTGGGGCAGCTGACACCGTGCTGGAGGAGGTGGAGAAAGTACTAGCAGAAGAATGGAGGCTTGCTTCACTCTCCACACTTGTGTGCTAGGGAAGGAAGGGAGGAGAGTCAGGGGATCAGGCAGTTGAAACCAAGTGCACAGGTACCGCAGGACACTCTCTGTGCAGAACATTATGCATCTCTGTCTGTATCCGGATGTTTCTGCAGTGAGCCTCACTAAAGTCCAAAGTCTGACAGCAGCCAATCCCTAATGCTTACAAACATCTCTCGGGGTTACATCCCAACACATCTGTCTGATGAGCGGAGTAGGGCTTGACACCACATTTGCAGCAGGGCGATTTATTCTGCTGCAGAAGCCAATACCCAGGAACTGTACTGCAAGAGCCCCAGCAGCAGAGATATTTATTTGCTTCCACTGCATCAGCTACCAGTTTGCTCTGACACATGGCTGTGACTCTGCAGCACCTTCAAAGGGCTACTACAGGCTCAAAAGAAGGCACTGCTCAGTCACAAACAGGCAGGGTGTCAACAGCCTTGAGCTACAGGTGCACTGACAGTGTTCTGACATAACCCTCTGTCATCTCTCTCCACACAGCATCCAAACTCCAGCAGGACAGCCAGCAGCCTGGCAGCTCCTGTCACAACCGCAGCCCCCAGGTCAGGCACCTCAGCAGACTCCATCAAGCCGAGCAGAAATGGGGTACACAGTGTGAGAGCATACGCAGACTCACCAAAAGAGTTGAAGTCGATGTTCGCCCGGAGGATGTGGATGAGGACAGACTGTTCTGCTGGGTGGGTAATGCACTGACAGAAGAGAAATAAAATGTTGTCAGACCAAGGTGAGAGAGTCAACATTGGTAGCACCATCCCATTTCCCATCTGCTCGAACGGGATGAGTCATCTTAGTCTTCCTCAATGCATGAGACAATGTATGATGTCTGCTATGGATTCCTGCTTCTAGTTCTGCTTCTTCAGAAATCCACCCCCCTCCACTCACTCACCTGCTGAGCTGGGCAGTGGTTGTACTGGGGAGCTCCTCGCTGTGGCTCAGGCTGCTCAGAGCTGTTGAGTGTTGGCTGGCTGTTGTCAGCAAGGATGATGCAGGCACCCCATCGTTGAGAGGTGCAATACTGGGAGCAGAGGGAGAGTCAGACTTCACTGCAGGGCCTGTAGCACCTGAGAACAAAAGCCTTGGGTTAAGGGCAGCTACTGGCAACTTCCAGAGGATAACACAAGTGCAAGCATCAGCAAGTGCTCAGCTAGAGGTGCTGGGAGATTTGAGGCTTCCCTCAGTGCTGTCAAACAGTTATACACTTAAGATTATGTTCGGCATCTTCATTTTACCCCAACACTACCCTTTGGCTCTACAGAGAGCTTCAAGAACTACAGATGAAGTACCTTCCACACACAAAGCAGAGTAAGTTATTGTCATAGGTGACTCTTCAAGGATCAGCAGAAAGCTGAATGTTTTATGGCAAGCAAATAATCTGAATGGCAGCCATTAGCCCAGCAAGGAAAGGACGTGTTATCAGCACAGATAAAGCTTCCCATTCAAAGCAGAGAACACGAGCATAAGAGATGCAGGACACCCGCTGTACTGGCAAGACTCTTACCTTCAACAGCCGGTGTGGTTTGTAATGGCGTGGGTTGTACAGAACTGAAACCATTCTGAGGAAGAAGAGAAAAAAGGAGTAACTGGGCATTATAGCTGCACATGTCCAGAGGCAGAGTGTCACCTCCCTCCCATGCTCCTGTCTGCAGTTATGAAAAGGTCCTGCTACCAGCATGTGTCACCAGACTGTTTGGGTCAGCCCCAAGGTCTCACCCCATGCCAGCATGGTCCCCAAGTATATATTAAAAAAATCAGTGCAAGAAATTTCTCGGCTGCTGGTAGTTAGACTGCCTCAACATTCTCAATACAAGTTCATTAGCCAAACCTGATGTTACTGAACCAGTGTGCAGCATACAAGAAACAAACCCTTAACACAAAACAAAATTCTTTGTCTGCATGCCCCTCTCTAGCAGGGTAATTGTACATGATACAACACATGCCCTGCAATCAACTTGACTGCTGTTAACCCCAGTGGTCCAGGCCCAGGCACAAAACACAGCAGCCAGAAGAAAGCTCTCATTAGAGCCACACAGTGCAGCTGGAGGATCACAGAACCATTTGATAACTCGTTCATCTTCCCCCGAGACACTTCACACATGAGGCTCACTCAGCACAATGGGTGAGTAAAGCTGTTCTCTTACCTTAGCCTGGGTCAGATCTTTCTGGGGTGAGGAGGAGATTGAATTTGGGTATCGTCTCGTCTGGGTGGATCTCTGTTCGTACAGTGGTCCCTGAGCACTGTTCTGGGAGGTAAATGTTGCTGTCTGTATTGTGCCACTCTGGTAACCAGACTCCTGGCTTTGATTGGACGAAATCGTGGATGAAGATTCACTACAAAAGGAAAAAAAAAGTGTTCCTCCATTTTCCTACAAAACAGCCCTGTGATAGTCTGTTGACTCAGACTGGGCTCTTCACTTCAAATATTCAAGATAAAAAGCCCCAAGCATCAGTATAAAGACACCACATGAAGCAGCCAAGCCAAGAAACACGCCCAAAGAGCAGGGCAAGCCCAACCATGGACATCCAGCTGCAGCCTTGCCTCACACACTGCTGTGCCTTAGGCAACACTTCAACACTGAATAGCTGCCGCCACTCAGGTCCCAGTACTCAAGGGACTGGCCAGTTACTAATGGTCAGCCCAACAGAAGACAAATGCACCATTACTGTAGATACACCTACCCCACTGTGTCCCAGCTTGCCAGGTACTAAGAAGGACAAAGCACTCAGAATCTGTTCACCAGAGACAGGGAGCAGTTGTACTGGGGATGCCCCTCCTGTGTTTTCAACAACACAGTTTAAGGGCTGCAGGAAAACGGCATTCTGTGCAAGTACTGCAGGCCAAAGAGCCACAGAGCTGCTCAATGAGTCTGCTGGCAACTTGTGCTTTGCTGTTGCATACACTGTCCCCCCTTTATGACCAAAGCACAGTCAGAAAGGGTCTACTAGTATGCATGACAATTCAAGTCCATAGAACTAGCGAACTTCTAAAGCTGCCTGATTGGATTAATAGGTTTCTGGTCCTCACCTGGCCGAGCTGGTGTAGAGGCTGCTCTGAGACTGGCTAACGGCGGCACTGGTTGTGGGTGTTGATTCGTACTCTGCAAGAACAGGCTCTGAACCAAACTGTAACGCCCCAAACTGCAGGTTTAGCCCTGAGATATCCGACGAGCCAGGCATTTCCACCGCAAGTGCAGGAATCTGCAAGGGAGGAACAACAGAACAGGTCAATCATTCATCAGTGATTAACCCAGAGAATGACTTTAATACCCAGCATACAATGGCAGTTACAGGCTTGCAGCCCTTGAATTACAGTTCCACCCAGGCAGGCACACAACTCCATCAACTCCACAAACACTCAGTGCTAACAGCAGGAAGGCCAAGCCCAGACCTTCCCTCAGCAGCCCAAATGGCTGCTTCTGCAGCTCTAACACAACTTGATGCCTCCTTCCCCCACCATTGGTCTGCACCTTTGATGTTAATGATGCTTTTTTCTTTTGCTGCTTGAGCTTCTGCTGTGCTGGCTGGGGACTTGAGGACTGGTTGTCCGAGGACCCTGGGGACATCTGGGGAACTGGATTGGTTTTGCTAGGCAGTGGTGAAGATGGAGGTGCCGGTGTGGTTGTGGAGGCAGTCACCACAGGCTGTTTCTCTTGCATGAACACTTCTATCATGGTTGAAGTTGATGTGAAGCCCTGACGCTTGGTGAAGGGACTATGCACGGAAGAGTCTGCTGGGTTCTTGAGATCTATGGGACAAGGCAGAGGTGAGTTAGCAGGGTTTGTTTCCCTAAAAATAAATCAAATTCTAACACTTACCAAGAAACACAAATCCTTTTCCTCTATGTTTCATCCTAAAGCCTGTTAAGAGTGCAGAGAACTTAAGCATCTCTGCTCCCAGCCTCACACTCTCACCAACATGAATGCCAAGCCTTTTTAAGGACTTCTTCCTTCAGTATCTTCCACCATCCCTACAGGACAAAGCCACCTTGCACGGCAGTAGTCCTCCATTTCCAAGAAAAGCTGGACTCCAGAGTCCCTCATGTGGAGACACTGCATGTCAGAGTCCTGCAGGCCACTTCCTTCCCCTCTCTGTTAACATTCCTGCCTCCTTCCCCAGCAGGGACTAGGTATCTCCAAGCAACATCACTCCTTGGGGCTGCCTACCCTCAGGTCTTTGCACCACCTTTCCTCTTCTGACTAAGCCTTTCCACAGTTTATTCAAAATCAACTCCTATTCTCTGTGACTCTCCTCTGAGGGTTCTTGTCTGAGAAGATCAGAAACTGCCAATACTGATGGTCACTAGGACAGGGCTCAATTATTCTTCAGCTTCGATTTGAACCAGAGCCACTTCCCTATAACAAGCACAAGCTGAAGAAAATGACACTAGCACTCAAACACAGCAAAACTCAGCTTCCCATCTGAAAAGAGCCTCTCAATCCCTGTTTATTCCCTCATACCAACCCAGAGATAGAGTTGCTTCTTGGCATTTAAGAGCAAATCCCCTTAAAATTCCCTTAAAAGATAATAGGAGCTCAGCAGGGAGAGGAGACCGACACAAGCTACATTTGCGAGCTGTTCTCCAGAGGTGCCCTTTCAGATCTTTTTCTGGCACAGCTTTACACCGGGAAGTAGTTTTGCAGACTCTGAGAGGCTCAGGAACACCAGATCCCTGGCCCTGAAACTGTCTGGAATGACACATTCAACTGTTCCAAGTAGAAAAGAAACAGTTATAGACTCACACACTATTACATTTTAGTCTCACCCACAGAGCTCTCTTAATTTTTCCAGCTCAGCTAAATTGGTTGTGAACTTGTGAACAGATCCTCTGCTGAATCCCTCCCACTGCTGCTCACAGCGTGCCTCTGCAGGTCCCCTCTGGGAAGCCACGCTCCTTTCCTTACCGTACTGCACCAGAGACGAGGTCTGTGTGGTGGATCCCATGTCCCAGGAAGCAGCAGTGGTGCTCCCAGCGGGCTGGGTGTGCTGAGCTGCCAGCTGAGCCAGTGCCTGGGCTGTCTTGAACTGCTCCAGGAACTGCGACCCTGTAGTACTGCTGCCTTTGGCCTCTCCGACATCTCCAAACCCTTTCCCCAACATGCTCACCTGCAATTTCAGCAAGGAGATAAAAGTCAATGTCTGCCATGGCTTGGAACTTTGCTCAGAGGACAGATACATCTCTGAACATAAGCCCAAACACACTGTACTCTGCTGCTTCTCACTGGGTGCCTCAGCTCAACACTCTTGAGCTCCAAATACACACACACTTGCTGGCAGGAAGGGCTCATGTTTCTTTCCCAGCCTCCATCATGTGTGAACACAGGTATGGCTCATCTCTTTCCCAGCCCATGCCATGGTACAGTGTCACAGGGGGTTACAAAGGAAGTTAACACACAGGATCTTTAAAAATGTACTAAATTATTCTCATGCATTTAGTTGCACTAAAAGAGAAACACCAGGAGATCTTGGCTTTATAGTCAATGTGGTTTTGAAAATCCCTCCTCAACTATCACACCATTAAGTAAACAATTTTTATTTCTTTTTGCTGAAGTTACACAAAGAAGCATCTGCCCAGGTCTGTGCACATCCCTGACTCTGACTCAATGTCTCCCTTCTCCCATCAGCAGATGCCAGCATTCCACCCCACACCAGTTCCCAACCAGTTCTGTTTTTCAAATTGTTGGAATGGTAAGTCCCGGACCAAAAGAGCTTTTTCTTTCCTTTAAGCAGGAATGAAGCATGTGTTGCAAATCTGACAAGGGCAGCAGGGGAGGAACTATCACAATTATTTCAAATGGAGCAATGAACTTCAGGCAACTGCTTTTAAAGCAGACTGGCAAATTATTTGGCTCTACCAGCCCCAAGCAGCAAGTATCAGAACTGTATTTCCTATATTACCCAAACAGACAACAGGGGATAAGCAACCTCAGCCAAACACCCACTGGGAGAGACCAGCATTTCCTTACCATGCTGTGGTGAGAGAAGGAGTTTCCAGACGCAGGCTGGGATAGAGCACTCTGCTTAGAATTGCTGAATACCAGTGGCTGCGCCAGGGAAGGAGTCTGGGAGGACTCCAGGTTTGTTGACTCATTCTCCATAGAAGAAGGTGTCTTTCCTAGCAGGACTGCGAGATCAATTCTGGGTAGACAAAGACCCACTGAGGTTACCAGAAGCTCCCGCTTACATTAGAACAGTATTCCCTCCTCCAGCCTCACAGCTTTTACTTTACAAATCGAAGAAATCTGCAGAACATGAACTCGTAACTGCCAGTAGCAACCTCAAAAAGACAGACTGACCAAGCAAGACCCTGCATGGCCTTTGATTTTAAACCATGCTTTACATTAATTCAACACAGGAAAATGTCCCCAAACCCGAAGAACAAGCAATAGAGCCTAGGAAAATTCTAATCCAGGATTAGGACCCAAAAACTACTAAGTCAACTCTTTGATTTAAATCCACCTCATCTCATTCAGAGCTGCTGCATTTTAGCTAGATAGTAAGGTTTAGTTGAAGATGGCAAATTGCTCCAAGACATATATGCTACTTTTCCCAGGTAAACAGCACCACCATGTGCTCTCACCTTTGTCCAGCTGTGATTGTCACATTCTCGGCAGGCAGAGGCACCGAAGACACATTGGAGGCTGTGAAGATCTTTGTCTCTGACAGCTAAAAGATAAAAAAGGAGAAAGAATACAGAAGTGAGAACAGCACCTCATAACAGTCCCTCTGACACAAAGCACATGAATGTTTGAAACGAACAGCCACAGAAAACTCAAGAAATTCAAATGCTTAGACTGAAACTTCTCTAGCATTTGGCTCCCACCAGAATCAGCTTCTATTTAATTTGTTCCTTTTCATGCAAGTGCACAAATCACCTGCCAGTGGAGGAAAAAAAAAATCTCTCAAATCCTTCTACAAATTTCCCATAGTCCACCAATTCCCTAGGGCTGCCCTAGGAACTTGGGCTGTTGCTCTGGGTCAATGGCATGCAGCACAGACCTGCAAAAGCCCCGGCACAGGTAGGTGTGAGCACTGGTAGTGAAGTCAAAGAGAAACTTTGGATCCATAGCTAAGCTTCCAGTGATCTGGGCTCACTTGGATAATCAGATCAACAGATCGACTTTAACTATGAAAGGAAAAATAAAATTGCTCAAAAACTGGAGGGTTAGTGATGACCTGTGATATAGCCTGAAACATAGCTGAACATGAACAGCTTCTATTCCAGACTGAGGAGGTGCTACAAACTGAACTGCCAGAGTTGAAAAAGTAAATCCAGAACTCCCGGGAGCATCTCACACACGCTGAAGGCAAGAAAGGGTCTCAGAAGCTCCCTTCTAGCAGAGACCTGACTGAATAAAGAAAAGCTGCTCATATCTCCAAACACAGCAGTAGTGCTTCCCTCAGGTGATGCCTGAAAAAAAATGCTTCCTGTGCTTGCCCATTCTGTTGGCTGAGCCAAAATGAGCACACAAAACTAACAATCATACTAACGTGCCTGACCCTGCCTTCCATCTGCAAGAACAGAAGTCCTTCCTTGATTTGGAGAGGGACTGAAGCCCATTTCAGAAGAAACTTATAGACAGGCATTAACAGAATGTGCTAACAATGTCCATTCTCTCCTGAAGGAGACGTCAGGTAGAGAACATAAGGTGGTGAGACACATCAAAGAGCCCATCAGAAGGTAAAGTCAAGAGCTTCTTTTCCATCCAAATCACAAGGAGGCACATGATGCGCACGAAACCATGAAACTGCTGCTGGTGTGATCAAAGGCAAACCTTCCCCTAGAGGTGTAGAACAAGAGTCCTGTGTGGAGTCAGGCCAGTTTTTGGAAGAATTTCATCTTGCAGTTACAGGAAATGAGAGGACCAGCCTCAATGCCCCAAGAGATATCTTCCTGTCTTGGGCTCCTATGACAAGCTCTATAACACATATCCTGTAGAAGATGCAACAGTTACTTATTCATCATAGCTCCTGGAGCTGGGAGCCTGCCTGGGGTTCTGTCCACAGTTTGGGGAAGATGGGCTTTGAGCTCCCCTGGCAGCTCTGTGTGTAGAGACAGGACAGCAGCCTGCTGGCAGATGCACAGAGGAGATGGGTTCAGAAAATACCTACATCTTCATTCCAGTCCTCCGTGCCCCATTCTTCTGTCGCTGCCCTCCATGCACCTATAAGGACAACAACAGGTACAGAAGTTATGGATGCATCAAAGCTCTACCTCCAATGGCTGGGGGAGCACCAGGGAGCTTTGCAGGCAGCCAGGAGGATTTCTATTTGCCAATCAGACAAGTTAAAGCAGTCAATCTCAACCCACACTTTATGGTCAAGGTACCGTGATGGGATCGCCTCTGCCTTGCTGACACAGGCTAGGACGAAAAAGAGGGACTGCTGGGGTGGCAGACAGGGCAATGCACACCCTCCCAACACCCAAAAGGGGAGCTGAGCTCTGCAAGGAAGCCCCAGCATCGTCCCCAGCGTCCTTGTGCCATTTCCCTGGCTTCCCCTTGTACTGCAGCAGCTGTAGGTTTGTGCACCTGCAAGCAGTCAGTGTTACCCCAGCAGCTCGGACAGAGCACCTCCCTCACGGGCTTCCTGCCAGCTCTGGCACAGGATCTTATCCAGGTAAAACCCAAGTTTCTATAAAACTTAAGGATAACTGAGCCATTCCCATGATTCCCCTCCCACCACAAAAAAAAAAAAAAAAAAGTCTTGAAACCTCAGCACTCCAGAACCTCCTGTGCTCAGGCAAAGGGGATTCAGAAAAGAAAATTTATGGAACTAAGCAATTCCTGCATTTTCTGTGACCAGTTTCAGAGATAGTTTCAAAGTGTGCAGCTTGAAGGCTTGAAGTACCAGGGAGAAAAGCAGGAAACCCCAGCTGCAATCCAACACAGTGCAACTTAAACAAGCAAAAATTTACCAGAAAATAAAAGTTTTGCCTGGCTGCATTTTCAACTTGTTCCAGTCCTCGCTTTCATCACAGTTTAACCTCTGCACTTTGAATATTATGTGGCTGTTTTAGACTCCATTTAACAACTAAAATTTGGTTTGGGAAGAGAGCAGGAGCTCTCCAAAAACTTCAGAGCATAAAGCCAGTCCCATTTTGTTTTCAGTCCACACAAACCAGATCAAGAAAATCTGAGAGCACCAACAGGGTTAATCCTGAATACACTTACTGGATGGAACAAGTTGGCATCAGCCCTTTTACAGCATAAAACAAAGAGCGTAGGGAAGGAGAGCACTCAGACCTCTTCTGCAGGACACAGATCCCCCCATATAGACTTCACTTGTGTATTTAAACAACTGCTTGTCTAGACTTGGGGGATTTAGTGCATGAAATAAGTATCAGTGAATTATTCTTTTTTCATTGCTTTTTTGTCTTGTTTGATAAGTTGAAATAATTCAGAAAGTCTCCCAGGATTTACTTTTTTAGATGTTCAAGTTTGAAATACAGATATTAATACAACAACGCTTGCCAGAGTGCCAGGAGTCTTAAGGCACACTACCCCATCCTCCACAGCCAGAACCATCAACAAATTCAATGCAGAACATCCAAAGTTCAGGAACCTAAATTCCCACAATCCTTAGATTTTTGGTGCCCTCACAGAAGTAAAGGGAAGGCTGCTTTCCAAATTTTCATGGATCAGAAAGATTACTCTAGCCCAAGCCTTACCCAAGAGGTGAAGTGGGAGCTGGATGTACCTGCAGCTGGCCCAGAGAGCAGGAAGACAGGAGAGTTGCCCCAAGAAGAGTTTGTGCATGCAGAAACATAGCATGAGGCTCTTAAGTCTTGTTTGTTTGGAGAAAATAAGAAGAAAAGCAGATGGAAGAACAGCCCTTGACAGGGCTTTCCTAGCAAGTCTACTTCTCATATACCGGACACTGACTCAGCACAGCTCAAGCTCCCCACACACAAGAGGCAGACGGAGAATCAAAGACCTGCAATGTATAACTGGGTATTCACCAGGAACACTCCAGAAAGCTCCCAACTAGCACAGCATGGGAAGTTTTTTTAAAGAAACCAACTGTATCACTGCCCATCAAGCTCTTCTGAAGGGGAGAGCTGCAATAAAAGCAATACCCTGAGCCTTCTAACAGCATTTCAGAAAGGTGGTCTTCTGAACAGCAAGCCTTCCTCTCTGCTTTCAAAAAGCCCTTCAAAAAGCTGCTGGTCTTTAAGCTCCTCAAACCAAGAAAAAGAGGAAAAAATAAAATTAAGCCAACAACATGTGCAAATACGAATGCGGTGAAGGAAAAAAATCCCACTGTGCCTCCAAGTTTTTCAAATCTCTCCCCAAATACACTCCATTTTAAACTGGGAGATAACCACCCAGCTTGCTCCTCCCACAGCCCAGCAGGCAGTCAGCTGCCTCTGAAGGACTGGATCGAGGCTTGTCACCTGCACTAGGAAGACAACAGACCCAAAAGCCCTCACTCTGCACCTCAAAGGTATGTTAATTCAAACAAAGCCAAAGGGCAGCAAAATCACAACAGCAGTGCTGGAGTAGATGGCCTTGTGCTACCTGCGGAAGTTAAAGATTAACCCTGAGGTGAGAACCAGGAGAAGCTCCAACACAGTAGAAGCACTCCACGTATGCCTGCCTGCTTTTGGGCCCTTGCATGAGAGACTCCTCAGACTCAACACTTCCTGCCCTGACCTTCAAGAGTCAAATGGCAAGTTCTTCTGGAAGGTCCCTTAGCTTCAACTTCAAAACCTCAGGTTAGATGGAAGAGACAGTCAAACAGGATGTTGGCCTTACTATAGGCACCAATAGAGTTCTATATACGTAAGGCAAACTGTATCATCTCATGGGCATCTCTTGGCCTCATAAGAATAACGGTATAAGAGCAGGAAATAAAGTGGCCAGGCACAGAGCAGCTTTGCCATCAAGCAACCCTGTCATCTCAAAATCCACCATCATCTTCAACTGCAGGGAGGTGAAGCGGAGCATGCCAGAGCAGCCACTGGGCACTGCTCACCCAGCAGCAGCCATAAGTAGAGGCAAAGCGCAGAGAGAGTTCAGCCAAACCAACTGCCCTTGCAGTAGTGTTGTGACCCTAAGCAGGAACAACAGGGAGGCCAGCAGAATGGCACAGGGACAACAGCAAGTCACAGCTTTCAGGATGTGAGACAAAGAGAATATGACTGAGCTGCTTCACACTTCCTGCCCTCGGGTGGGATACTATGTCACCAGCTCTGCAGACACAGAGCTGTTCAGGGCATCAAGAAGCAATGGCAGAAGTTAAAATTTGCTTAATCCACAGGAATTGGTGTTAGCCTCTCCCAATTTACACTCAAGGTGTCAGCGTTAGTAAAAGCACAGTCAGAACAAATGTCATATATTAATTAAAATGAACAAATTAAGAGAGAGAAGAATGACATATCCACAGATATTTCAGATTTTTTTTAAAAAAGCTATACAGTAAAGGTATCCGGGGCAGTTAGTGCACCTGGATGTATCGTACCAGGAGCAGTGTCAAATTTTCGGGGATAATTTGACCCCTCACCCCCAATGAAATCAAGTCCTGAAACAAAAAAAAAAGAAAAGAAAGACAACCGGTGAAATTTTGACTTTGAGTTTCATTGCCCCCATGTAACACCAGTCAAATTGTACCTGTGGATATTAATAAAGAGACGCCTGTGGCTACTAAATTGGAAACAAAACAACCACGCACAACAGAGGTGACCAGTGGTGTTGCACAATAAACTTTACAACTGTGTTGCAGTACTACAGCAAAACTGAGCTTTTCGTCTAAATAATCTTCAGTTCTCCCTAACCACACTCTAACCCACTTCATTCCACAAAACACCAACACAGGAAAAAGAAAACCATTCACACAGAAGCCTGTTCCCACTAGACAGTTAAACTTCCAGCACACAGAGCTTGTCCACTCCCATCCTTTTTCTGAGGAGGCAAGCACACCCACTGCCTCAAACACGATCTCACACTACTCCCTCTGGTATTTAAAACCTCTTCTCAGCTGCCAAAAAGATCATCACTCTACTCTGCCTGCTGGTGTTTCACAAAAACAGCCTCCTTCTACAATAGCCGTTTTCTGTAGGAAAAAAAACTGAACAAAATCCCAAACCCAAACAAAACCCATGAAAACACACACGAACCACCCCCACCCCTCTCCCTGACACCAACAGTATGCAGTAAAAGGTATCCCAGTTAACGGGACTTTAATTCTCTCTTTCTAAACCTATCAGTTTTTCAGCAAAACCAAGACGTACAGAAGTGACCTAAAGCACCATTAACACAGGTGTGGATGCTTCTTATACCCAAGACATGGTATTTACTTAAATACTCAGTAATTGTGGAAAAATAGTTTGACTTTGCAGTGGCGCAAGATTCCTTCACAAAAAAGACTACAAAACCACCAATTAGCCCTGCCCCCCCCAACCCCCCTCCCAAAAGGCTACTTACAGTCAAGGGCTGTGACTGTCCCATTCTCACACTGCAAAATCTGAGTTCACCTGTGCCTTAATATTGAGAAACAAAACCCAGAGCATCAATTTCCCAGTGCAGGAGAATGTGCAGAGGCAGCTGGGTGTTCAGAATCACCCAGCAAACACATTTCCTTCAAACAGGGAAAGAAGCAACAGGGAGTTGCTTGCAGGTCATTTCTGTAACAAAGTCTTATCCCACCATGGTTTGAGCAAGATGACCATGAAAGAAAAAATGCTCCCAGTATCAAAATGAAGAACAATACATCTGACTCCAAGTAATTCTCTGGAGAATATACCAAACACTGGGAGATTTTGTATCTGCTTATCACACTACAGTTTATAAAAAACACCTTTTCAAGCAGTAGCATGGTTTCTACAGGAAAACAAATAGAGGCGACTGTTCTTGCGCCTCTGTCAGGCAACAGCATCCAGAAGCTCATCCCAGAGCAATCATTCAGCTCCCATTTCTAATGTGCAAAGGTGCAAAGTATCAGGGTCACTGAAATCTATCTCTGAGCCAACAACCTGTTCCTCCATCCCTGAGCCTAAGACCTGCTTAGAATGTCCTCATTGGAACTGGATGGATGCAAAATCCACTCATGCTCTCTAAACAAACCAGCACACATGCATGCAAAGACACTTACTTGTGCCATCATCCGGCTCAAAGCTCCCAGTGTTGTTCCACGTGTTGTTGTTGCTATTCCCATAGTTCTCATCCGTGCTGGCTGGCTCAGCATAGTCAGCTGGGTTGAAAGTTCTGTAAGAAATACGAGGATGGAAATGTTCACTCTGCCAAAGCATTTTGAAAACAACTGATTTTATTAAGACCATAACACATATCACATGGCAGTTCTCTCAGCAGAGGGATGCTTCAGCTACACCAGCCATCCCAAATATATAAGTTACCATGATGCAGGTTGGGCCGTATTAACAACAAAAAACAAACAAACAAACAAACAAAAACAAAATACCCCACAAACAAACTCCAAGCCAACCAACAACAAAAAAACCCACAAAAAATTACCACACCATAACAAACACCACCGCCTCCCCCTCCCCCCCAAAAAAATAAAAAGAAAATGGGAACAGAAATGACTGACACAAACAGTACCATTCATGCACAGACTTTTATTTTTGCTGTGGTTTGTGTCAGTGAAACTTACCCCATGCCTTGGGCAGAAAATCTTCCCCCTCGCCGTCCAGAGCCACCTGTAAATATACACACATGCTTTGCTATACATCACCGGGAAAAGAAACATTTTAACAACATACAGAGTTCTGATGCCCAGAATACAAAAGTGGAGAGAATCTTCCAGGGTTGATGGGATTGCCAGCAACATCTTTCAGTGTATGGGAGTGACCTCAGCTGGCTGGCAGCATGATTAGCAATGCATCATTCCAGGCTCAGATGAGGTTTCCAGCTAGCACAAACCATAAGTACTGGACCTTAGGTTCTGATTTCTGCAGTATGTGACCTCAGCAACAACTCCTAAGCAGCAGATTTTGGGGTAAAATTAATTTCTGCCCCAAGTATTTAAAGTCCAAGCCAGTGGTGGTGCTCAGATACATGTGCAAAAATGATGAGGATGCAGGTTCTGTTGCTAACAAGCCATTGGCCCGCCTGCTAAAGTAGTCAACCTTAGTTTTTCAACTTCCCACCTCCGTAATAAAGCGCAATATTTTTTCCTAACTCTGTGGATGTGATGCAAGAACCAGGTGCTGCTTCTAGGATATTTAAGATGGGAAAGCAACATGTAGGCACTAAAAGTAAGCACAAGAACAGAAAAATCAAGTGCATATTTTCAGTTTGGCAATTCCTCCCATAAAAGAGGCTTTGGAACCTCATGGGAGATAGATTCACTGATGTAATTCTTCTGCTCCCACCCCCTGGGGACTTCATATCCCATGTGTACCTCGGCCTCGGCCACGTCCCCGCCTCCCTCTTTCCGTGCCTCTTCCAGAAGATCCTCCACTCTTACCACCATCTAGTCCATTCTCCTGGCCCCGAACTGAAAGACAGAACAATGCAAAGACAATTTCAAGACTCATCCTGCTTTAGCAGGGATACTAGACCAGATCTCAAACCCCAAAATCCAGTGGCTGTGTGGGCGACCACATCATCACATGCTCCCTGAACTTTTGATGGCAAGTGGGCATCACGCAAAGAATAATCTCAGACAGTGGAGCATTAACCAGATCCACAAATGCACATTGGGTGGTTTTCCTCAAAGATACGTCTGCCCAAAAAGCTCTACTGATAGCTGTTGCAAAGCACAGAGTGCTTCAGTGTGAGGGTTTTGTGGGTTATTAAAGGGCAGGTCCATACACTCTCTTCCACGGGTGGCACCTCGCCCTCGCCTTGGCAGCCCACCACGTCGTCTGCTGAAATCCCGCTCCCGATCCCGGTTTTCTTTGCTTTCTTCACTGGGTTCTGTCTGTCCACTCTCCTTCTGTCCTGAGACACCTTTCTTCTTCCCAACCATTTCCCAGGAATGCTGAAGGTTTGCAAAGGGGAAATAAATTAATCACAGTTAGATGAATGAAAGGTGCAAACACATAAAGATTTAAACATGCTACAGAGAATAAAACAGGGATCTCCACAAAAATGGTTTCCAGATCAATTTTTTAAGGAGTCTCCCAGTTTACATACAGCACACCTTCTTTGTTCGAGCCAAGCTTTCTTAGAGCTGACTGGCGTGCAGTTTGAGGTAACAGATGAGTTATTCTATTTCTGCAAAGTTCTACTAAAATTCTTCAGTAGAGAGAGCACGATACTTCTACAATTCAAAGCATGGATAAATTTACCTTGCTTAGGGGAAAAAAAGCCTGCCATTTCACACAGGTCACCAGGAGCTCTCAGAATAACCCAGGTAAATGTTTCATAGTGACCTGCAGTCAACATTTGGTTAAGTTCTTTCTGCAGATGCAAAGTTATTAACAAAACCTCTCCCCTAAATATCATCTCAGATGGAGAGAAGCATCACAGAATTCAGGCAACAGGCAAGTTCAACTGCAAAACGTTAAGTCTGCCTCCAGCTCACTGCCATAGGCCTGTACCCATGTATTTTCTGATAGCTGCCGTGGTTTCATACTTAAAATGATGCTGCACACTGTTAGAACAATTAAAAAATAGTCTTAAGTCATAGACAATCACCTGAAAACACAACTGGCAGACAGCTGGGTTTGAATGGCAGCATGCAGGGACAGTGACAAAAAACCCAACAACATAGTGGCACAAACTGCCATCAAACCCAAGGCTTCCAAAATCTTTCTCCATAGGCATCTGGCTCAGAAATAAACTTTAAAATTACAGTATTTCAACTAAACATTTTTCAAGTAAATGTATTTTTTTACTAAATCTAATCTAATGCTAAGATCATTGCTTGCTGCAAAGCTTGCTGCTTTACTGTTTGAAATACAGTACATTACCAGTAACTAGCTAAGCAGGTAAGCTGTCTTCAGCACCAGAGCACCTAAGCAATTAACAGGTCTGTTTTTTATAAGAAAATTCCCTTTCTGGGATTGCTGCACAAACTGGATCCAGGGCAGAAGCAGCTCCAAAGTGCTTGACCAATGGCAGTGTACAGGCTGCCTGTGCTCAGTGATGCTGTAACTGCAAGGCCACCGGGCTGGATCAGCAGCAGACCAGCAGTTCCTCTACCAGCTCCCTGCCTGCCTCTATGGCCCGGCCCTGCAGGGCCTCATGCTGCTCATCCAGTAAGGGAGGTGATGCTACACAGCACCATGTGCTGCACACTGTCCTGGATGCTACTCTCATGAGCAGTGTGTTTCTTCAGGCAATTAAATTGCTGTGATAGCAGGGGTTTGTTCTCTGACTAGAAGTCACTGATTACAAGAGATGTGGAAGAGAATACAGTCATGGCAGAGCTGTGCCTCAGCAATGTACATCCCTTTTCTAAAAGGATTTTCCAAAAGGATTTTATTCAGTTGTCAGTGGAAAAGGCTTTCTAAAGACAAGGAGGAACACATACATGTGTTGTACAGAACTTGTCTGAAGCCAAAGCAAGCAGAGAACCAGACATTGGGGAGCAGCTGCAATACACAAAATATAGTCTGAGGTGTCCAGCTCATCCACATACCCCCAGGGTTTGTCACAGGCAAAAAAACCCAACAAGCTAAAGCATAATATTCTAAAATTATATTTAGACTCTCAACTCGGAGTTGAGTTGGCTCCAACCAAACCAGGGTGGCAGGAAGATATGTGATATCAGCAGTGGTTTGGAAGGATCTCACATTCATAGGCTTTTTCTTGGGCTGTAACAGTACTTGCATCTCTGCTGTCTTTGTCACAAAAAGAATGACATCCTGCATGCAGGCGGAAGGCTGCTCCTAAGCAAGTACTCTTGTTCTTGGGGCTGACCTCAGCTTGCCTGAGACAAGTACCTGTGTGAGAAACAGCAACCAAGCTCAACTCCACAACAACAAACAGCAAAAAGGCCCTCAAAACCATGGCACAGGCAGCAGCACAGAAGCCAGTCGGTGCATCACTAAGAAATTAATCTTCAGGGCCAGAGACACAAAAAACACACTGCTCTGACAGAAAGGAACCACAGCTGATCCACACCTGCCTTACAACGCAGGTTACTCAGCCCTGATGGGGAAAGCTAAGTTCCTTCATGCTCACTGGTGTAAAAGCACACACAGATGCCACTATACTATTGTTGAACTGCTTAGATTCAAAAGTAATAGGAAGGAAATTACTTATGGCATTTTCTCCCCTATTCCTTCAAGCCTAGGGCCATTCTCACAGCCTGTGCAAGCCCAGAGAGAGCAGCATTCAGCAGCCAGGTCACAGTCACACTGTGTGTGGTCCTGTGGAACTAGTCAGTCACAGTGCCTCTGGCTCTCCTTATCTTGACATTACTGGATGCCTCACCTCCAAATATGCAGTTACACTGAACTAGGCCTCACCAGATTTACAGGACCTAATCCTACCGTGTCCGGATTGCCCTCCAGCAGCACGTTGATGGCTCTGTTGACATCTCCATTGCAGTCATGCAGAGCAATCACACACTCGTCCTGATTCTTGCCTGTAATGTCGATCAGCTGTAGAGAAGACAACAGCATGGTCAACATGTTCCAAACCAAGATGGCACCAAAATCTCTATGTGTCTCTCAGGAGGCAAGCCAGTTGAATCCCAAACCAGAAAACCTTTCAATAAAAAATTGAAAGGCTAGGGAATCTCCCCCAGCCTTCTTAGCTTAACTATGTTCCTCAACAAGAAGCAACTGAGAGTGTGAATTTTTAAGTTACCAGTTTCACCATTACTCTCCTTTCACTACAACCTCACTGTCTCAGGGTAACACTGTTACCTGCAGAAACAAAAGTTCAGCAAAAGTTGCTGCACCCGCATCAAGGCAATGCCAAACACAAACACATGCTGGGGGAGAATGGACAGAGAGCAGCCCTGAGGAGAAGGACTTGGGGCAGGTGAGTTAACATGACCTGGCCATGTGCATTGGGAGCCCAGAAAGCCAATGCTATCCTAGGCTCACCCACAACAGTGTGGGGAGCATGTGAAGAGGAGGATTCTGCCCCTCTGTTGTGCTAAGACCTTCCCCTTGCAGAGCTGCCTCCAGCTCTGGGGCCCCAGCACAGGAAGGACAAGGAGATGGCTAGATAGAGTCCAGAAGAGGCCATGGAGATGCTCCGAAGGCTGAAGCCCCTCTGCTCTGGAGACAGGCTGGGAGAGCTGGGGGTGTTGAGCCTGCAGAAGTTAAAGCACCAGGGAGACTTCAGAGTCCCTTCCAGGGCCTAAAGAGGCTCCAAGAGAGCCGGGAAGGGACTTTGAACAAGGGCCTGGAGTGATAGGACAGGGATTCCCCCATTGCCAGAAGGCAAGGTTATACAAGCTATTGAGAAGAAATTCTTCCATGTGAGGGTGGTGAGACCCTCGTACAGGTTGCCCAGAGAAGCTGTGGCTGCCCCATCCCTGAAGTGTTCAAGGCCAGGTTGGACAAAGCTTGGAACAGCTTGGGATAGTGGGAGATATCACTATAGCACAGGAGTGGAACTGGATACCCTTTAACATCCCTATTAACCCAAACCATGCTGTGATACAACTTAATGAAGCCAGCGCAAGAAAATTCAGGGAGCAGCCAGGTGTGTCCCTCCCACCCCCTCAGCATTCACAGTACTCCCTGTGATCTCGCCTTCCTGTCAGAGTTCACCTTCATTTTCCACACTCACTTGTTTCACCTTCTCCTCAAAGTCAGCATCGTTATGGTCCGAAATCATCTGTGCAAGTCGAATCTGTTCTGCAGTAGCCTAAAGAAATTAGAGAGAGACAGAGCACATCATCAGAGTGGTGCACTTCCAAACCATCCTCCAAAGGCCATTGCGCTATCCCAACTTCTCTGGAAACTGTGGAAAGGAATCAGAATAGCAAAGAGAAGGCACAAACAAGGGTCTCAGAAGGAAAACTCCAGGGAGAAAGAGATGAAAAAGGAACAGGAAAAGGAGTTCTGGAATAAAGGGATATACTGTTGAATGGCCTCATGGCACCAGATGAGCAGCAGCCACCCAAACCACATCAGTTTTGGGGCAGACCTTACCACCACGGCCCATTGCAGGTGGCTTCTCAGCCACTTGCATTCATCAGAGTGTGTGAGGAATGGAAAAATGGAAATAAAACCAAATCCCAGCTGCAGTTCCCACTTGGGAGACAGACATGGAAACCCCCATGTCAGCAGCTGCCCCATTAACCTGGCTCTGGCAGCAGCACCTTGTGACACATGGGGAGTTGGTAAGACCAGCCCAGTCGTTAGCACCGGACCAGACAGGAGTGCCAGGTCTCCACCTACAAGCCACCTGGTTTCCATGGATGCTGCCCTTACCTGCGGCCGCTGCTTGTGCTGCGTCTGGCTCTGTGTCTGTGTCTGCTCCCAGTTCCCCCGGGCTCGGTTAGTGCCCACCGATGTCATCATTTACAGTATATACAAATAACAGTATTTACAAGGTTGAACTCTGCGGTGGGTCAGGGGAGAAGAGAGAACCGACTGTTAGATACCAAAAACAAAAGGCAGCACCAAGACTGAACAATCACAAGGGCAACAAAACCAGAATGGCTGCTGTAGATCCCCACCCTCCCCACCACTTCCCTAAAACTACAGTGGGCCAGGCTGCCATCACCACATGCTCCCAACATAAAACAGCCACCTGTACTTTCTTGAGGTTTCTCTCCGGATACCATGGCAGAGTGCTCCAAACAAAATATCACCTGCATCCAGGTGGGAGCAATCAGGCACCAGAAGCCAAAGGAAAATCATAGCCTCACAGACTGGTTTGGGTAGGAAGGAACCCTGAAGCTCATCCAGTTCCACACCCTTGCCATGGGAAGGGACACCTTTCACCAGACCAGGTAGCTCCAAGCCCCATCTAACTTGGCCATGAACACTTCCAGAGGTGGGGCAACCGCAGCTTTTTTGGGCAAGCTGTGCCAGGGCCTCATCACCCTCATTGTGAAAAAACCTGTTTCTCAGGTAATCAAGATTGACCCTCCTTAAGTCTGAAGCCATTCCCTGGACTTGAGGCAAAGAGTTCAACAACCTCTTGTTGAAACACATGTGTGAGTGGGCACAGACCTGTCATGCGCCCAAGCTGAGGCTGTGGCCATCAAATGGAGCAGGAAAGCTTGAAAAAAGTGTCAAAGAAACTTCACTTGGAGGACAGAGCATCTCAGAGCCTCAGACACATCACCTACTTCCCCTTCTCCTTTTTGGCCTTTAAAGCAGGCCAGGGGAAGCAAAAATGCTCCAGCAATAAGTGGTACTACAGGTCTGTGGAATTTTCATTTTAAGGAAAATGTGCCCTTGCAGAAGTGCCTATTTTTGCTTATTTAAACTATTACCCCAAAACTGGAAAAACTAAGTTTTTCTTAGTATTCTTGATTAAAAACATACCAAGAAAGCGAATAAGATGTCTACAATGAATAACAGCCAGTAACGCTGTTAGATAACACTACTTGAGGTAAAAAATCCCAAGAATAGTTTGACCGTCCAAAGCAAGCAGAGTTTTCTAACCTCACACTGGGCCTCAGGGTACAGGGGTGTTGGGAAGGGATTAGTACTGAGGTTTTACCCTCTCTGGTGCCTTCCAGGCACAAAGGATGTGGGAGACATCCCACAGCACTTTTCAGGACTCACAGCGTCTGAGCCCCTGAAATTACAATAATCACAGAATTCACATTTTTGTATTTCATTACTATGAGTGCAAAGCCTTCCCCCAAAGCAGCAGGACCTGCTGCTGTGTCCCAGGCAGACATGAGGGACATGGGAAGGAGCCACAGACAAGTGTAGAAGCAGGGAGAAAAGTTTAGCAAGACAATCAGACCTGCAGGATCCAATCTGAAACACTGCTGCACATGAGCAGGCCAGCACAGAGAGAAACACGGTGTGTCAAGCAGCAAAGCTCAGAAGCAGCATTAGCAAATAGTGCGGGAAAAGTTGGGGAAATGTCCTGTTGAAGTTTGCAGGTACTCAACTGGGTGAGAAATCCCTCCTGAGAGCAGGGAAACCCCAACATTGCCTCTACACTAGAAGCACAACCCCCACACCTGCTCCCATCAGAGCTTGGCCTTTCTCTGTAGGCAAGTTTCTGTGCAATTGCTCCTGCAGCTACCCAGAAAACCTCAAAATTCCCCCCTTTACAGCTACCCATGCCTCACGGCAACTTAACATCAGAGTTTCACAGCTATACAGTGCCAAGGCCCCTTATCAGGAAACAATCCAAGATACCTGTGCAGATACCAGGAGCCCCTGAGATATGGGGAAGGAGCACCAAGCCTGCACTTCTGCCAAGGCAGAGCAGAAAAACCCTTCTATCCCCAGCCATACCCCCTCTGTGCAGGTGCCATTCCTGTGGTGCGTGTATATACATATATATATTTCTTTCTTCCAGTTCCAAGTTTCATGCACAATTTGTCGTACTAAACCAATCACAGGCCCAGAGAGGAGTGATTCCACACATCCATAGGAATGCAACCTGCAACCTCCCTGGGCTGCAGGTCCAGCAGACTGAGTCTGAGCCTTGTGCAGCGTCCAGGCATTGTTCAGCAGTTGCCATGCTCCACCCTGCCCAGCTGCATCACTGCCACCGCTAATACAAACATTTGTCCTTTAACGTGCAAAAAAAAAAAAAAAAAGCGTAAGAAAATTATCTCAGATTAAAACTTCAGCTAGACCCTGACTCTGCTGAGGCTGTCAGGTGAGGGGGTGTCCCCATGCAGACCCCACAGCAGCCTTGAGCAAAGAGGACCTGGCTACTGGTAACTTATTTCTCAGTGGGGGAACTTGAGATCAGCATTGAACCACAGAACGCAGTCACCCCAATGCCTGCACTGGCCCCTCAGCTGCATGCAAGTTTCCCAGGTCAAAGCTGTTCTCATCAAAAGCACCTCTTTTCATCTCTTCTCCTGAAAGAGCAAACCTGCACACATGCACCAAGAGGTAAAAGAGCAGCTCCAGCCAGAATAAGTGGTGACCAGTCCACACTGGAGCATTAGCGTTAAATGGAGGAGCAGTCACACCTTCGGCCAGCAGTGCTGCACTCGTATAGGGCTTAGAGAAAATAAGAAGTTTCACAGCTACAGGTTACAACACCTTCTGGTAAAGACACTGCATTAAATAAAGCAATTGCTGTTAGCCCCATTCCTTCTCAGACCACACCATTGCCTTCCCACCAGGACTAAAGAGGAGAGTCTCAACTACACAAGTGAAGTGTGGAGTCTCCAGAAAATGAGGGGATACAAAAATGTAACAAACTGTTCATTTTATTAGAAATGTCAGGTTAGTTACAGTTTCAGAACCAGGATCTGTAGGTCCCATGGCTGTGCCAGACCTGCTGGCTGCCGCTTGCCCTGGCGCATCCCAGTTTCAGTTTCCCTGATGTGCTAATACAGAAAAATGGTATTTTCATCCCATTCCAACAAAGCTTAGTTGACATGTGCAAAGAAACTCCAAAGCCCCAAACAAAAGGGTCAGAGAAGGCAAAGCTTTTCCTGCACGTGGGGCAGAATGAGGACCCGAAAAGAGGGTTATCAATGCGAGAAGTTTTTTCCCCAGAGCAAAGATATGGTGACCACAAACCGAGTCATTCCGTATATACAAAACACGAGCTTTTAGGGAGATGCTCCTGGATATACCAGCAGAGACCCCAACTTGGTATCGACAGGCAGCACTTTGCTGGGGATACTCCCGGGCCGGAGGGCACAAGCAGAGCCCCCAGACCGGGATGGAGGAACGTGGAGCAGAGCAGCACTCGCGGGCCGGGGCTCCTCCAGGACCCCCGAACCGCTGTTGCACGGTAATTTCACGTGGGCAGTGGAATCACCCCAGCCATGGCTCCCGGAACGCCACCGAGGAGCGGTGGCAGCAGCGGGCCTGGCGGCCCGCAAGAAGCCCGGCAGGGCGGGAGCACGGCTCCCATTGTTACCGCCGGCAGCGGCGGGGACGGGCGGGCCCCGAGAGCGCCACAGGGTCGGAGCCGCCCGACCCCGCGGCCCAGTTCGCGGCACACAATGAGGCGACGGACCAGAGCGAACCGGAGGGCGCCGGCGGGGCCGGGCGGGAGCCCCCACAGCGGCGCCAGGCCGGGCCCACAACGGAGAGGCGGGCGAGTTCGGGCCGCTTCCGCCCTCATGGCCGCGGCCGCCATTTCACCCCCCCGCCCGCGCCCGGCCCGCCCGCCCGCCTCACCTGCGCCGGCCGCGCGCTACGCCAGCCCCCGGCTACGGCCCGGCCCACTAGGCCGCGCGGGGCCCAGCGGCAGCGGCGGCGGGGCTCAGAACCGCCCCTGGGGCACCGGACGCAGCGGGGCCGGGTGGGCAGGAGGCAGCGAGGCCGGGCAGATAGGGGGCGGCGGCGGGAGCCGGTAGGGACGGGTTCGGGGGCCGCGCGGTACCGGAGCCGCCGCCGCTGCCGCCGCAACTTTACCTGGGTCCGCCCGCACTGACAACTCCCCCGACCCCGCCCCCAGCACGTGACCGGCCGGGGCGGGGCTGCCCGCGCCGAACACGTGACGTGCGCGGGGCGCTGCGGCGGCCCCGTACGGATCACGTGATTAGGGCTCTTCTGGTCACGTGGTGTGGGCGCAAGGCGGCTTTGTGGCCGCCATGTTGTGCGGCCCCGGGCTGGGCCGGGCATGGCGGGGGCCGGCAGCAACTGGCTCTCGGGGGTCAACGTGGTGCTGGTCATGGCTTACGGCAGCCTGGTGAGGGCCAGCGGGACAGGGCGGGACGGGCTGGCGTGTCTGTGTGGCCTGGAGGGTCTGCGGAGCTGGACCACGCGAGTTCGTGGAGCCCCCGCGAGGCTGATCCTGGCGCGTCCACGGAGTTCCCGTGGGCCCGGGCCCGAGGAGTCGATAAGGCTCCCTTGAGACATGTCCTGGACTGTCTGTAGGGAACTCCTCGGAGTCGGGCTCGGGGCCATCATAGTGCTGGGCTGGAGCCCCCGTGGGCTCCTGGGGTCGGTGGGCGGGGAGAGGACATGAGTAGAGATTGGAAGGGCGTGAGGCTCACTTGAATGTCCGTGGGGCTCCTAGTAGGCTGAACGGGGAGCTCTGCTCGCCGGGGTCGGAGGGCTGGGCACAGGCTGGCTCTGAGACCTCCCCCGCTCCCGGCACACGTCTGACCCCCACCTCGCTGTGGCTCCACAGGTCTTTGTGCTGCTGTTCATCTTCGTGAAACGCCAGATCATGCGCTTTGCCATGAAGTCCCGCCGTGGCCCGCACGTGCCCGTGGGACAGCATGCACCCAAGGTGGGTATTTTCCATTCCCTACACCGGTCGGCCCATCCATGCTCAAAGGGACAGGCAGGAGCTGCTCCAGCATCAGAGGTGCTGTCTCAGAGTGGTGGTAGGCCGTGGGGAGGGTGCAGTTTATCTGGGGCCTGTTCTTATCCTTTTGATCCCACAAAGTGAGCAGTCTGTAAATGTTTTTTTCCTGCTGCAAAGGATTTAAAGGAAGAGATTGACATTCGACTGTCAAGGGTGCAGGACATCAAGTATGAGCCACGGCTGCTGGCAGAGGACGACGGCCGGCTCCTGCAGCTGGAGACACCAGGTACCGTGCCAGAGGTACCATCCTGCACTTGTTCCCCTGGGGCTAAGTCACACCTTTGACTGCTCATGTTGATGTCCTGTCACATGAGATGGTGTCTCTTCTGTTTTTCCTTTCCTCACTTCCCTCCAATGTTGCAGAGATCTCAGTTTCTGCTTTCCCTTTACCAGGTTGCTATAACTACCTGTACAGAATGAAGGCACTGGATGCAATCAGGACGTCAGGTAAGGGAGCCCAGGGCAAGAGTGGGAGCAGAATGGTGCAGAGAGACCCTGAATGAGGGTGTCAGCAACCCTGTAGGGAGGCTCAAGGTGCTCACTGGGGAGTAACAGTTACTTTTCCCCCTGGTGGCCTGAGGGTTAGCTCACTCCATGTGCTGGGGCAGTTGGCAAATAGAGGCAGTGGGCATGGATGGAAATTTATCCAGCCAGCGATTTCTGACCATAGGGATGAGCACAGGCATTTTTACCTGCGCTTCAGCTGTTGTGCCTTTTTCCAGAAATCCCATTTCAAGGAGAGGGCCGGTACCCAAAGTCTTTAATAGGGAAGAACTTCTGTGCCTACTTGCTGGAACTGCGGAATTCCAGCACCTCCTTCAAAGGCATCCGCAAAGCCTTGATTGACACCTTGCTGGATGGCTATGAGAGCGCCCGTTATGGCACTGGGGTGAGTGCTGCTGGGGCACTGCTGGCCCTGTGGGGCGTTCCTGTGCTCTGCACTGCTGCTGGGACTGAGGTCACACCATAACTTCAGCTGGATGCTCCATGGTCTTTTCTGTTTTTATCCAGGTCTTTGGGAAAATGGAATATTTGAAGTATGAGGAAGCTCTGAACGAACTGGCAAATGTGTAAGTGCTGTTGCTCAGATGGAGTGGTGGGATCCTGGGCCCCAGCAGCAGATATGGGTTTTGGGGCACAGCCATCATCTGAGACAGGGGCTGTCTGTGCTCATCTATCCCTCTGGGTTCGCTCCTTCCTTGCAGCCCATCTGTTTCTGCAGTTTAGGGTTTGTTCAATGGTCACAGCCAACATTCCTGCTTTTCCCCAACCACTTTGCATCAGGGACTTCCACAGAACCAGTGGCCTTAGATTTCAAGACCTCAGTGAGTGTTGTCATCACAAAAGCAGATTTGCTTCATGTTGGACAGACAGATACACAGGCTGAGCGGCCCCTGTGGGGCAGCAGCAGTAGTGATGGTGCCTCCTCTCTGCTCACAGGACCAAGGCCCGGGGCAGCAGCAGCCAGCGGCAGCACCAGTCAGCAGTGAAAGACCTCACCCTGTCTCCTGAAGTCTCCAACCCCACCACCATCCAGGTCACCTACCTTCCTTCCAGCCAGAAGAGCAAACGTGCCAAACACTTCCTGGAGCTGAAGAGTTTCAAGGACAACTACAACACACTGGAGAGCACCCTGTGAGCGTGCAGGGGCCTGGTGCAGTGGGTGTGCTGGGCGGGTCTGGGCTGCAGTGCAGGCAGCACTCGAGGAACCAGCTGCACTCTCAGATCTCCCCCTCACACCGTGTTGGAGATCATCCATCACTCGGCGAGGGCTCCATTCCAACTGCTGCAGTTTGGCCCTCACCAGGAGCCCATTCTGGAGCTGCTGAGCCCATGGGGATCAGCCCCACAGCCTTCTCTGCCACAGGCTTATGAGACTCCAGGCTTTGAGTCCTGCACTGTCTTGGACCCTGTGAATAAACTCATGAGCTTGAGCTTATTTATAAAGACATAGATCCCAGCCAGCGCTCTCCTCCGCCTGTCCTTCCCTGCGGCAGCTAGCCGGGAACTGATGTTTGTCCTTCCTGTCTGTGTGGGTCTTGGGCACTGGAGCTCCTTTTCTGGGTTTTTTTTCTGAAGGGTGAACACTTTTTCCTCATGACGTCATTGTTCCTACTGTCAGCCCTTTGTGCCCAGCCTGCCTGTGCACCTGGATGGGGTAGAAATAGTTTGGTGCCTGTTCTTAGCAACATGGCTAAGCTACCGCTTTGGGCTGAGGTTTCTACTCATTCTCCTGCAGCTGGGCATTTGGGGACGTCTTGAGTGGATGAAGCAGTGTTAAATGTCCCATCTCTTCTGTTAATGGGGTGTTTGCTCCCACTCTCACCAGCGCCTCGCATGCCAGCATCTGCCGAGCTCCTGGGGCTGAAAGCTCGTGGCCCCCACCTTGAGTCTGCATTCTGTCAGGCTGAAGACAGCGCCAGCAGCTTGTCACCGTGGCGTGGGTGACACAGAGTAGAGGGTACAGACCTCGGCACTTTTTAAATACTGTTTAATAAAATGACAGTTTAGCTCAAGTAGGGTGTGTGCTGCTGGCCTCTGACTACAGGGCTCCATCCCTACCTGATCCCAGGCTGCATCCCTCCCAAAGCCGCTGCCAAAGTAACCCAGGTAGCCAGGATGCTGCCATTACTGCTATGGTAACTGAGATACCATGACAGTAACTGGTATGCCCTTATGGTAACCAGGATGTCACCATTACAGTAACTGGGAGGCTGTTACTGTAACCAGGATGCCATTACTGCTGAGGTATTCCATTAACACCGTGGCTGTTGCAGGGGGGCCATTGCAGGGTCCCTGTGACACTGGCCATGGCAGTACCAAGCAGTCAGAGCTCCTCACTGCAGCAGGTCAGACAGGTCAGGGGTTGGGAAGATGGGCGCAGGTGGGGACAGTGGGCTGCAGTGTGCCCTGATGCAGGTTAAACCCCAGCCCATGCGAACGTTGCTGTTTGTTTGCAGGTCCAGGTGAATGGGAATGCTGGCACAAGGCTCCTGGAGAGGTAGAGCTGGCAAAGCGCCCTGGGGGCTGAATCCCTCGTGCTGGGGATCTGTGGATGATGAGGAGCCCTAGCACAGAGCAGGCTGGGGGGAACATATCTGCATCCCTGACCTGCCCACCCTGTGCCTCAATAGCTGTGGGCAGGAGGCCAGGGAGCACCCAAAGTGCTGGGTATCATCCCTTGGGGTGCTGCAGTGGATCATGGAGTCACGGCTGAAGAAGCGTGTGGAGTTGGAGCTGCACCTTGCAGGCAGGGAGCAGGCAGTGGTGAGGCTGGGCATTGGTTGGGTACAGCTGGGCACCCCCAGCCCACTGCTGCCAAGGGTGGGTCCCCCCCCTTGTCCCACTCCACTACATCCTGGGGAGCAGTGTCTGCCAGCACTGATGAGCCAGGGGGATTTGGGGTTCAGCATAGCCCCTGTACCTGGCAGGTCCGCCAAGATGCCCTGTCCCAGCTCATCCTGGATGAGCACTGACAGCACCAGCAGGAGCTGCGCCAGCAGGGGAAAGCCTTCTATGTAGAGCGGCTCTGAGTGCTCAGCCCAGTGTGTGGCACTGGCCTGGCATTGCCCAGCTCCTGACTGAGAATAAAACTTGTTGAGCAAGACAGGCTGTGTCTGCTACGTGTGAGGCATGGGACAGCCCAGGGCAGCAGTGGGGGGAAGACACAGCCCAGCACAATTCCTGTGGCTGGGATCCAGACATGTCACCTGCAACCCTGGGTGCCCTGGATCCTGCACATTTCATCTCGCCCATGGCTGCGCCAGGAGGTGGCAGCACGGCCAGCATGCCTCACCAGACTGGGTGCTCCACACTGCGTCCCTGTCCCAGCACAGGTCCTGCTGCACTGTGCCGTGTGCCGCAGTGCTCCTGGCCATGTGGCACAGCCTTGCAGTAGCAGGGAGAGGAGCCTGGCTGGGCTGGGTGCAACGATCCCTGTCCCCATTTGCCATCCAGGCACCCCAGGATCCCTGTCTGCTCCCCAGCTGGGAGGGCCCTGTCCCCCACCTCCCATCCCTTCTGCCTGTGCCCGACCTTGGTGTCTCCCAGCCCCAGGGCCCATCAGTGCCTGATCTGGCTCTACTTATTGACAGGGCTGGGGGCTGCTGGGCTGGCACCCCCCCCACCTTGGCCCTTCATTAGCTCAGCTGTCGGGCTGCATCACATCACCCACTGCCATACACATGCCCCCGGCTCTGGCACTGCTGCTGCCACGTGTGTCCCTGCTGTCCCCACTGCCACCTCGTCGTGTGGCCACCTTAGCGGGCTGAAGCCCCTCACCCCCAAGGCCAGGCTATGTCCCTGTCCTTCCCATGGCACTCAGGATTCTGGCTGCCCCATGTCCTGTCCCACTGGTCCCCTGAAGCTTGAGCCCCCACAAAACCCCTGGTGCCATTCCCAAGGCTGATGTGTCCCACTGCAGCAAAGCACTGTTGCGGTGTGTGGAGCCTGTGCTTCCAGCACTCCATGATATCCTGTGTACCCTTGTCACTGAACACCACCACCCTGGTCCCAAAAGCTACCTTAGTGTGGGTCGGGGTCCTGCCTCTGTCATCCAGCATGAGTGGGGCCACATCTTCAACATGGATGTGGAAGGGTGATAGGCAGCCCCTCCAGCTGCTCCGTGGAAGAGATACTCCCGTGAGTTCCAGCAGCTCCCCCAAAGGAAGGGGGTGTGAGGCACAACTCCCCTGTGGAAATGGGGCTCGTCCTTGGGCAGGGTCATGTGCAGCCCCTTGGTGGCACAGGGCCCGCAGGCCAGGGCTGGCCGCCCAGTATTGACAGCCCTGCTAATGACAGGCAGTGTGACCAGGGGCAGGAGCAGGCAGCGCTGGGCCATCGACCGCATCGACCAACAGTGCTGGGCAGCAAGGGGGTGGGGGTCCATGGAGGGGGCAGGGGGACGTCAATGGGTGGTAATTAATGGGAACGAGGCCACGTGTGCAGGGCCAGGGCTGTCGCTGGCCCCATCCCTCTGCTCAGTGCAGCCCAGCGCAGTTATAAACGGCGGCCAAGCAACCCCCAAGCCAGAGTGCAGCAGAGTCCCCCAAGCCAGCCCAGATAAGATGGTGATGGATGTGGGGTCCCTTTGGCCCCAGTGTTGCCTGCCATGACGTACTCCTCCATGCCAGTGCATGTCACCGTGTGCCCTGACATGCCATGCCAGGAGACCAAGCCTGCACTGCCCTGCTCCGGCTTCATACCAGCCACAGGACGCCTCCTGCTCCAGCACTGCATCCCGAGCACCCCAGTACCGGCACAGTTGCCCAGCAGGCTCCAGGCACTGAGGTGAGGCTTGGTGCTGCCTCTGCAGTGCCTTGGGGGTTATATCTGGATACCACTCCTGCCCCAGCTCTCACCTTTCTCTTCTCTTTCTCTTACAGGCAGCTGAGCTCCGGGTCCTCCCACATCTGTCTGCCCCTGTCTCTGTCTGATATGTTTGATATTAGGTTGTTTTATTGGAAACCAACTAAATATCAAACATATTCTTACAGCGTCAGGGACGCCCAGCACCGACTTGGCCAGATGCTGCCTGTGCCCTGCCTCAGGCAAGGGGGCCCTCTGCACCCTGTCCTGCACCCTCTGCTAGTCCTCACTGCCACAATAAAACCTGTCTGCCCATCTCCATGGGACTTGAGAGGGGGAGCCCAGAGCCGTCCTGGAGGTTGGCGGAGGTTTGGAATGGCAGCGGGGTCAGCGTTTGCCACCTGTCCCCCCGCTCACGCCAGGGATGATGAAAGTACAAAGGCCCGTGGCCCTGTGCCCAGCACTGGCTCCACTGCCTTGAAATGGGGGTGTTATTTATGGAGGTGCAGCCACTGCTCAGGGCCCTTGGTGGGCACTGTCCCCCCCAGTGCCCTGCCCAGGGTGCCCAAACCTGCCACCAGGTCTCTGTCCCCCAGTTCCCTGGGTGCTGACTCCTTTAGCCCTCAACATCTATCTGGCTAAGAGCAGTGGGTCTCTTCCATGAGAGATCCTAACCTGATTTTATGGGGCCAGTGGGATCTCTGGGCCAGCACAAGGAGGCTGCAAATCTCTCAGCTGTGGACGAAGTGTCACCTCTTGCCCTGAGAATTCCTCCCAGCACCCAGGGAATCTGCTCCTTCAGCTGCCAGCAGCATCCTCCACCTCAGCACCAAGCACCAGCATGGCTGGAGCTGGGCTCGGGGCTCAGCAGGCTCCCGGGGGAGCTCTGCCCTGCTGCTCCCTGCAGAGCCAAACACTCTCGGCCAAGGCCCTGCCCCCAAAATAGCACCAGGATGACCTTGCCCTTTTCAATGCCACCCCCGGGCAGGGGTAAATGTCAGCCCAGGGCCACCAAAACATCCTAAGCTCTCCCTAGGAAGGCAAATGGAGGGTGAGGACTTTGTGCCAGTCCTGCACAGACCCAGTTCAACATCCTGAGGAAGCGCTCTGGGCACCAGCCAGGGTGTCCTGTTGCATGGGAGGAGGGGGCACCTGGGACAATGCAGGACCCCCTCTCACAGACCTGCTGCTGCTTTTTATAACGCCCCAGCTGTCCTCAGGAGCCCAAATAAGGCTGTGACCACCCAGAGCCCCTGGGATGCACAATGGGTCCCGAGCACAGACTTTTTGGGAAGGTGGGGAGGCGGATCAGCCCAAGAAAGGCAAAGCCCCTGTGCTGGGCAGAGCTGATAAATGGTCAGTGGGGCACAGACAACACAGCTGCCCTACCCACCCATTGTCTGTCCTACATCCCGCTGCCCACCACTGCCTGTGTCCTACCAAGGATGGAGGCCATCAAGAAGAAGATGCAGATGCTGAAGCTGGACAAGGAGAATGCCCTGGACCGGGCAGAGCAGGCGGAGGCTGAGCAGAAGCAGGCGGAGGAGCGCAGCAAGCAGGTAGGGCAGACAGCAAGAGCCCCTAGCCTAGGGACGTTGGGGGGTGGCTTCTGCTTGTGCTGGGTCATGCTGAGCCCAGACCCAACAGAGACTGCCTTGGGTATGACAGTGACAGCTGCCACTATTCCAGAGCTCAAGGGCACCCCGAGGGCTGTCCAGGGCTCAGTCCCAGCCAGCTGGTGGGATGTGGGAAAGGGACGGACACTGTGGGGCAGAGTTGGTCCCAAGGATGGGGCAGGAAGGATGTCATGGGGCAGAGCTGAGCCTGGGATGGGGCAGGCAGGACTCTCATGGGATGCAGGGGTTCAGAGTGGTGTCCATCTGTGGTAACATTGCTGTCCTTCCAGCTGGAAGATGAGCTAGCTGCCATGCAGAAGAAGCTAAAAGGGACAGAGGATGAACTGGACAAGTACTCTGAGGCCCTGAAAGATGCCCAGGAGAAGCTGGAGCTGGCAGAGAAGAAGGCAGCGGATGTACGTATGGGATGCAGGGTGGAAGCTGAGCGCTGCCTTGCCCCCCTTCCTGGTGGGACTGCAGCCTTTCCCTATGCCTTGGGAACACAGGAAGGCCTCTATCTGGCTCAGTGTGCTCCCGGTAAAGCTCTGTAGGTGTCTAGGAGCAGAGAAGGGCCCTGTGAAGGATGTATCCGGAGGGCAGAGCCGGGCAGCGAGCAGCCCATCAAGTGCAGGATATGGGGTCCACGTGTCCCCAGGAAGCTCTGAGTCACGGCTGGGGGTGGAGAAGCCGAGATCCGAGAAGGAAAAGGAGAAGGACGAGGGGGGAGCCCTCATCCCCCTGCGGGCGGGGTCTCATGGCATTGCACAGCCAGACTATTGTTGTCCGCTGTTTCCAGGAAAACAATGGTGCGAGCGGTGCAGGGTTTCACCCAGAGGCCGCTCTCCTGTCATCACGAGGCATGAGGCCCCGCTCATCACCTGTCAGGACCTGGCAGTCCTCGTGGGGCCGGGATGTCTTGGGGTCCAGTGTCAGAGCGATACAGCCCAGCTCTGACGCAGAGAAGGCAGGAGCCATCCTCTCCCACCGTGCTCGTGGGGAAGTGCCTGAGCCCCAGCACAGCATTTGGGCTGCTCTCACTGGGAGCTCCAAAGCCCTGGCACATCTGTCACCCTGCAGCTTTGCTTGCAGGTCCCTGTCACCAGCCCTGCACTGGAATCGGCTTGTGTCGAGTGCAACACTGCAGAGTTCTTGGGAGCCCTTTCCCTCCCTCACAGCCTTCTTGCCTCCCTCTGCTCCTTGTTGGTATTTTCCCTGCTGTTACCACATCCCCTCTTCCTTCCTCGTGCATCCCTCTCTGTGCACCTGGAGCCCCTTTTCCTGGCTGCTGCCCCCTCAGGGTGGCCCATGGGGGTCCCTCAGTTTCCCCCTAGCCCTGGGAAGAGGGATTTTGCACCCTGGAACACTGAAAGGGCAGAGCTGCCTCCCAGGTGCTTCCAGCCCAACAGAGCCCTTTCAATTCTCACCTCAGCGCTGGAAACATGCTATGGCATACGTGCCATCCCAGGCAAATGCTCCTTGCAGCATCTACTTGTCTGGCTGCCGAGGGTTTCAGGTCAGCAGACCCGGAGCCTTTCCCTTCTATCCACATGCTTGAAGCACTGCTGAATAGGCTTCGTGGGGAATGAGAGCAGCACTCAGTGATGCGTTTATTGAGCTCTTGGGGGCTCCATGATCCTCATGACACTGAAGAACACAGCTCCCAGCTCTGACAAATGCTGATCTTCGCAGCGTTATCTGCCCTGAGACAGGAGGGTTTTCACCTCGGCTCAGGCTGTTGCACCATTGGGATTTCGCGCATGGAAGTGGAGTGGGAGCCTGGGGACCACAGCCCTGTCCCTGGGTGGGAGGAAGGAGGATCTGCTCCAGGGCTGTGGACTCCTGGCCCGGGCAGAGTCTGGGGCTTCTCCAGGGGGGCAGTGCTTGAACCCGCGGCGGGGCCGTGTCCAAATGCAGCCGGCGGGGCTGAGGGGCGTCCGCCAAGGGAGCGGGGCGGGTGTGAGGGTGCTTGTGTGGGGCCGGGTGGATCCTCCGGACCCTGTGAGACTGTGCTTGGTTCCTGTGACACATGGGGCCAGTCCCGGTGCCCCCACGCCCACATGGGGCGAGTCCCGGTGGACCCGGGTGGCCGCGGAGCAGCGGACCCGTGCTCCCCTCCGGCCCGGTGCCGGTGCCCCGTTCTCGCGTGTTCCAGTCCCACTAGGGCCGATGCCGGTGTGTGTTCCCCGCCCGGTGCCGGTGGCCCGTTCCCGCCGGTTCCGGTATCTGTGCTCCCGCCACGCCCTGGGCGCGGCGGCCGCTCCTCATCTCCCCGGTAACGCGCCCGCTGGGCGGGGTGGAAGTGACGTCACATCCGACCGGCCGTTCCGGGCGCGGTCCCGGTGTCTGGGGGTGGCGGGGCTGGAGCGGAGGGACCGAGCATGGCCGGGGCCACCACTATCGAGGCGGTAAAGCGCAAGATCCAGGTGCTGCAGCAGCAGGCAGACGATGCGGAGGAGCGGGCGGAGCGGCTGCAGCGGGAGGTGGAAGCCGAGCGCCGCAACCGCGAGCAGGTACCGCCGGGGCCGCCGCGCGGGGGCAGAGCCAGATGGGCGGCGCGCCCGGGGCCGGGGGACGTTCCGAGCCGCGGGAGTGCCGGCGAGATGCCGACCCGGGCCGAAGCGTCCGCTGGGACTGGGGCTCTCGCTCTGTGTCCGTGGCTCTCTCTGGGTCCCTGGGACCCGCCCGTGGTGCTGAGCAGACACGAGCCCGGGGCGATCGGCCTGTCGTTGTTTCGCCGTTACCGGTGTCCCGGGACGGACAGCAGCGGGGGGGGGGGGGGGCCGGCCGGGGGGAGGCGGAGGTCCCGGCCATCTTGTGCGGCCCCGAGACCGGAGCTGCGCGGATAAGATGGAAGGAATGAGCGGGCTCCCGTGGGATATGGCCAGCGCAGGAGCCCTCTGAAGCACTCCCAAACTCTGCATCCTGGCGAGCGAGGGTCTCCTCTGCCCCTGAGACCGGCAGCCGCGGGGGAAGACGGGCTGGGGTGGGATCGCCTGAAAGGGAGGAGGGAGCAGCGACAGCAGGATCTGAGCTGGCAGCGCTCGCGCTCACCGCCGGGCTGGGAGCACCGGAAGGGCTGGGGACAGGGATGAGGTGACACGGGCAGGACCTCGAGGTGGCCGGCTCCCTTGGGCCTGGGACACAGGCAAGGCTAGTGGCGTTTGGGGGACAGGGATTGGGATGACACGGGGCAGGTCCTTGCTCGAATCTAAGTGTGAGTCTCGTTGACTTTGCTGCATTCGAAGCCTGAAACTGAGCGCTCCCCCCTGAGCTGTCCGTGACAGCGCTGTGGCATTGCCAGGGATTGATTGGGCTCTGCTGCCCTGGCCCGTGGCAGAAGCTCCTGCCACTCAGGTCTCAGCTGGCTCTTTCTTTGCTGGCACATAAGGAATTCTCCTTGCAATAGAACATTGTCACGGGTACAGGCGTGTTTATCCCAGCTCCCTGAACCTCCTTCAGGGGAGAGAACCAGTGCTCCCAGTACGGTGCCCAGGGCTTGCCTGGCCCCGGGTCCTCGGGAGTCCTCTTGAATCTCTTGGGGCAGCAATGGTGAGTCCTGAAGGCCTGGATGAGCTTCTCACTTGATTTGCTGGGCTCCAGGTGCTCCCTGGCTCAGAGCTGCCTTCTTGAAGGAAGCATGGAATAACAGGAATGTGCCACTTGTAGCAGAGGTGCCTGAAAGAGTCACCTGGAAGTGTCACCCTGTACTCTGGGAAAGCCTGACAGTTTCATCTGTATCTAGAGAGAAGCAGCAGAATAGGAGGTGTAAGGGCTCTTCTGCAACAGGGGAGAGGCACTTCCTCAAAATTAAGGGTGGTTTTTGGGTGGGTTGAACATTGCCTGCAGGAAGTCAGGGCTAAGTGAAGCAGTTCAGAGGGTCAGGAAAGTGGAGGCCCGCTGTACTGGTGTGTCTCCATTGCCTGGGAGAAGGAGGGAGGAGGTCCTCCACCTCAACAGCTGGTAGCCCCTTTAATAGGGAAAAGATGCGTGTCAAGCCATCTCCTTCCTGGTTCTGTTTAAGGTATTGTTGCATTCCCCTTCAGGCAGACCACTTCCCCTTTCAGTGGGGTGGGTGTTGGCTCTGGGCACCAAAGGGGCGTGGGCTTCTCCAGAGTGGGCTTTACCTGCATGGGAGCTCCTCTGTGCTTTCCCAGCCTGGTCTTGGAACCTGCCAGTGGTGCCTCAGTGCCAGTGGGGGGGAGTGCTCGGACAGTCCCTCTGGGAATGGGACACAACTGGTGTTGGGCCCCACCCTAACGCTGCTGCCTTTCATCACTCTGTTCCTCCCTCCTCAGGCCCAATGAGGAGCAGTGTGTCCAGCTCAGATGCTTTGTTACGTGCAGCTGGGGTATTTCGTGTTTGTCTGGCATGTGCCTGTGCCTGGGTCTTTGCAGAAGATCAGAGTGCTGCCCTGGAATGGCTGCACTCCTGCCTGCCTTTGTAATCCTGTTGGGGAGCAGGATTCTGGACTCCCCAGAAGGGCTCAGGTGGGGTGTCAGAGTCCTAAAGTGTCTGGGCTCCCCTGGGCTTTGGCTGGACTTAATGTGGATGTGGCTGTGAGCAGGGGCCTCATGGCCCATCAGGTCATGCCCCGAGGGTCCCAAAAAGATTGCAGCAAGTCTCTAGTTGACTGTTTAGTCTGGGTCTGATCCAGAAGTGGAGTGCCACTGAAGGGATTTTCATCCTTGGCCTTGAGGTGCTTTGTTTTCAGCAACACTGAAGAGCAGTTCCTTCAGTTCCTCTATATCTGCCCTGGCTGTGTTCTGACTCAACACTGGAGCAAGTCACAGGGTGATGGCAGTGCTGTATTGCCTTACTGAGCACAAGCAAGTGGCTCTGCCACATGAGTGATGAACTGAGCACAAATCTTCATGTTCTGTGTTCCCCACCATCTCTGTTGCCAGCACAGTGCCATAGGGGCTGGCTTGTACCTCATAGCCTCTTTGGAGGCTGACTAGGACATGGATTGCAGTGGCTGGGGGCTGGGATGGCCTCTGATCTACGCCGGTTCTTTAAAGCTTCAGTCACATTTCTGGCAAATGTCTGCCGGCTGTCAGCAGTTTCACCAGCTCCCAATGTGTATGACTGAACCAAGGCAGCTATTGCTGGGGAACAGCCTCCTCAACCTGTCTTGAGACAGGCTTTTGCTCCTTCTGTGGATTGTTAGTGAGTCCGCTGGGAGGAAGGAAGCCTCAAGGACTGCAGGTTCTCTTCTGGGGCTGTGGGCACTGCAGCAAGTAGCCCTGGGGCTCGGCAGCACCTGTGACCAGCCCAGCCCAGCCTGCCAGCACCCAATACAGCTTCATCCCTGAACATGTTAATCCTTCTCACCTTGCTGATGAGAGGATTTGCCTCAAGTAATTCATGTCCATATCGCACTAGTAAACTGACTCTCTTCTAAGTGGCAGCTGTCACCACGCTCTGGCGTGGTGGATAAACAGGGCTATGATGAATGGCCTGGCAGGATCCCAGCAGCTGCAGAGGCAGCCCTTGGTGTAAGTCATATCCTCAGTGTTTATGGCTTAAACTATCAGAGCAGTGCAGGCTGACAGTGAGAAGTCTGCAGGAAGGCTGCTGTGCGGAAAAGGTGTGCAGGAAGTGTTGCAGAGCTAAGTGTGCTGCTTGCCTCTGGGAGAAAGGCTAAAGCATCCTGGGTTTGCTTGGGGCTCCTGCGTGCTGCTGCTGACCCGATGGCAAATTTCAGCTGCCCTACCCAAGCTGGTAAACCTGCACAGGCTGAGTACCCTCCTCTGCTCCCTCCAGGCTGAGGCAGAAGTGGCATCTTTGAATCGCCGTATCCAGCTTGTAGAGGAGGAGTTGGACCGCGCTCAGGAGCGCCTTGCTACAGCTCTGCAGAAGCTGGAAGAGGCGGAAAAGGCGGCAGATGAGAGCGAAAGGTGAGCAAGGAGTCCTGCTCGCACTCTGCCAAACGTTGAGTGTTCAGTGCCATCAACTTTTTGGGCTTCCCAGAGTGGGGGAGAAGGATCCCACATCAAGGGCTGGATGTGGGAGTCGATGCCTGCTTATGCAGAGCAGCTAAAACAGTGCTGATAAACCTGAGGCTGCTGATGGCCTTGAGTGTCCTGGAACCTGAGGCAAGGGAGCAAGGAAGTGCCATGTGTCACCATGCATCCCCACCTCCAAAGAAGGAGAAATAAATGGGTTCAGGCACATCATTGCCTTGTAAAGGTGGCTGCTGTTGGGGCAGCTTCTGTTCCATTTGCCCCTGCCAGCAGGCTCCCTAACTGGCAGGTGTCCCCTGACCTGGCCTGCAATTCAGAGGGGAGTGGTCCACTTCTAACTGTCTGATGTGCTTCCTCATGCACACACCGTGAGGAGCCTGACCCAGCTGGTGGCCTGCCATAGAGACAGGCTTGGCTCTTCCTGCATTCCAGATGGGGAAGTGTTTGACTTGGCTGTGCCGAATCCCTAAGACAGCTGGGCTTGTTCTCAGCAGCATTGCACTTCCCTTGGTCTGGGAACCCAGTGATCTGCTGGAGGAATGTTCCAAGGAACAGTTAATTCCAAGCAATTGAGGTTGCTGTATTCACATCAGCCCAGCATCCTCTGCCTTCCCATGCCACCTTCTGCCTTCAGAGGAATCATGGTTTATTGGGAAGCACTGTGCTTCCAAGGCAGTGCTGTTAATGCTCTGAAACTCATTGCACTGCTGGCTTGTCAAAGATTGTTTTACACATCTCCCCTCCTTGTGCTTGCTTTTGGGCAGAGGTATGAAAGTAATTGAAAACAGAGCTCTGAAGGATGAGGAGAAGATGGAACTGCAGGAGATCCAGCTCAAGGAAGCCAAGCACATTGCAGAGGAGGCAGACAGGAAGTATGAGGAGGTGAGACCCTCGGATGCTCCAGTACGAATGACCTGGACCAGGAGAGTTGAATCCTCTTCCTGCTGACAGCAAACCTAGGGGCAGAGCCTGGCTCTCAGCAGAGCTACATCAGTACTCTGCTTGGCCAAAAGATTCCGACAGCTCCAGTGGCTCCTGCAGGCATTCCTTCCATTCCTTTCGCTGCTATGCAGAGCGTACAAGCTCAAAACTATCCCCCTTCCTCTTGACTCTGATTCTCCTTTCCAGGTTGCTCGGAAACTGGTGATCATTGAAGGAGATCTGGAGCGTACTGAAGAGAGAGCTGAGCTTGCAGAGTCGTGAGTAGTCTGCTTACATGTACCTGGCAGGTCTGCCTCTGCATGGGAACTAACATTGCATTGCTAACCTTGTTACACAAGGCCTGAAGCACACAGTGGGTTTAGGTCTGTGAAGGAAAGGGATGAAAGCACTTCCCTCCTTGAAACAGGATTTGCTCCACCTAGGATATGGAGTTTGTGATGCAATTTGCCTTGGGTGGAGATGCTTTGCCCCTTTGCATGGAGTCACTCTCTAATCATGGAGGCTGGAGAGATTTCCTCCCCTCAGTATTCACCAGCACTGCTTTGTGTGTGCAGTCACAAGATCATTCATGTTGCTACAGAACACAGTGCTTGAGCTGAAGTGGCAGAGGCCTCCTGGACCAGGGGCTGGAGTGGCATACGGGGTGAGCGAGGACAGAGTTGTGGCTGAGGCTGGTCTCTGGGCCTCTCCAAGTATTTGGAGTAACCACTACAGGCTTCTTCACTGCTGAGCAGAAATCTGGGCTTCCTCTGCTCAGAGCAGAGACACAAATCCTGGTGTTTGGGCTCCTTTCAGGTGTCCAGATGCTTTAGCTGATCCTTGAAGAGCTGGTCAGGGCCTTTCTGTGCTCTGGGCCTTGTCTAACACGGTGTGTATGCAGCAGCAGCAGCAGCACTATGCTTCCAGCCCAGCATGTTGTGACCATGACTTTTTTGTGTTTCCCCCCACCCCCTTTTTTGCTCTGTGGTGGTGTGGTTTTGGTGCTCCTTTTGACCTTGTCCCCACCTGGCTTGTGCCCTTGTGTGACCGTCACTAACAGTCATTGCCGGGAGCTGCAGGAGCAGATCAGAGTGATGGACCAGAACTTGAAGTGTCTGTCTGTTGCCGAAGAAAAGGTACTAACCTTTCCCTCCTTGAACCATTAAACCAGAACTCATGTGGTCTCCTCACTATGCTCCTCCCCTCAGCTTAACTGCATCTCTCTCTTTCTCTCTCCTGGAACATTCTGTCTTCTCTGCCCATAAATACCCCTGTCTGAGTGGTGGTGGCTGTCCTTCTGTCCATCAGAACAGCTTCCCTCTGTACAGCACACTAAATGAGAAGCTTCTCATTGGAGACTCCAAGTCTGGCAGAAACCTGTGTCATCATCTCACTGCTCAGCTCTGTGCCCCATGCATGTGCTGGCAGAATACTTCAAGCATGAACTTGGAAGCGAAAAGGGAACTTGCTTTCTGCACAAGTGCCTCAAAGCAGGGTCCTATCCAGTCTCATCTCAGACAGTCTCCTAAAGAACTTCCTGATCTTCCCTGCATGTGGATTCACTTCTTGTCTCCTGTCTTTCCCTCCCACTTCTTCTTTTCCTTTTTTTTTTTTTTTTCCCCTTTCCTTACAAAACCCCACAGTAAATGTTCCGAGCTGGAGGAGGAGCTGAAGAATGTCACCAACAATCTCAAGTCTCTTGAGGCTCAGGCTGAGAAGGTAGGGCTGCCTGTCCCAGGGCCAGAAACATTGCTGTTGTGCTACGAGGGTGTGTAAACAGCAGAGCACCCACTGGGGTGGAAATGATTCAACTGCATCTTAAGCAAGCCAGGAGCACTGTGCTTGCTCTGCTGGGAGGGCTAACACATTTCATTGGAGGGCCGTGGAAGCTGGGGTGCGGGAAGCCTGGCTGCCCTTCCCTGCCTTGGGGCAGACTCAGTCAGCCAAGATGTTTAAGCTGCTAAAATGTTAAGATGAGATTTTTTTTCTGCATCCAAGTTTGTGTTCCATGCCTGATGTGAGACTTGCCACCTGACTCAGTCCTGTTGGACTTGGGTAAGGATGTGAACAGCTCCCAGTTGGAAGGTTCTGTTGGCATATGTGCTGCAGTGAGGCATTTATGTCACCCTCTGTAATTGTGGGCTCTCTGGAGAGGGAGGTATCTGGGGCTGCTGACTGCTGACTCCTTTTCCGCAGTACTCTCAAAAAGAGGATAAATATGAAGAAGAGATCAAGATTCTGACTGATAAACTCAAAGAGGTGAGTGACCATGTCAGGATGGCCCAGCTGGGTGAGCTGGCCTCAGCTTGACTGGGAAGAGCTGAGGTGAAGGGTGAGAGGCTCCATGTCCTTGGACTGATGCCCTTTGCTGTAGAGCTGTTGCACTAACTTCTTATTTCTGTCTGGCAGGCGGAGACTCGTGCAGAATTTGCTGAACGCTCTGTAGCCAAGCTGGAGAAGACCATTGATGATCTGGAAGGTACATTCTGGGGATAGGAAACCAAGGAATGTGTGTTGAGGGAGAAGCTAAGGAGGGCTATCTCTCGGGTAGCCGGAGAGCGGAGAGGCTGCTGTGCCCCTCATTACTTGGAGCATAACCCAACTTTGCCTCCAAGGTGAGGCTTGGCAAGAGTCCTGCCCTGTTGCCTCTGCTCTGAAAACAGTTCCCCGGCTGTGCTGCAGCAGGTCTCAAGCTCTTGATCCAGACACCTGGCCTTATCTAGATAGCTGGTATATTTTGATAGTGATGTCCTCAGGAATGTAACTAGGTCCGTGTGCTCCAGCTTAATCCAATTAATTTAGAAGTGGCATAGGAAAGAAACACCTGAACTTGTAAGAATTGATCACAATAATATCCTTGAGTGCAGAATGTCATGCTTGTGCTGGCTACTGCAAACGGCATCTGGCAAGTCAACCATGGGAGTCAATAAGTCTTGAAATAGCCCCCATGAAGACTCAGACACCCCAGTGTGAGTCCTGAATCACGGTTAAATCACGAGCAGTTCAGTCCATGGGGTAGTCAGCCTGTGCCAAGTTTCTTTCCTCCTCCCACTCTTTCACACAATTCTTCAGGAACACTCCTGAGGCCAGCCATCCTAGAACCTTGCCCCAAGCCACAGAAAGAGAAGGTTTTCAGCTGCCTCCCTTAAATCTGGGACTGTGGCCAGATTCTTCTGTGAATTGCTGTGGCTGGAGTGGTGGTGCTGGTAAACCAAAACTCTTACAGGTCTCCTACCTTGACCACAGATGTGCCTATGTGGTGTTTTAGTGCCAGGTCTCGGAGATACAAAGCACCATCCTGCTGTCTGGAGTCACTCTGGAGGTTTATTATCTAGAAATAGCAATGGTGTCAGCTGAGCTGTTCCAGAACTGTAGCCAAGCAGCAATCTGAGCCACCTCATGATCCAGAATGAGCTTTTATTTGGAGCTGCAAAATGTCCTCCAAATCCCTGCATGCTCCCCTTGAAACCTGTTGATTGAGAGTTGGCTCTGGTCTACAGCCTTGCTGCTGAAGTGACCTAGTTTATGACAGCTGACAAAGTACCCCAGGCTCTGCGAGGCTGTTAACAGCATGCCCAACTCTACTATAGCCCAGGCAGCTGGAGCTGGAGCAGCCTGTGCCAGCTCTGCAGGGATGCATCAGCACAGTTCCAGGCCCGCCCCTCCCTGGAGGCGGAGAGCTGCCTGTCTGCTCCATTATCTGATGGAGAACACTGGTGTGGCCAGTCTGCTCTCCCGCCTCACTATGTCCTGCAGGATTGGAATTTCCTCTGATGCCCAGCTCTATTACATGACTTCTTGCAAGCCAGTCTTTGCATTGAGACTCAGGTGAGAACAAAGCACCTCAATTATCAGTGCTCTCCTTAGGTGTAACAAGCTTCTCCCTAAGTGGATGGAGTTGGCTTTCCTTGCTGCTCCTGACGCTGGTTCCTGCTGACGTAGCTGGACAGCTTGTTTTTACAGGGTGATGTGGTTTGAGTCCTTGGCTCTGGTGTGCTTGGAGCTGGATTGTAATCCTGGAACACACTTGTGGGTCACTTGGTCTTCAGGCTGCTGAAACCCTCCTGTTCATTGTTGGGGATGAACACGGAGTCGTGATGGCTCCATATCCAACTTCATTTTCTTCTGTTCTTGAATCCCATCCTGCTTTTCCTGCCCCAGAGTGTTGGAAGAACTCCTTGGCCTTCCCTCATTGTTTTCCTTTTGTTCTCCTCCTAAACCTCTTCTAGATGAGCTCTATGCCCAGAAACTGAAGTACAAAGCAATTAGTGAGGAACTGGACCACGCCCTGAATGACATGACTTCCATGTAAATATGAGCTGGGTGGTGTTCGCCTCTCGCTTAAGCAGGCTGGACCACCAGTGCTTGCTTGGTTTGCTGTGGTTTCCATAGTTGGAGAATTGACGGTGCTGTGCCGTCCAGGTTACTTCTACAGATCTGCCCAAGGTGCCCCCAGCATGCCATCCTCTAACTCTAGGTCCTTGTGATCTGCATGTGTAACTAAGTGCTGTGCTGGCCTGAAGGGGTTCTGACTTAAATTTGAGTGCAATTCCCATTCTCACTGGGAAAGGCTTTCTCAGGAAATGTTGCTTTCTCATCTGCTGGAGCCACTGGGCCATGGTCTCAGATTCCTTCTGGAAGAGGCTGTGGATAGTGCTCAGGTGGATTCCTTAGGAATTGCCGCAATAGGCTTGAGATGGGCCGGATCATGAACTGATCTGTGGAAGTAGCTGAACTTGTGTGTTTTGGCAACTTTGCTCCTCAGCTTTGTGTTCAGATCTGCAGTGGGTGCTGCTAACAACTGCTCCATCTGGTCCTTGCACTAACCCAGGAGAGACCAGGTCCTCACTCCACAGAGAAGAGCCTTAACACGAGTGTCCCAAAGTTTCCTAAGCAGAGTTTGCTGTGCACAAACATTGAAGCTGCTCTTAAAATTGGTGTCTCCTTCTGTTTCACACAGATAGGTCTTGTGATTCCAAACTCCACTTTGGATTTGTCTCTCTGCTTGGTGGCTTGTTCTGCATCTGCAGCCGGCATTCACGCTCTCTTCATCTCACTCTGAATTCCAGTACCTTTTTCCATTTACTGTGCACAGGGCATCCCTGGGAATGGGTGCTGTAAAGAACGGAAGCAGCAGCAGCCGCCCCCCCAGTTCTGCTGCACTTGCTCCCAAACAAAGCTCCCTCTTGTGTGACCTGATGTGCCAGACACAGCCTGCTCTGAGGGGCTGCCCTTTCCGTGTCGGGGGAGCTGGGAGGGTGGTGTTCTCATCTGCATATCTTGTGTGGAGCCATAAAGCTCTTTTTTGTATTTCTCTTGCCTCTTGCTCGAGCATGATGTCACTTTTTTTAAGGAAAACAGTTCTTGCATAAATGGCTGTTGCTTTTGAGAAATGGGTTTCTAGTGACCACTTGCTGCTTTAGAGTAACTGTTTCAGCATTACCTTCAAACCAGTGTCCCCCTCGGTGGAACACAGACCTCACTAGAACGCTGGATTTTTGTTTGAGGTGTGTTACTGGCTCCCAGATGTGATGGCAGCTCTGCAGGCAGGGCCTGTGGGGTCAAACAAGAGGCTGGGGGTTGCAGCAGGAGGCCCTGGAGCTGTGCCTGACTGAAGACACTCCTCATTCCTGCCTGCTTTGGAGTGTTCACCAGCACCAGTTGCCAAATGCTGGCTTGCAGTGGGAGGTCACGCACCTGATAGTTGTTAGCCAGGGTATGGAAGCCAATAAATACTGTGTGAGCTCTGGCTGGATGTGAAGCTTCTTGCTTCAGGAATGAGATGGCACTGCAGCAGGGCTGGGAGCATCTGAGCCAGGGAATGTTTTGCAGAGCCTTCCCTTCCCCATGCAGGGGCTGAGGGCTGCAGGATCCTTCTAGGAGCGTGGCATAGAGCTTCCCACTGAGCACTGCCACTGGGCTGTGAATGCCTGGCATGTGTCACCGCTGGTACTGTTGCTAGTTGATCTGGTATGATAAACACTGGTCAGCCTCTCAAAACAGTATGTGCTGCCTCATGGTGGTTAGTCAAATATTTTTTCCTTTCTGGATTGGTTCATCTGCTACAGTGCCCGAAGAGCCCTTCGTGAGCAGAGTTCTGATGAGATGGGACACTTGCCGTGGTTTTCTCAGGTTTGTGCCCTTCTGGTCTTTACATGACAGCAATGGCAGTCAGGATTATCTAGGCACACTCACCTGCCCCAGCCCGTCCCGCTCTGTCTTTGGTGGCAGGTCTGGGCAGGGAAGGGAGGGGGCACTCAAGGAATTTCCAAGTGTGGTCTCACTCTCCTGGGATGTGGGGCAGTAGCTGTGCCCTCTAAGCACAAACCAAGAATCCAGACCTCTTCAGTAACCCAACTGCAGCTGGAGTTGAGGATCCGGATCCTGTGGAAGGGACAGGGCCTTCTGTAAATGTGAAGGCTTCCATTGTCCATTGTCAGCTCATGACAACAGGGACATCATCATCGTCTGTCAGTATCTGAAGGTAGGGTGGACCAGGTTCTGCTCAGTGGTGTCTTGCAGTAGGACAGGCAATACATAGAAACTGATGCCCAGGAAGTTCCACCTGAACATAAGGAAGAATTTCTTTCCTGTGTTGGTAAATGAGCTCTGAGCTGATTGCCCAGAGACGGTGTGAAGTCTCCCTCACTGGAAATATTCCAGAGTGATCTGGATATAATCCTGTGCAGTGCATTCTGGGACGACCCTGCTTGAGATGAGACGTGTGACCAGATAACCCACAGCAGTCCCTTTCAACCTCACCCCTTCTGTGATTGTTAGCAGGTGGGAGGTGGCAGCATGCCCTTGGGAAGTGCTTCTCTCCTTGTGGGGAGGTCTAGTTGCATCCTGACTCTTGCTGTGGGGAGCTGGTGGCTCTTCTCTGCACAGTGGTGTTCCTGGGAATGTTATCTAAGGCTGGGCTGTGGCAGGCCCTTTCCCCACTCATCTGGAAGGAATCCACTCTGGGTGGTGGATGGGTATGTGGGTGGGTGATGCAATGTTTCCCCTGGGAGGTTTTGGAGGCATCTGGTCTAACTGGATTGCTGGGCTTGTGCAGGCTGGTTACTGTGAGCTGTGCTGTGATGTGGGAATGCTGCAAACATAGGTTAACTGACCAGGAGGGCCAGGTCCTAGGGCTCCCTGCATCCTGGCGCTCTCTGAGTGGCAGGGATAGCTGGTGAGGCTGCCCTGGGGTTGGGCAGAGAAGGGAGCAGGCCAAACATGGGATAGCTGCTGCAGTCCTGGGCAGGTGTGCTGTTCCTGAAGTCTGGGAAGTTTAGTCATGCTAAACATTCCAGTCTGCTGCCTTGTGTGGGTGAATCATCAGGTCCCTGTACACAAGCAGGAATGTTTGCTTGAAAGCTCTGAGCTGTTGCCCCAAGTCCTGCTGAGCACAGTTCACTCTCATCCTCTGCCACTCGGAAGACCCAGGACCAGCCTGGATCACTTGGGTGTGGGGACTGCCATCAGGGCTGCTCAGAGCCAGCATGGAGCCGGAGATCCTCACAGCAATAGTAGCTGTTGTGCAAGGCATGGGCCAAGATGCAGTATACCCACAACTTCCCTCAACTTCCAGATTGTGGTAGGACAAAAATCATTGGCTTCTCTGCCTATGCCTTGGTCCCTTGGTGACTTTAAAGAAGGGACAATCAATCAGCATTACTGCCCTCTCCTGCAGAGCGAGGTGCAATCAGAGCGGCTTCTGAGCACTGAGAAGCTGAGGATGAAGCTGAAGTTGAGCTTCCCCCTCTGTGTGCAGGTGTTACACTGGAGGAACTGAGCTGAGACTCTGGGTAGGGCGACATGCTTTGACTGCTCCACGTAAACCACTCGACTTTCTGGAATTTTACCCAGCTAGGTCTTGTTCAAGAGCAGAGTATTCGAAGAGTGAAAGCAATGAGGAATGGTGTAGCTCCCCTTCAGAGGGTGCCTGAGAGTCCTAGGACCTCATAGTACAAGGATTAGAGTGGAAGCCCAAGGCCAAGGCTGTGCTGTAGGCTCTCTCCTCCAGCAGAGGTATCACACTATGTGTCACTGCAGATGGTGCTGGTTGGTTCTGCCAGGCTGGAGGATGATGTGTAAGGTTTTTTCACTGCCTGGAATTCCCCTAAGTACAGGATTTGGTGCTGTCAGGCTGGGAGCAGCTGTCATGCAAATGAGCAAGGAGAGATGCTGAATGTATTCTCTGTAGTGGCTGGTTCTGGCTGACAGGCTGTGTGACAAGACATTGGCCACTCAGCCCTGAGAAGTGACAGATCCTGGAAAGGGACCAAACATGCTGATGAGCATGAGTGCTTGGCATGAACCTCGAGGATGTGTGTGGCTGCTAGATCTCTGTGAGGCTATAAGGACAGGGTCTGGAGAGGCCATGGCTGCAGAGGCATTGGCAGCTTGTGCCTTGCTCATGAAGTTGTTCTGGGGCAGATGTAAAAGAGGATCCTGTGCTCCAAAAGTCCTTCTGTCCTGTACCTGAAGCAGTTGCTGCCTTCAGTCCTATGTGGGTTGTTAGTGTGGCGCCAAGCGTGTTCTCAGAAGAGGGTCCTCTAGGCCAGGGATGAGATGTTGTCATTCTCAGTTCTTCTGGTGTGCACATCCTGCTGTTCAGACCCTGTCAATCCCACTGCAGTGTGGTGTGGCTCCCTCTGGAAGCTATTTCTCGTACAGTTGTGAAGGACTCGCTTCTGCAATGTGCTCCACAGGCATAAAGCACATCCCAGATCTCTGTCCTTGCTGGGGTCCAGCCCAGCCCTGCCTGCAGGCTGCTTCTCTGGTGTCTCTTCTTCCTTTCTTTGCCTTTGCACATCTTTGGCAGCACTTCCACTTCTGCCCGCACTTGGTTTCCTCTGTGATCTTCTAAGCTGAAGCACAAGTTAGAGAATGACAAACGTTTGGGAATAGCCCAGACTGTCCTCAGAAGCGCACGTTATGGAGACAGCTTTTTTGATGTGCTCATCTTGGTGCTCTACTAACCTTCCCTTTCTCTCTTTTTCTCTCTTCCTCTTGTTTCCCTTATCCTATCGCTGCTGCAGAGCGCCTGTACAGCCAGCTTGAGAAAAACCGCCTGCTCTCTAATGAGCTGAAGTTAACGCTGCATGATCTGTGTGACTGAGAAGGGGCCCACTAATCCCATTAAACAAGCTTATTTCGACCACCAGTGCTGTGGACCACAGTGAAATCTGATCATTAAGACTGGCAGACTTGTGAATTTTATGCAATTGCTGCTTTTTAATGAGGCACTTGGATTTATCCTGTAATTTATTTAAGCATTTTTTAATATATCAAGGTAACCTCTATTCTTGGTGAAGTCACCCCCAGACTTGGCTGTTTTTTGAGCAGTCTTGTTTGCTTGTGCAGGGGGTCCTGCCTGGCTCCTCCATGGAACCAGAATAGCTACACCTCCCAAATGAGGGGTGGGGTGAAGTTAGACTAACACCTGCTTGAAGCTGCCTGTCAAGTGCTACAACTTAATTCACTATTAGCTGAATGACTGTAGGATTTCCTGGTGCATGGAATGATGGCTTCTACCAATAAATGACTGACCTTGTGGTCTGTGAGACACTGCACACCTGCATACATTCCTATCTAGGGGAGTCCTAACTGGGAAGGTTTGGGGGCAGCAGTAATTTCCCAGGCCTGACCCCCAGTGCAGCTACAGAGCCCTGAAATGGGTTGGGAAAGTTCAAAGACATCTTGACAGCAAGTGCCAAAATGCACAGCCTGAAGCTATGTCCTAGGTGCCTGCAGGGAGTATTTAAATGCTGCCGTTGCTCATGCTCTCGTGCTCGAGGAAGGCTGTTCTCTCTCTGTGCACAGTTTCTGGCCCTGGGGAGATTGGGAGTGGCTTTGGGAATCTGCCTGTACCTAAAGGACATTTTTCTACAGCCTGTCTCCCAGCGTGTGGATGTCTCCAGTGATATGGGTGGGCTCACCTTTGGAGTAAAGCCTACTTAGAGCTCTAGCTGCTGATCTGCTCTCCTCCTGCCTTAAGGAACATGTGAGAATTGACTGCACAGCTGCCTGCAGTGTCGGGCAGGGTGCAGCTCCATCACTCCTCACTCTCTGCCTGTCACTGCTCCAGCTCCTGCCCCACTGCCCTCCAGGCTGGCGGTCTGCTCCCTGCTGCTGGGCTTGGCATCCCTGCCCTGTGCTGAGGGGAAGGGGGGCACAACCAGCTGTAGTTCCAGGGGATGGTTTCCAAGTGTGTGTTGCTCTTGGGTGCCTTGCTGGGCCACGTGTCAGCTGTGGAGGTGTGGAAGCCCTGGGAAGAGCTGGCTGCAGTCAGAGATGCCTGCATGTGAAACACTGCCTAGAGCTCTGGCTAAAGGTGTACCGTGGCAATACTGACTGGGAGCACCAGCAGTGTGAGAGGTGATGGCTACACACAATCCAGATAACCTCAGAGCTTCCAGCTACACCCAGCCAGGCACTCTGGTCCAAGGATCGCTGCAGCAGCGTGTGGGGAAGGGGCTGGCACAAGCTTTCTTTGGCAAAGGACTCTCGGTTGTTTGATGTTGATTTGTAACTCTTGACTCTTGCTTCCTGCCAGATAAACTAAAATCCACCAAAGAGGAGCATCTCTGCACGCAAAGAATGCTGGACCAGACCCTGCTAGACCTGAACGAGATGTAATGGATCCCTGCCACTGCCTCTGCCATGTGATGCCAGCCCAGCTGCTGCTGCCCTCTAACCCTGGGACCAGAATTTACTTTCTGTTGCCAACTTGACCAAACACAAATGTTTGTTCCGGGGTCAAAGGCCACCAGGTTGGGCAGAGCTTCATACAGCATCATTAAGGGAAATAAACAATGCAATAATGTTTGGAGAGCATGTTTGAGATGTACACATTTTGTAACTACCTTTTTTTGTAGCAACCATTATAAACATTCCAAATAACATGTGAGGCTGGTGAGCTACACTTCAAAGCTCTTGGCTTTAAAATTTGGTATTAACCTTCAGTTAATCGGCTCTGGGCCACCCTGCTTTGGCAGGGCAGGAAACGGATATGATGGTTCTGGCTGCGAGTCACAGTAGCCAGGCTAGGGATGAAAGCCTGTTGGGAAAACTTCCTTTCCAGGAGCTGTTTGCCAAAAGCATAGTTCAGTTTTTCAGCTTTAAGGTAACTCCGTGTTGGGAAGGAACAACTTGGGTGAAAGGCGTCCTTTTTTTGGGGTTTGGTTTGGGGTTTTTTAAGCCAAACCAGTCATCTGAACAATTGAACTAATTGAACCTTCACAGGGATTGTGTCCCTTCCCCTCCACACCTGAAGGGCTTAGAGAAGCCCCTGTCCGTGTAACCCATTGCTACCCTGGGGCTGACTCTGCCTTTACTAAGTGCTGATGCACCAAGCTTCACTGCTCATCACTGGGTTACACTTAACAGCTTAAGTACAACAGCCTTGTGTTCTTGGAAAAGTGTTTTTGCCTACCTGGAGGGAGGGAGCCAAGCCTTCCCTCCTGCCCAGGACTGCTCTTACTGTCTTAATTGACTCCAAGCCATCTCGCTGTGCATTGCTGATGTGTCGTGGTTGTGAGGCGTGAGTGTGGCAGTGTCACACTTACAGTGTGTAGCTTGTGGTTTGAGCATGCTGCTTGGTTGTAGCAGTTTTTGGGGCCAATCTGGAGACAAAAACCCTATCCAGTGTTTTGATACTAAATTGAAAAATTGTGTTACTGTCTTTTGAAATAAAAATCGATCCCTCCACATGGCTGCTGTCTACAGAGCTTCATTATATGGGCTTCTGGGGATGAGAATGGGGATGAAGACGGGTTTATATGCCCATTCCTTTGGGGGTGAGACCAGGCTTAGGGTAAGTAGCACTTCCCAGGGCAGGAGTGTAAAAGCAGGACTGTGGTGATGAGTTCCTCAGTCAGTTTGGAGATGACACTGAGTTGAGTGGAAGTGTTAATCTGATGGAGGGCAGGAACGCTCTGCAGAGGGATCTGTACAGGCTGGATCTGTAGGCTGAAGCCAGTGCTGTGACAGTCAACAAGGCCAAGTGCCAGGTACTGTCTTTAGGTCACTGTAACCTGCTGCAGTGCTCCAGGCTTAGGAAAAAGTGGCTGGAGAGCTGAAAAACAACCTGGGAATGCTGGTTGACAGCAGCTGCACATAAGCCAGTGGGTGGGTACCCAGGTGGGCAAGAGGCAAAAGGCACCTGGCCTGTACCAGCCATGGTGTGGCAGTGGGACCAGGGCAGTGCTTGTCCCCCGTGCTGGGCACTGCTGAGGAACTGCAAACCCTGGGGTCAGTTTTGGGCCCCTCATGGCAAGAAAGACCTCGAGGGGCTGGAGTGCATCCAGAGAAAAGAACAGAGCTGGGGGAGGGGCTGGAGCACCAGGAGCAGCTGAGGGATCTGGAGGGGGCTCAGCCTGGAGAAAAGGAGTTTCAGGGGGGACCTGGCAGCTCTGCACAATTCCCTGACAGGAGGGTGCAGCCAGGAGGGGATAGGCTCTGCTCCCAGGGAACAAGGGACAGAACAACAGGAAATGGCCTCAGGTTGTGCCAGGGGAGGTTTATATAGGATATTAGAGAAAATTTCACAGGAAGGGGCCCAGCCCTGTCACAGGCTGCCCCATCCAACCTGGCCTTGAGCACTTCCAGGGATGAAGTAGTCTCAGCTGCTCTGGGCAACCTGTGCCAGGGTCTCACTACTCTCACAGGGAAAAGTTTCTTCCCAAAATCCCCGTATTGGTTTTGCCCAGCCTGGTTTGTGGCAACAGAGGGGCCACAGAGGTGGCTCCTGTGAGAAGCTGCTGGAAGCTTCCCAGCATATCCAGTGGAGCCAATGGCTGATGGCTCTGAAGATGGACATGCTGCTGGCCAAAACTGGGCATATGAGAGAGGTTGGTAAAGCCTCTGTGATGACGTATTTAAGAAGAAAATCAAAACAAAGTCACAGATTTTTGCTCAGCTAGAGAGGAGGAGGAGGTGAAAGCATGTGAGGGAAAACAGTACGGCAACACCAAGGTCAGTGAAGAAGGAGAGAGAGGAGGTGCTCCAGGTGCTGAAGCCAAGATTCCGCTGCAGGCCATGGTGAAGACCATGGTGAAGCAGCTGTGCCCCTGCATCCTGTGGGGATCCATGGGGGATGCAGAGATCCACCCACAGCCCACGGGGATCCACGGGGGATGCAGAGATCCACCCGCAGTCCCTGGGGGAGGTGCCCATGCCAGAGCAGGTGGATGCCTGGAGGAGGTTGTGATCCAGTGGAAGACCTGGAGGAGAAAGAGGGCCCTGCTTCCAGGCTGGAGCAGCCTGTCCTTGGAAGACTTCTCCTGTGGCAAGAGAGACCCAGATCACAGCAGTTTTGGGAGGACTGTCTGCCCTTGGGAGGAATTCATGTTGCAGAAGGTGCAGTATGGCTGCTGCTCATGAGAGTGGACTCATGTCAGAGAAGTTCTCAAAGAACTGTCTCCCATGGGAGGGACCCCACGGTCTCACAAAGGAAGGATTCCTCTCCCAGAGCAGCGGAAGGAAATCTTGGTGATGAACTGACCCAAAAACCCCCATGCCTTATTTCCCTGCACTGCCGATGAGAAGGAAGAAGGGGCTGGGAGCAAAGAAGGTGTTTTAAGGGCTTATTTTACTTCTCATTATCCTCCTCTAATTCTCTTTGTAATAAATTCACTTTACAGCCTTAAGCTGAGCCTGTTTTGACCTTGAAGTGTTTTCTCCCAGTCCTTATCTCAATTCATGAAAACCTTTGTTATTTTTTTCCTCTACCCAGCAGTGGCAGGGGAGAGTGAAGGAGTGACTCTCCTAGGTGCCTGGCATTGGGCCTGTGTCAAATGACTACAATGCCATCTAACCCTGCGCTCTGGCATTGTGAAGCCATTCCCTCTTGTCCTGGCACTCTAGGCCCTTGTCCAAAGTCCCTCTCCAGCTTTGTTTGAACCCCTTTGGGCACTGGAAAGCTACATTTTCCTGAGCTAGAGAAGGTTTGGAGAGCAGAAGGGACCATCTTGAAAAGCCCCAAATCCTGAGCTCGGGGTTTTCCCATGAGGGAATGGACATGGCTGGGGCTGTGAGGCAGGAAGCTCTCACCTGGTTTAGTGGTCTGGCAGTCCAAGAGGCTGCTGCAAATCTAACACGGAGTGGGGCTGAGGGGCTGTTGTCCTTCCTGTGCTGGGCAGTGGAACGCAGGGTTGTGCAGTCAGAACAGGAGGGCTGTTTTCTGAGCTCCTACTGTTGACTGGTGTCAACACAAAAACCTGGAGTAGAGGGACCATCAGCTGAGGGACAGTCAGCTGCTTTTACAGAATTAGAACTTGCCCTTAAACATTATGACTTTGAACATCACTGTCACTGTGTTATGGCACCTCAAGGGTCTCGCATTCCTCCAGCAGTTCAGCAGTGAGGATGGGCGCTGTGCAAGCTGTGTGCCTGGTACAGCATATTCCTCTCTTTGCTCACCAGTCCCCTTCAACACAGAGATCCAGCTGGATCTGATTTCCCAATGTGTCTCCACCCTTGGTCATAGGTATGACCAATCAGATTTGTAGTAAAAGGGACTGTAAAGGCAAACGGGACATTTTGGAGCCTGATTCCAGGTTTCTCCAAATGCTTCAACTTCCCTGAGTAGTTACTTGGGTGCTCTGAGGACATCCATATTCTCTTTTGATAAAATGAAAATAATGAGATAATTCCTGCCCAACAACAAGGATGTTCATAAGTTAGCCCATTTGCTCTTCCTAACTGCACTGTTTTGTAGAAGCTGGATTTTTAGGCAAAGTAAGTAAATTATAAGCTCAATTATAAATCCCTTATGTTTCCTTTTTCTTCAGAAATATACTCCTTTTTAACTTCATCTATCCCACTGGCAGTGGACAGTCCAGTCTTAAGGCAGAAGCAGCTTCCATACTTTCAAACACAGTGATTTGAAAACTGAAGTTGGCATTTCTCCACTTGATGGGCTTCTCTCTAAATCACACTCATGAGCTCAACTGCAGACTAACAGAAGTGGGCCCCGGGACTGGGAAAGCCTAGGTCAGGATTGCCTTTGTGAGATTTCTCTGCTGCTTGCTGTTTTTTTCATCGTGTTTGGGTTCAGGAATTAATGAATTAATGTCAAATGTTTTGGATACTTAGAGGATGAAGAATAAGAACACTTCTGCTTCAGCTCCTGATCCCTGCCCAGAAGAGTTTCACAGTGACCATTGCTGCCGCTGCCCTGTGCCTGTCCTCTGTTCCTCACTGAAATCTGGGCTCTGGCAACAGGAAGATGTGTCTGTTACAGAAATCAGCATTGCTGCCTCTCTCATTGCTCTGGGGCAAAGCCTAATGCAACTTTTAGGTTTCCAAGCCAATTTAGGAGTGCTTGCATTTCTTAATGAAAACCAGGTTACCAAGTTGTTGTTGATGATTCTTGGGAACAAACCTTGTGTTTTATGTCAGGTTTCACCATCTGCAGAGGAGACAGGAGGATGCTGGAAGTGAAGCTGTATATGGTGGCTATGTAAGTTTATGACACCAAAGTGTATTTATCTGATGGGAATATGTGTTTACTTAACAACGAGCAGCTGCCAAATGGAGTGCTATGGGTAACTGTGCTACAGATTTCAGCACTAATAAGGAAATGAGAGAGTGGGAAGGGACTTAACCCTCGCTGTGATGTTATCTCAGTCTCTCCCTCACACACAATTCCATTCCCATATATTCACCAAAAATCCTCTGTGTGACAAACCACTACAGAAATGCAAAATCCTGGGAGTATTTTTGGAAAGTGCACTGGGTTTTCCTTGGAAGGGAACACAATGTCCACTGATTTCTGCCAATTCACAGAACCTGAGAATAACTCACCAATCTAAAACAGAACTGTCTTCTGTTCTGCAGGTAAGAGGCAAAGGTGGTAGTAATTGTCTCCAAGTTTTTTTTTCTGTAGTCACTCAGGTCATATGAGAGCACTCGTGTTCACATCTGTGTGAAAGAAATTGCTCTGTGCTTCAGGTCGTGCCATATTCCATAGAGTTCACAGGCTCACAGACTGCTTTGGGCTGGAAGGGACCTTAAAGATCAGCCCATTCCACCCCTTTGCCATGGGCAGGGACACCTTCCAATAGACCAGGTTGTTTCAAGTCCCTGGACACTTCCAGGGATGAGGTACTCATAGCTTCTCTAGGCAACCTGTACCAGGGCCTCAACACCCTCACAGGGAAAAATGTTTCCTAATATCCCATCTATCCCTGCCCTCTAGCATTGGGAAGCCATTCCCCTTTTTCCTGGCACTCTAGGTATTTGTCCAAAGTCCCTCTCCAACTTTGTTGAAGCCCCTTTAGGCCCTGGAAGGAGCTCTAAGGTCTCCCCAGAGCCTTCTCTTCTCCAGGTGAACACCCCCAGCTCTCTCAACCTGGCTCCAGAACAGAGGAACTCCAGCCTTTGGAGCATCTCCATGGCCTTTGGACTCACTCCAGCTGCTCCACGTCCTTCCTGTGCTGGGGATCCCAGATCTGGAGGCAATTCTGCAGGTGGGGTGTCACCTGAGCAAAGCAGAGGGGCAGAATCCCTTCCTTTACCTGCTGCCCACACTTGGGGATCAGCCCAGGACAGTGTTGGCTTTCTGTGCACTGGTGTGCCGGGGCACATTCTCTGTAATGTTTCCATAGACAATCCCTTATGCGGTTGCTGTAGCGGTAAGCCGACTAGAAGAGGTCTCAGAAATGTGATAAACCAGACACTTGGGACAGAAAGGCCAAGAAAAATGGAATTACAGCAGCAACTCTTGAACTTTGCTCTGACACAGGAGCAGTGGCAGTTCTCACACAAGCCATGTGCAGCATGCCTCTCCTTACCTGACCAGGTGTTGGTCCCTGCTGCACTCGCTCTGTGCCAAGCAGTGTTCTTGCAAATGATTTCCAGACAAAGTTTTCAAGTGAAGGTGTCCCGGGACCACTCCCTGACAGTGGGCTAGAGATAACAACAGAATTAGATGTAGTTTTTGAAGCTGATTAAGCTGTTAAGCAAGTTGTTCTGTGCCAACTGGCCTCAGCACCTGGCAATGTAAATCAAATGTGTTCAGGAGCTATGAATGTAGTCACAGACTTCCATCTCTAATTTTATACAAAGCAAGACATTATGGAAGCAATGCAGCATGACAGAGTGACAGTTTGATTACCAAAAAAAAAAAAAGAAACAGTATTTTGATACATGCTTTTTAAGCCTAGGTTTCTTAAGTCCTAAGCAATTGATAGAAATCTCTGCTGTATTTCAGGCCTGTTCAGGCTCATATCAATTCTCATAATCCTGGTGAGGGTGTCCATGTTTCAGCAGGGGTAGAGTTAATTTTGCCTAGTTCTGTTACTTGTCATTGGCTAACAGTTCAAAGCATGAGCTTTCTCCCTTTGGTGGTAAACTGCCATGCAGGAAGATTGCTCCCTTTTCCCCTTGCTTTAGGATGACTCTGCAGTTCACCTCCTTGTGCCAGGCATCTGTGAACAGGACATGAAGATTTACCTTCCCATCATTCTGTCACTTGTTGTCCTCGCATTTCCACACCATCCCTTGGAAGTCTTGTATCAGTATGGACTTCAGGTGCAGTAGACTACAGAGCGCTTCTTGGTGTGAGAACCTCTTCTAGAAGGGAAGTTAATTAAAAATTTTGACCCAGTTGAGGCATAAATGAGGAACCTGAGCACTGATTGGGTCAAACTAATCTCATTTTCCTTCTTCAGTCTTGCAATTACTGTCCTTCCACACTCCTCCCTCCAGCAAACCCCATTTTTTTGGGATAAAGTCACATATTCTTTTCCTTTTTCCAGAGATGCCATGCTCCTGTCCTCAAGTGTTCTTCCCCCTACCCTGTGCTTTTCCTTCCTCTTCCTCTATCATGTCCTTTGGTTGCACTGTTCTCTGGTCCTAGCCCTCTATTCCCAGAATGTTTGTTGTTCACTCGACTGTGCAGCAGTCAAGTTCACTTGGATTTTTGATCTGTTGACGGCGGTGTGTAAGAGCAGCCAAGAGAGAAGCACTTCCCCCCTGTTCTTTCCCAGACTTTGGTCTTTGATCACCTGGGGTAAATCGTCTCCCTGTGTCTGGGGTAGATGGTCTCCTGTGTCTGGGCTGGGAAAATGGAGTTTATCTGGTTTTCCTTAGGCTGTAAGACAAGCCTGAATGTAGTCATTTGACTTCTGATGGTCCATTGCAAGACATTACAAAATTTTGAAAAGTAATTTGAAATGTTCAACTGTGAGAGTCCCAGAAGTGCTGCTGCTGGGGTTGCTTGGGGTTTTCTTCGTTATTCTTGGGGGCAGGGATGAAACACAAACCAGGCAGAGCAGCCATGCCCACACTACACCACAGACAAACAGTCCAGTCTGGCTCCCTGGAAACCACTGTGCCCACACTACCCACACACAGCCTGCTTCACCGGACACCACTGTGCACATGTGAACACACAGGTCCCAAGCTGTGCCCCCCTTGCCCAGACCCCCCCCCCCCCCCCCAGCCTCCCCCAGGGCCAGCAGGAGTCATCAGTGACCCCCTCCCCCTCCACCCCTCCATTCCAGCCCACCCCCTCCTCTGGCTGCAGCTGCCCTGCTTCAGTGTGAGGCAATTGGTTCTCCACGTCCCAGTCTGGTGTCCACCATTCCACTTCAGAAGGCTCCTTCATACACTGGCAGGAACCCCCAGATCACCCCTGCCTGGATTGTGGCCTGGAAAGAAGAGGCACCATTTATCAGGGCATAGAGGGTGCCCCTCCATTATGGCCGTTGAGCTGGGGGGGACCCCATGGCCCCCCAGAACCCTGAGTGGGAGGTGCAGTGGTATAACCCTCACCCAGCCGAATAAAAATAATAAAACCACATTTTGGTCCTGACAATACAGGCAGGGGAATGAAGTGGTTGGTCCGTGGGGTGAAATAATGGATTTCAGGGGAGCCCTGGCAGGCAGAACCCTGGCAGCCCCAGGGAGGCTCAGAAGAACCGGTGGGATGTGCCTTAGCTGTGTGTGGATATTCTGCCTGCTCACCTGCTACACTCTTACCCCCTAACCACTGTGGTTTGGGCACCCATCCATCTGGACCCCAGTGGGCAGTGGGACAGGGGAGCACCAGGCACTTCAGGACACCCTGAGCAGGGATTGGCGGCTAATCCAGTGTGAGCACCTGGGTGTGGCAGGTGGGTAAAAGCCACCTGGGACCAGCAGAGCGGGAATAGCCTGGGCAGGGTGGCTGCCTGGACGTGTCAGCTTGGTCACACAGATCCTGAAAAGCTTCTGGGCTTGGAGCTGGACTGGGGCAATTGCTTAAAGGTGTGGTTGGACTATGGGCTTAAATGAGGCAGATCCCTCCTCCAGACCTGCCCCCTCTGGCCAGCAGGCATGGGGATGCAGAGGCTATGTGTGACCGTGGCACCCACTGAGCCGACAGGTCACTGCACGAGGACATGGTGATGTGGCAGCAACAGAGACAGCAGCAGGGCCATGCTCAGAAGGGCCAGGGACACAGCAAGGTGGAGGACTTGGAGGAGGGACACAGGAATGAATGGAGGCGTTAGGATAGGGACACTTGTCAGTAGATGGAAGAGTGGGTACAGGGACGATGGCAGGGGATGCAGCTGGGACAGAGACACGGCAGCATTTGGAGGAGTTGGGACAAAGACATGGCAGTGGATGGAGGAGTTGGAACAGGGACATGTGGCAGCCAGGGTTCGGGGGGGGATGGTGCTCAGCCCTGTGGGAAGCCTCACCCAGGGACATTGTCCATACCTGTGTCCCTTGAGGGGCTAAGCCCCCACTATGGGCTGTGATGCCCCCTCATCCCCCACTCCAGGCTATGTCACTGCTCTGGTGTGATGGCCATGGCCAGGTCCATGCCCCAGCTCTGCCCAGCTCTGCCCCAGAGCACCGTGCAGCACTTCCAGAATGTTCCAGGAGTGCCTGATGACTCTGCTGCTCTCCCCCAGGCCAAACCCTGCCAAGGGGCCATAAGCTGCTCCAGTTCCTGGCTCTGAGGTGGCAGATCCACACCCAAGAGGGACACACAGCCCTGCAGTGCCTGGCTCTCTCACACCACGGAGTCACATAGGAAATGGAGAGGGAGTAGGAGGCATTTAGAGGGGAAGAGGGGTGAGAGGACCACAGCATGTTGTCCTCCCTCTCTCCAGCCTGGAGCAGCTTGGGTTTCCATCAGTGTCCCTTGCACTGTTCCCTGCCATGGTCAGCCTCACCTTTCCCAGCTCTCTTTGGTTTTCAGCTGCTCTACTAGAGCAGCTGGGATTAAACAGAGCCACTCCTATGGGACCCCATGCCTTCAGGATCTCTGAAGCTGCTGGTCCCCATCCCCATGGATTTGACATTGTATGCCTTATGCTCTGAATCCCTTTGCTTTGCCCCTGTTCAGCCACAGGGTCAGAGGTGACACCACGGTGGCAAGGTGGTCCTGGTGGGGAAGAGCCTGACCAGCCCATGAGGACACAGTTCCCCCCAACATCTCTGTCCCAGTAGATCTGAGGACATGGCAAGGGACAACCTCTGTCCCCAGAGTGGGGCAGGTGGGACAAGGAGCCTCAGGGCTCCTCCAGCCCTGGGGCAGCTCCTGTCTCACAGCCCTGAGGTGAGGGAAGGATGGAAGACTCTGTCTGCTCCACAAATGTCTCTGTTAAAAGTCACAAGAAAAGAGAAACCCAAAATTGTGGGGAATTACAGCTCAGCTCCTGTTAGGGATTGGCTCAGCTGTGTACTGCACTGGCTTGGCTCTGGGCCCTCTGCTGCACCTGGGCACAGGACTTCTCAGGAATTTCTGCAGAGGAAAGAATCCATAGGGCTCTGGGAGCAAGTTAGGGTTAGGGTTTGATGAGGCTGCAGAGGAACCTGCCAGGTGGCCTAGGGTGGGATGCCAGGAAGGACCTGGGACATCAGGGGCCCCAGGAAAGCATCATTATCAGCCGCTGCTGCAGGGGTCTCTGCTGCAGCAGATGCATTGGAGAATGGAGGTGGGGGGAGAGGGATCTCTGCTGGACTTGCAGTGTCTCCAGGATAGAGAGTAGTGAAGATGGGGGTCTCTGGAGGACAGGATGGTGAATGTTCTTCACTCCTCTGGGGAATGGAGGAGGCGGTTCCCTGCTGCCCTGGGTGGAAAATGCAGGAGATGCGGAGAACCACTCTCTTGAGGGATGAAAATGGGGTCTCCCTTCTCCTGGAACATGAAGGTGGATACCTCTTGTATCCTCCTCTGCTACCCTGGAGGACGGAGGTGGGAGCCTCCACTGAACTGTCGGTGAGGAGATGATGCAGGTGAGGGCATCTATTTGCCTGCTGGATAAAGATAAGGGGTCTCCTCTGCCCTGGGTGCTCGATGATGGATTTTCTGCTCTACTGGGAGATGAAGATGGGGGTCTCTGCTGCTCTGAGGGATGAAGGCAGGGGTCTAATGCTGCTGTGGGGGTGAAGATGAGGGTCTCCCTTGTCCTGGCAAAAGGAGACAGGAGTCTATGCTGTCCTGGGGAATGAAGAAGTGGGTCTTTGATGTCCTGGGAGATGAAGACAGGCATCTCCACAGCCTGTGCGGGCGTTTAACCAGGGCGGGTGGGCAATTAAACCAGAGTGAGTGGCTGCAGGCCGGTGTCATGAGGTGGCAGCTGATGGGTTTTCAGGTCGTTTCACCATGCTCAAGACATCGCTATGCCCTGTCCTAGACCTCAGGGAGTGCTGCTGGTCCGGCCTCCACGAGTCCCTGGGCACAGGGCAAGGGCAGAGCTCATCCCCTGCCACACCGCCATATGCGTGTTTCCTTCATGGCTGGGCACTCACTCCCTCTCAGCCCAGCCCGGCTGGGACCTGCTATCCTGACAGGGTCCCACTGCGCCCTCCTTGAGCCTCTGGTGCTCATCGTTGCTGTGTTTAATCTGTTTGGATTTGCCTTTGCCATTCCTGTTTCTGCTCCTAGTCCTGAAAACAGCATAGAGAGTCTCCCCCAGTGAAGCAGAGACTGCCATCTTCATCTCCCAGGTTGTGGGAGGCCTCAGCCTCATCCCTCAGAAAAGCCGTGACCTTTGCCTTGATCCACCAAGATGCCTTCATCTCACAGGACAGCAAAGACTCTCGCCTCAATTGTCCAAGACTCTAGAGACCCCTACCTCCATCTGCCAGCACAAGGGAGACCTTCACCTCTATTCCTCAGGGCAGCAGAGACGCCTGTCTCCATCCACCAGAACAGCATAGATCCCAGCCTTGTTTGTCCAGAACTGGGCAGACCTGTGCTTCCAGGTGAAAGAAATGAGTGTGATTGTGTCTTTACATACAAACTGTGAGCCTGCTGGTAGATAAAGCCAGATACAGATAGGTGAAAGAAGCAATGGGTGGAACCATAAATTCCAGAGGAATTCCACTAATTGACACAGGCTGTTGCTCACCCAAGGCTGTGCTAAATTCCTGGACTTACAGAAAAAAAAAACCAAAAAAACAAAAAAAACCACCAGAGATAAAAAGAAAAAGGGGGTTGTATTAGGCGATTCAGGAAGTCTGTAACTCTCGCGTACCTCACCCAAGGGGGAAAAAAAAGGGAAATGCAGCCAGGAAACTAGGATAATAAGGAGGCTATATCCTCCAGCAATTTGAGAGAAATGCCCCATAGCATCTCCCTTTGTTCAAATAAAGTTACAGGAGTCCTCTGTCTCATTTTTGGACATAAATCTCTGACATTGTGTATTAATTTTCCCGACACAGGACAGAAGGGAACCCCACCTGCATCATCCCATGCAACACTTTCTGCCTCAGTTTAGTGCAGACCTCTGCCTCAATCCTCCAGAGCAGCAGAGACCTGCACTTCAATTGTCCCAAGACTGCAGAGAACCCCACCTACAGCTGCCAGAACCAGGGAGGCCCATGCTTTCTTCCCCCAAGACAGCAGATTGCCCTGCATTTTCCACCCAGGGCAGCAAAACTCTGATCCTGCCGGCTGCTATCTCCACACCCCAAATGTGGCTGACCCTGCACTTCCAACACCTTTCCAACCAGATGCAAACCTTCCTCCATCTACCCTGTTCACTGTTGCACCTTCTTGTACTCCATCCTCAGCTGCTCCAGGTGCTCCAGCTGCCTCTGGGCCTCCTGGTACTGCTCCTCAGCCCTGAGGGCCTGCTCCACAGTCTTCTGCTCTGCCTAATGTATGACCTCCTGCCTGGCTCTGGGAATATGAGAGCCAAAAGGTTCCCTCTGTCTCCATCCTGCTCCTGGCACGCACAGGGATGGGGTAGCTGGGAAAGGGAAATGTCTGGATGCCTCCATGGAGAAGAGGGAGCCTTTGGCACTGAGGAGCAGCTGTGGGAGCAAGAAGAGTCTCTGGCCTCCAAGCCAGACTGGGACACAGGGAGCAGGGAGGAGAAATGGAGAGAAAGAGCCTGGAAGTAGCAAGGAATTTGTGAGGCTCAGGCAGGTGCCAGGTGACAGCAGGGAGTGCTGGCCTTACCATGTTCAGTTCTCTCAGCTCTTTTTACCTGCTCCATCCTCATATTCCTCGCCCACTGCAGCAGCTTCCGCCCCCGCTGCTCTTCTTCCAGTTGTTCCACTGCCCCATCTTCTCCTGCAGCTCAGCCTTTGCACTGCTTCATGCTCTGGGCCTGGCTCAGGGCCTTCTGCAGAAGGAAGTGCTGCTGAATTCTGAGAACCCTCTTGAGGGCTTGCCGGGACCATGCTTTCTGTGCCCACACTCCTGACGAGATTGCCAAATTCTGGATCCCCTCCTGGGACTCACTGGGGCCAAATTCTGGATCCCCTCCTGGGACTCACTGAGGTCATGCCCCAGAGCCCCATGCCCTGCCACAGACAGGGGCATGACAGGCTCCTCCAGCCATGGCATGGACATGGGCTCTCCTACTCACATCCCTGATCAGACACACCATTCCCTTGGAAGGGTGGGAGTGCTGCAGCCAACCAGTGTGGTATTGCTAGGTACAGTCCTAGAGGGATTCTGGGATACAACCAGGGTGGAATTCCTTTCCTGCCCAAGAACCCGGCAATCCCAGAGATTCTGTCCAGCCATCCCTGAAGCAAGGACCACAGGAGCCTCGAGTCTCACAGCCTCCTCAGCACCCCAAAGTGTGGCCCAGAGAGGGGAGATGTTGGTGGTCCCTGAGTAGAGATCTGGGAATGCCCCAGCCTGCATGTCTCTGATCCACTGGGAGCCCCCCGAGCCCTGACGGGCAGTGGGAAAAGAGGGCGCAGGAGAGGAGATACCTATGAAAGCAGCATCCGGTGCCTACGCTCCTCCTAGGTTAGGGCTGGAGGTGCTTCAATGATCCATTTGTAATTCTTTTTCCCAATGACGAGACAGGCTGGGGGCTTCTCCTCAGGAATGCTGGAGGGCACCAGGAGAGACATCAGTGGCACAGGGGGTCTGACAGCTCCCTGTGTTGCCTGAGCTGCCCAGTTGGCCACCAAGTCAGCCCAGAGCAATGCAGGGAGCGTTAAGGCAGCTGCGGCTCTCCTGGTTTGGAGGGAGGCAGGAATGGAAAGTGGGGTGAAAGTGGCACCTGGCTGGGATGCAGGGGTCAGGATGCCCAGGGTGTGGCCAGGGTGTCCTGTAACACCCCAGAACTTGTCAGCCCCACATTACAAATGCTGGAAGATTTCAGCACAATCTGACTCTCACAGCTTTCATTTGGGAAAGATTTCACCCCTTTTCCAGCAGGCATGCTGATCAATCTTGCCTCCACAGACAGCTTTGTTGTGCAGGATCAAGACCTTTGCTCCATGCAGATTTTTGGAATCAGCAGCCTGTTCCTGAAGGAGTGACCCCATGGAAGGAACATCCGTAGGAGAAGTTCCTGAAGGACTAACCCCATAAAAGGAAGGTAAGGGACCCACGCAGGAGCAGCCTGTTCCTGAATGACTGACTCTGCAGAAGAGGCTCCCCTGAAGCAGTTTGTGCAGAACTACAGTTTGTGGAAAGAATTCATGTTGGGAAAATTGATTGAGGACTGTTGTCTCTGGGAAGGACCCCAAGCTGGAGCAGGAAAAGAATGTGTGGAGTCCTGCCCTCTGAGAAGTGGCAGAGACAAGGAGTGAGTGTGACGAACTGCCTGTAACTCCCATCTCCCTTCTCCCCCGGTGCCACTGCTGGGAGGAGGGAGAGAAAATTAGAAGTGAACTTAAGCCCAGCAGGAAGAGAATGCTGGGGGCGGGGGGGGGGGATGTATTTTGAGACTTGGGTTTACTTCTCAAATCCTGCTTTGATTTGATTGGTTACAAATGAAATTAATTTTCCCCAAGTCCAGTCTGTTTTGCCTGTACTGGTAATTGCTGTGTGATCCTCCCCTGCACTGACCCATGAGCCTTTTGTTGTATTTTCTTCTCTAACCCTTTCCAGTTGAGGAGGGGGAGTGATAGAATGACTTTGGTATCTGATGTCCAGCCATTGTCAACCCACCACAAATGCCAACAGAGCATGGTCTGAAAAAGCACAGGCACAAATAAACTTGGCACTCAAGATATGTCTGGAACTTCACATGCCAAAATCAAGTGGTGACTAGGAACAAGAGATAGAGAACCAAAGAATATACATAGCTGGAAGGCCCCCATCAGGATCATTAAGTCCAACTCCTGGCCTGAGAGCCTTATCCAAAAGTTCCTTGAGATCTGGCAGCTTTGGGGCCATGACCAAACCCTGGGGAGCCTGTTCAGTGCTCAATCACTGTCTGGGGAAAGAATCTTTTCCTGATACCCAACCTAACCCCCTCCCGACTGAGGTCCAGCTGTTGCCCTGAGTCCTGCCACTGGTCACAAGAGTGAAGAGATCGGTACCTGCCCCTCCACTTGCCCTTGTGAAGAAGCTGGAGATACGGATGAGTGTCCCCTCAGTCTCCTTTTCTCCAGGCTGAACAAACCAAGTGATCTCAGCCAGTCCTCATAAGGCTTCCCCTCAAGGCTCTTCACCATATTCATGTCCCTCCTTCAGACACTGCCCAATAGCTCAATGTCTTTTTTATACTGGGATGCCCAAAACTGCCCTAGGACTGGAGGTGAGGCCACCCCAGTGCAGAGCAGAGCAAAGAGGACAGTCCTCTCCCTTGCCCAGCCAGTGATGCTGGGCCTGATGCCCCTCAGGACACGGTTGGCTCTCCTGGCTGCCAGGGCACTGCTGACTCAGATCCAACCTGTCAGGGACCGGGACCCCCAGGTCCCTTTCTGCAGCTGCTCTCCAGCCTCTCATTCCCAAGTCTATACACACAAGTAGGGTTGCCTCGTTCCAGGTGTGGGATTTGGCACTTGAAATTTGTTAAATTTCATACAGTTGGTGATTACCCAGCCCTCTAATTTGTCCAGATGTCTCTGCTTTTCACGGAGCGGACAGCTCATCCCTGTTTTGTATCATCTGCAAACTGACTTGAGTGTCCCTTCCAGTCCTGCATCCAAGTGTTAATGAAGATGTTCAAGAGTGCTGGGCCTAAGACAGAGCCCTGGAACCCCACTAGTGCCTGGTTGCCAGTCTGATGTCACACCATTCACTGCCACACTTTGTGCCTGGTGCATGAGGCAGTTGCTGACCCACCACATGATGTGTTTATCCAGCAGTCTCCTGGACGAATTGTCCAGATGAGAGATGATATCAAAAGCTTTGCTTAAATCCAAAAAGATTACATCAAGTGGCTTCCCCTGATTAGCTAGTAGGATACTGTGTCGTAAAAGGAAATCAGATTTGACAAGCAGAGCTTTCCCCTCCTGAAGCTGTGCTGGCTGTCACCAATGCCTGCACTGTCCTTCACGAATTTTTCAATACCTTTTCTTTCCCTTTTTCTCTTCCTCAAGTCAAAAATTGGGTGCATGAGGATGGGCAGGAGAAGCAGATGTTCGGGGATCTATAAAAAATTGCATGTGGATAATTGTTGGAGTTTAGGATTCTTCCATTTGTTTTTTTCTCTCATGGAATTTTGTCCCCTATGTGTTGCTAGGAGACAATAACGAACGGGTACTTTAGAGAGACAAAAGAGTTGCCACAGCTCAAGAGAGGGGTACAGCTGCCTACTCTCTCTTTTTACCTGGGGGTTTCTCTGGGAAGGGCAGAGACACCTCGAGAAATGGGCTGGGGAAAAGGGGTGGGGTGCAACTCCTACCTCTCCCATGCTCTCTCGGCGTTTGGAGGTGTTATAGATGAGCAATGCGATGGTTGGCTCTCACAATTAAGGGATGAATATTATGTGTATATCAAGAGAAGTATTATAGATGTATAGTTATTTTATTGTGGTATGTTGTCCCCATAGACCTCTTCCCCCCCCCCCAGCCCCTTTGAATTGTCACGGTTGGCCTTGGTAGTCGGGGCATGGGGGGGGCTTGTTACTACGGCAACACCTGACCTCCAATCAAGATGTAAGAAAGTGACCTCCCACCAATGGACGGCAAAGAAGGAGTTGACTGACAAGACCTTGGGAGGGGCTAGGAGCAGAAAAGTCTCCATTTTGTAGATGAGCACATGGCTGCGGGTCACGGAGACTTCTAGGGCTGCTCTTTCTCCTTATTCATTTTTTTTGTTGTTGTTGTATTTTGTTGAGTGATTTATTCATAACATTAAGGTTTAATAAACCTTTGACATTTTAAAAGTGAGCGTCTGTTTCTCATAGAGGAGAAGGAGATTAGTCGCTGTGGGAAGAATTCACCACCACTGCGGGGTTCCGTTTTCTGCTCCCTTCTACCGTGAGTGGAGCTCACCGAAGAGCTCGTAAGAGCGGCTGTTGCACTGGGACCTTATTAACATCCTCCCTCACCAAACAGGGGACCCTTCCCCATCTGCCTGGGTGCCTCAGGGGAAACCCTGGGATCCAGGAGCCCCTTTCTCCCCAGGAAGTCTCTCTCTAAGTCTCTCTCTAAGTCTCTCTCTGCCCACCCCTGCCGTTGCTCCGGGTTTTTGCTACACTCACTGCGGAATGTGGCCGGCGCTTCCTGCCTGCCTGTGCCATGGTTCCCGCCACAGCTGCGGAGCTGGATACATCTCGTCTACAACCCCGGGATTTTTGCTCATTCCTGCCGTCCTAGCTTGCTGTTTCCGAGAGTCCTGCTGATGCACCGGGATCCGCTGCCTCAGGGGTTTGCGAAGCAAAGCCTCTGTACAATCCCTTCCCGTCTCGGCCGAGCCACCGTTACCACGTGCTCCCTGCGCTCCGCCACAGCGCCCCCTGCAGCCGCGGGGGAATCAGCGCACCCACCGGGAGCCACCAGCGCCCCTGCCGGCTGTGACTGGAGCTACACCGAAGGGGAAATGGCTTAAAGAGCGGGAAGAGACTTTATTGGATTTTCTGGTTTATTCTTTCTTGTTGTTTGTTGTTGCTGCTGTTGTTGTTGTTTGCCGTGTTATTCACATACATACTAGTAAAGAACTGTTATTCCTTTTCCCATATCTTTGCCTGAAAGCCCTTTGATTTCAAAGTTATAGTAATTTGGAGGGAAGGGGGTCATATTCCCCATTTCAAAGGAGGTTCCTGCCTTCTTCAGCAGACACCTGTTTTTCAAACCAAGACAATAATTTAGAACAACTTTGCATTGAAATTTTCACTTTTGCCTACTATTATTCTTACTTAGCTGTCAGTATGAAAAATATTTTGTATTTCCTCACCCTAATAATTTCATTTACAAGATTAATTACTTGTCAAACTTCTGCAGCATCACTTTACGTTAAGAATTCTTCTAAACAAACTCTTTCCTTTGAAAAATAGCAGCTGTTTCAAATCAGCAATTTGTAAAAACAACCCCACCTTCGTGGTTAATTGCAGGGGACTTTGTGCTTAAAAAAACCAAACCTAACAACAACAAAAAACCAAACAAAACCCCCCAAAATCTTCACAGTCAGTTTTGTGAAGCAGATGCTTTAGGAAAGGACATGCATTACTGGCTGCATAGTACTGGCAGCATTTCTCTCAAGTGTTTCTTTGACCTGCTCGAGGGTATTCTTAAATGGGGAATGAGCCTAATGAAAAAGATCAGAGGCACTTCGTTAAGTGGCATAGGATGCTGTAGGTTGGTGTGCAATACAAATCTAAGCTCTGAAGTCTTGTGTTTTAGAATGTCACTGGGCAAGATGGGTGTGAAAGACGCTGTTTGTTAATGTGTGAGGTCTATGTGCAATCCCTATGGATGGAAAAGTGTACCCAAGTGTTTCTGTGCTGCTTATGTGTAGCAGAGGCGGGGTGAAGAGAGGGAGAAGCAGAAATGAATGTATATACGATGGGTGACATTGTGGTGCATGGATAAAAATTAATCTGAGCTGCTCATGTGGGACCCCATGGCTTCAGGCCCTCTGAAGCCACCAGTACTCATCCTGTGGATTTGACATGTTTGCATCATGCTCTAGTCCTTTTGCTTTTCCCCCAAGGAAGGTCTAGATGCAGGGCCAGAGGTGACACTGCAGTAACAAGGTGGAACTGGTGGGGCTGTGGGTGGGGAAGAGCTCGGCCAGGACCCCTACCTGGGCTGGGGACACCCTGTGAGGACACAGCCTCCCCCAAGAAGTCTATCCCAGTGGATCCGGGGACAGCGCAAGGGACAACCTCTGTCCCCAGAGTGGGGCAGGTGGGACAAGGAGCCTCAGTGCTTCTCCAACTCTGTCCTGTCCTCCTGGCTCCTTCCTCACAGCCTTGAGGCAAGGGAAGAATTAAAAACACTGTCCGCCCCAGAAACATCTGTTATTGGAAAAATCAGTCAATGAAACTGGACCCCCAAATCACTGGGAAATTGGAGCTGGTTCCTTTTGAGGCTAGTCCTAGTTGGGGGCTGTGCTGGCTCGGCTCCAGGCCCTCCACTCTGTGTTTCACTTGGACATAGTACTTGGGAATTCCTGTGGCTTGACAGAGGAAAGAATCCATCAGGATCCCAATGAATATGTGTCCAGGGCCCCTCAGCAGGTTTCTTGAGGATGCAAGGGGACCTGGGAAATGGCCCAGGATGGGATGCCATGGAGCCCAGAGAAATATCACCTGACCTGAACTCCTGCAGGTTCTGCTGCCTGAGCTGGGCTAGGCACTGGCTGGGCTGCTGGGCCTCCTGCTCCCGCCAATGGCCCTCCTCTATGAGGGCCACCTGCTCCCACTGCTGCCGGACCTCCTGGATCTGCTACTGGAGCTCATTGGCAGGGGCATGCTGCAGGCCAGCGCTCTGCACCTGCTCCAGCCTCTCCCACTCCAGCTACTCCTAATGGGCCCTGTGGGAGAGCTGGGCTGGTTTAGGGACCCTGTCACAGTCCCCTCATGCCTGGTACAGCACTTGGGCTGGCACTTGGAGCACCCAGCGCCACCAGCAGGAACTGGGAGGCCCCCAGCCACTGCCTCAGCCATCCTTTGGCTCCATGTACCTCCCCTGGGCACCCTGCAGAATTCCTGGCGGTGCTGCTCCACCTGCATGGCCAGGTACTGTTCCTTCTGGGCCACCTGCTCCAGCCAGTTCCATCTCAGCCGCTGCTTCTGCTCCACCTTCGTCTGTCCCTGCTCCAGCTCCCGCTGTGACCATTCCCAGTCTGTGGCCTCTTGGCTGCTCTTGGCCCTCAAAGCATCTTGCCCTAAAAGGGGACAATGCAGGGTTCCAGACAGGCTTCCCTCAGGGGCAGCTATGGAAGCCCTTGGCCATGGCTCTGGCTCTGCTGCCACTGCTCCAGGACATCCCCTGGCTCTAGGCGCTGGTCCTGCAGACCCCCCACATCCAGGGGCTCTGCCCCTTTCCTGGGGGCTGTGACAGGGAGGGTGGCAGGTGAATATGTCACCTGTCCCCAGGCCACTCACCCACTCTGCCTGCCAGGCCTGGGTGAGCAGGAAGCCATAGCACTGAGCTGCAGCTGCCGTGGTGCACTTTTCCGTTATCAATTGAAAGGTACTTACAAAGTGAGGGGAGAATCTTCTGTCAAAGTCGCGCTGAGCCAGGATTCCTCCCTGCCCGGGAGCACTAGTGAAGCCAACCTGGAAAAGGCAGGGAAAAGACAGGCTTTGCCACCTTTCCTCCTCGCTCCAGAACCAGGCAGGGTGAGAGCACACGGGGGACGCGCATCATCCCTGACCACGCAGCTCCAGGAGCGCGGTCAGGTGTGTCTGCAGGGGTCCCATAAATCAACCACTTACCACCACCTGTGCACCCTCCTGTGCCAGGTACGTGATGGTGGCAGAGGTGAAGTTGAAGCAGCCAGCTTTGAGAGGCCGTAGAACCACAGTGTGGGACACGTTACTCGCTCTGGGAGCCAGACGTTAAGGAAAATGGTTGTATTTCATCACAGGAAGAAAAGTGAGGAGATAGGAATAAGAAGACTGGAACAGGGTAGAATCAGCTGCTCCTCCACATAACCAAAACCAATATATAAAATTACAGTATCTCTGTAGTGCCATAAGAGTCCAATATGACGTCAATATCATCATCAATACTTCTTTTAGCAATGCTGCACTCAGCATTTTTAATTATATTTAAAAAGATAAAATAATTTTAAAAACCCAAATAAGCCCCAACCCCCCTTAACACTTTCTCTTACTCTCTCCCTTACTTTCATCTTTTCCCTGCTCCTTTCCCAGACATGTTGCTGCTTGGTTGCTGGGAAAGCAACCCAGAGGTTCGTTACCTGTTGACCATTGAGGCCACTGAACCATAAGCTGGACTTGCCTCTCCCACCCCACCCTTTCACAGGATTTGCTGCAACCAGGGCAGGCTGTTCCCAGTCTCCAAACAGTGACACAGTCACCTCTCCTGGGCCTGAAAAACTCCGAGCTTTTTATAAAGAAGGGACTCAACTTTCTCTGCAAAGCACCTTCCTCGTGCTGGCTGTCAGAGGTTAATGCATCCAGCCTACACCTTCCCTATATTTTCCTTCCAGTCTGCCAGCTCCTGGTATCCTGGGAACTGGAGGGTACCAGGTAACTGTGAGAGGAGAAGACAAAGCCTTGTTGTTGGGCAGAGTAGTTTGAGGGAGAAAAACGTGTAGAGGTGGAAGCTTTTCTGGGCAAACAAGGCTGGTTTTCTGTCCTCGGTCCCTTGGTTTAGTGTAATGAACACTAAAGAACTGGATGGGCCACAAATTGAAGGAGCTCTCCGGCCTGGCAGGAATGGGATGGTGCTGGAGCCCAGCAGAAGCCGAAGGTGCCCCTGTCCCTGGACTGACCTGTGCCCTGTAGCAGCCTGTGGTCTTCAGGGGAGCTTTGACTGTGAGCCCTTGGGTCAGTGTCCTGGGTTGAGTCCCTCATGACAGGTGCATTTAGAAGACTTACAGAATCACAGAATCTCCTGAGCTGGAAGGGACCCACAGGGAGCATGGAGACTGTTATAAATGACAATAGAGTATTTGCCTTCGCATTTATGTATTAGCTTTTGCATATTATTATTAATCACAAATATTTTAATATGGTACAATTTATATTTCCTTTTAACTGCTTTTTGGTATAGTATAGTCTGTCCGTTAATGTATACACTGTATAGCTTATATAAATAGTAGTGTGATAGATATATTATATCTTAGACTGTGGCATAATATTAAAATAGAGACTATGTGATGTTAAAATGCTTTTTCATCTAACTAAGAGAATGGCATAAGACAATTAGGTGGTTCCCCACATTTCATGGGCTATCTTATCTGAAGGATAAGATAACAGGGACAAAAACCAGAACACCCAGAGGAGAATTTATTGACTCTTCGTTAGCAGGGAGTATAAAAACAACAGGATGGAATCATGAAAAAAAAAAATATATATATTGATTTAATCTACAAGATGGCATGAAGACAAGTCAAAGGTTAAAACCAAGCAAAAGAATTCCTGGAACATCTAAACTCCCAGGAATGTTTGAATGATGTATAAACTCTCATGAATATGCATATACCCCCTGTAATGTAACAGTATATAGAGAACATTGTGTTAGCCCACCCCAGCGCTAGATATTTGTCCCTTTTTATCCCTTATTAAACTTTTAAAAATCTCAAAGAGCGAGCGCTGTTCTTCACAGAGACCAACTCCTGGCCCTGCACAGACACCCCAGCAATCCCACCCTGTGCCTGGGAGCACTGTCCAAACGCTCCTCGAGCTCTGGCAGCCTCGGGGCTGCAACCATTTCCTGGGGAGCCTGGGCAGTGCCTGACCACCCTCTGGGGGAAGAGCCTTTCCTGATATCCAGCCTAAACCTCCTGTTCTGGGTTTGGTTTTTTCCACTGAATTTTTTTTCCCATCTGCTACCTGGAAAAAGGACAATGCGGGGCGGCGGCGGCGTTCTCTGAAAGACAAATGGGGCAATTAGGAAACAAAAGATGTAGCTAGGTGTCGCAAGATTCCATTGAAATGGCCCTGGCTGCGGGCGGCTTGCGGGCGATGATACTGCCAGAAAAAAAGTGAAGGGGCTACCTCGGAGGTTTGGCTGGGTTTTTGCGGAGTCGGGTTCCCGGGCTCGTAAGGAGCCGTTTGCTGTTTCCGGGCGGCCTGAAAGGAATGAGGGATTTGTCTTTACAAACTGTGGGTCTGCTAGAAGATAAAACTAGCGCTGAGTGGTAAAGAACAATGGGAAGGATTCCGCTGATTGATGAACGGGACGAAGTGAGATTTGTCTTTACAAACAAACCCTACATCTGCTGCTAAATAAAATTGGATACTGAGAGATGAAAGGAACAGTGGGAAGAACTATAAATTCCATAGGAATTCCGCTGATTGACCCAGGGAAAAGACAAAGGCGGGGGGAGTTATACATTAGAAGGGGGTCTTAGGTATAAGGCATTTCAGGAAGTCTGTACCTCTGAAGTACCTCAGCCAAAGGGGAAAGAGAGAGGGAAATGCAGCCAGGAAATTAAGATAAAAAGGAAGCTGCGTCCACCAAAAAATTTGAGACACCCTACGGAAAACGCCCATGGCCTCTCCTTTTATTCGAATAAAGTTACATGACTTCTCTGTCTCCTTTTTGGATATAAACCTCTGGTGTTGGTGGATTAATTTTCCTGACAGGCCTGACCGCTGGGAGCTCAGAACCAGCACGTGTGGCGCCGAAGCAGCGGGACCGGCTCCCGCCGGACGCTCTGCCCGCAGCGTGTTGCCGCGGCCACTCCTGTGTGCTGGACTCCGAGATCCCGGTCTGCTGCGTCCCCACCCGGGCCACCTCAGCGCGGGACCACGACAAGCGCCACCGGCCGCCGCCCGTAACCGCCCGCCTCAGCCAAACCGCCGTTACTGCACGGTGTCGGAGCCCGCGCCACAGCGCCCCCTGCAGCCGCGGGGGAATCAGCGCACCCGCCCCGCACACTGGGAGCCACCAGCGCCCCTGCCGGCTGTGACCGGAACTGCACCCAAGGGGAAATTGCTTGAAGAGCGGGAAGAGACGTTAGTGGGTTTTCTGATTTTGTTCGCTGTTACTGCCGTTGTTGTTGTTTGTTGGCTTTGCTATACGTACACACACACACACACACACTAGTAAAGAAGTGTTCCTCCTTTCCCCCTATCTTTGCCTGAAAGCCTTTTGATTTCAGAGTTATAATTCAGAGGGAAGGAGATCACATTTTCCATTCCAGGGGAAGTTCCTGCCTTCCTGGGCAAACACCTGTCTTTCAAATCAAGACACCTTCCCTGACACAGCCTCATTCCAGTCCCTCAGGTCCTTGATTCCCATTCTCTGGTATGGGTGGGCTGTTCCTGTGATACAGCACTGCAGGATGGGAGGTGTGATAAGACAGACACTTGGCAGATCTGGAGCTGGAGTGGCTTTTCCTGGATTTGGGTGGATTTTTAACTGCTTTGGGTTATGACTGAGAACTGAGGCCATCAGACATACGACTCCCAGGGGTCTGTTCATGTCTGCAGAATGAGGGGCTCAGCACCCATCCTGGGAGGATTAGCCATCCCTAGACCTGAGCAGTGGCAAACCTGTTGCCATGTCACCCAACCTGGCTTCTCCCTGCATCCCTCCCTAGGGAGGGCTTCCTCCCTCCTGTCTGACCAACTGGTTTGTGAACTGGGTGCTGAACCTCCACCAGGAGGAAGAGGAGGGACAAAAAAGGTGAGGCTGGCTATGCAGGGATCCAGGAGTGGGACACAGGGTTGAGAGAGGGACAGTCCTGGGGAAATAATTTTTTCCTCTTGGAAATGTAATTTTGAGGCTGGATGATTGCATCCTGTAGGTGAAGCTCTGAGTCATTCTGTGGAGAATTTAACTCACCCTCTGCAAACCAGCCACAGAGCTGCTTGGGTAAGGGCTTTATTGGGCAAAGCTGGCTCCAGCAGGAGGGGAAGCAAATCCCACCCCATTCCCAGGGAACAGGGCTTGCTGTGTCATGCTCTGGGCCTTGTTCACCTTCCAGTAGGAGTCTCCTGGTGCAGAGGGTTTGCAGCCTGGTTCTGTGGGCCCAGGAAAACATGAATGTGTCTAGGCAGGGAGCAGGGGCCCAGCTGGATCTGCCAGCACCCCTGTGCTGGCAGAACTCTTGAGGCAGGGCATTAAGCAGGACTCAAGCTCTTAGGGTCCAGGTGCCCCATCTCCTGACCTCCCTCACCCCCAGTGCCGGAGTTTGGCTCGGCTCTCCTTGGGGTGGCCCTCGGGTGTTGGCGCTGCCACAGACAGGAGGTTCTCGGGCTCCAGGACAAACATGCCATACAGGTTCCAGAGCAGCATGGCCAGGAGTGGCAGGAAGGTCATGCTGAAGCCGAAGGCACGGAAGGAGCGGCCAATGGCGTAGGACATCCAGAAAATCAACCTGGAGAAGGCAGAGGGTGCAGGCTCAGCCAAGGGTGATGCTATGGGGCTGGCACTCAGTGGTTCTGACCACTGAGGATTTCCCAGGCATGGCTGCTGTAGGAAAAGGAACCCTTCCTGTCTCTGGTGAGGTGCTGTCAGGGTGGGAATTTGCTCCACGGATGGTGTTTGCTGGCACCGACAGAGCCCAACAGCACCCTGGGGTGAAGGAGCCACTTACCGGGAGATGGCAAAGAGCCCTGTGAGCAGTGGGATGAGCTTGAGGAGCTCCTGTGGGAGGTAGGTGGCCAGCACGGCCATGTTGAAGAAGTAGAGGATGAAGAGGTGGACGGACTGGGAGACGTAAGTGCGGTGGATCTCCACTTCCTGGTGGAGCTCTCCAAAGGGCTCCAGGGCGGAGGAGCAGAGGCGGGAGATGGCGCTGACAATCATTCCTGAGGGACAGAGAGAGGAACTGAGTGGGTGTCCAGAGGAGCCATGGTGGGGTTTGGGGAGCATGGAGGCGAGAAAAACTCCATCTGCTGCTCCTGGTGGGAGCAACAGAGTCACAAAGAACTCGGCCCCAGCTCTGTTCCTGCAGCCCCAGGGGCAAAAAAAGCAGGAGCAAAGTGCTCATACCCCAAGCCCATGGCTCACCCAGCACGATGGGGAAGGTGGCAAAGGTGGCACAGCGCAATGTGTACACCAGGCGGGCGCTGATGGTGGGCAGCAGCGGGGCGTCGAAGGGCAAGAAGACGTAGGCCCCATAGATGAGGCAAGGGCAGAGGAGCAGGGCCCCTGCCACTGATGCCACTGCCTTGAGATTATCAATGCCACAGTCCCTGGCACATGGGCACTGCGACCCCTCAGCTGCAGGCTTGGTCATGCGCCCCTCAAAGCCCAGTGGGTCCTGGTAGCGTGAGGGGCCGAGAGGGAGGACAACCTGCTTGTGGCGGAGGCTACTGGGTCTGTCACTGCGGGGAACATTGTCACCCCTGCCTTCCTTCCGGGACCATGGGGTGGGGTGCCGCTTCTGCTTTAAGGGGTTCTGCTCAATGCACTGGGGGTCGATGGGCACAAAGACGTGGGCTGCCATCACGGGCAGCTGGGGGACTTCCTCATCTTCGGCCTCAACTGTGGGGCATGTGGGAACAGCTTCCTCTGGGTCTTCATGGCCCCCCTCAGGACTTGAGCGCCTCTTTGTCTCCACAAGCTCTGCCTGATCCTGGGTGTTGTGCTGACACTGGTCCCATGGCAGGGTGGCATCAGGGTCCCCCAGGTGTTCATCTGGAGCTGGTGGCACCTTGTCCAGGGCCACCTTCTCCAGTTCCAGCAGGGCCACCTCCTCGGGGGGCAGGACAGGGTCTGCAGCAGCCATGAAGGGGTCCAGTTCCACACTGCTGGGACCGCAGCTGGGGGCTGGTTACACTTCCACCTGCACTTGTGGTGTTCAGAGGGGAAAAAGTTCCTGTCCTTTCTGCTTTCACCCTGGACCAGGAGAAAGGAGACAGATAAATTTGCATCAGAAATGAGAAGTTTGGGGTCACGTGCACAGCCCCAGTGACAAAGTGGGAGCAAAGTGGCACCCCTGGAGCTCCCACCACCCACCTGTCCTTGCACTAGGAGGTGAAAGCAGTGCCTGGTGTCCTCATGCTTTAGCCCCTGGCAGCAGGGTCAAGTACTGTCCTGAGCAGGTGAACCCTGGAGGTGCAGGTCTGGCTGCAGAACGGGGCAGCCTAGGAATTGCCTCCTCCACTGAAAAAACATCCTGGGGTTCTGGCTGGGCACAGCCTGGATGATACAACCAGCTCTCTCCTGGGCCAGGACCAGCCAAGCCCTGGGGAGAGGCGATCTAGCTGCTTTCCCGGAACCCTGGCTACAGCCAGCATGGCTCAGGTTTGCTGCCTGATGTGGGGTGGGCAAAAGGGGCTGCTGGGTGCCCTTCCATGGGGTGCAGGAGGTACAGGCAGAGCTCCCACATTGTTACCCTTTAGGGGAACCTTGTCTCTTGGCCTGTCCTGGGTGTTCTGCCCGCCTCCTGCAATGAACGTCGCTCCTTCGCTCCTCTCAGTACATTCATCCCTGCACCCTCAGAAGGAGCCTTGGCCTGGCCACAGGTATGGGGAAACTGAGGCACGGAGCCACTTGGGGCTTCCTCCAAGATCTACACACGGAAGTAGGGCCGAAAGAGCTTCCTGGGCCTCCCGCACCTCCAGCGCCCAGACCCCGGATCCCAGCCCCGCTCGCAGCCCCCAGCCCCGCTTCCCCCGCGGCACCACCGCCCCTCGCTGCAGCACTCACCCGGGCAGAGGCGAGGGGCCATGAGGGCCACGGGCAGCTCTGCGGAATTCCAGCGCTCTCCCGGCCGCCTCTCCAGCCCAAACCGGCCGAACCAGCTCAGGTGGGGCGGGCGGAGGGGCGGACCCTCCGCCCGTGGCAGGCCGGGCCGTGGGACACGGCCAGCCCCGGCGCTATCTCCAGTGCCAGCCAGGGGACCACCTGGATCCCTGTCCGGGCCGTTCTGGGCGTGCTAAGAGCTCTCTAAACATACACAGAATTTAGAAAGGAGACAGACAAGTCAGTCCTTGTTTATTCTGCGAGGTGGAGTTTTCCACAAATCAAGCGCACTAAGGGTAACGCGAAGTTACAGCTTTTATACAGTAAAATGTACATAAACCGGTCTAATACACATTCCCCGCCCACCTAATGAATATTTATGTCCCGTGACATAACACAATGCTTGAAAGACGAAGTCTTTTTATTTTATTGAGCAACTTGTATTACAGAAGCTATGTGACGGCATAGTTATGTTTACAAAAGGTGAGAAGATTCAGCCTGAAGACAGATAATTCAGCTTGAAGACACCACTGGGAGAGCCGCGGCACCACAGTGAATTATTAAAAAAATATGGATATTGATCTAATGCCGATATCCATCTATGACGGACAAAGACTCTCTAACAGTTTAAAGTTACAAAGTGTATGTTTATTACGACGCCGGGCAGCGTGCGGGATAGCTCCCAAGCACACACGTGTGCTCACGGATGATCTCAGGGTCCTTTTAATGTACAGGAGTGTTGAATACCCAGAACACAAATGTACATTCACAACTCTGGTACATCCCATTCCCCGCTTCATATGGTAATTAGCCAAAAAGCTATTAAGCATGTGCAGTTTGTTCTTTGAAATGGGTCGGTGGTCCTTTTTACGGGGTGGGGTCTCAAAATGATGGAGTCAGTCTTCTTCGCTTTGACTTTTTAACCTTTTAGCGTTGGGTGACAACTGAATCTTGTTTTCCCAGGACTGTCTTGAGTTATGACTTCATTGTTTTCCTGAAATCTATTGATTAGTCAGAATACACAAACATAAGTTGACAGACCTCATGATTTATCAGTTCCTTAAATCTGGCTTCTATTATCAAAAGGGAAGTTTATCTGTCTTACCTCAGCCATATCTAGTTTAACTAAAGTCCTTAATTTTTCAAAATTAATGTCTCAACAGGACCCGCCCGGATGCCTGGCCGGTCCCTGGGGACCCCCGGCACGGCGGGATCCCAGAGCGCGGAGGGATTCCTGTGCTGATCCCCCGATCCCACAGCCACGGGGGGGCTCTGGTCGAGCCCTCGATCCGGGCAGGGGGAACCCCGGCCAGCCCGGTGTGCCGCTCCCGCCGGGCCTGCACTGGGACTCGGTTCCGGCTGATTTGACGCCTTCGGCTAAGGGGAGCTCAAGCGAGGTGACGCCGCCGCCGCCATGTTGCCAGCACTAAGTGTGTGGCTAAGGTGAACTCAGGCGAGGTGACGCCGCCGCCGCCGCCATGTTGCCAGCACTAAGTGTGTGGCTAAGGTGAACTCAGGCGAGGTGACGCCGCCGCCGCCGCCATGTTGCCAGCACTAAGTGTGTGGCTAAGGTGAACTCAGGCGAGGTGATGCCGCCGCCGCCGCCGCCATGTTGCCAGCACTAAGTGTGTGGCTAAGGTGAACTCAGGCGAGGTGACGCCGCCGCCGCCGCCATGTTGCCAGCACTAAGTGCTGGCCCGTCGCGCGGGTTGGTTCTCGCGAGGCGAGGTCGCCCCTGCCACCGCCCTGCCCGCCCGTCGCGGCGCAGCCGCGGGAAATCTCGCGAGAGCAGCGAGGGACAGGGGGCAGCAATGGCGGCCGAGCGGGCCCGGGGGCGGCGGCGGCGGCGGCGCGGGCGGTGCTGAGGGGCCGCGGGGCCGGGCCGGGCCCGCTGCGGGCGCGATGAGCCAGGGTGGCGGGGCCGCCGGCGAGAGCGGCGAGCCGGAAGCCAAGGTGCTGCACACCAAGCGGCTGTACCGGTGAGGAGAGGGGCCAGAGAGGATGGAGTGGCCGAGAAGGGGAAGGGACGAGGGGACACTGGAGGAAGCCGGTGTCGCGAAGGGGCCGGGGCGGCTCCAGATGAGGCTGGGGAGGCCCATCGCGGAGGGAGTCGGGGGGTTACTCAGGGGGACGGGAAAGGATCTGGAGAGGAGAGGGAGGATAACAGCGGGTGCCCGAGGAGAGCAGAAAGAGAACGGCGCTGGGCAAGGTCCGGGGGGGACTGGGGGTGATGGGATGGAAGGGGATTGGGGCGGGAGAGATTGGCCGAGGTTGGGGAGCCCCAGGGTGAAGGGGTTGGCAGGATATAGGGAAGATGGAAGGAAAGGAGATGGGGCAGTCGTCAGGAATGATTCGGGCGACTGGGGAAGGAGATGGCGGCATGGAGGTAACAGCAGGGATTAACGGTGCGGAGCCGGGGTGGGGGGCTCTTGAATCCAGGGGAGACTGGGAGAACGAGGGCGAAGGGGAGCGAAGCGATGTTCAGAGAAGATGGAGAAAGGAGATGATGGAATTTAGGGAAGATTGAAGTGAAGAAGCTGTGGGGAAATCCAGGGAAAGGATGTAGTGCAGAGAGAGAGGAGAAAGAGGAGGTTTAGGGAAGACCGGGGAAAGGGAATGTGGTGACGGGAGTTGTATGAGATCCAGAGGGAATAAGCAACTCATGGAAGCATAGCACTGGGGAGAAGGAGTCTGTTGGAGTCTGTTGGCTCCAGTGCAGATGAGTCAGACCAAGGGACGGTGGGGGAAGGAGCTGTGGGAGATAGAGGCAAGGTGGAAGAATGGAGAGATGGGGCAACGAGGTAGGTGGGAGAGTTAGAACGGGGTCAGGGGTAAGGGGACACCCAGGGTACTGAGTAAGGACATGGGAGATGGAAAAAAGAGTTCTGTGTGATTCAGGGAATATGATGGGGGCTGAGTGGGAAGGAATTGTTGGGATACAATGGGGTAGGGGGGCGATGTGGGGTCAGCCAGGGAGAGGGGGGTTGGAAAGGCTTTGGCAGTAGGCAGGGATTACATGGGTAGTGCTGGAGAAGAGGGTGTGATGAGCAGGAGTGTGAGCCAGGGCACTTTGCTGTTGTGTGGAGGGCAGGACAGCTCCAGCTGCAGATCTTTCCAGTTGAGCACTCCCTGGGACTCTGGTCCCACATTTCCACACCATGCATTGGAAATGGCATCAGAGAACAGGATTAGGACACTCCCACTGGCCTTGGTGAGCTCAGGCCCCTTCTGCTCTGCTCATGACTTGTTTTGTGAGGGCAGCCCAGAAATCGTTCCCTTCTGGCTCAGGTTCCCTGTCAGTACAACAGATCCACAGGAGTTCCAGCAGCAATTCTGGGTCTCAAAGATGAGCGAAATGATGAAGACAAGAGATGAATTTTACATGGGGGTTCATTTCTTTTCATCTTGGTGACATTGGCTGTGTCCTTTCACCTCATGGGACCTCACTGCCCTCCTCTACAGCAGGGCAGGGCTTTGCCTGCTGCTGGAGCCACTGGCAGGATCTGTGCCCAGGAATCCTCACCAGCAACTGCAGGTTTGGGTGGTGGTTATTTCTCCGTTTCCACAATGTGCTCAGTGCTAGCGCATTCCTGCACTTAGGAGGTTCAGTGGGTCTCTTTTCTTGATGCAAGGTCAGAAGTAGGGCCCAGTGGCTCGATGTGCTGGAGGTATGGGCTGCATGTCCTGCCCAGAGCACCTCGGGCTGTGGAGCTCTGTGTCTGCTGCCATGCTGAGACACTTGCAGTGATCTCAACCATGTCAGCTGGAGGCTGAGCTGCAGCAACAGAGCACTGTGCCTGCCCAAGGAGTGCGGGACAGGGCTGGAGAGGATGTGCAGGATGTCTGTGCTTCTGCCTGCAAAGCAGAACATGTTTTGTTGAAACCATCCTTGTCGTGGTTCAAGAGCTGTTCTGCTTTGTTTTCCTGGTGCTGCTCAGCTCATCTGTCAAGTGGAACCTCACGTTCTGCTGCAGCTGGCAAGAGAACAGCCTGTGGCCAGATGAGGGATTGTCATCCTGGCAAGAGAGGGGCTGTTTTCTGTTTGAATTTTTATAGCAGAATAAGGCGTGTGGTTGCTCTTGAGCGTTTTTTTTACAGCAGAAGAAGAACCACCCCCCTCCTGCAGGGACAGCTCTTCTTTAGCTAGGAGGAAGCATTGTGATTTTTGCATAGGATTTATAGTACCTGCAGTGGCCACAAATTTCGGTCTCTGTAGCTGACAGTTCTCTGAGCAAGTTTCCACCTTAACAGTCTCCTGTCAGTTCTCTGTCTCAGCCTGAAGTGGGGTTTTGTGAGGTGGGAGTTTCCTGCCTTCCAAGCAGCCTGTTGTATAGTGACTGTGGTCTCTGAGAACTCTTGACTATCACACTAAGTGGCGCCTTTGAGTCACAGATGCCTGAATTTCACAGTCCCAGCTCTAAACTGTGATCCCACGGTATCAGCGTGTTGTCAGCTTGTGGTGATTGAGCTCTGGTCTCCAAGGTCCTGGGCAGCATGTTGGCTGTTGGAGTGTCCTTTCAGAGATGAAGGTGCCCATTGCTGCTCATAGGGTACTCTGTGATCTTTTCCAAGTCTTCCTATATCGATAGGTCCCAGGTTTCACCTTGGAATGTGGCAAGTGCATTATCGTGGGTGCACTTTTACAATGCATGTCGTAGTGTAAGGTGACCAGGTTTATTTTACAGGTTTCTGGGTAACCATTAGCTCATAGACTCAGCGTTGCTGTTCCTGTGTGGAGCCTGTTCCAGACAGTGTGATTTGTGGACTGACACATGCCAGAGCAGAGATGAATGACTCGCAGGTCTTTTCTCTGAGGAATGTCTTACTCCTCACACTGTGGCTCTTAGTGATGTACTAAATAAAGAAACAGAGGGGACAAATAATTCTCCTTGCAGTCCTGCTCCATCCCAGACTGTTAATGGCAAAGAGGAAAAGGGACAGATCAGTCAGTGTCTGTATGGCTTGAGAGGACTTGGCATTGTGCTGTTTCCACCCTGCTTGGCACCATGTGTTGTACTTGTTTCTTTTAATAGACTGGCATCTGATATGCCTCCTTTGTGGCGATGCACTGTCTGAAAGCAATGTTTAAAAACAGCAGGTAGAAAAATGGGTCTTGGGACAGGATTTGTGCTCTTAACTGCTAGGGAAAGTTCAGTCTGTGGTCTCAGGCCAGTTAGGGCACAGATGTTGAAGTGCATTTCCAGCAGTGCATGGTCCATAGCACCTGTGTTGGCATTTCCCAGCGTTTCTGGAGCGTGGCTAGCTCCTGTCCCTTTTGTCCTCACCAAGTCCTCTCTCCTTAACACCACAGATGTGAGATCCTGATAGGGAATTGCCATCTGTCACAGACTCTGCTTTATTCCTGCCTCCTTCTCTTCCAGCAGCACCATAGGGCCTATGTGGACAAGGCAGTGCTTCAGCTGAGGTCTCCCTTCGGGCTGACAAACCACATCCCAGTGTGTAAGCCTTGCTGCTCTTCGATCATGAACTCTGTTTCTTTACAAACCCTGAAAGAACAGCAGAAATACCAAGTGTGTGCATGTGCTGTTGTAGAAAATTAGGTTGTTTGGCAGACCCCCTCCAGGCCACCTTGAAGGGAAGGTGAAATACCTTCCAGTGTTCTTGCTCAGCCTGTCCCTAGAAGGAAACTTTTCTGTACTTCTCATTTGGCAGGCCACTGGGATCATTTCCCATATTGGATGTCATGGACACGTGCGCTTGTTTCAGACACACACAGCTGAGATTCAGTGCTCACAGAATGTTATTTTACAGCTGCTTTATTGCCTATGTCAGGAATAAACGATTGTAGTTTTCCTATAGTTCTCTCTGGGAATCAAATGAACCAGCAGTTCCCCTTTACTCTGGTCACCCTTTGCTGGGACTTTTGAGAGCCGCAGCTAGGACAGGAGTCCCAGGCTACAGTAAGGAGATGTGCATTTACGGTGCTTTGTGGGGTTCTGTTGTGGGGAAGCTAAACCAGGGGGCTTTTAGGAATGTCCCAACCCCAGTATGAGCTTGGCTGGATGCTGCACACTCAGTGCCTGTCACTTGTAAATCAAAATGTATTTTACTTGGTTCTTTTCTTGCTACGAAGGTATGCAGCTCTCAGAGTTTGCAAATGCCCTTCAGGCCGTATGAGAAAGAGGGGAGTGAGCAGGAGGGGTTGGATGTCAAGGATGTAACAGGATTTTTTGTGTGATTCTTACTATGTCCTTGGTTTTCTTAATGATTATTCAGGAAGAAGTTAGTTCAAGTCTATGGTGTTCTGCTCTCCCAAGGTGTTGCATGACATGCTTCTATTCCCCACGCTTCCCTTTTCCTGTCAGTTTCTGTGGTTACAGGAAACAAGTGGGATTTCTTTACCTTGAGCGAAAGGCTTTCTGTGGCATAGCAGGAGATGGGACATTCTCTCTGTGAGCTCTAGAATGTGCTGAGGCATTTTTCAGGGAGGTTCCTTTGCATATAGTGAGTTTGTGAAGAGAGATTGGCCTTGCTGGGAAGATGCTGGCATAGGAAACTGTTGGTTACTTCGCAGTAATATCTTCAGTTTTCAAGGAAGTGGTGGTGGTTTCAGCCTCCCAGAACATGGGCTTGCAGGCTTTGGTTTGAGAGTGCCCTGTGCTCCATTTGTCCCCCATCAGTGCAGGAGTAGCAGGCTGAGTCACTGCGTGGTGCTGTGAGGGTGATGGGGGAGTTCCCGACTTGCAGGCGGTGGAGATTTCAGGAGGGGAAGCAGACTGGCTGCAGCACCTCACTGCTCTGCTTGGCAGGAGTTTGCTCTGGTCCTCTTTTGTGTTTGCAGTGCATTGCAATTGTCTTCAGCTCCTTGCACCAACAGCTTTTGGGTGCAGCAGGCTCAGCAGCCACAGTGGGACAGATATTGGTGCAAATGAGGAATGGCAGTGGGTGGGGTAGATATGAAGCTCAAGGGGAGAACAAGGACCACTGGGGTTTGGTAGCTGATGGCTTGGGAGATGGACTGCCTAAAGAAGAGCTGGGGAAAGTTAACTTCAGGAGTGGGTTTGGTGACCTTGGGTACAGGCAGAGCAAAGGCCAGAGTGGTGCTGGAGGTGACCTCTTGTGTAGGAAGGGTTGATGGTTATTGTGCTTTATTGAGCTGTCCCTCAGCTATTGATGAGGTTCAGCGCTAATGGTGCTGAAAGTCCCTGGGTTTGTTTCACTGCAGCATTCAGAATTGTGGTTTGATTTGTTCACAGCTGCAAACTTTTGAGTGCTTTAGATTCACACACAGTGTGAGATTCTTCCTTCTAGAGGAGGGTCTTGGGCAGTGTTTCACCAAAGTACTTTTTTTGCATGGCGCAGAGCTTTGGAGGTCACTTGCTCTCTCGTTTGGCTGGCTTTCAGAGGAGAAAACTTTGGAACAAATTTCCTCTTTTAGGCTGGATTTGATTATCTGTTCCCTGTCACTGAGGGAACTTTAGGGGTTTAACTAGTGAATCCCTGTAGTGACGATGGGGAAGTTTTGCCAAATGAGAGACTTGTATTGCCTTCTTTCGTAGGCAGGTTAGTAAGGAAACAGGAATTGGTGGAGGTTTCATTCTTACACCATTAAAACTTACCCTATCAAAGCAGTAGTTACTAGAATTCAATCCATTTTTTTAATCACAGAGTTTAAGACATTTAAATTAATCAGAGTGCCGGTATAGCAGCTTTAATTGCTGGGTTGCCAACGTGTCCAGAGACATTTCTGATTTTGCAACTGTAGAAATAATTGACATGTTTGATTGGACAGGCAGTACTAAGTGGTGATTAAACCACTGTTCTGCAGAAAAATGCCTATAATATGTGTAACTCTGCTTTTTTCTGTGTTCCATAACCTTCTTCAAATAGAGTGCAAAAAGGAGATCCGTGGCTGTGGTGTAGTGGTACAGGGCAGTGTGCTGACAGTGGAATTAAATAGGCCAGTGTGGTTCTTTGCAGACACCTCTGATCTTCAGGGATTCCTGGTGACCTGCTGTCCTGAAACTCTTGGTTCTGTGTTCTCATGCAGGGCAGTGGTTGAGGCCGTGCACCGGTTGGATCTCATCCTTGGCAATAAGGCAGCTTATCAGGACGTGTTTAAGCCAGAGAACATCAGCTTGAGGAACAAGTAAGTTGAGCACTGTCCTTGTGTTTTGTGTTTGGCTGGTGAAAATCCGTGTGAAGCAACACGTGGATATCTGTTGAATCTGCAGTTTTGACGTTTATTTGGTTTGTAGTGTGCCTGTTTATCTGAGACCCTCCCAGGTTTTGGAAGCAGACACTGGATTTCAGACCTGTATTTGTGCAGTGCAGTCCATGGCTGGAGGCTTTCCTGGATGTCCTTCATACAAATGAATTGTGTTTGTGTTGGCCAATTCCTCCCTTGTAGTAAAAAAACTGGGGGGCAGAAATTTCTTACACGTGTGTAAAATCTTTTATCAGGTTTAGGGGTTGCTGAGCAGGGAGGATTACTCTTACTAATTTTTTAAGCTGTCAAGCCAATTCTTGTCAGTACTGCACTTCAGGAAGTCATTGATGGCCAGCTGAGCCCAGAGGGCACTAGTTTAAGTATGTGGCTTTCCCTGGTGCTCTTGGGTGGGAGTGGTCCAAGCTGTACTGTCACCAGATGGCCTGGCTCAGCCAGTGTAATGGATTCAGATTTTCCTCTTCTGTGCTTCTGTAGTGGCAGCTGTGTTGGAGGCTGCAGCAGCTCACTGAGAATGCTCTGCTCTCTGTCCCAGGCTGCGGGAGCTGTGCGTGAAGCTGATGTTCCTGCATCCAGTGGATTATGGAAGAAAAGCAGAAGAACTGCTCTGGAGAAAGGTTTACTATGAAGTTATCCAGCTCATTAAAACAAATAAAAAGGCAGGTATCTGTGGCTCTGGCATGAGAAGGTCTCTGGCTGTGCAGTGGATGACATGAAGTTTAAAGCTTCATTTGCTTGGAGAAGCTGTAGTCTGAGCCCAGGGTGGGAAGCTGGGCACTCTCAAATTCCTATGGAGCTGCCCTGTGCCTTTGTCTGGCAGTGGGCAGTTAAGCACTCACATACTGTTGAGAGACCTGCCATTGCAGAAGGCATTTCAAGAGAATTTGCTTATTTTTTGTCTTCCCCTCTTCATGAGACAGATCTCACCAGGTAGAGTGATTGTTTTATGAGGCTTTATCAATGCTGATTGTTTTTACAAGAGTTGATCACTGGAAGAACCTCAGTTGTCTCTGATGCCATGAGCTTTCCTGGCTTACCAGGGGTCTAGGTGCATTTAAGCTGCTCTAACCAGATACTTTATTTATTTGTTTTTCCAAGTATTTCTCCTTGATGTTGACCCTTAGTAAATACCACAAGAGAAAACACTGTTGAGCAGGAGAAGGTGCAGAGCTGTGCAAAACCAGTTACAGCTGAGCTACCACGATCTTGCTTCACATTCAGTACAGCTTGGGTGCCCAGCTTAAACTGTGCCCTGGGCTGCATTGACGTGCTCCTTTTCCTTCTCCCAGCACATCCACAGCCGCAGCACCCTGGAGTGCGCGTACCGGACTCACCTGGTGGCTGGCATAGGATTTTACCAGCACCTCCTGCTCTACATCCAGTCTCATTATCAGCTGGAGTTGCAGTGCTGCATCGACTGGACACACGTGACGGACCCTCTCATAGGTTTGTGCTCAAGGTGTTTGGTTCGTGGGCAAGGCTGAATCCCTCACAGGTGACTTCCCCTCGCACAAGTCTTTGTTGTCTTTGTTTCAGCATTCAAGGGAATTTTTTTTTCTCTTGGTTAGCAAGGTCTCAGTTTAGAACAGACTGTCCTGCTTTCTTCTCCATGGCACTTTCTTTTTTTTTATTTTTAAGAATACTGAATTAGGGAAGAAAGAAGGGTTTCTAACAGGAAGAAAACAGTGAGGAAATTCTTTAGTAAAAGTGTCTGGTGATGGCTGATTTTTATGGAAAACTGGAGCACTGTTGGGTGTATACAATGTTTTTAGAAGCTTAGTTAAAGCAGACAAATGGGAATAGGTTCTTGAAATCAACAGATCTGCCTATTAACTAGACGTAAGACACTGTTTGTCTTTTTGGTGCCTCTTCTGTCTGTGCTCTCTTCACTCTGTGTCTTTGAAATGGCTTTTAAATCTTGGACTGAGAACACAAGAAGGCCCTGTAGTTCATGTTAGCTAGCCCGTGTGACCTCTGCATGGTCTTAGATCCCCTCAGATTTCCCTGCACCTTGCAATGGTCTGTTCTTTGCCTAGGATTGTACTCAATGGCCTCAGGGTACATGTTTCTGTTGTGGGGGGTGTCCAGGTGAGAAATGGAGCTTGTTTTGCGAGCTGTATTAGCAGGGGTTTCACTGATATGCTTAAAGTTGGCAGGGGACAGGACAGCAGCACCTGGCTAAGGGAAGTTAGTGTGTCTTTAGCAAAAGAAGGTTTTACTTGCTGGGATCCTACTTGGTTCTGTGAAATGATGGTATCACTATTGGCTTCAAAATGTTGGTTTAAAAGGCAGGTGTTCTTGGCAACTGTTTTTTTTAGTAATGTATCTCAGTACTGCAGAATTAATAAATCCTCAATATGCACATTCCAGGTAGGTTTATACCCTGAGGGGTGATTGCATATGAAAGTCTCCCCTTATTCAGGCTTTTTGGCATGTTTGGGCTCTTCATTTAGAAGGATGCTGCAGGTGAACACGTAACTGGAGAGTAGAGATGTAGCTTTTGCCTATCCAGAAAAGATGGACCTGGAAGGGTCTCATATAAACCAGATGGGGGTGGGCACAGCTTGATGGTTATATGAATAGGAGCAAGAGGATTCAGAGCAAAGAAAGGGAGGGTGAGTCCAATGGTGTATGTGGACACGGATTTCAGGCTGTGTATTTGTACAGTGTGACTTGAACAATGCCTGTTGGTAAGTGGGATCAGCTCCTCACTGGTCACTGTAGCCTCCAGATTTCATGTCCACCCTTTTAGCCTCAGCCAGGAGGGAAGCAGAGTGCAGACTGGATCGGTCTTCAAAATATTCTTTGGGATTCCTGCTTGAGGGAACTTTCTCCTCCAGAAGGTGTGCGTCTTTGGCAGCAGAAGGACTGAAGCCAGCCTGAGTCCATGATGCTGGTGGCCCAACTGCAGTGGACACTCTGGAGGGGAGGTACAGGCGCAGCAGCCTTTGCCTCCTGGTCTCTGTCTGAACTGTGGCCCCACTGGCTGAGCGGGAGGTGGGATGTGCTCTTCCAGGAACTGAGTTGTGTTTGATGACTTCAGTTAGTTCAGATCAGCTGGCTACAGCTTTCCTCTGTTGCTCTTGACACTTTCCAGTGCCTGAATTGCTCTTTTTTTATAAGTTTAGTATAGAATAGACAAGACTGACCCAGTGGGAAGGGATGTACGATTGTCCAGTCCAACTGCCTGAGTAACTCACGGCTGACCCGGATTTAAAACGTGTTGTCAAGGACATTGTTCAAATGCCTCTTTAACAGTGACAGGTCTGGGGCATTTGCCAGCTCTCTAGGAAACCCATTCCAGGGTGTAACCACCCTCTGGTAAAGAGAGGCTTCCTCATGTCCAATCTAAACCTCGTTTGATGCATCTTTGAACCATTTCCATGTGTCCTGTCACTGGATGCCAAGGAGAAGAGACTTTCACCTCCTCAGGAAGCTGCAGAGGGCAATGAAGTATCCCCCAGTCTTCTCAAACGTAGACAAGCCTGAAGTCTGTGGCCTCTCTTCCCAGCCTGTGCCTTCCAGCCCTGTTACCAGCATGGTTGCCTTTCTGAACCCACTGCAAAGGGGTCCAGAGGCAGTTCTCACTAACTGACTCCAGTTGCCCTGCCTACAGCACAGATTTCTGTCCTAGTTTTTGCTTGTTTAACTTCTTCCCTTTTTTGGCTGGTCACTCCTAAGTCTACATCTTGGTCCTAAGACAGTGAGTTTGTTTACATCTTCAGTGTTGGAGAGGCTCTGTCCCCATTATGTGTTCCTGCCCAGTGCCAGTCCTCAGAGTTTGTTCTGGCTTCCAGGGATGTGTGCCTGCTCCCATAAGGGCCTCATTAGCCATGCTAATGAAATCAGCCTTATTACTTGTGTTCAGTGCTGTGTTAAAGTGATCACACAATCATATAGACAGGAATTGTCTTTTGTCCTCTCACGTGAGGGCAGATGGGGCCAGGTCTCTCTGGCAGACCCTGTAGACATGGTGTCAGTCATTTATTTCAGTGACTGTTGGTGGTGTGGTGACATGCACTGCCCCTGTCACAAAGGAATCCGGGGGAGTGGGTGAACAGCAGAGTCTGGAAGTATTTTTCTGTATTTATTTTCCACATTTTGACGAGAGTGACCCGGTGCTGCTCTACAAGATGGCATAGCCAGCAGTGAGGTCTGACTGTGGGGGATTTCATTTGGGTGTCTTGGGCAGAGGCATGGGCAGCTTTGGTATCTTCCCAGCAGCATCCACCCGATGCTCTAAGTGATTCTGTGTTTGCTTATAGGCTGCAAGAAACCCGTGTCTGCGTCAGAGAAGGAGATGGAGTGGGCGCAGATGGCCTGTCACCGATGTCTGGTTTATCTGGGAGATCTAGGTAAGGACAGCATTGCCTCTCAGGGCAGCCTTTAAAATGGGAAAAAAGATGCTGCCTGTACCATGTGAAGCCTTTGCTGTTGGGCACCAGCCAAGGTTACTTCCAGAGTCTGTTTCCCTCTGACACCTTTGTCACAGACTGGAATAAACTGAAATCCTCCTGGCTGAACTGCTACAAGCTGCAGGAGCTTTGTATTTGATCAGGTGGATGCAGAGTTTGCTGCTGATAACCAGCTGTAGCCATGGCTGTGAGAGTGGAAGTCTTTGCTTTTATTTATGTTGTTTCAACAGTATGAGGGATCAAAGAGACTTCAGACTGCTTAGCTGTGACTTACAAAGTCATTTCCATCAGCACCAGTGGGACTGAAGATCAAGTTTGGGCAACACTGTGCATCAGTCCAGAGTTTTGCCACTGCAAAGCCCCAGCTTCTTTGTCATTGGCTGTGTAGCATCCTTTTTATAGCAAGCATGACTGTCCCACAGTCACGACCTCATGAAGTGTGTCAGCTTCTTGATGGTGAACATGTGGGAGTAAAGACTGGGAGAAAACATAGCTGTGTGGAAAGCAGCTCTTGAAAGTGTGGCACAGGTACACGTGTCTCACTGCAGCCTGCCAGCTGGTGAAAGCTGTTTGGCATTAGTGTTGCATATGAATCAGCCTAAGAACGGCATTACAAATAAATGTCTTGTGGGGGTAGTAGGAATGACTTATCTGGGTGGTGGGAGAGAAATGTGCTCACCTTTTCACAGTGTTGTCACCTAAGGTTTTCAAAATGCCTACATTTGTAAAAAAAAAAAAAAAAAGAGAGAGAAAATAAAGTTCAGTCTAGCCACAGTCAGGTATTTTATGAAGTCAGCCTACTTGATTTAGATTTCACACCCTGCTGTACTAGAATGTCGTCTGAGGTACAGGAAAATGGAACAAGTAGCTCTGAGTTACTTCAAGGATAGATGAATCAGCACTTAACACATGGAGCAGAAGAGCATTTTCCTTTTGTTCATGTGATGCTGCAAATGTGGTAGGCTCTTCCCTCCTCTGGAAAGGGCAGGAGTTGTGGTGTGTGGTGTGAGCAGGTCAAAGAAAAGTGTTTCGGACAGGCCTGGCAAACCCTGTGTGTTTGCCAAGTGCATTTCTTTGGTGGAGTTGTTGACTTGGCTAGTATTTCAAGTTTTGTGGTGTTTTTAATAGAGAAACTGTGCTGCTCTGCAGCAGACACTGCCTTGGGGTTTCTGATGCATCGTGTGTGGCTTCCTTTCAGCTCGCTATCAGAATGAGCTGGCAGGCGTGGACACGGAGCTGCTTGCTGAGCGATTTTACTATCAAGCCCTTTCTGTTGCACCACAAATTGGTGAGTGACTTACCATGAATTTATAGTTGTTAAAATCATGTTGCTGCAACGTAAAAACAATGTACCACACTGGTTAGGTTTATATCCTGCAACTGAGAGAGGACTGGTTTTATCTTCTGGTTGAAGTTGTTTCTTTTGACAACTTCTCTTGCCGGCAAGCCAAACAGAGGAGTTAAAGCCAGAGTGCTCTTTACCAGTGACTTCATTGTACTCAACTGAGAACTTCTGAGAAGCTCAGACTTCCCTGACTGTGGTGATGTTGTACCTGTGGGCTAAGAACAGATCCAGCTCTCCATTGCCAGCCGCAGAGCAGTATCAGTCATCTTCCCCTTTTACCCGTGTAAAGAACATCTTATGTGCTGCTTCCTCCTTCAGAAGTGCCTCCTTCTGGAAGCACATCAGTGCTGGAGTAGAGGGCTTGTCATACCTTAAAGTGTGTGATTCCAGCCAAACGTTCTCTACACGCTGTCTTTGCAGAGTTCTTACTGAACTGTTTTAGGGGCCATTCCCAAATAAAAGTGGCAAAAGTTTCTGCACCACAGGAGCTGGAGTAGAGCTCTCAGATGCTGATAACATGACATGTCTGTCAGGGAATATGGAGTCAAGGCTACACCACTGTTAATACAAAGGAGGAGGCGTTGTTTACTCCTCTCTCTTATATAGCTAACTGGCACAAGGTGGGGAGAATCTAAAAGCTCTGTAAGATGGAAAACAAACCCTTGATGGTGGAAGGATTGAGTAGTCCAGACCTTTGTACTACAGCTTTACTACTCTTTGTGTCTCCTGGCTTCCCTCCAGTGTGGAAATGTGGTGAAAGGGAAAGGATGTACTTTCCAGCCAGGGCCATTGGAGAATTCCAAGTGAATTCCATTGCCCCTCTCCTTCCTGACAGGAATGCCCTTCAACCAACTGGGGACATTGGCAGGGAGCAAATACTACAATGTGGAAGCAACCTACTGCTACTTACGCTGGTGAGTTCCTGCAGATCTGGATGTCCTGGGCAGGGACGCCCTGCACTGCTACTGTGGGTGCCAGATTCTATTCTCCTTACTTTGAACTTGGCACTGGTTTTGGCAAATGAATTTTAGGGGAAGAGAAAGAGATGAGTTTGGTGCGCCCTTGAGCAGGACTGGTGGTAATGGGAGCAAGCCTCGGTCAAAGCAAACCATTGTGCTGGTTACTAATCACCTGTGCAGGGCTGCACCTGGCGGGCTTTGCCCAAGCTCCTTGTGTGAGCTGGGGAGCCAGGCTGGAAGTGGGTTGGAGGTGCTGAGAGAGGCACCCTGTGGTGTGGACTGGGTGGAATTCCTGGCTTGAAGGCACTGATTTGAGAATACGTGTAAGCAGGGCCGGTGGAAGCTGTGAGGCAACTGAATTGCAGTTTGCAGCCGTTGGTGAGAGTTTAGTTGCCCAGCATGTTCAGACAGCACCACTGGGTACCTGTCCTCATGCCTCGATGCCTGAATAACTTGGTAGTGAGTTAAAGCCATAAAATGTGAGCCGGCTTGTGGAGAAGTAACTTTAGCTGTGTCCTGTTTTGGTGCTTTAGTATCCAGTCTGAAGTGTCTTTCGAAGGTGCCTATGGGAACCTGAAGCGGCTATATGACAAAGCAGCCAAGATGTACCATCAGCTGAAGAAATGTGAAACCAGGAAGTTGTCTCCGAGCAAAAAACGGTAAGAAGGGAAAGAAAAGGAGAGGCACAGGCTGGGAGTTTGCAGTGCCACTAGTGTATCCTCTGGGTTGAGAGTAGTGTCTTTGTGGGAAGTGGAGCTGGTAGGTGGGCCATTCAGCTTGGTGACTGTTCCCAGAATTTTGAGAGTCCCACTCTAGATCCCATTCTTGTTCTCTTGGTTCATAATTTCAGGAGAAAAGCTGAATGCTGGCCAGGTGTAGAGTTTGCATTGAGACATTTTCTCACTCATCCCTGGAGTCAGGGACTGTTCCTCAGGGTTGGGGCATATTGGTGAAAGCTGGCAGTGTATAAACCGACGTCTTTCTCTCCAGTTTTATCAGAATGGACTTTTCAGTTGAAACCTGATTTACCTGTTAATAGAGCTCTGTCAGCCCAGTTCACCTCTGTGATGGGGCACCTGCTTTACAGTGTTTTCTCCTCCATCTTTTTAGAGGAAAAGACATTAAGAGGTTGCTGGTGAGCTTCATGTACCTGCAGAGTCTTTTGCAGCCAAAGAGCAGGTAAGGTTATGGTCGATTGTATCTTCTATTGATAACTCACAGTAGTAGGCACTTGAAATTGGAAGGGATGGTTTCTAGTAGGATAACAGTGCCTGTGCTGAGGCTTTCTGCCTAAACACCCAAGGCTTTGGACTATCTGTGCACGGAACATGAAGATCTTGTTTCCAGGGGAGGCTGAAATACCAAAGGGTGAAATCCTTTGTGTCTTGTCTAAATCAAGGCAGTCTGAGTGTGTGTTGAGCTCCTGAGCCTTGCAGCTGTCTCTGTGCTGTACTGTGCCTTTGGTGTTTACTTACCCCATGGAGTCATCAAATGCTTTTTTCCTGTCAAGCCCTGTATTCAGGCTGATGGGACAGCAAAGAGTTGCTGTTCATACATGTGTGGGGCTGTTCATTGCACTTGGAAGTCTGTAACCAAACACCTTGTTCAAGGAAACACCAAATCCTGGCTGTGCTAGAATAAATGGGAAGCTTTACATAGCTGTGTGATTTTGGGCTTTTAGATTTTTTTATTGGATTTTCTGTCTCTGCTGGAGGTTTTCAGGTGATCTTAAACATACCTCTTACTGCTTGAAACAGAACAGGTGTTTTAAAGGGCTTAATACAAGCTGCAGTTAAATTCATCGTGGAATGGTTTAGGTTGGAAGGGACCTTCTGGGGGTCCAGTATTTCCCCAAAGTAGTCTTCACTATGAAAGTAGATGCAGATGTGAAGTTGGATGAGCTTGCTCAGAGCCTCATCACACTGAGTTTTCACTAGATCCAAGGACAGAAATCCCACACCTTTCTGGTCCCCTTTCCAGTGTTTGACCACCTTCACCATAGCATTTTTTTCTCCTTGCATCTAATTTCATTTTTCGTTTCTGTGGTGTGTGCCCCTCATTTCTGTTCTTTTTGCTGTGCACCACTAAGGAGAGTCTTAACTGGTCCTCTGTAATCACCTGTTCCGCATCTGAAAACAGAAGACGCCCCCCCGCCCCCCCCCCCCCCCCCCCATCATGCCTTCTGTCTTTCAGGCTGAACAAACTCAATTCTCTTTGCCTCTTCTCATGTTCTCATCATGTTCATCATGTTCTCTGTTCCACTGCTGGACTAAATCCAGTTTGTCAGTGTGTTTTTGTTTGGGGTTTTTGTTTTTGGTCCTGGGGACCCAAAGACCAGATACAGTGCTCCAGATGCCACCTTGTGAGTGCTAAATGAGAGAGAGAGGAGAGGCAGAACATGTCCTCAACCTGCTGGCTCTGCCCTTGCTCATGCAGCTCAGTATGGAATTGGCTTTCCAATACTGCCTTATACTGAGGTGAAACCACAAGGCTCCTCTAATATCCACTCAACATGATTTAGCACTTAAGAAATTTAGGAATTACTTCAATTTCCCAAGCACACTTTCCCCTGAAAAGGCTTGCTGGGTGTTTCTCAGGCAGCTCTGTTTTGTAACTAGGAGGCTTTCACAGCCCATTGGATTGATCTCATGGACACTTCCTTTGAAGGACTGAGTAGCTGTGGAGGATTTTGGAATGTTCTGGGCTGCAGGAGAGACATGGGAGAAGGAAAAACTGAGTCCTATGTATGTGGCAGTGTAATACTTATCACTGAGCAGTGCATCTAGAACTTTTGCTCCCTTTAGCATTGAAGTGCCTTCAGTATCTTAATGGCCACTACTGAGCTCCCAGGGGAAATTAATCTGGTTTTTGGTGATCCACCTCTAGGTATTGTTTGTCTTTAGTTTAGCAGCTTTAAAGAGGAAAACATAATCTGATTAATGTGACTTACTTCCCATAGCTGTTGTTGCCTGCAGTATATTCCCTGGTGCTTCATCCTGCCTAGTGCTAAAGACAGCCTAACTGCCAGTTTTGGTTCAGTTTCTGAGCAGACATGCCAGGAGCGTGAGTGAGTCTTGAGTTAATAATTTTTATTTATTTTTCACTCTTTTTAAGCTCTTTGGATTCTGAACTGACATCTCTCTGCCAGTCTGTGCTGGAGGATTTCAACCTGTGCTTGTTCTACCTGCCCTCTCCTCCTAACCTGAGCTCCACTAGTGAAGATGAAGAAGAGTATGAGAGTGGCTACTCCTTCCTTCCTGATCTCCTGATCTTTCGCATGGTGATCATCTGCCTTATGAGCGTTCACAGCCTCAAGAGGGCAGGTAACCAGTGCTTTGCTTGGAAATTTCATGGTGAACATCCAGCAGCACAGTTAGGTTGGAAATGCTGTCTGAACTCGTGTTCGTGTCATGGTGTAGTGCTCACCTCCTCCATCTCACTGTGCTGTCTGGTTGCAGGTTCCAAGCAGTACAGTGCAGCTATTGCCTTCACGCTCGCCCTCTTCTCTCACCTGATAAATCACGTCAATATTCGCCTCCAGGCTGAGCTAGAAGAAGGGGAAAATCCTGTCCCAGCCTTTCAGAGTGATGGCACAGGTAAGAGAACAGAAACAGCAGCACCTGGATCTCCCAGGTTGCCTGCTTATAGGGCTGTCTTTCCCCTTTCTCTCCTTTGTACCCTGACCATGGGTTTTGTAGTGCACAGGTGTATCGATCTTTTTTACTTCTGGTCTGGAATCCCTGAAGATGGTTGGTATGCTGAGTTGTCTCCACTTGGATGCTCTTTCTGAGTATCTGAATCACCACAGGATGGACATGTTGCTTTCCTTACAAAGAATTTGCTTTCTGTATCTCTTGACACCTCATTCATCATCTATTTATCCCAATCTGAGACTTTATTCTCTGTCTTTGTTTACTGTTGTTTACTGGCTGCTTTCATATTCCACTGAGGAGATGATCTCGGGTAAAATACCTGGGCTGAGGGGCGCGGAAAGGGACTGAGTGAGGCTGAAGGAGACAGGCCCTCTCAGCATACCTCAGTTCTGCTCAGGCAAGGGTGGCTCTTGAATTTCTGGGGGATTTTATTGAGCAGTGAATTAAACTTCTAAACCTTTTCCCTGTAAACAGTCCATTTGCAATACCTCACTGAATGCGGGGTGAGGGAGTTTCTGGTAAAAGCAACAACGAACAACCCCTCCTCTTCAGGTTTTGAAGCTGTCACGGTGATCCAGGGCTGCTAGAAAGGCTCCATGCATACTGGTCAAGGAAGGGGTTGGGTCAGGGCAGTGTAGTTACAGAACACGTGTCCTTGTCCTGCTCAGTGGGTCTCTCAGCTCTTTGACTGTAGAAAGTTTGGGAGGAGAGTTAGAATTCAGCTGTGTTCTATACTGGTTTAGCAACCTTGAGCACTGAGGCTGCCTGGTAACGGAGTGGCCCGGCTTGGGCAATTGGAATCCCAGCTTCCCAGGTGCTTTTAGGAAGTGAGTCTTTCTGCTGGGGTTGCTTATTCTGCGGTGGAAGACATTGATGGAAGTGATGGCTGAAGTTTGCTGCTCTGGGCCCAGGGCTGGCAAGCAGCAGCCTGTGGAACGCACTGTGACTTTAACTTATATTCTCCCTGTAAACAGATGACCAGGAGCCACGGGAGCCTGTGAACTCAATTGAGAAGGAAGCTGAAGCTGAGTTGGCCAATCATCAGCCCAGTGAGAAGCAGCGGAAGAATGACTGCAAGAAAAGCAAAAAATACTCTCGTCTCTCCTGTCTGCGCCGCCGCCGCCACCCCCAGAAAGTGGATGAGAGCGACCTGAGTGAGGGCTTTGACTCTGACTCCAGCCAGAGCTCCATCAAGGGCAGTGATGGCTCAGAGAGTGGTTCAGAGAAGAGTGATGAGGAAGCAGAAGCTGCTTTTGATGTGGAGACAGACTCTGATATGAACAGCCAAGAATCTCGGTCTGACTTGGAGGACATGGAGGATGAACCGGGTGAGGAGGGAAGCAGCCAAGGCAAAAGTGGGCCCAAAGAGGCCTTAAAGAACTGTGTGGATGGCAGTGGGCTGGGGGACTTAAAGAGCCCAAGCATCTCTAAAATTGAAGCTGTGGATCCAGCAGTCAATGGGCCAGCTTCCCTGAGCACTAATGATGCAAGCATAGCCAGTAATCTCCAGGCCATGTCCACCCAGCTGTTCCAGACCAAACGCTGCTTTCGCTTGGCTCCCACATTCAGCAACATTCTCCTGAAACCCAACAGTGAATCACCTGCCTTGAAGGACGGGATAGAGAGCAAGCCTTGTGTCAATGGAGATCTGGAGAAGCCCAGCTTGGCAGACCAAGGTAAGGGCCTTGTTATTGCAATTGTGTTTAGAAAACTGCAAACTACAGCAGTCTGTTTGCTAAATTCCCATGGTGCAAGCTCTCTTTTGGCTAGGTTTGAAGGACCATGTTGCCCAAGTAGTGGGCACGCCTTGGGTCGGACATTTCCTGACGGAGGAGCTTTACTTTTACTGCCCAGCATGCAGGAATATGTGCACTGAGCAAAGGAAACACCTGTGGCCTACCAGGGTGACCAGTACAACTGCTGTTCTGCAGACTAAATGCCGAGTCGCTGTGATAATCACAGGCTCACAGTCTGGTTTGTTTGGAAGTGACTTTGAAGCCCATGTGATTTCATCCCACTTGCATTAGGTTGTTCCAGACTACATCCAACCTGGCCTTGAACACTTCAGGAATGGGGCAGCCACAGCTTCTCTTGGCAACCTGTGCCAGAGCTTCACCACCCTCACAGGGAGCAATTTCTTCCTAATACCACATCTAAATTTACCTTTCTTCAGTTTAAAGCCATCCCCCATTGCCCCCTCCAGGACCTTGTCAAAGTCCCTCACCAGCTCTCTTGGAACCCCTTTACGCAATGGAAGGAGCTATAAGGTCTCCCTGGAACCTTTACTTCTCTAAGCAGAGCACCCCCAGCTCTCCCAGCCTGTTTCCAGAACAGAGGGGCTCCAGCCCCTGGATAATCTCCATGGCCTCTGGACTCACTCCAGCAGCTCCACGTCCTTCCTGTGCTGGGGAACCCAGAGCTGGAGGCAGCTCTGCAAGGGGAGGGTCTCAGCAGAGCACAGGGGCAGAAACCCCCACTTCACATGCTGCCCACACTGTTAGGGATGAGCCCAGGACAGTGTTCGGTTTCTGGACCCCCAGTGCACGTTGCCACGGCATGCTGAACTTCTTGTTAACCCATCCCCCCAAAATTCTCAGGGCTGCTCTCCATCCATTCTTCCCCAGCCGGTGTTTGTGCTTGAGTTGCACTAGTACAGATGCAACATTTCTCCTTGCCCTTGCTCTTCCTTCTGGGATTGGCACAGACCCACCTTTCCTGCCTGTCCAGGTTCCTCTGGTGCCATCCCTTCCCTCCAACGCATGACCCCACCACACAGGTCAGTGTTGTCAGCAAACTGGCTGCAGGTGCACTTGATCTGTCTGTGACACCAACAAAGATGTTAAAAAATGCTGGTCCCAACCCCTGAGGATGTCCCTCTTCACTGCTCTCCACTTGGACATTGAGCTGTTGGCTGCAGCTCTTTAACTATGACTGTCCAGCCAAGTCATTGTCCACTAAGTGGTCTGTCAATCAAATCCATGTCTCTCCAGTTAAGAGACAAGGATGTTGTGCAGGACAGTGTCAAATGCTCTGCACAAACCCAGGTAGATGAGGTCAGTTGCTCTTCCCTCATCCTCCATTGCTATAACCCCATTGTAGAAGGCAAATGAATTTTTCAGGCATGATTTACTATAGTGAAGCCATTTTGGTTCCAGTGGATAATTCCAGCAGATATTAAAGATTGCATCTTCCCTTTTCCCTTTGTGAAATATCTAATCAGACACTGTTGCTTCTGGTGACAGACAGGGCAGAAGGAGGATGGGAGGTTCTCCATGAGATTATCAGTCCAATGCTCATGTAGAAGTTTGTGTGGAAGATGTGACCCAGGTGCACGTGAGAGGTGTTGAGTCTTGAGGGCCTCTCTGTGACCCACCAAATGTGCCTCACTGACTGGTCCATGCTGAGCCCCTGGGAGATGCACAGTGCCCATTACCACTCAGCTTACACAAGTGAGTGCTGTTCTGGGCAAAAACAGCTGGAAAGGGAGACGTGATAAACTACAGGGAATTGTTTATATTTCACATAAAACTACATGGGGCCTGTTCAGTCTTGTTTTTCATTCCTCCCAGCTTCCCTGGAGCAAGGAAACATTCTGCATCCTGCTGCCAAATCCAGCTGGCCTACAGCACTGGCAAGATTCAGGCTCTGCCTGGGCCGGCATTTGAAGGCACAGTATTAGATCATGTTAGTGTTGACTGGCTCCTGGCACTGCTCCATGGCCACATGAAACAGATGGGGGGGTAAAGGAAGTAACAAATGGGCTTTGGTCTGTTAAACCCTTCCCCTCAGTGGTTATCTTGCTGTTGCAGCTCCAGGAACGTGTGGCCACAATACCTTTACAGGTGTAGAAAATGAGAGATGAAATGAATTCCCTGTGTGCTTTTCAGCTTCGAGCTCTCTTCATCTGTGATGTATCCAAACCGCTCTTTCATGGTGTAACACTGTCAGTGGTGGGTTCTGAATAAATCACCTCCTTTCTTGTGATTCCCAGGGTTTATGGAATACTCATAGCTGTGCTAATAGGAAGCAATGGTAGCACTTGAAATATGGGGCTGTAGCAAAACATGTGGTTGATTCCCAGCTTGACCTCAGGTCACTCATGTCACATGTGATTCCACTGGCAATGGCTTTGAGATCTCAGGTCTGGAAAGTTAGAAGAGTGCAAAGAATATGTTCAATATTTAAGATTCTCTGACTCAAAGGACAGAGAATGACTCACAGGGCAGACCCCTGCATTTCCTTCTTCTGCCTGGCTCAAAACTGGGACCATGTTGGCCTCACAGCTGTGTTCCCTGCAGGAACTGCTCTGGTCCTTGTGCTGGCATGTGCTACCCCACTCTGTCAGGAAGCCTCTTGGAGGCTGCTGCTGCAGAGGTTAGGCATTGGTCAAACCTTCACAGGGAGATTTTAACCCACTTATCCCAAGGAGGAAGGAAAGGCAGGGGTGATACACTCTAGTAACAGCACAGGGGACAGGAACTAGTTTTGTGAGGATGTGTGGAGGCACCGAGTATCTCAACTCAGTTATTACCAGCCCAGTGCTGTTCCGACACCAGCAGGGCTTGGCATCTCAGGGGGTTTTAACAGCTGCCATCTTGTGCTTACCTCTGTTTTCCAGATGATGTGTCTGACTCTGAAGAAAGCATTTCAAGTAACAAGTCCTGCAGAAATGAGCGATCCCTTCAGGAGAAGTTGGAGATTGTGACCAATGAAGGGCTGCTGCTTACTGTCAAGGTGTTCCTGGACTGGCTGAGGACAAACACAGACCTCATCATTATGTGTGCTCAGGTGGGGATGGTGTTGGGGCTTTCTGCAAGGTTGTGTCTGGTCAGTCTACCTGGGCTGGTTGCATCCATTGCCCCAGTCCTGGGTGGAGGGTGAAGTTATGTCCCCGTCCAGCTGAGTTAAGCTAATCTGGGCCTAAGAAGGATGGTGAGGGTCACTCTTCATAAAGCATTCTGAGGGTTGTGAGATGCTGGAAGGCCTAGGCTGCCTAGCTGTTGTATATGTCTGTCGTGACATTTTCTGCGGCCTTTTGTTTTCTGTCCCTGCAGAGCTCTCAGAGCCTGTGGAACAGGCTGTCTGTGCTCCTGAACCTTCTGCCTTCTGCTGCAGACCTGCAGGAATCAGGTACTGGAGAAAGAAGTGGCAATGTAATTTTTCACCAAGCCTAGTCATCAGTGATTCCCAGGGTGTGTGAAAACCCAGGGAGGGAGATTTCCTAGTAGCGGTTTTTATAGACACAATAGGAAGTAACATGTGCCTGTGCTGTTTTTTTTTGTTTAAACACCATTCCAGTGTGTATATTCCTATATATACACAGTATATATAGGAATATATGTATATATTCCCATACTGTTCCATAATCTTTAGAATCATGTAATCACAGAACATCCTGAGTTGAAAGAGACCCCCCTGCCTTGCTCCAAGATTGAGTTCAGCTCCTGGCCCTGACAGGACAACCACAAAAATCACACACGAAAATGCTGTATTAATACATTAATATGACTGGTAGCATACTGAAACACTGACACCAGCATGTGAGAATCCGTGTGTGGCCAACAGGAGTGAAATTCACTGCCAGTGGCAGGGGTAAGGCTGTGATTTTGCCATGGTAATCCTGAAAAATAGTTTCAGAGCTGCAGCTGCTCATGATGTGCCATGTGCCTCTTCAGGGCTGAGCCTAAAATTCCCAGTGGTTTATGAGAAGCAGAGTTTAAACAGGGTTGCTCATCAGTTGGAATAGGTGGGAAAGCTATCCCTCCAAACAGATGATTTCCCAGAATCCCTTGGTAGATTGTTTGGGAGAGTTGCTCTTTGTATTGTGGGTGGTTCCTCCTGAAGCACGTGCTCACAGAACATGTGTCATTAATACCTCTGCCCGTGACCATTACAGATCATGTGCCTTAAAGCAGTTCTCCTCTTAGCCCTCTCATCAGCTGTTTTGCTCTCCTTCTTGTCCCTCCTCTCCAGGGCTGGCCCTGTGTGATGAAGTCAAAGACATCCTGAGTGATGCTGAGCTCCCAGACCTGAAGGCCAACCTGCTGCTCCCTGAAGATGTGGCCCTGCGCAATCTTCCCCCTCTGAAAAATGCACACAAGAGGTTTAACTTTGAGCAGGACCGGCCCATTTTCTCAGCAGTTGAGGAGGTGAGTTGCGGTAAACCCTGAAAAAAATTAGACCTGGATTGTTGTGTTATGTGGTTCCTTTTCCTAGCACTGAAGGCCTGATCAGAGGTTTATGGAGCAGGTGTGGCAGGGTGCTGCTGACCAAGATTTTCTTGGGTTGAGGAAGCCCAGACTGCTGGCACCCCTGAACCTTCTGGCCAGCTGTAGTCTTTCCTGCAGCCCCCTCCTGCAGTCTCTGACTTCAGAAGAGATCAGAAACATCCATCAGAATTGGGCATTTAATATCAGTTCTTGCCTTTTTCAAAAGCATGAGCTGCAGGTTGGCACTGCCTCAGGCCACGGCCACCAGTGCCATGGTTGCGGTGGCTGGTGACTACCTCCTGCTTCCTTACAGTCTGTCGTGCGGATCTGCTGCATTCGGAGCTTTGGCCACTTCATTACCCACTTGCAAGGCAGCATCCTGCAGTTCAACTCGGAGCTTGGGATCTTCATCAGTATAGCACAGTCAGAGCAAGACAACTTGCTGCACCAGGCCCAGGCCCAGTTTCACATGGTGAGTTGGTAGAGGTGAATGAAATCTCTGTACTTGGCAGAGTTTTCTGTAGGTTGCTATTAGGTTGTAACTGTAATCACAGATCTTTGGGAGGCAATGAAAGTTCTGTTCCTTAAAGCTATTCCAGTGTCCCCTTTTCACTCTGGAAATGTTTCTGGAAGTGTATGCTAGTGTCAGCTGGTGTGTTTCCTGCTAACTGATATGGAAGTTTGGTTTTGCAACTAGGCTGCAGAGGAAGCTCGTCGGAACAGGCTCATGAGAGACATGGCTCAGCTTCGACTGCAGGTAGGAGATGCTAGTTCCAGCCTGAAAACCGGCAGGGTAGTGGCTGGAATGTCAGAACCTGGGAAGGGAAGGAGGGGGTCCCATCCCACACAGAGGCAGTAAGTCCATTCTACATAGATCGAACTGTAGAATATCTCAAGTTGGAAGGGATCCCGTAAGGATCATGCAATCCAAGTCCCTGCTGCTTGCAAGGCTACTTTAAACTGAATGCCTTCTTGAGCTCTGGCAGCTTGGTGTGACAACCACTTTCCTGGGGAGCTTGTTCCAGGAACCAGCCACCCTCTGGGGGAAGAATCTTTTCCTAATGTTCAGTTTGAACTTGCCCTGATGTAGCAGTGAAGCTAGAAATTAAATATACCATTTCCTCATGTCCTATTGCTAGTCATTGGGGAGAGGAAGTCAGCACCTCTTGCTTGCTGACCCCCTCGAGGAAGGTGTGGGCTGTGATGGGGCAGTCACCCTCAGCCACTTGAGGCCTTTTACCATCCTGGTCATCCTACTCTGGACACTCGAATATTTCAATGCCCCTCTTATATCAAGGTGCCCCAAACTGTTCACAGTCCTTGAGGTGGGGCTGCACTGGGCTGTGCAGAGTGGGACCATCTCCTTTTGCTGACCCTCTGCTGCATCCGGCCCTCTGTTCTGTATGCTCAGAGGTTGGAAGGGCCTGGTGGAGCTTTGCAGGGCAAGTCTTGCCCTGTTTGATGGTCTGTTTCAGCATAAATGTGAAACGAGTGTCTTTGCATGTGTGTTTTCAGCTGGAAGTGTCTCAGCTGGAGGGAAGTCTCCAGCAGCCCAAGGCACAGTCAGCCATGTCTCCTTACCTTGTTCCGGACACCCAGGCCCTCTGCCAGCACCTGGCTCTTGTCAAGCAGCTGGCCACTAGTGGGAGGTTCATAATCATCATTCCTCGAACAGGTATGGGTATTCCACAGCAGGTAACTGTCAGTGGCTGCCTCTCCCTTCTGTGCTGGGAGCAGGCCCCAGGGGCCTGGGTGGTGGCTTTCCCTCCTCCTACTCTTATCCTTGTCTTCATCTGGAGCAGTTGCAACACCCTTTTGATGTGTTGCTTTTGGGGCCAGTTCTATGTGTGGCCCATGCTTGGGATTTTGAGAGTGTGTCAGAAGAGCTGAGAGGCGTCCTGTTCCCCCTTTCCTGTGGCAGCTATTTATTGGACAGTGTTCTGTGGAATGGGAAGTACTTGATGCCTCTGGATTAGTGTGCAGAAGTAGAACTGTAAACAAGATGGTTTTGATTTGTTTTGTTTTGTTTTGTTTTTTTTCCTGTTAGTTATCGATGGCCTAGACTTCCTGAAAAAGGAGAACGCCGGTGCGAGGGACAGCATTCGCTATCTGGAGGCAGAATTTAAAAAGGGAAACAGGTGAGAGCAGGAGAGGGATTTTCCCTTGTTTTTGGAATGGATGGGCTTTGGGTGGGAGCATGCTGTGGATCCCTTGGAGCAGAATAAGTAGTGGTCCAAGGAAAAGCCAGACTTCAGGAATGGGAAGGCAGTGAAGGAGCAAATTCAGCAGCTGCTTCTTCAGATGTGCTGGTAGTTGCTGCTCAGCTGTGAAGTGCAGCTGCTCCTGAGCAATGGTGAGTTGCATCTCTGTTGCTGTATAAACTGGAGCAGTGACCTTTGCCACTGCACTGGGAGTGCTGGAAGAGCTGGATTGTGCCTTGGTGCTCTGCAGAAACACAGTTGAGAGGACAGACAGCATCTCTGTGGCCATTTTCAGGGCTGATGGGCTTGAGACACGGTACTGTGAGTGTGAGCAGCACGTGGGATTGGTGGTGAGGCAGGGAGGTGAATGAAGGGATTCACAGGGGATTCCTTGCATGGACCTTTGGGTGTTAAAGCTGGGTTGGTGGAAGCCCTACAGCACCCAGAGTAACTGTTGTGGAGCACTGACTTTAGCATGTGTGACAGTCTCCATATGAGCTCAGAGACTCTGCTTTCTTCTTAGGTACATTCGTTGCCAGAAAGATGTTGGGAAGAGCTTTGAGAGGCATAAATTGAAGAGACAAGATTTAGATGCCTGGTAAGATTTCAGCATCTGAAGGTGTCTGAGCCCAGTTCGCAGCAGGCAGGTGGCTTTGGGGAGAGGTGTTAGCACTGGGACCCATTGCAGAGCTTGTTCTGTGTGAGTAGTGATGAAATTCCTTGGAGATAAGGACAGCCACCTGTGCATGTTACACAAAGCACTCTGTGGTCAAAAAGGTCTCAGAAAAGTCCTTAACAGGAGCAGGAAAGCAGCCCTGCTTCCCACTTATCGTCCCAAGCAGATGTGGTCTTCCTGCTGACCTTCCCCTCTGTTTCTCTTTTCTGTCAGGAATCTCTATAAAATACTGGACAGCTGCAAACAGTTGACAGTGTCCCAGGGCAGCGGAGAGGACGACACCACAGGAATGGTCACCATCATCACAGGCTTCCAGCTGGAGGACCCGAGCTTGTTCTCGGTGGCCATGCAGGTCAGTTGCTCTTATCTGGCTGAGCTGAGCCATTCTGCTTCCTAGCAAGGATATAATATGATTGATTGGCAAGAGATTTTTTTAATATTTTTTTTTTTGCCTTGGCTAATAACTGGCCTGGTTTCCCCAAAGTTACTTTATATTCCCTCAAGGCTTCTTGATTTTGTGCTACAAAGTATTCTGGGACAGGTGAGACAATTTAATTTCATGTCTGTGTAGGCCTCTTGTACCAGAGCAATGAGAATTGGGAAGATTTGGTCTTCCAGCTGTGCTAGGCTGCCAGAGAGTCCCCAGGTTGGGAATGGCAGCTGTCTTGACCAGGCAAGTTAAAAATTAACCACCTGTTTTGTCTGTGTTTGCTTGCAGTCTGCCATCCAGGCAGCCGCCAATGCCAGCATAGAGATAAAAAATGTTCTGGAATTCTACAAGCAGTGGAAAGAGATGGGCTGATGGTCAGAAAGGCATCGGGTTGGTGAACCTTTCTCTCCCCCTCTCGCAACGTGCAGCGTCTGAACCAAGGATACAACAATCTGGGCGACACTTAAGACACGAAGAAGCAGCAGCAGCAACAGCAACAAAAATACCTACCCAAACGAATTAGAAAAAAAAAAAAATCCAATGTGGGCACGCACACTGACACCCTCCACCTGCATCCTGACCAGACGGCTGTACAGCTCTGATGGCGCCAACTGCTCTGAGAGAGGCCCCTCGGTATGGCCGAGGCAGAGCTCTGCCCTTCTTCCAGTCAGCAGAGATGGGCGAGAGACGGGCAATCCTTCATCCCCCTCCTTCCTCTCAAAGCTTGCTTGGCCAGCAGAAGCGGGCTGGTGGTTCAAAGCATGGACTTAACTTCAGCAAAGCCAAACCAGTGCAGCAGAAATGGAACCCTCCGGCTTGGGAAAGAAGATCCAGAGAGTGTTTTTTGCTCTTTGTTCAGCAATCTGGGGACAGGAAAGCAGATAGTATTTCCCCCCCTTCCCCTTTGAATTAATTATTTTTCAAGGGTTTTTTCCTTTTAATTTTTAGTTTTTATATATATGAATAATATTAAAAAAGAAAAAAGAGGAGTTCCTTTGAGGTTTCGGATGCTCTTCCAATGTCAGAAAGAAAAGGAGACACTCTATTTAAAAGGGGGGGAAAGCTCTTAATATAATTGTTTTTTTTTGTCTTAGAACAAGCATATTTATTTCCTTTCCCAGGCCCCCATGAAGCAGGCCAGGCTCAGTGCAAAGAAAGGGATGTTGGCCTGTGAGGAGGGAGCAGCCCCATGTTGCACTTCACTCTCCCTGGGAGCTGCACACTTCATGAGCTCAACCGTGCTGCTCCAGGGAGGCCGCAGGACTCTGTACCTCCATCCCCAATTTCTCCCACTTCGCATTAGACCTTCGAGAAAAGGAGTAATCTGGCAGAACTGCTGAAAGAGAGAGAAGAGCCGGGTGGGATTTATGCACCATTAAGGCTCAAATGCTTCGCTTGAGCAGTGCAGCACTGGGATGGAGCAGATGTCTCCAAAGGACCCAAAGCCTCTTTTTCATCTTTTCTTTTTTTTCCCCTTTTTTTCCCCACTAAATCTTTCAATAGGGTGTGGAGGAGGAAGGAGAATCTCAAAGCCATTATCTTCTGCTGGTTGTTCGATGCACCACTGCTGCAATGCTGTGCTAGAGATGGTGACAGAGCTGGAGTGTTTGTGTCCCCCTTTCTCACGTCCTTCTGGGCTGGCAGAGGCAGTGCCATGACTGCTGCTGCCCAGGAGCACCGAGCTCACGGACTGTTCCGTGCTTTTCCCATCCCAAACAGTAGGGCTGATGCTACCTGGACAGATGATGGAAGAGCTGGTTCCCCAGGTGACCTGTGAGGGATCCCGCAGATCACCATCCTGACAGCATCTCACGCAACCTGAATCTGACACGCTGTCACTTGGCTGGTGCTCGGATAGGAAAGTTGCAGGTTGCGCACAGGGCAGCAGCAGAGGGGCTGGGCAGTCTCTTCATGCTTCCTCTTGCCTCTCTGTGCCCACGGAACATAAATCTCCATCCACGTGAACCAGCAGCAGCTATGCAAGTACAAACCACTGGAGTCTTCTATCTGTGTTCTCACATGGGCCAGCCAGAAGCTGCTACAGCCAGAGCGTAACATGAGAAGCTGAGCCACATACTCCACTCTGTGCAGGCTCCGAGCATGGTGTGTTGTACTGCAGGGGCAGGATGTTCCTTGTTTTCAGGTAAAAACTAAAAATACCAGCACAAGTACCAGAGGATTAATTTCTATTCCGGTCCAGCTCCTTTACAGCACAGCAGAGGGAAATGCCAACCTCCATGGTACAGCTGGTCCATGCCTGGAGGCTGCCGGGTTTTCCTGCAGGATCTTCCCTTTTACAGCTTCTCCTAAAACTCACAATGCTTTGCTTGGCTAAGCCAAGAAAAGGTCATATGTAGGACAGCAGGTCAGAGACTCCAGCATACCTTGAGGATTCTTGAAGATCTGAGATGTGTTGTAAAGCTCCCAGTCACTCTTTCCTCCAGTGGTTTTATTTGAAGCCATTTGTTTGTGTAGCTCATTATTTCAATGTGATGGAAAAAGAGAAGGGGATCGCCTTGTGGGACTGTTACTGAGGTGAAACCTTCCTTGTCTGGTGGGGACATGGAGAGTTGATGTGCTCTGCTTTTTCCTGCTGCTGAAGAACCCCCCCTGATCCTGGCTGCCGAGCACAGCAGAGGAGTCTGGAGGTCACTGAGGCTGAGCCCAGTGTGTGTGTCCTGAGAGCCTCAGTGTCACCCCTGCGGCTGCACTTGGGGTTGGTGAAGAGAAGCCTTGCTGGGCTTTGGTCAAAGCAGGGAGGAGCTGGGGGTAACCTTTAGCTTCAGTCTGGGTCAAGCATTCCTTAGGTCCTGGCTGGATCTTGAGAGTAGAGAAGAACAGTACAGGTAAAGCAGCAGCCCAGAGGGAATTCCTGTCTCACTGGTGGCAAGTGTTTCAGTTAATGGCAGGTGTTTTCAGTTCTTGCAGCTCCCACAGCTGTGCAGGTTGGCAGCTGGGAGCCAAGTGCTGCACAGTTGGGCAGGCTGAGGAGGAGCTGAGTTCTGAGTCACTGAGGCCTTGTGTGGGCAGAGGATGCAGTTTAAGAATAAAAGTAAACTCAATTTCTGTAACCAGAGGCAGTGGAGCTGCTGTGAGCGCATGTGGGGCTGCATGGCGACAGCAGGGGTTGCTCACAGCTATCCTTTAGTCACTGCTCTGGTCCCCTGGAGGGTTGGTTTAATATTCCAAGTTTTTGCATACCTGGAGGGGAGAAAGAAGCCCTCACCATGCAATGGGGAATCCTGACTGCCCCCATGGCACCTTCCATTCTGGGCTGGATGGGGATGGATTGTGACCTTTAAAAAAGACACCTGAAGGGTTCATATGCTAACCTCTTCCTCTCCAGAGCATGCAGCTGTGCTTGAGGACCTGGTGAATGGTTTTTGGATTTGCATCCCCAGTTAGAGATGCCCAGAACAGAAAAACTGGGAAGGCTCCACAATGTGGGAGCAGTATGGCTGCAGAGCAGCCTTGGGGAGATGGCATGTAGTGTTCTCCAGCAAGCGTGGCCTTCTGAGGGGACTCAACATGTCATCTCCACGATTTAGGTAAAGGAAGGCATTTCTCTGCCCTCATCCCAACACTCAGGATGAGCTGGAGTTTCCGCCCTGAACAGATCTGCTCTGTCTAAGGGCCATTGTATTTCTCCCCTGGTATGGTGGTTGCTAATACGAAGTGGGTCTTGGGGTGGAAGCAAACTGGGTGGTCTGTGGGAGGCTCTGGCTGCTGTGGTGCTGCAGCAGGGGCTCCCTGAGAGCCCCCCACCCTGTCCATCCTGGTCTGAGCCAGAACCGTGAGCTGCCTCATCAGGAGAGCATCACACAGGATGGAGACTGCAGGCTCTGGCCATGGCTCTTCCCTGCAGTGCTGCTCCTGCACCAACTCCAGACTTGCCCCGTAGCAGCTGTAAAGCCAGGCTGCTAGTGCCTGGCGTGCTGGGAAGGGAGAGCAAACGGAAAAACCATCTTGTGGGCTGAAGACAAGAGTTTTCATGTGTTCTGGTATGTTTCTTGGGTTTGTTTTTTCTCTTCATTACCACCCTGTTGAGCTGTTGGGGGTTTTTGGGGTGACCCCATGCTGGGAGGACACAGGTCTGTGGTGGCTGAGGCTGGCTAGGCTGTCCCCAAACCATGGGTGGACACAGCCACTGGTGCTTGTTGGGCTTCTGCTCCATGGTTTCATGGGCTGTTCCAAGTGGCTCCTCTGCTCCCGTCCTTGCTTGGCTTGAGGCCACCTGCAATGCCTCGGGTTTTGTCTTGCATCTTCAGTTTAGGGCTCTTTTCCTTCTTGGTGTGCAGCAGCACTGGCCGGGCTGGCCTGGGTGGGGACAAGGCAGGCTGGTGCAGGGGCCATGTTGCTGGCCTTGCCGCTCTTAATGAGGGGACTAGGTTCGAGGCAAGGGACAAGCACCTCTCCTCAGCCCTCGTGTGGCACACAGGCTTGCAGAGCCAGGGAGAATCGCTCTCATTGAGGGACAAGGGGACATGGGGCCCAGCTGGGTGAGGAGGGGCTGGGGCTTCCAGCACGTCTGACCATGGTCTGAACACAGCGAATGGCTTAATAAAATACCAGATGTTTGTACTTTGTGTCCTGTGGTCATTCCCAGCCCATCCCACCTTTCCTGTGCAGCCCTGGGGTTGAGTGCATTTTCCATCTGTAAGTCTACCCCTGAGCATATGCTTTGCTGACCAAACTTTCCAGGAAATGCAAGTGATTCCTTGTGATGGGAATAGCATTTCCCTTGCTGCCTTTGCAAGAGGGTGGGCTGAGGGCCGCAGGCTGGAGATTGGGCTGTGCAAGGGTCCCACCATGTCCTGGTGCAAAGGGTAGCTGGGGGGTAGGGAGAGGAAATAAATCAGTATTCCTGCCCTGAATTCATTGCTGTCAAAGCTCCCTGATTTGCTTCCCCTGGTGGGGAGCACCGAGCTGGGAACTGTCATTTTTCTCTCCCTCTTGGGTTCCTGGGAGGCTGCCACCAGTGAGGTCAGAGGGGGGTTGTGAAAAGGTGAATCCGGCTTCAGTCTCCAGTAGGGAAATGGGCCAGGGCTAGACCTGCCCTGTCCCAGCACCAAGCTGGCAGAAAGGGACTGTCACTGCTGGCTCCATCCCCTTGAATAGGTCTGGGAAGGGCCATGCCAAGAGGCTGCCAACCCCATAACAAACCCTGAGCCTCCATCATCAGTCCAGGCAGGATGGTGTTGCTGGGGGGGGGTCCATGGGTGGGGGGTGTGTCCCAGAGCCCTTGCATGGGAACCGACCAAGGTGAGATTGAAGCAGGAATAGGCCACAACACGGGTCAGGGGATGGGACGCCTGGTCCTGCTCACTGGGGAGGTGAATCTTCAAGGACCCCCAGGAGCTGCTCTCCAGCCCCACCCATTGCCTGTTCCCCTCCTTTTCTGTGCCTCTGTTTCCCACTTCTGCTACAGATGTGTCATTCCCCTGCCTTGAACATCTCCCTGCCTGAGTTTGCTGTGCCTCATGGGTTATTTTGGAGGGACTGCTCAGCACCACAGTCTGCATCCCAATGTGGAGACCCCACACCCTCCCTTTGGCCTCCTGCCAACACCCCTGGGGGCAAGTGACTTCCCCTTGGCTGGGGCCACCAGAGCAGCAGAGCTGTGGTGTGGACCAGCCTGCACCTCAGGCTCTTCGGGACACGTATATGGTGTTTTTGAGCTGCTTATGCTATGCCCAGCACTCAACACGAGTCCTCTGGGGATCAATAAATCTCCAAAGATAGGGGCTTTGGAAAGCATCCATCCTGCTCCCAGCTCAGTCTTCTGTCCCCTGAGCTCCGGCCAGCTGCAGCATGGACCTTCTGCTGGCATTTGCCCCCATGGACTAAGTGGGAGCCACTGCCAATCCTCCTGCTGCCAGGTCAGTTTTATTTCTGCTTTCTCCACCTCTTCCTTCCCAGATCTCCTCTGGTGCGACTCTGCAGTGTGACATGGTGGGTGTTATTGAGGCCCCCTGCTTGGACCTGCACTCGGTTTTGTCGCCTGCCCTGGCTCTCCCAGCTTGGTGACATTTAAAGTCTGGTGCCCAGAACTGCCTTCCAGTGGTCCCTCCAGCGTTGGAGGATCCCATGTGCCCCCCCAACAGTAAGGGGTCGTGTCTTCAGCAGGAATTTGAGGGCATCTCAGCCAAAGCAAGGCTGTGGCAGGGTTGACAATCTGTCCAGCACAAAGTTGCCTTTGAGCCCCTGAAGAGGCCCCACCCTCCCCTTCTGCCAGGGAGGGACCCAGAATAGAGCCAGGAGAAGGGCAGCCAGTGGCAGTGGCAGGACTGGGTCCGCCGGCCCAAGGGCAGTGGTGAGGAGGGGGGTCTGCAAGGCAGACGTGGGAGGGGATGCCCACCGGTGTTTCTCACCAGCACCGCTCGGGCTCCTGCTCAATGCAGAGCAGCAGGAAATTTGTCCAGATACTTTTGGATCATTTTGAGTTTTCCTTCCTCTAAACCACTGTGTGAGTTTTGGGCTGAGGGGTGAGTGGGATGCTTATAGCACCCCTCGTGCTGCTGAGCTGCTCTCCATGTTGCCCCAATTTCCTCAGCTGCCCAGTTCAGTGTCCTTCGTCATGCCCTGCATAACAACTTCACTGGGCTGGGGCTTGGGGGCTGCAGGGTGTCTCTGGGAACTTGTTCCTGCCATGGTGGTCCCAAGCCTGAATCTGCCAGGGACATCCGTAGGGTTGGGAGCCTCTCTGGGGAGAGGATGTACGGTGGTGTGGGGGACGAAGCAAGATGTCATTCTTTCCTGCAGCCCCCATCCCTGACCCTAATGTGCTCTGCCATTCTGGGCCTGGGGTCCTGATCCTGTCCAGTCAGTGGCTCTCTGTAAGAGCCAAACAGAAAGCAGGCTTTGTTGCATACAACTTTGGAAAGAGCTGGGAGCCTTCCTGGGTGTGTCTGTCCTGGCTCCTGCAGCCACAATCCCCATCCCCCACTGGGCTTGGTCCTGAAGATCCAACCTCTTTTTCATCCTGAGTTCTGGCCCCACCATGCTGCCGGTAAAACCTTCAGGGTCCACCAGGTGCCTCGGGGATGTCTGGCTGGGGTAGGGGAAGGCTCTGTCCCCAGGTTTCTTCCCCCAGTTCCCTCATCCAAAGTGGGAAATCACCTGGACTCCCCATGAAACCTTGTTTCAGCTGGAGATATTCCCTGCCCACCCTGCCTCAGTTTCCCTACCCACCACAATCCCAAAGCAGCTTTTGGGCTGCCCTGCTCCCCCTGGGGTGTCCCCTGACCAGCCCCACTGTCCCCACAGATCTGGGAGGATGGGATCGTGTTGGGGTATTGGCACCCCCAGAGCTCAGCCCTTCACTGTCCTCAGCTCCTTCAGGATGACGAATGAGACAGTCCTGGATGCACTTCCTGCTGATCAGGTGGGGATGGGAGCAGGAATGGAGATGAGAATGGGAATAGGAATGGTGATGGGCATGGGAATGGAGATCTGATGGGAACACAGACAAGGATGGGAGTGATGAAATGATGGGATGGGAATGGGGGCAGGGATGGTTGTGGAGATGGGGACGGGGATGGGGATGAGAAGGATGGAGATGGGGATAGAGATGGGATTAGGGACAGGGCCTGGGACAGAGATGGAGTTAGGGACACATATAGGGACAGCGACAGGGATGAGGAGGGGATGGAGACAAGGATGGGGATAGGGACAGGGACAGAGCTCACCTCAAAACATGCTGTGCTATCAGGTGTTTCATGTGGTGCTGCCTGGTGCTCTCATCCTCCCTGGAGAGCTGCTGGGCCCACCACTGGCCACTGCTCATCTGCTTGCTGCTTGCCTGCCCCTATCCCTTTGCCCCTCAGCTGCTACAGCCTAGGAGAGGCTGAGTGGAGATGGGCTGGCACAGGGAGCTGCAGGCCCCATGACATCGTGTGTCTGTCACAGGCTGTGCCTTTGCCTGGATGGTGCCTACATGATGCCAGACTCCTGGGTCAGTGATGTCTGGCACCTTTGCTCTGTCCCTGTGGCTGTTTTGAGCTCCTTCATATGCACTGACCTCTCTTGCTAGTCCCAGTATGTTTGGGAAAAGGAAACTTGTGCTGCAGATTTCCTCCTTCTCAGCTTTTTGGTCCTCTTTGTGATTTCCCCTGCTCAGGCCGGAAGCCAAAGTCTTTGCAACAGTCCTCACTGTGGAAGCTGACTGGGGTTTGTACTCCCCACCCTTTCCCCCTTCACAACTTCTCCAAGCTGGAGCATGCCCAGGTGAGCAAGGTGCTGTGACTTTTGTGTGCCCCTTCCTCTATGACAGCATCCTGCTCTTCTACCCCGTGAGTCAGGGTGGCCCAGAGCAAGAGTCAGGTGCCCCCACCACACGGGCCCCAGGGTGCTTCCGGATGGCTCCCTGCGGTTCTCACCCTCCTCCCCACAGCTCCTCTGCTGCTGCTGGTGTGACTGTGTCTGGAGTGAAGCTGAGGTCAGGTACTGCCACTGCCTTCTCTTTGTACTGCTCACTGGCTTCCTCTTCACATCCCACCTGCCCGAGTGCCTTGTGCTGCACTGACTGCATCAGTGAGCAGCAACCCCCAGTGCCCCTCGGTGCCGTGGCTCCTGTCCCCTGCCCCCAGAGCAGCCCCTTGCAGCAGGAGCTGTTCAAGGAGCCCCAGCAGCCATGGCTGATGCCCTCTCAGCCTGGCAGGACACAGCCACTGGTGTTTCCACAACTGTTCTGTGCTGGGCACCCCCTTGCAGCTGAAGGACATCCTCTGTGATGTCTGCAGGCTTGGCTGTGGTGCCACCTGAGCCCCACCAGGATCCCAAGCACCTTCGGCATTGCTGGGCTGGCCCCTGTGGCCAGCACTGCCATCATCAGTGCCTTAACTGTGGCCTTGCCTCAGACCCCCGCTGGCTCTGGCTGCTCTCCAGGTGTCCCCACTGGGGCTGGACACCAGAGGGACCCGTGACACTGTGTGAGGGGCTGGGCTGCAGAACCTGGGAGAACCCAGCACCCTGGCAGCCTCTTTGTGGTGGGTCCTGCTACTGGGTGTCTTGCCGTGTCCCTCTACCGACTCCCTCCACACTCAGCCTGTGCCTTAGTTCTTCCAATGCAAACCAGAAGCGATTCCATGACTTTGGGGCAGGGACAACATGTCATCCTATGTGGGGACCCAGCAGTGTAAGTGTGCACGTGTGTGTCAAGGTTAATGAATAATTAAGGTGGTTTGTGGTGAATTCCTGGGCAGGCCAAAGGGCCCTGGGGTGCACAGAGCATGTCTGCTGTTCCCCCAATAACCCCATGCTTGGGAGAAGCAGCTTTCAATTAAACTGGAATAATGACGGCTCTGGGCTCCTCACTGCTGGGAACGGGATCTGAGGATGATAGCACTGCTCCTCCTTGGAGCCTGGCAGGGCACAGAGAGGGAAATCAGGAGTCCTCAACTGTGTGGGGTGGGGTGGGGTGACACGGGGCACATCCACTGCAGCCTCCCACCCACCCATGCCCCAAGCTTGGGAAGGAACTGGCTCCACCATTTGCATTTATTTCTTTCCGGGGCTAACAGAAAGGGTGAGAGGGTGAAGGTGTAGGGGGGGCGCTGACGCGGGTTTATGGGAGGTCAGGCCCTGCCCCACAACACAGCAGGGGGTGGCTGGGGCTACACGAGGCCGTAGTAGCGCCGATAGGCCTCCTGGAACCCAATCTGGTCGGCCAGCTCGTCACAGTCAGGGCTGAGCTCACACACCTCGCGCTTGGCCTCCAGTGGGTCCCGCGGGGCTCCATAGACACTGCTGGGGACAAATGGGGGACCCATGGGGTGTTGGGGGTTCCCACGGCCGGAGCTTCTGGGGAGGGGCTGAGCCAGCAAGCCTCCCCTTATCTGGGGGCCATGATCCCTCACCCAGCAGAACGAAGCACTACCTGTCATAGCCATAATTCCGCTTCTGTCTCTGCACCACCTCGGCGCTGGCGCGTCTGGAGACAAAGGCTGCAGGGACAGTGTGGTGGGTTGGGGGGGTCACGTCCCCCCCTCCCCAGGGTAGCGGGGCCAAGCAGCTGCGGTCACTCACCTTCGGAGCTGGGCGAGTCGTTGGTGCTGGCAGAGCCGTCGGCAGCTGCGAGTGACATGGAGGGGTGGGTGGGCTCAGGAAGGCCCCATGTGGGCTCTGCTTTCACCCCCACTCCTTTTGGAGCTCAGATCCCTCACTGAGACCCCCCCAACCTGCTGAAGGATATCCTGCTCTCTATCTCCCTGTTGTGTCCCCATGCCCCCCACCCCAAGGCTCAGCAATTTTTTTCCCAGTCCCTTTGCTCCCTCCAGAGTCCTTCCCAGAGTACAGAATCACCCCCATTGCCCCCATCAGCCATGGTCCCCCCGTACCTCTGCGGCAGAGGCCAAGAGTGAGCAGGGCCAAGAGGGTCAGCAGGACGAGGGACTTCATGGTGCCTCCTTGTGCTGGGCTGAGTGCAGCCCTGGCTCCCTGGCTATCTTTATAGGGTCCTGTGGCCTTGGCAAGGGGGGGCATGGCCCCACCACAGTTATTTCCAGCACATCCGCCATGGCCGGAGCTGCCGGCAGAGGTGGCAATTGTGGTTTGGGATGAACTTGGTCCCCCTATGCCCAGCCAGAGCCCACAAAGGGAGGAAAAAGTGGCCCTGGGCCAGAGGGGATTTGCTGGTGGGCCCAGCCCTGCCAGCCTGGCAGCACCCAGTCCCCACTGGAACGGGTGATGGGGCACTCGGGGCTCCTTACTGCACTCCCCAGTCACTCATTGCCCTGTCCCAGTTCCCACTGCTGGATCCCAGAAGTGTCTTCTGTGACACGGGGAGACTTTCCTGCCAAAACCTGTGGGGTTTTCCTCCATTGGCAGGGGCCAGCAGGAACTTGCTGGACCACTTTTGGGGGGCCAGCACATGCTTCTTTTGTGGCATTGTCGCAATGTGTCCCTGGAGGAGGGTGAGCAGGTGCCTATGCCCTTGGTCTCCGCACAGCTCCTCCCTGCCACATGCCATGGGGAGATGCTGCGTGGCCAGGGCAGTCGGAGCCCCCAAATAACATTCCTCTTCCAGATCTTGACCACTTTCTGAATCCTATAAATCCCAATCCTGTCTTGAAAAGCGGAACTGGAGGCTTTGGAGCAGAGGGCGGACAAAACTGCTGAACCAGAGCCTTTGTCAGACAAACCCATAAAGTACAGAGTACGTGGGCCAAGTATGCAGCAGGAGCCAAGCTGGGAACAACAGCCCAAATTTATTGAGATTCCAGCATAGCAAGGGGAGGCAGAGGGGAAACTGTTGCAGCCGCTCTGCTGCGGGCTCTAATTGTAAGCAGAGGTTGGGGCGTGGTGCAAGCGGCCACTGCTGCTCCCCCGTTTGTCATGGCATGGCCTCTCCTTGGAGTAGGGACCACAGAACCTGCTGCCCACAGGGGCTTTTGGACTCAGAACCTCTCTCAGTCCTCATCAGGTGCGGGGGGACTCTCCTCATTCCCTGCCCAGCCCCAAGGAACAACCTGTTCGTGCTGGAGGCACCCATCACTCGTGTGGCTCTGCCAGGGAGATCCTGCGAGCCTTTGCTTCCCCAGCCCAAAAGCTTCTGATGAGGCAGTAACAGATAACTGTGGGTGCGGAAAACCAGTCTGGTTCTAGAAGGTTCCACAGGAAAACATTAAATCCCTGTGTCACAAGCCCACAAAGTGGCGGCAGGGCCGTTCCAACCTCTGCACAGACCCCCGGATACCTCAGGCTGCTGGGAGGGGACCAGGGCTAGAAAATAACTTGGAAGAACAGAATGAATGGCAACGAGGAACTTGGTGCAGCAGCTGTTGCCACAGCTGCAATGGGCAGTGGTTTGAACACATGAAAACTGAATGAACCTGCAAGTACAGGCAGGAGCGTTGACTGTGACCCACTCTCAGATGTGTGTGCTCCTGCTTGTGGCCTCCTCAGGCCTGGGCACAGCCTGGCTTGGGGCTTAAGGCACTGAATTTTGTCTTAACACACAGCTAAAACAGCTACAAAAACCTAAATGTGGCTTTGGAAACTGGAACCAGGCCTGTCACAGCACCGAGTGGAGCAGATGAGAGCGCAGACACACTTTGTGACACTTCTCTCTGAGTAGGAAATAGGGAACTGACATCCATTTCCAAAGATCCCGAAGTGGGTTTTTTTGTTTCTGCACCAAATCTGATCAAACCGTGCCAGTCCAGCAGGCATTTCAGTCCCTCTGCAGTCTCCAGTGGCCTGATGGGGTGATTCTCAGTTTGGGTTCTACGCACGCCTTGTCCCATTAGTGCTTTGGGATGATGAACTGTCTCAGCAGAGCCTGTGGGACACCCTGCAGCTTCACTGGGGCTCCTGGAATGTCATGATGAGTTCTCGTTGCTCCTTACTGATTGCCTGGAAGGAACATGACCCAAAGACCTCAGCATGATGCTTCTCCAACCCTGCCACACTCAGGGTGGAATGTGGGCCGAGTGTGGCACACGCTGCTGTCGCCTGCATGCACAGAACATAACCCCCATATCTCCCTTGAGACCATCCCACATCCCACCCACTGCACAGGGAAAAGCACCTGTGACCTCCGAGAAAATGTCCACAACTAAAGTTTCAGCAGGACTTGGCTGCTGGGGAGGTCTTGGAGCAGTGGAGGGTTTCAAAGTCATTCCAGGCCCCATTGAGCCCCACTCCAGCGGGTGCTGCAAGAACGAGTTTGGTTTGGTCTGTTTTTACCTGCCAGGCCTGTTGGTGAGCCTCGATCAGCCGCTGCAACTCTGCAATCCTGTCCCTCCCCATCAGCACGGACTCAGCCACCTTCCTGTTCTCTTCCTCCTTCTCCCTGAGAACTCTGCGCAGGTGGGAGCGGTGCTTCAGGAGGTAGGGCACCATGGTGCTGCGGATGTCCTGCTCTGGAATCCCGCTGGGCCGCCTGGGCACACAGCAGCACATGAGGCAGCCAGAGAGCAGCAATCCTGCCCGGCATGAGTCCTGTACAGCCCAGCTGGATGCTGAACTGCTGCCAGGTGGGATCAGCTCTGTGGCTCCCACAGTTTCCTCTGGCACAGAGAACTGAGGACAGCCAGAGCGGGGACCCCAGGGCGGAGCCCCACTGGAGGGAACAGGGAGCTCTTCCCCAAGCCTGGCCCTAAGTGGATGCTTGGAGCAGGCACATTGTCATTCACCCCCTCAGCACAAAACCACAAAATCTTGTGTTTCTGGTTACAATCCCCAGTCTGTCTCCCAGGCAGTCAAATGGCACATGCAGTGTCTGCTGAGTGATACAAAAAGCACCCAGGGGAACTCTGCTGTTGGACAGATGCTGTGTCCAAAACATCCCATCGGCCCTTTGGATTGGTCATAATTGGCTTGTTCCCCCACCTCAGTGGCACTGACCTCCCTGCCCTAAGGAAGTGAATGGAAATGGATCCTGGACCCAGAGAAGCACAGCTTAAACTGATTTTTGTGTGTTTTAGGCCCAGTGACATTGCTGTAAAGATACAGCAGCTTTCAGACCCTCCCTTGCAGCATGAGGCCAACAGGACACCCAGACATTGCCCAGGAACTGCCTGTTGCCCTTGTAGGAACATGACCCCCACCCCTGGACATCCATACCATGCTGGCTCTTCCCGGTCCTTTGCCTCCTCCACGATCTTATCCAGTGAACTAAAGAGTCCCTCCAGGTTCCCTTCATTTTTCACCTCCTGGATCTCCTCCTGGGAAGGAAGGACACAAAGTGAACAAACACAGGCACCACTCTGCTTGTGAGTCTTTGCTGGTCATGGAATCAGGGACTGGGGTTCAAAGGGACCTTAAAGCACATCTCATTCCAGCTTCCACTACACCATGTTGCTCCAAGACCTGTCCAACCTGGCCTTAAACTCATTCAGGGATGGGGCAGCCACAGCTTCTCCGAGCACCCTGTGCCAGGGCCTCATCACCCCCTCAGGGAAGAATTTCTTCCCAATATCCTACCTCACTCTGCCCCCTTGTAGTGCAAAGCCATTCCCCCTTGTCCTGTCCCTCCATCCCTTATCCAAAGTCCTTCCAGCTTTGTCCTGGATGAAGGGCCTACACTCTGGGAATCACCATCCCCAGGGGTATTTAACGGATGTATGGATGTGGCACTTAGGGACATGGTTTAGTGGTGGCCTTGGCAGTGCTGGGGAGATGCTTGGACTTGACAGTCCTAGTGGTGTTTTCCAACCTGAAGGATCCTACAGCTTTTTCTGGGGAAGACAGAACTCTGGAGAGCAGCCTCAACTTTCTGATTTTGCCATTTAGGAAGCGTATTTGCTGCCCTTAACATCAACCGCTCATCACTTTTTCATCTGAATCCCCTTTTGGACGCTCCAAGCCCCACCACAGCCCCCCAGGCACCTGGGTTGATCCCCCATTCACCTTTATGGACGTCTGTAGCTGGGAGATGAACTGATCGTAAATGCTCCTGGTCAGCTCGGGCTGCAGCTTGTAGAAGCAGCGATAGCAGTTGACAAACCTGTGGTAGCTGCAAGAGCGATTGTGGGGGGAGGAGGGCAGGATCAGGACTGGGGTCACTGTGGAGTCGGAGTCAGGGTTAGCGATGGGGCCGGGTCAGGGCCAGCCTCAGCGCAGGGTGCAGGGTTAGCGATGGGGTCAGGGCCAGCCTCAGCGCACGGTGCAGGGTTAGCGATGGGGCCAGGGCCGGGCCAGCCTCAGCGCACGGTGCAGGGTTAGCGATGGGGCCAGGGCCGGGCCAGCCTCAGCGCACGGTGCAGGGTTAGCGATGGGGCCGGGGCCAGCCTCAGCGCACGGTGCAGGGTTAGTGATGGGGCCAGGGCCGGGCCAGCCTCAGCGCGGGGTGCAGGGTTAGCGATGGGGCCGGGCCAGGGCCAGCCTCAGCGCGGGGTGCAGGGTTAGCGATGGGGCCGGGGCCGGGGCCAGCCTCAGCGCGGGGTGCAGGGTTAGCGATGGGGCCAGGGCCAGCCTCAGCGCGGGGTGCAGGGTTAGCGATGGGGCCAGGGCCGGGCCAGCCTCAGCGCACGGTGCAGGGTTAGCGATGGGGCCAGGGCCGGGCCAGCCTCAGCGCACGGTGCAGGGTTAGCGATGGGGCCGGGGCCAGCCTCAGCGCACGGTGCAGGGTTAGTGATGGGGCCAGGGCCGGGCCAGCCTCAGCGCGGGGTGCAGGGTTAGCGATGGGGCCGGGCCAGGGCCAGCCTCAGCGCGGGGTGCAGGGTTAGCGATGGGGCCGGGGCCGGGGCCAGCCTCAGCGCAGGGTGCAGGGTTAGCGATGGGGCCAGGGCCAGCCTCAGCGCAGGGTGCAGGGTTAGCGATGGGGCCGGGTCAGGGCCAGCCTCAGCGCGGGGTGCAGGGTTAGCGATGGGGCCGGGCCAGGGCCAGCCTCAGCGCGGGGTGCAGGGTTAGCGATGGGGCCGGGGCCAGCCTCAGCGCGGGGTGCAGGGTTAGCGATGGGGCCGGGCCAGGGCCAGCCTCAGCGCGGGGTGCAGGGTTAGCGATGGGGCCGGGGCCAGCCTCAGCGCAGGGTGCAGGGTTAGCGATGGGGCCGGGGCCAGCCTCAGCGCAGGGTGCAGGGTTAGCGATGGGGCCGGGGCCGGGGCCAGCCTCAGCGCAGGGTGCAGGGCCGTTCCCGGAGATCCGGGTAGGCCCAGGGTCATGGCACGGTTGGGACCAGGGTCAGGGGTCCCTCCCCCGCCCCCGCGCGACCCCGCTCCCGCCTCACCTTCCGGCGGCCACCAGCTTCTCCAGGAATGTATCTACCACGGTGGTGAACACCTGGGCGCGACTCGGGGCCGCCGCCAGGGCCGGGTCGCCCCCGCCCTCAGCACCGTCGCGCTCCGCCGCCGCCGCCGCGCCGCCATCGCCGCCCGCTGCCGCCATGGCCCGGCTGCGCGCGGGCGCCGTTCCCATTGGCCGCGGCGCCGGGCCCCGCCCCCGCCGGCCGCGAGCGCGGGAAGAGAGCGCGGCCCGGGCCCGGGCCCGCCCGGCGCGGCCGCCCCCGCTCCCCCCCGAACCGCCCAGCACTGGAGCGACGCAGCGTGAAAAAGCGTCCTTCTCTCCCCAGTCCCCGTGGAAATACCCGCCGTGCCCCCCAGTGACTAGGGCTCTCGAGCGTTTAGTGGGATAAAATGATCAAGCCTAAAGAATTCATTGAGGAAAGACGCAGCAAAGTTCAGCTCGGTTAGAGGATAAAAGAAGCGACATTTCCCACGTCGCAGCCAACCAAGACCCAGCCTGCGTCCTCAGGGCGGCTCTGGGTCACAGCTGCTTCCAGGCACTCCACGTGCTCCAGCTGTTTTTCCCTGGCTCGTTCAGCCACTGAGCAGCCACTTGTCACTGCGATCTCAAGCAGCTCACGTCCCTCTCCTAATCCAAAGGCAAAGGGTGAGAGCCTTTCTGTGACACGACAAAAAGCAACAGCCTCCCCTGGCATGGAGAGTCATGTGCTTTTAAACGCAGGCAATAAACTGAAGGTCTCTCAAGTTTATTAGTTGTCAAGAACGTTGCTGGTTACGAGAGGAACATTAAGTTTGACAGTGTCTCCCCCACACTGGTGCTGCCACCCCTCCATGTCACACACTGGGACTGGCTCTGCTGCACTTGGCAGAGGTCGATGGTTATTGTTTCTGTTAATATTAGCATTACTGCTGCCTTGCAATTTGGGGTGCTGTTGTTCTGCTTTTCAGAGCAGAATCTGTTATTAGAGCAAGAGCCAACTGGCGTCAACTTTTAAACAAGTGACCAGAGCAGGTGCAGAAGGTGCTGCTCCAACAACTCCACCAGTGGTTTCAGCATCCACTGCCTTTCTGAGCACTGCAAGAAACAAAAATGGGATGAAGAGGGCTTTGATGACACACCTGCAGCCCCATCACAGCACTGCACCTTAGAATCAAGCTCTGCCCTTAGCACAGAAGCCTCTCCCACCTCAGCAGCAGCTTCAGCACCCTCCATCTCCAGCAGATATGGGGGCATGTCCAGTGCCTGCTGAGCAGGGACAACATTGGGATGAATGGCAGAGCCACACTTGGTGAGTCCCCTTGGGAAGAGGCAGCCAAGAGGAGCCCAGCAACAGCCACAGGTCGGCATGATCAACAACTCAACCAAAATTCCTGGTTATGGCAGAAGGGGAATGGAGATGGTGCATTCTGTTGTCTGAAGACCCCCCTGATGTGGCTAACCGGGACGAGCACCGCGTGTGGGCTGGCAGCATGAAAGGCAAATCTCAACCACCAAGAGCAGCAGAGTAGTCAAACAATCCTTTCCCTCCCCCTCCCCAAAAAGCAGCCTCCTCAGAGGGGTGTCATCCCCCTGAAGTTTTCACCTGGTAAAATAAACAGACCATAGCTCAGGCTTCTGATCCAGCAATTGTGCAAAACATTATCCTTGCCCTTCCCAAACTGGATGAGCAGAATTTAAACTCATGAAGTGAACCATCACTTCTTATTCAATATGAACATGCCCGTCAGGTTTGAACCAGATCAAAAGCCAGGACAAGGTTTTTCCTTCCCCACCTCCCATCTAATTGTAGCTCAAACCCCATTCAGTTCTCATTCAGCTGCCGGCAGCACCACAATTGGACACTTCCAAACTGCATTTCTGGGCTTAAACTAACTAAGGTGGGAAGTGGCCGCAGCCACTCTGAACATGCAGGATTGACACACTGAACAAGGCCACAGGACAACCATTCAGTTCCCCAGAAATCAGAATAAGCTTCCCTAAAATTAAAAAAAAAAAAAAATAAAAAAAAAAATTAAATTACAACAGATTAAAAACACAGGTTAGGTGTCAAAACCGCCATCAGCTAATTCCAAACAGCCAGCTCAGCTCCTGACTTGCTATCAGCCAGCTTGGTGTTTGGAGGATGAGAGACAGGGAACATTTCCAAGAATATACAAAACAAGTATGTAGATCTATTCAAAACGCAGGAAATCAGGTCTGAAGTGGTTCCAGGTTACTCTTGTCTCACATCTTCTATAAATAAATGCAGGTAATTGGAGAAAGTCACTTGTCTATTTTCTGCTTCCAGCTTCCTACAGCACAACTGCCACTAGAAACATCCCACCAGAGGGTCCTGCTGCAGGCTGTGAGACTTCTCTCCTTGGAAGTTTGGCAAAGATTAAAATAATTTAAAGTGAATAAACTGGCTTTTTGCTTGAGCCAGTAAGTCTTTAATTTAAGAAAAAAGTAATTAATAACTTGCCAGGATGCGTTCACATGCCTGGAATGGACTGTCCCAGGCAAACAGCACTGCCAAAGGTCACAGTTTAAGCAAAACCAGCAGCAGACCATTGTATGAAACTCAGATCTAAAGAGGTGCAGTTGCTTTTGCATCTGCCTTGTGCTGTGAAACCAGCCAGAGACAAAGGCACAGCAACTGTGTCGCATCCCAGGCTCTCCCCTGCAACAGTACAAATTCAGAGGGTTCACAGGAAGGTTCTCCTCCACCAGCTGCCTCTACCAGTGCCTTGAATCCACCAGCTCTGGGCGCAGGCTCAGCTTCTTCAGCGTTTCATACCCCACCACGATGACGATGGTGGAAGGAGTGGCTGAAATGATGCGCGCAGAGAGGCCTTTAGTCAGCCCCCAGGGACCTTCCTCTGCAATGAGCTGTTTGAAGGTGAGAATGATGGAGCTCTTGCCTTCCACCTGCAATGCCAGAACAAACATTGACAGAGCTGCCAGACTCCATACTGAGCCGCTCTGGGGCTCTGCTGCAGAGCCCTGAACACTCTGGAGACAACAGATCAACCAGCCTTGATCTGGTCTCCAGAACTCCCTGAGGAGGGGAGCAAAAAAAGTCCTAAGGAGGCAGCAGGAAGCACCTCTCCCTTTCTGAAGGGAAAGACTGTCTGAGCAGGCCAGGCCGGCACTGCCAGCCTTGCTCCCTGGGCTCCTCTTGCTAATGTTGAGGGCTAATTAAGCAGCTACTCCCCAGGATGAAAGGCCCAGGGAAGCAGCGCACCTGACACCCCAGAGATCAGAGAGCCGAGGCTGAACCCCACCCCGCACTGTGCCAAGCATGCTGAGCTCTTACCTGGACCCGAGCCCTCACCACATCCATGGGGTTGGTGAGTGTAGAAGCTGTTGCAGCCGCAAGTGGCCCTGATATCGCTTGCAGAAGGAGGTGGGGACAGTCTTTAGGAGTCAAACTCGAAAGCTGTTCTGGGAACAGGAGAGAGAGGAAAGTTTCAGACTTTCAGTGGTGCCTTATCATTTCCTTAACTCAACCCCCTAACTCCAACTGATTTGCAGTGGGCAGATTCCCTGATTTACAGTCTGCCAGCTCCTCCCACAGAATCTCGAATTGGTGCTTCCTACACCAACCAGAAAGCTGGCACAGCACAGGGAGCAGGACTCATCACGCTGCTGGCTCCAGGACACTCCCCGTGCTTTGTCCCACAGCCTACCATCACCTGCCACACTGGCTCCCAGGCCTGTGGGGCAAACTGGACAGAATGAGCTTCCGTGTCCCCAAAACAGGGCATGAAAATACCCACCCTCTTTAGAAGGTGAGGGAAGCCTTAAGACAAGGCTCTATTGGAAGGTGGCTGCAGAGATTTGCACAGAAAGCTGTCACTACTGGGCACGCTGTCCAGGAGATACCCTGGTATCCCACTGTGGATGCCTAAGGAGAAAAGCACTATGTAGTGCTCATCCCAGATTTCCTCACTCAGTTCCTGCTGCCTGGCGAATAGGATTTGAATCTTCCACACTTGTATTGGTTAAAGTTGGACAGAAGACTGTTCAAAAGCCCCATATTTTTTGACAATGAGGAAACCTGTCTGGCAGGAGGGAAGAAAGCAGCTCTGTTTGAGACCTCGAAGATTGATTGGAATTAGGGCCAGAAGTGTCCTTTGAACCTGAGGAGGGTTCAGTGACCCCTGCTGCCGCTCCAGGGACAGAGGACTGGGAAATGCAGCCAAAGCAGAGATTCATTGACAGCTGGGGCTTATGTTTCCCAACATCTCAATTTCCACTGAGAAGACAGGGAAGGAGCAAACACCTGGAAGCTGAGAGCTCTGGTCTCTCCATATCAACTGCCTTGTTCTTACATGCCCTCCTTTGAGCCCTTTTGGAATGAAAATCTTACAGTTAATACAGTGGGTTTTGGTCTTATAAACTGTTGACATGGAGACTGATGGAAGCACTCCCACAAAGTACAGACCAACATGCCAAGCGGCCACTGCCATTTAAAATGTAGCCCAGATGGAGAACCAATGTTTTGTCTAGCTACCAGAACTCTGTAAACATCTGGATTTAGACATCTGGATTTTGAAGAACAGGTGACCTCCAAGATGTACTTTAGGCCCAGTACAGAAAAATCCAAACTGCTCATTACCACCACCTTTTGGCAGAAATTAGGTAACTAGATACCTAAAAACCGTGTGCAAAGCTGCAGGGCAGAAATCTAAAGGATCATCAGAGGTGGAAATAAACCTTAGCTGCCCAATACCTTTAGCCTTTGGAAACACCCTAAGGAGTACTAGAACTGAGCTAGGGAGAAAGAACATTCTGCTGAGTACAGTTTTTCATCACAAGACTTGGTGCCGATTTTAAAGTTGCCAAAACTGAAGCAACACCTGACAGAAATCCAGGGGAGATTTGGCCCTTGTCTCTGCCTGTTTGGTTTCGCCATGAAATTCATGGCTCTAAAAGTCCCTTTGCCATATATGAGATTCCTGAGTCCACATGAACTGAAAGATGAACTATACTTACATGGTAGCTCCAAAACTCTGCCCAACACAAGAGCCTTCCTCAGTCCCGTGGAGAAGGCATTATTTGGGATTAGTGGAAGAGAAAGTTCAAGCAGATGCATAAAGGCCACATTTCCCTAGAGCCATCCAGTTTGAAGTTCTTCAGCACTTGGACCCCTTGTTCTGCATTCAAACAGTGCTGCTCTGTTACACTTCCACCCAACACCTGCAGAATTCCTACACAACCAGATACAGCTCCTTAGCTCAGGACAGATTCTGCTCCCACCCCCAGACAGAAAATGAATCACACTGAATCCACAGTGTCAAGAGACGATCCGAGGGGCTTCTGGGTCTCCTGGGATAAAATAAGTCTCAAGCCTCCTTTCACTTACCAGCATAGAAGTGGTAGAAGGGCCACCAGACCGCACTGTTGGGAATATAAGTGAGCAGCGAGGCCACATAACCCCTGTAGAAGCCTCTAAAACCGTCAGCCTTGAAAATCTGTACAATGATGTCCTTGGTTTGGCCAAAGACCAGCAGACGCTTGCCATCTTGGTTCTGCACCTTGAACCTGCCCATGCTTTCCCCCTTCCTCTGCATCATGAGATGCTGGGAGATGACATCGATGGGCACCGTGATGCTCTGGGCCACGAGGGAGGCTGAGCCGCCGGCCACCAGAGACTTGACAGCATTGTTGTTGTTGTACCGTGACACGTACTTCCGAGTGAGCTCATACGTTGTCACGTAGCACTGTCCCGAGATCAGGGTGAAGGTGTTGACCAAAAAGCCACGGTAGAGCCCAGCCGTCCCTTCTGTCCGCAGGATTTTCACAAAGGCATCGAAAGTCCCGTTGTACAGGCTCTTGCCCTTCTGAACCTGCAACCGTGTCCGGATGAGCGTGAAGGGGTAAACGCTCACCCGGATCATCATTGTCATGCAAATCCCAAACACATAGAATTTCCTTTTGTCCAGGTGCTCCCACTCAATGATGGGGATGTTGCGTTTGTCCTCCATGGCTCCTTGGGGTCAGGCAGGAGAGGTCCAGATCTCCCTCAAAGGTACAGAGCAGATCCAGGCCCAGCCTTCCAGCCTTGACCAACCAGACTGCAAGTACTGGCACCTGAAATGAGAGACCCCTTGGGTAGAGGACAATGCAGCCACCCACATCACTTCAAACTTTGCTGACTCTCCTCTAGCACACAGCAAGCCCTTGCACAGCTTCTGCCAGCCAAGCAGAGAGACTGTAACCTCCAGAGGCAGGGCCCTCCCATGTGGCTGACGGTGACACCTTCTGATGCCACCATGGCTGTTTTCTGAGCTCCAGCAGCAGCTGGCACATGTGGCAGCTCTCACCACAGCTCAGACTGCTCTCTGGAAAAGCAAAGCTCCCATGCTTTGGGAAGCAGGCTGAGAGCCAGCAGAATGACCACCACTCCAGCGGCACACACACCTTTTAATGGACACGCAAGATCAGGGATGGCCAACCAAAGCAGCTTCTCCCCAGTCATTCCAGGTCTGTGATGCTCCCAGGTGTCAGGACATCACTTTTCAGTTCCAGGATCTGTACAAAGAAGAAAGTGACAAGTCCTTTTGTGTTCCTAGATTCCCTGCATGAATTAGACACATTTCTTTGGGCACTTCCATCCTTATCTTCCTAAAGCTGGAGGGTGATGTGAAGGTGAAAAGAAGAACAATAGGAAAACAAGGCAAAACAGCCATGTAGAGTCTCCGCATTGATTACCAAGACCCTGAAAAGAAAGGGTTAAATCACAGCCCAGGATCTCTCTGTTGAGCTGCTTGTCAGCTACATGAGCAAAGTTCACCCTCCCTTCCAACACTCCATTGCTGCTCCTGGTCTGATAACCCTCCCTTGCACTGCTGGCTGTGCTCAGAGCATCAGGAATGGGGAGGATGAGGAGGGAGGGGCTGGTTCAGTCACCTACAGCAGCAGTTGCTGCAGCTCATTACCATGTCCCAGCAGGCACCAACTGCTTCTCCACAACCAGGCTCCTGGTACTTTCAGCTGCTGTAATTAGTAAATTAACTTGCTGCACGATTAACCAAGCTTGGGCTAAGGGAATCTACACACAGGGCCAGGCAAGGAGAGAAGGGCAGCTCAGAGAATCACCCAATGCAACATGGACCATTTCACTGCCTGTAAGGACTTATTTTCCGCATGAAAGGAAAAAAAAAAAGCAAAAACCCTGAGATGTTTGGATGGCTGAACTCTTGGGAAAGGTTTGCAGCTGGATGATAACTTGTATTCCAGGTGCTGGCAAATGGGTACTGGAGGCATGTGCCCAGGCACGAGCTGAACTGCTGGAGAGCAGAGCTAGAGCAAGAAGCAGGAACAGGAAGAAGGGAGCCAAAACCTGAGATCTCAAAACGGATACACCAAGTGAGAACTCAAAGGGACAGGCAGTCATCACCACAGACCAATCTGAGGGCACTTTACATTACCAAGCCACAACATCAGTGCCTAAAAGAGCTCCAAGGGAGGGGGACTTGGGACAAGTGCCTGGAGTGACAGGACAGGTGGAATGGCTTCCCACTGACCAAGAGCAGGGTTAGATGAGATATTGGGAAGAAATTGTTCCCTGTACGGGTGTTGAGGCCCTGGCACAGGGTGCCCAGAGAAGCTGTGGCTGCCCCATCCCTGGAAGTGTCCAAGGCCAGGTTGGACAGGGCTTGGAGCAATCTGGGAGAGTGGAAGGGGGTGGGATGGTGTGGGCTTCAAGGCCCCTTCCAACCCAAACCAATCTGTGATTCTTGGGGAAACGTCTCAACACTTCAGAGTTCATGAAGAACTCACACAGGCCACAGACATTCTGTTAGAAACACAGTAACAAAACAACTGGAAGTTGTTTACCTCTGGCACAGAGAAGAAATTACAGTTATGAAATTGTGGCAGATCAGGGGTGGGTGTTCCGTTAAGTGACCATTTCATTGTCCATTGGCCAGCAAAATATTTGCTGAACAGGAGCAAACAGCATTACAGGCTACCACAGCTCCTGCGGATGGACAGGGGAGTTAAAAAAACCCAAGGGCACCTGGGTCCAACATTTTTACTATTGTAAAGAGAGCTACACTTCACCTTTCCAGGCAATTACCTTGGCAGTTAAGGCATAACAAACACCACAGCCTGGCTAAACAAAGCCTGGATTGCTTTAGTTACAATTACAGCCTTACTGGGTTCGCTAATATCAACATGATTTGACACACAAAGGTTCCTGCACAGGAATTATCTGCACACAGCACCTATGAAAACATTACTTGGTTCTTGTTGGGAGTCCCATTAGCTTAATATTTCGTTTTTAAAAATGACATAGAGTCTAGCCAATAGGATTCCCTGGTGAAGCCAGAGGGTTTAGTCCATATCCCAAATTCCTCCGCCACCCAGTGATGGAATTGAGCTCCCCACAAAGGAAAAGGGCTGCCTGCAAAAAACATTCTCATTATTGCAATATGGAAAACAAAATGATAATAATAATCATCATCCTAGTAATGAAGTATCCTTGATCTTTATTTACGTTTATGTGCTCTAGTGCTTTGGGTTTAGAATTTCAGCCACAACTTCTTGAGGAAACAATTGTATTTTCTCTGGATGCACACCAATAACTCCTCTCATTCGGGATCTGAATTAGACGAAGTCACTTTAACCCCATGGCTCTGAGGCACTCAAAGTCCTTCTGGTGTGGAAGAAGGAAAGGGCAGCTCCACGGACGACCAGCATGGCTGCAATTCTTGCTTTGCCAACATAAAGAGTTTTGCTCAGAGCATTTAATCTTCCAGAAGTTTAGAGCAAGGCCCTGCTCAGGGCAGGGATCCCGTCACACTCATTATGCAACTCTTCGATGATCTTTCAAGTAATTTTAGGGAGACTGATATAAAAGTAATAGCTACATCTCCTAAGAACCAACCTGCCTTCCAAAACAAGGTACAAGCACACCACAGCTCACACATCCTTAAACCCTGGAGCAGCTTCCGTGCCAAAACCATCCCTCGGTGGCGCCTTCCCACCATGCACAAAGCAGCATTTCTTGAACTTCTGCCTGGAAATCCAAGCAGGGGATACTAAGCATGGTGTCCCTGCTCCTGCTCTCTCATCTGAGCACAGCTTCAGTCTCCTATACATAGAACTGAACTTAGTATAAGCCCCCCGGTTTATATCCTTTTAATGCCACCCCGTCAGTCTGGTCCCCAAACCGCTCTTTATTGCAGCTGGAGCTAAAGATGATTCTCTGGCAAACACAGACAGGGCCTTTGTGTGCCCCGGCCAGGACTGTGTCCTGCTCAGCATGCTAATGTCCCAGCACCCTCCTGGGAAATATCCGGAGTCAGCGCTGAGGCTGCCTGGCATCTCCTTCGGCAAACAATCACAGAATAGTCTCACTTGGACAGGACCCAGAAGGGCCATCGAGTCCAACTCTTGAGTGAATGGCCCATTCGGGTATCGAACCTCGACCTCGGTGTTATTAGCACCATATCCAACTCGCCGAGCTAAGCTAAGCCACCGTTCGCTCCTTCAATTCAGCCCACGGTGGAGCGGATACAAACCCGCGAGGGAGTCCCGGCTATAACCCCAGCCCCGCTGACAGCCCGCAGCTCTCCGGAGCAGCCGTCGCTCTGTAGCGATGTGGCAGCGGCGCTCTGGTGACAGCACTTCTCTCCGCAGCACCCCCAGCCCCGCGGGCGGGAGCCCCCCCGCTCCCACTCCCCAGGCGAAACCACCAACTCCGATCCTGGTCCACAAAAGGTCGGCCGTGCTCCGAGGCCGCGAACAGCGCCAGAGTTCGGTCCGGGAATCGCTCAAGGTCACTGCCGGGCCAGACGCGTCCCCAGCACGGCGGCTCCGTGTCGCCAGGGTGTCCCCAGTGTCCCCAAGGCAGCTTTACCCCTGCAGCCCCGGGGGGCTCCGGCCACCTCCCCGTCGCCCCCAGGGAGGACTTCGGCCTCTGCCCTGGGGAGGGTCCCCGGACTATCCACCTGATTTCCCCGCGGCCGTTCAAACCCTGTCCCGCCTGCCCCGGGGGGCCTCGCCGAGGGGGGCTCCGGGCCCTTCTCTGCCTTCCCGGGGACCTTCCAGCCGCTTCTCCCGGGGTCTTGCAGTGCCAAGTGGGTCTCGCGCTAACCCCCTCGCCCACGCCTCTTTACGTGCCCCCCTCGTCAGCCGCCCCCTGTCCCCCACCTGCCGCCCTCCCGCACAGCCTCCACACCTGCCCACACCTCCGCTCGGCCGCCGCCGCCTGCACCGGCGCCGCGTCGGGCCGGGCCATCCCCGTTAGGCCCTGCCGCGCCGCTGCCGGCGCAGGCCAAGCCTCTGCCCGGCCCGCCGCAGGCCCGGCCCCGGCCCCGCCAGCCCCTCACCTCACGCCGCCGGGAGGGACCCCCGACGACCTCCCGGCCGGTCCGGCCCCGCCGCCCCATGGCCGTGCTCCGACCGGAAGTGACCGGCGGCGTCAGCGTCCGGACGCCGCCGCCATCTTGGGAAAGGGCAGAGGCAGCACCGGAAGTGGTGCGGGCTTCCGGCCCGCAGTAAAGAGGGCGGCAGGAAGGGGCCGCGCGCCTTAAAGGGACCGCGCTGGATTCCGGCTCTTAAAGGGCCAGCGGCCGCCAGCGGAGCCGGGTGGGTTCTGTGTGCCACGTGCTGGACGGGCCGGGGCGCGGCGGGGAAAACAGCACGGATGTGCCCACAGAAAAGGAGTGATGGGCAGCTGTGAGAGAGTTGAGCCCCACTCTCCCCGTCCCTCACTGCGTGCACACACCTGGTGCATGCTGCACCGGAATGAGTGTCCCTACACGCCCACGCGTGTGCCCACGTGTTCCCCTGGCCCAGGCCTTGCACACCCCCACGCACGTTGCCCAAAAGCCCCCCGGGGCTGCTCCATGGACTCAGCAATGTGAGGCACTGAGTTTTCCTTTTTTAATAAAAAAGAAAAGAGCAGAAAAAACTTACAGCTGGTTTGACTTTAAAAAGGCGGATCAAAGACATTGGAAATGGTGTGGGGGCTGGGAGGGATAGCTAGGGAGAAGTGGGGAGCTGGGCCACCCTGGGGACCCAAGGGTTGGGATCATACAGCGTTGAGGGGCGGGTGGCAGTGCAGGGTCAGTGCCCACGGGGTTGACTTTACGGAGCCCATTGAACACAGCTTAGCCCATGTTGAGGTTTTTATGGGACCTGGGGTTTTTTTCCTGGGGTAATAGCGGTATCAGCATTCACCATTTCCAGCCAGCCCCACCCCCATGTCCTTGTCCCACGGCCACATTTCTCCTCTGTGCCACATCCTTTGCCTGTCCCCACGACCTTCTTTTGCCCTCCACTCTCGCCCCATCCCACCCTCTTGCCCCATCCCACCCCTGCTGCTCCCAGGGCCCAGTTTACCCCCTCCCCCAGAATGTGAACCTTAGGTTAAAACAGATGTATTAAATTAAAAAAAAAAAAAACAAAACAAACAAACAAACAAAAAAAACCCCAAAAACGAAACAGCCAAACAAAAACTCTTTCACATTCACACCCCTGCCCATATCCCCCCTCCCCAGGGTCTCCCTGACCCACTGGCAGTGTCACGCTGTGTCCCCTGCTGGCACGTGGAGTCGGTTGTTGTCAACGTCGATGTCCCCATCAAGCTGGAGGCAGCAAGCCTGGGATCCTTCATCCTCCTCCTCCTCCTCGGTGGCAGCTCCAGGTGCTGGGGGCTCTCTGGTGCCCCCATTGAGGGGCACCTTCTCTCGGTGGCGGGATGGGGGGCTGTGGGGTGTGCTGCAGCCCCTCACCTTGCTCCGAGCTTTGAGCTGGTCACGGTAGGCCATGAGGGCCAGGCAGGCAGCCACGGTCAGCGTCACCGCCAGCAGCACTGTCACCGTGACAAACTGCGGCCAGTATGACCGAGGGGTGCCAGGGCCTGAGGACCCCCAGGCCAACTCCTCCTCATCCAACCCATCCCCCAAGGCCTCCCCGCCAGAGTCCCTGAGCTGGTAGTGAGCCACGGTCCAGGTGTAGCCGTTCTCTGTGGCCTGGCACTTGTAGGTGCCGGCCATTCCCTGCTGCATGATGACCACCAGCGTGTGGTCAGGCAGCAGCACCGTGTGCCTCTGGGCACTCCTGGGCTGCTGCCAGCTATAGGTGGCCAGTGCAGAGTGGCGGGGGCATGGCAGCTGGACCACGGTGTTCTGCTGGGGGCTGAGCCCTGTGGGTGCAAAGAACAGGGTGATGTGGTGCACTCCATGTGCCTCATCCAACCCCATGTGCCCCACCCTGTTGTGCGCCCGTACTCAACCCTGTATGGTGGGATCCTCTGGTGGCCCCCAGGACCGGGGCATGGCTGCACTCCTCCCACGGTGGCATGTGGTGACCGGGCTCCCTGTCTCAACGTCCTGCAGCCACGCACTCCTGCAGCCAGAGAGCGGGGTCAGCATCCCAACGACCTCCACACCCCCTTCCCATTCTTGTCCCACTGCTCACGCATCCTCGGTGGCGAAGTGGGCAGGTCGGCAGGAGCCCATGGGGCTGTGCCAGGCGCAGTAAGGGTCCCGTGCCAGCACGCACTCGGCACAGCTCCGGTACAGGCTGCAGTTGGCCAGAGGGATCTGCAGGACGCCTCTGGAGTAGCCCACATAGAGAATGCCCTGGGGAGGGAGAGGCGCAGGGCTGAGCCTCCCCCCAGCCTCCGGTGCCGGGGTTGGATGGCTGTTGGGTGGTGTGGGCGATCACATCTGCCCTACCTTCCCTGGGGCCAGCAGCAGGTTCTTCACCGGCTCTGGCACTGCAAAGAGCTGGATGCTCTCCACAATGTGGGGACCCTCAGGCAGCTCCACTGCCTTGTGCAGGAGGCCCTCAGCTGTGGGGCACAGGGGGCATCACTGAGGATTTGGAGCCAAGGGAAGGGTTGGAGGGGTGACCCCGTGTGCACCCCCATATTAACCCACCTGTGGCCAGGAACATGACACGATACATGATCCCCAAGACACCGCGAGTCTCATGTACTGTGATGCGTGTGTAGGTCACATCCGACTTCACCAGGAGAGGCTGCCCCTGGATGGGTGACACCTTCCCGTCCATCAGGAAATGGTCCTTCATGAAGGTGAGGGCTTTGTCCGAGGAGGGCCCCATGGAGCACTGTGGGGGGAGAAAGGGGTCTGTGCTGGTGTGGGAAACTGAGGCATGGGGAGGGCAGGATGTGCTGCATCACCGCCCTGCCCTGTGCCAGCATCAGTGGGATGCAGAGGGACCCTTCTTCTTTCTCATCTTGCTTGCAAGTGCAAGCACACAGGGCAAACTGGGATAGACAGACCCCATCTCCTGGGGACCAACATCGTCCCCTGGAAAGTCCAGTCCCCCTGAGTGGGCAGCACTCACGCTGCCAGGCCGAGGACTCATGTCGGGGCCACTGTAGACGGTCCAGCGGGAGCTCTCCTTGTTCAGCTCCTTGTACTTGCCCTCAAAGACCTTCTCCAGATCCTCCTGGCTGTAGGCACAGACGGCAGTGCTGCCTGCCCTGCCTGCCTGCCTGCAGAGAGGGAAAGCCAGGTGAGCAGTGGCAGGGCACAGGCCCCCGGACTTCCTCCACACCCCTGGGCGCTCACCACTGCGAGCTGAAGATGGCATAGAAGTGAGTGCGGCCGTCGTGGCGTAGCAGGGCAAAGGCGTGGCGGATGACATTGAAGGGGAAGTGGCCAGCCTCGGAGCACACCAGCTGCGCCTTCAGGAAAGTTGTCCACTTCTTCTGCAGCACCTTGTCCCCCCCTACATCGCTCTGCAGGAGCCGGAGGGTGCTCATTACCAAGGTGACAAGACCCGGTTACTCCCTTTGTCCCCTGTCATTGTCCCACATCATGGTGTCGTCATCCCAAGTCATTGTCCCATATCATTGATGCCGATCACAGTACAACTGTCGTCCCCATTATGGTCTCCTGTCACTGTCCCACATGGTCATCATCCTCCATCACTGTACCCCCGTTGTAGCCCACCATCGCTCCCTGCTGTCACCCCTGCACACACCTTGCAGACACGGGCCACACGTGGCACCAGGAGCCGCTCAAAGAAGTCGAACTCATCCGCTGTCTCCTCGAAGAAGAAGTAGACCTTGTTGTCCCCAGGAATGCTGAAGGAGGCCACGAAGGAGGCATCGGCTACAGGCACAGCCAGGGCAGGTGGGTGAGGAGCTGGAGCCAGGGCAGGCTGCAGGCAGCTCCCCAGGAATCCTCCCCAGGACCTTCCCTCTGCTCACCTGAGAGCCAGCGGAGGAAGGCGTCTGTCTTGAGCAGGGTGCGAGTGCCCAGTGAGCGGGAGATGATGGGCTCATTGCCCTGGAAGTTGTTCATGGTGCCGGCGTAGAGCTCTCCGTCTGCCCAGGAACAGAGTAGGGGGTGAGCTGCAGTGAGGACCCCCCACCCTCACCCTCCACTCTATCCCAGGGATGGGTGCCCATCCGTGAGGCCACTGGCCCCATACTCACCCACCAGCAGGGCCGTGTGGGTGTGCTGGGGGTCAAAGGGGCACTGGCCCTTCCCATCCAGAAAGAGTTGTCCTCTGCCACTGGACACCAGTGTGAAGTTTTCCAGGTGCTGTGGATAAGGGGAGAAAAATCAGCCAAAGAAGTGAAAACACCCCCAAATGTGTAAGGAATGGCTGTGGAATACCTTGCAGACATGAGGTGTCTTCAAGGTGGGTGCAGGGATGATGACAGGGGGTGATGACAGAAGATGCTGGGGGTACCCAACTCCTATCACTTTCCCTCATTTTCATTTTGGGGAGTGGCAGTCCCTACCATGTGCCCAGAACAGAGGAAACTGAGGTGGCGACAGACCCTTGAGTCACCTGAGGGGACCCAAAACTGGGGTTTCCCTGCCAGAGGAAGAGTTGCTGGCAGCTGAGTGGGAATCACCAAGGGCTCCTTTAGCAGATGGGACACAAAGATGTCCCTTGTGGAGGACAGGCAGCACCCCCATCCTGGGAACACCCCATGATGCAATTCACTTCTGGGACTGTATTTTGTGGGTCCTCGCAGCAACACTACAACCTGCCCAGAGACCTGCTGCACCCTATCCTGGGGAGGACACTTACAATGTAGGTGCATGTGGGGCTGAAGGCGTAGGTCCCACAGACGTAGAGATGGGTCTGGTTCAGGGCCACCAGGACTCGGATGAAGTTGAAGCACTCGGTCTGAGAGGGAAAGAGCAGAGATGGGTGCTGAGCACCCCAGTGGCTTTGTGGGACCCGTGAGCCCCCACAGGGCCATCTCACCTCTTGGCTCTTCTTCTTAAAAGCACATTCGGAGGTTTTCTCGGCTGTGGGTCCCCACATTAACTGCAAAGGGAATGAAGATGTTCCTGGGCTGTTGAGCCCAGCTCCATGGGGAAACTGAAACACAGCAGAGGCATCCCCCCACCCCCCCCCAACTCCCCAGAAGTGGTGGCTGCTCACCGAGGCTTTGGCATGGATGCTGCCAGGGGTGCCAAGACTGAGGGCCAGCACCCAGTCACGTGCCCCCACGTACAGCTCCTCCTTGCTCTCATCCAGGAGGAAGATGTCGTAATGGGAGACGTTGTCCTGGCTGAAGTGGGTGAGGGTCCGCCGGGGGTCCCCTGGCAGGAGCAAAGGGGATGATGGGGGCCAAGGGGTCACACACACACACACCATCGTCATTCGCTGTGGATGTGGCAGCAGTTGCCACTGCGGCTCACATTACATTTCACACAGGGTGCAGTTCTTCCCCTTCAGCTCCCACATCACCATCACCCTTTCACCCTCCAGGTTCCCACCTCCCCCTGTCCCCTTCAGGTCCTACTGCAAGAGCTGAACGTCCCCAAGCTGCAGACCCCCAGAAATGGGGTGCATTTTTCCCCCAAGCTGTGCCTGTGATGCTTTGGCGCCGTGGCCAAGGGCAGTGCTCCGTTTGGGGGATGCACTGCCCCAGGGTGCCACCCTGGAGGGATTACAAGCCCCCGAGGTGCCAGACTAGGGGGTCACCAGCCTCCAGGGTGCCTTTGGGCACAGCCAGGGACTGCAGATTCTTTTTCATCCCCACCAGGCTGGGGGATTTTTGCTATTCTGGGCATGGCTGCATGGGGAAACGGAAGTGACAGTGCAGTCAGGGCTGGAATGGAACGACCCTGCCATGGGGCACAAACCCTCTTGCAGCCCCATTGCCACATCACAGTTCCCCGAGCTCCTGCTTTGCCACCTGCCTTTCACCTGGACGTGCCGTGTCCTGTCCTTTTCCGAGGCAGCTTTTCCTCCCCCCAGAGGGACCCTTAGCAGACCCTGGGTGTCAGGTGGGTGACAAAATCACTGCTGGATCTGGCCCATTGGGTATTGGGGTGCCAAGCAGCCTCATCTGCTCTCATCCCCCACTGCATCACCTGCGGCCATGGGCACTGTCTCCAGCCCCTTGTGAGGGTCAGTGATGGGGCAGGGGGGCTATGATGGGGGGCAACCCAAGGTTCCTGATGCTGGATGCTCAACCCTAGGGATGGACACTCTCCCACGCAGATGTTGTGTGTCCCCCACCCCAGTTGTCCCAGCCCTTCCCGGTGCTCCTGCTCCCAGTGCCATACTCACCACTGGGGAAGGTGACGCGGGGCAGGGACTCTGTGCAGAGCATGGCAGCCGGCACCATCACCCCACAGAGCAGGCGAAGGGCAGCGGGCATGGCGGGGGGCGGCAGGGATGCGCCCCAAGAGGGTCCCACCACCATCCCTGCGGGGAGGGCGAGGGTGAGGGCACACGCTGCTACGCTGCGTGTCGCTTCACCCGGCGGAAACAAGACAGGGGAAGCGGCACCCGGCAGAGAGGGGGGGATGGGGCCCCTCAGCGCCTCGAGCTGCACGTGGCCCCCCCAGTTTGGGCACGAACTTCCTCCTGCTACACCGGCAGTCAGAGATGTCCCCTCGCCCTGCGGGGCTCCTGCACCAAAATCTGGCACAGTTAGAGACCTCCCCTCATCCTCTGGGGCTCCTGCACCGGGAACCCCGGCACAGAGGTGTCCAGATGCTCCTGCCTTTGCCCCAGAGCCTCAGAGCCTGTCCCCATCAGGGATTCCTCTGACTGCTTCTATCAGTTATCAGAGCATCCACAAAATGGGGGGGAGCATACATGGGAACCCCCTTCTTCCAGCTCTTTCTGCAGCTCATACCAGAAGCACTGGGGAAAGAGCCACATCTCAAGAACCTCATGGTCCCCAGGACCCCTCTGCTGATGGCCACCGTGTCCCCAGCGAGCGGCATTACCTCTCTGGCGAGCGAGGACAGAGCTGCTCACCTCCACCCCTGGAGCATGGGCACCAGGCAGGCACCTGAGCCCTGAGGGCTGTGGCCACGAGTCTCCCGTGGGCCCATGCCCTGTATCCAGCTGAAGGGTGGCCGTGCTGCCACGCTCCCAGCCCGGCTCGTGCTGGGCTCACTGCAGCCCGGCCCAGCCCAACCCAACCCTGCGTGGCTCCGCCGGGACTGCGGGAACCTGAAAGTCCTGCTGGAAGAGGACGAGCCTCAGCAGGTTGGGGCAGTGGGCGCCTGCGCCCGCCTTCTCCGCCTCGCACCCCCGCAAGGGCAGCAGCGAAGCCTGGTGGAGGCAGCTGGGATGGGAACCAGGGAGCTCTGCTCCTCCAACTGCTGCCCAGGGGATGATGCGTGGGAGAGAGAGATGCGCTCAGAAGCCTGGGTTTGCTTGCTGGGGAAATCTTTGGGGTGAAGAAAACAAAGGCGTTTTTCCTGTGGATTGTGTGGACCAAGAGTAGGCCTGAGCATCACCCCCAAAACCAGCCCCACGGGGACAAGCATCACCCAGAAAACCCGCCCCCCCAAGGCTGAGCATTGCTCCCCACAAACAGCCCCATGGGGCCGAGCATTGCCCTCACAAAGGTCCTGCAGCTGTTCCAGGAATGTGCCTCCCTGAAGATTCCATTCTTAACCCCAGGCTGCTCTGGAATGGCTGTAGGCAAGAAACCTCCCAAAGCCAAAGCCCTGGAGTTCCTCAACATCACTGCCATACCTGAGGTACGCCAATATCCCTCTGGACAGGGCTGAGGAGCATCCCGCCCTGTTGGGGCCTCCTTACCTGCCTCTCCCGTCCCCACAGCAGCCCACCGGGACATGGAGCCCTGGGAGGGCAGCGCTGTCCTCACCACCTTGCTTGGCTGGGACAGAAGCTCCTTGTGTGCACAGAAAGTAGGTTACTCTGCCCCGGATTTCCCACTTGGCGAAGGGCTGGCTGAGGGACGGGGCCGCACGGAGCCTTGGACCGGCTGCATTGTTCTGCCCTGGGCCAGAGCCACCAAGGCTGCGGAGGGGGAGGAGGGATGGGAAAGGGAGCAGAGGATCCTTGGCGAGGCTGAAGGCTTGACTGGGGCTGTGGTGGGGCTGAGGAAAACAGCCAGAGTGTTCCCCAGTGTGAGCCAGGGCTGACACAGGATGTGAGGTGACAGCAGCCTCGAGGCTGCTCCAGCAGTGTGGGAAGCTGGAATCCCTTCTCAGCCCCGTCTCCTCTTTTTTGGGTCCCCTGGTCACAGTGGTCTGGGGACATAGTAGGGGGATGTAATTTACAGTCTCCTTGTATAGGATTTGGCACATGGGAGTGAGTGCCACCAAGGGTCTCCCAACACTGGGTGGTTTTGTTTCCCCTGGTGCTTTCAGGTTGACCACAGCTGTGGCTTGATGGGTCTTGTGCCTGCTTGGATCTCTTCCTCCTGGAGGATTCCCTCTAAGCCAGGGAATATTGTGCTGTTAATGAGCATGCACACTCCCTGCAAAAAGCACATCACCTGCCACGAGATGGAGGCAGGTGCAGCCATTGCTCTCAGCAAGGTAAACTGTGACAGATGCAGCGCAGGTGTGAAGTTGGTGGCACAGACCTCTCAGCTGCTCAGATATTCCCTGTGCCTCAATTTCCCACAGCAGAGAAGAGTCTGGTCTTTCTCTGCAGATGGACTTCAATCCCCTGCCCATGTCGCATCCCAGGAGCATCCCTGTGGTGTGGGGGATGCAGGAATGCTCCCAACACCCAAGAGGGGCGGGCAGCTCAGCCTGGGGTAAGCTCTTTCAACCCCCCCCTCCCCCGATCCGGAGCAGGGTGTGTGTGTGTGGGGGAGACAGAAGGCTAGGGAGGAGTGGGGGTGTGGACTAAGAACATGGGAAGATGAAGGGGAGGAATTTGGGGGGTGTATGCAAGAGGAAATGGGAGACGATTGCATCGATGGGGGTGTTCCACACAAAGGGTGGGGAGAGCTGGGGGGGTGCAGGTAAGAGAGAGGAGGATGCACAAGAGGGAGTTGCGGGGTGGAGGAGGTGTGGAGGGGATCACAGGAGATAGGGGAATGGGCGCGGGGTTGAGAGGAATGTGAAAGCAGGGAGGGCAGGGGGCTGCCCGGGGGCTGCCGGGGAGTCTCCCCAGGGCCGGGACCTCGGCCTCTTTGTTGCTGGCTGGTAGCATCTGCGCTGGGGGTCCCCCAAGCCCAACCCCGCTATGGCGACTTCCCCCTTCCCTCTCGACCTCCCGCCCACGCGGAGCCTCCCCAGATCCCCTCGGGCCCCCCGGCCGCCCCCGGCCCCGGTCGCGGTGCGGCGGTACCGACCTGCGGCGGGCGGGCGGGAGCAGCATCCCCCGGCCCCGCATCCGGCTCACGTCGCCATGGCTACGGCTGTACCTCGGCAGTCCGCGACCCCCCCGCACCGACAGACCCTGACGGGCGGACACGGGGCTGCGGGCCCCGAGACCCCCCACAGCAGGACACGGACAGGGCCCCGCGTATGGAGGGCAGACACTCCCTCCCCCTACCCGCACACACCACTGACGCCCCCATCCCCAGGAGGTGCAGGGACACTCCTCTGCCCCCCCACATCCAACCCCTCTTCCGACACGTTCCTGTGCCCCTGTAACTACATTGGGGCCCTTCAACCCAGTTTTGCTCTCAGCTTTTGGCAACAAGTCCCTGCCCTCCCATCTCAACATCTCTAGATCCCTTATCCCTGCATCCCATGCCCACACCCCATCCCTGCGCCCCCATACGCACACTCCATCCCTGCGCGCCTATTCGTGTCTCAGCCCTCCCTCTTGACCCATCCCAGATGAGTGCTACTGGCTCTGGCTTCCCATGCTCTGTGGATTTGGGGGGTCCCAGGAGGAGGCTTGGGGTGCAGCCGTGTCCCCAGGCTGCATGCGTGTCCCTTCCACCCAGAATTCACAAATTTTGGTTTATGGCATTTCCTCCCTTGGAATTTCCCTTGCCAGAAAGCCCAGCCTCGCTGGTACTTGCAGACCTCACTTCTCCTGTGGAACTTGTCCCCTTCCCCTTCCCAGTTGTGTGTGAGAGCTTGGTGCCATGAGCCCCAAAACAGGATCCCCGGCCACCACTTCCTCCCCCACCACCTTCTCTGCATGACCTCAGTCTTGCACAACTGCAGCCGAGGCACTGGAGAGGCCAGCCTCTGACCAGCTGGGGTGCAGTATCAGCACCCACAAAAGCCCCAAGCCTGCAGCAGGCCCATTGCCTGCAGTACTTGCTCTGCCAGGGCTGGAGAGCAGAGCCAAGTGCCCCTGCAGTTCCCACAGGGTTCAGGAGGTTGAAGCTTTTTGCAGGAATCTGTAAGGAGCTTGTGCCTAGTGCCCACCAGCACTTGAAGCTTAGCTGGAGCCTGCTGTGGAGACTCCTCCCGCCCCAAGGCTGAGCCGCAGCCTCTCAGCCCTGCCGGGACACCCCCAGGGTGCCCTGTGGGGGTCCTACAACCTGCAGCACCTTGGGGTGCAGCTTCGGGGGGTAGCAGTGGGCACAAGCTCACATCTCAACCCCCCCTTGGGATTAGCAGGGTGGCTTGACCTTAATCTCCCCGGGCATGCAGGGGCCTGGAGGGGCTGGTGTGAGGCTGCCGGGGCCCCCAGCACCCACTCGGCCATGCCCTGGCTGGAAAACCCTGGTGGCTTGCCAGACACGAGTCAGTCCCAGTTCTAGCACACCCCAGTGATTGCTCCAAGGCTTCCTGTGCTAGACCTTCCCCCAAAAAAACTTGTGGTCCTCCACATGTGCCCAAACCCTGGTGCTCCTGCCCACCCAGGGTGCCTCTGAAGAGACCCCAACATTCAGAGCACAAGTGAGCAAGGCCAGGTCATGGCCCTTGCTCTGGGATCCCATTTCCCTCCTGCCAGGCTCTGGGGGATCTGAAGCAGGGCTCACATCCATGGGACAACAGGAGGAGCGGGAGAAACCTGATTTTGAGTCAGTGCTTTGGCTTGAGTGGGAGCTGGAGCTCTTTCACAGGCTCCTTTGCAAAGACCCCATAGGGGTGTGTGAGGTACCTGTTGGCTGTAGCTCCCCCATGGGCTGTGCAAGGTCCCCATGGGCTGCACATGCCTCCATAGGGATGTGAAAGGTCCCAACAGGGTTATGCAAGGTCCACACTGGGGTGTGCAGAGTCCGTGTGGGGGAGTGCATGGGCCCCATGTGGCTCTGGAAGGAACCACAATGTCTGTATTGTACTTACAGAGCTCTGCAATGTCCCTGGGGGCTGTGCAGAGACCCCATGAGTCTCCAGCTAAACCTTTCCCCAGAGTGACCCAGCCCAGGAGTGCCAGGACCCTGGGGCCCTGTGGGGGATGTGGGGAGGATCCAGGGCATTATTTCCCTGTTGCATTTCCCCATGGCAGTTCCCATGTCCCCTGATCTGTCTCCTCCCAAGAACATGTCCAGGCAGCAGCATGAGGTGCCAGAAGCATGGTTGGTTTCCCCCCATCATTCCAGAACCTGCTATTTTGGGCAGAACCTCATGACTTTTGGGGGCTGGCAGTGGCAGGCCTGGAGTAGGGTTAAATCCCCATGAAAGGGGACAGGCTGAAGCATTGCGGGGGTAGCTGCCCCAGCGTTGTGGCATGGGTATCCCTGAGCTGGCAGAAATGGGAGGCAAACAGGGCACAGAGAGGGGGCCAGTGTGTCCCCTCTCATGCTGTGAGCACCTCCCTCTACCCCTCTCCTGGGAGGGGAGATGGCACCTTGCTGGTCTCCACAGGCTCACTTGAAGCTGGGAGGTGGCGGCAATGCCCTAGACCCCCTGGCACCCCCTGTCCTTCTGAACCTCAGCCCTGCTGCACCCGACGTGGCCCCACACAGCATGGGGGGACCCAGACATCCAAGCACTGGGGCAGGGGGTACCCCCAGACCAGACATCCCGGGAACCTACCTGGCTGTGCCTGCGCCCCGGGCGCTCGCCTGCGTCCCCTCACATCGTGGCTCCGCAGCACTGTGCCTGGTAAAGCCGATTATGCATCGGCTTTACGGCTCTCCTTCTCCCCAGCATCCCCTCCTGCCTCGCTCCAGTGCCTGGCACGGCCCAGGGGCACAGGGGGTCCCCTTGGCAGAGTGTGGGGGTCTTCCCTATGGTAGGAGCAAACCTTCACTCAGGTTCTGCATCCCCCCCCAGTCCATCCCATCTTGGGGAATGTCTGGTCCCCAAAAGTCCAACAGGAACCTCTGAGTCCCTCTTAGCCCAAATTCCATCCCCTGCCTAGTCCCTCTCAAGGGGGCTTCTTGCCCAGCTGGCCCAGTTCTTAGCAACCTACCCTCGGGTGAGCCAGGGTGTAAGGGGCCATCCCGCTTCCCCCCATCCATGGTGGGTGCTGAGCCCCAGCCCTGGCTGTGGGGTGGAAAGAGACCCCTGGGGGGTCCCTTTGCTGCTGAGGAGCAGCACAGCACCCCCAAATCCCCCTGGACAGCAATGATGACAGCACACAGCATGGGAAGGGTTCAGCTGTATTTTGACTCTGGAAGAAAATATAGGCAGTAATACAGAAGCTTTGCAAGCATGGATACATACACAACCTCCCCAAAACCCACTGGAGTGGGGGGCTTGTCCTGGCACCTTCTCCAGCCCCATCCCTCTGCTGCACTTGAGGCTGGGGGGGCTGTAGGCATTTCCCAATCAAGGCAAAAAGCCAAGACATCTGTCAATGGCTGGATGGACTCTTGCCAAGGGGCAAACTGCACCTACCAGATCCCATAATCCATCTCACTAGAACAAAAAGCCTTCCTAGGTGCTTTCCTGGAAAACCAGCTCTGACCTGGACTGAGCATCTTTCACTTAATCCCTGAAACAGCTCCTGAGCTCCGGCCACCAGAGACGAGCCCGAATAACTGCAGCCGAGAAAAGCTGGGGTGAACCCTGCTGGATGCAGTGGCTCCCGAAGAGGGGGCCTGGGGGGCCCCGCTGGGGCTGAGCTTGCGGGACTGAGGTCCATCACCCCAGCTGTCAAATCCATCTGGTCCCAGAATGCAGCTCCGGGGCGTCTTCACTTCTCCTACTCCATCTCCACTTGATGCCAGGTGGGGTCCAGTGGGGTTCCCAGCCTGGGCCCCGCCTCAGCTAAGGCACAACTCGGCTGATTAAGAAAAAGGGATCCCAAAGAGCAAGAGGTGCCTGGGATGGGGAATATGGGGAATACAGTACATAGAGCGCCAGGAGTGCAGGCGGGCAGGGGGCTGGGGAGGGGGCAATGGCCACAGAGATACATGGGCATCGCCCGCGAGCTGCCAGGAGCCCCCGCGCCAGCACCGCCAGGAATCACGATTCAAAAAAAAGAGAAAAAAAGGGAATTTTGGCTTCAGATCCCAAGAAAAAGGGTTGTAAAGGCACTGTGCTCCACTTGAGACAGGACAGCAGCCCCTGTGGCATGCAGCTCCAGTGGGTATGGCTGCACTTCTCCCTGTCCTATGTAAAAAGCTTTGGCAAAAAAGGTACAATCCAAGGAGCATTTCAGCTACAAACTCCTCCTGCATGGCTGCTCTGTAAACACAGTTCTTTGCTGTCTTTGGCTGAAGTTCTAAAAAATATTTGAAGCTGAAAAGCTATTTTTTGGTTTGGTTTTTTTTAATATAGAAATAGATTTTTTCTTTACAAAAAAAAAATCAAAGCATCTTTTAGCACTTTTAATATATATATATATATAAAATTCCTGCTATAGAAAACAACAAAAAAACCCATTGGTTTTTGATATCTTGTTTTTTTAAGGGAAAAAAAAATTCTATTGCTTTGGGAAAAAAAAAAACCCTAGCTGGAGATGGGCAGGAACCACAGGAGTCCGCCAGGAACTACATGATGCTGCAGCTCTGCACAGCCTGAGCCTGGGAGGGAGAAAGAAAAAGAAGAGAGTTAGGAAGATCCCAGTGTCACCATCCATTTGCTCTGACTGCAAAGTGTCCAGTGGGATCTTTTGGAGAACCACAGTGCCCCCAGGCTCTCCTCCATCCTGGCCCTTATGGTGGGATAAATAAATCCTCCCAAGCTGGGATGTTCATAGCTCCAAAATGAGAATTAGTGGTAGGTGATACATGAGGATTATAATATTGACTGAGAGTATCAATATAGAACATATTATACATCAATCTAATATATATATATATATATATATAAAATATATATTTAAGTGCTGAAATATTCACAATTACCAGCTTGAACACTTAGAGCAGTGGAATGACTAATGTGGAGGATGGGGAATGCTCTGGGGTGCCAAGAGGGCCAAGCATAAGATGGAATGTGGTGGGAAGCTGCTATGGCCACATCCATTCCAATCCCTCTCAGAATCTCCCATCCCTTATAAAGAGGCTTGTGCAAGCCCAAGGAGGAAGAGGAAGGGCAGGGAGGAGAGGTGGGAGGGAATAGAACCCCCGCAGCATTGCCCTGTTGGGAAAGGATGATACCAGGACAGGGTGGAGACCCAGCAGCACCAGGACGGCTGGTGGTCCAGTGCCGGGGACTTGACCCAGGGTCTGGGAATGGCACTGACCTGCCTACGGGGGCTGGAGTTCCCCAGGAGGTAATTCCTGGACACCAGGCTGTCCCCGAGGCCGATGCCAGAGTCGCCCATGCTGCGGTAGCTGCGGGTGACGGTCACGCTGGAGGTGGACGAGCCCGAGGACATGGTGTTGATGCCGGCGTTCTGGGTGCCCGACTTGTCGGCCGGCTGACCACACGTGCCACAGACGACTGTGCGGGAGCGCAGGTTGTATTCACCAGGGTCCCCAGAGCTGCTGCAGCCCTAGATATTGGAGGGGACAGACAAAATGACCTCAAGCCCCTGCCGGAGCCTCCTCTGCCCTGAGGATGGTGGCAGCACCGGTGTGACCCAGGAGAGCTCTTCACATTAGGTCTTGAAGACAGCCTGACTCACCTGTCCTCTCCATCACGTGGTTTAAAAATAATAAAACAGAATTCTTATTATTGTGTTTCTAATCCCAAGTGACTGGGGCCAGCACAGTGCCAGTGGGTGACCTGCCCTGCTGCCCTGACCTTGCGCCCAAAGCTCTTGGCACATGGGAGACACCTGAACTGTGCTCCTGAAAACATCCTCTTCCTCACCACTTCATGAGCTGGCAGCCTTCCAATGGGAAATTTCCTCTTGGAAAGGATTCGGCCTCCAGACGACTGGGCAGCACTGGCTGCAGGAGCTTGGCTCCTCTGTCCAGGGATAGTCAATATAGAAAAGAATCACAGGATTATGAAATGGTCTGGGTTGGAACAGACTTGAAAGCTCATCTCATTCCAGCTTCCTGCCATGGCCAGGGTATCTTCCACTACACCAGGGCTGCTCTAAGCCCCGTCCAACCTGGCCTTGAACACTTCCAGGGATCCAGGGGCAGCCACAGCTTTCCTAAGTAACTTGTGCCAGTGACTCACCTCCCTCACAGGGAACAATTTCCTTCCAGTATCCCATCTAATTCTGCCCTCTAACTGGCAGTGGGAAGCCATTGTCCCTTGTCCTGTCACTCCAGGCCCTTGTCCAAAGTCCCTCTCTAGCTGTCTTAGAGCCCCTTTAGGCCCTGGAAGTAGCTCTGGAAGGTCTCCTTGAAGTCTTCTTTTCTCCAGGTTGCCCCCAACTCATCCAGCCTGCCTCCAGAGCAGAGGGACTCCAGCCCTCAGAGCATCTTCATGGCTACCTCTGGATTTGCTCCAGTAATTCTGTGTCCTTCTTGTGCTGGGGGCCCAAGAACTGGACCCTGCACTGCAGGTGGGTCTCACAAGGGCAGAGTAGAGGAGGCCAATCCACTAGCTCAACGTGCTGATATCAGTCCTGGCACAGGTCTTCAGATACAGAGAACTCAAAGGGAAGTGGATGATGGATGGCCCATTTTGCCCCTGCAGAGCTCTGGAAATGGTATTCAGAAGATCTTTCACCATCATTGAGGCACGGCTTGGCCACAATGGCGCCTCTCTGCATGTGATTCCTGAGGGCCTCTCGTGTGCAGGACACACACGCTGCAGGATGGGCTGCAGCCAGGGATGTTTCTTTGGGAAAAGCAGCTGCAGATCTGCTCCTGGCATGTTGCCTCCTCTCTGCCCACTCCCTGCTCTCTGCCTGCTGTTCCTCCTAGTGCATATTTCAGCTCCATATGGAAAAAGATGGGCTAAGAGGAAGAACAAAGCCACCTCTGGTGTTCCAGCACCCTCATGAAGCAGAGAGGACAGAGCAGCTGCTGACAAGAAGTGTCGCCCATCTACTTCCCACCATCCTATCCTCCAAGCCACACTGGGTACCAGCTCAGCCTCCCTCTGACTCTTCTGGCCCTTTTCATGGCATGTCTGGGTTCTTTAAGGTTAGAGACAACTTACAGCAAGGTCTTCAGAGCTTTTATAGTGAGCAGCAATCTCCTCCAGATGACAGAGGTCTGTTGGCTTCTCTCATGCAGTTGTTTCCACAGGAGTTTCCCCACTGCCTTCTCCTATTTGCCTGATCCTGTGTGATGCTGAGCTCCCTCCCACCCTGACTGAAGCTGCACTCCCTCGGACCCCTTGGAACCAGCGTCCTACTCACATGGTGATGGCGGTGGTGGATGCTCATTTCATCATCGTCCTCGTCCTCATCATCATTGATGATCACAGTGCGGACCAGCTTCCGCATGGCCACCTCCTGCAGGGGACAGGAGGTGAGCTGGGAGGTTCAGTGCCAGCTGAACGCCCCGTGCCCCGTGCTGGAGCTGCCATCGGCTCTCACCTCCCCGTTGGAGTTGATGAGGGCAGTGCGCAGGCTGTCCCCGGAGCCCCAGCTGCTCTGGGCCTTCCATACCACATTACTGGGGGGGCTGTGGGTTGCTCCAGCTCCTGAGGCCCAGATCTAGGGAGAAAAGCAGGAGAAAAGTGACTTCTCGGGTCTGCAGACTCCACAGCCTGGGGACGGGGGTCTATTATCACAAAAAGCCACACCCCAACCACTCCATGTAACCAATGGCTTGGCAGGGTTTGGGATCTTGCCTGGATCCTCCACCAGGCAGTGACTCACCGTGACCACCTGGCCAGCCTTCAGGGTGAACTTTGGGGGGAAACGGTAGGTAATAGGGGGATCATCCCCATTTTGCCGCTTGATCTGCCAGTTCCCCATCGCCTGGTCCTGTGAGAGAGAGTACAAACCTCAGAACCCTGGTTCTTCTCTAACTTGTCCCATTCACATCCTGCCCGTAGGGTGAAGCAGGGCTGAACCTCACCCCAGGGACCCTACGGATCTTCCCGAAGGCAAACTCACCTCGTTGGACTTGTTCCTGAGACGAACGAACTTGCCCTCCAAGTCCACCTCCTCCACACCAACACGGCCACTGGTCCGGGCATGATGGGAGAAGCTGGTCCGGCTCTCACTGTCCTCCAGCTTCCGCTTCTTGGAGGAGCCTGGGGTGGACAGGTGGCTTCGGGATGCACCTTTGTGGGATGAAGGGCTGGGGGACAGCCTCAGCCTGGCAGGGGGAGAAGAGAAGATGAAGCCAGTGAGGACACAAGGGCTGGGACTCATGTAGCCCAGAGCTGCGCACAGCATCCTGTGCTCACCGCTCCTCCTCGCCCTCCAGCAGCTTGCGGTAGGCGTTGATCTCCATATCCAGAGCCAGCTTGATGTCCAGCAGCTCCTGGTACTCATCCAGCTGCTGCTGCATGCGTGCCCGCATCTCGGCCATCTCCCGCTCCTTGTCGGAGAGCAGGCGCCGGTTGGTCTCGCGTTCCCTGGCCAGAATATCCTCCAGATCATGCAGCTTCGCTTCCTTGGCAGCCAACTGTGGGGAGGGAAGATGAGGGACCATGTCCAGAAAGGGACCATCCCCAGAAGGGGACCATCCCCAGGGTAGACACCCCAAGGAACCCTTTGGTCTCAACTCACCTGCTTCTGCAGCTGGCTGACTTCTGAGGAGAGGTTGTCAATGCGGATACGGGTCTGCTGCAGCTCCTCATGGGCAGCACCCACCATGTTGCTGTTCCTCTCAGCTGACTGCTTGGCATTCTCCAGCTGGGGGACAGGATAGGGGGATCAGCATCTCAGCACCCACAGCCCACCCTTGCTCTGTGGGGCTGGAGGGAGAGGAGAGTGGCGTGGGGAGGCTGCTCACCTTCGCCCCATAGGTTTTCTCCAGTTCCTCCTTGTAAAGCCTGATCTGGGCTTCATGCTGGCTCCGCAGCTCCTGCAGGGCCTCCGAGAGCTTGCTCTCAAACTCCCGCTGCCGTCCGTTGTCGATCTCCACCAGCCGGGTTTCGTGGCGCCTCTTGGTCTCCCGCAGCTCCTGGGGACAGGTCAGAGGACACTGTGTCACCTCAGGGAGGGGACACAACACACGTAGTGGGGGTTATCGCAAGTGATCCCAGCCCCATTGCAGTGCATCACAGCTCACCTCGCTGTAAATGTTCTTCTGGAACTCAAGCTCCTCCTTCAGGGTCTGCAGCCGGTTCTCAGCATCCACACGGCGCAGCATCTCATCCTGCAGCTGCTTCTTGGCTTCGCCCAAGGCACTTTCCAGCTGGCAGTGAATTAAGAAGGACCATCACAGCAGGCTCTGGGCACTGCACCTGACATGGCTGGGGACCCACAACCCAACTGCATCTGCCCCACAGCCCCTGGCATAGTGGGGACCTGGCAGCCCCCAGGTAGGGGGGTAAAAAGGGATCCCTGGGTCAGCTGGAGACAGAGCTGCCACTGCTCACCTTGGCCACCTGTCCCCTCAGGTCCCGCACTTCAGTTTCCAGATTCCTCTTCTCACCCAGGGCTGTGGAGAGAGCAGCCTCCTTGGAATTAAGCAAAGCTTCCACATCCTTAAGGCGTGCCTGGGCAGTCAGCAGGTCCCCTTCCTTCTTGGCGTTCCTGCAGGACAAAGGGTGGCACAGGTGAGTGGCACAGCGAGAATAATTATAGTCATCAGGAAATGATGGAATTGTTTGGTTCAAAGGGACCTTAAAGCACATCTAGTTCCAAGCCCCTGCCATGGGCAGGGACATCTTCCACTAGACCAGGTTGCTCCAAGCCCTGTCCAACCTGGTCTTGAACACTTCCAGGGATCAAGGGGCAGCCAGAGCTTCTCTGGGCAACCTGTGCCAGGGCCTCACACCCCTCAAAGGGAAGAATTTCTTCCCAATATCCCATTTAACCCTGCCCTTTGGCAGGGGGAAGACATTCCCCCTTGTCCTGTCACTCCAGACCCTTGTCCAAAGTCCCTCTCAAAATTTTGGAGTCCCTCTAAGTACTGGAAGGGACTCTAAGGTCTTGTCAAGCTTCTCATCCACCAAAACCTCCATGTTCTTCTCCCCAGGGCACTTCTCAGAAAAGCCTGTGCACTGTACCCTAAGCACAAGGAATGTCACACCTGCCCCCCTCTGATCACTCCCAGAAGGGCTGCACCACTGTCCCTAACAACCACCCACCAAGGGGATCAGCAGGTCCCAGCCGCCTGACACACCCAGCCCTAGTTTGGATACTGGAAAGCAGGAAGGGCCGGGAATGACTGGCAGAGCAGGAGGAGTCTCAGGGTGCAGCGTGCAATGTGCACACCCATGCCATGGCTGCATCGCAAGAGACCAGTGCTGATGAGTCTGGGGCCGAAGTGGCACCGTGTGGCATGGTGGGATGCAGGGCAGTAAGGTGGGACACCTGGAGCATGCTGTGGCGTGGCACAAGGTGGTACACCATGACACAGATCTGCACTACAAGGTGTGGCACAGCCCACCATGGCATGATAGAGTCAGATGTGCTGTAGCACGGCTCAGCATGGCGTGGCATTGTGGGACACGGTGGAGCAGCAGCTGGGGGAGGAGTTGAAACTGCCCCGCAGCCAGTGTTGCCCACCTGAGGTGGCCAGGCAGAGGAGCCTGTGGCACCCTGCTAGTGCCAAGAGTTTGATGCCTCTCCTGGAGTGGACAAGGGAGCACCAGGTGGTAAGCGGGGGCTAGGGGCTGCCTGTAGCTGTGCCTCACCATGAGCTCAGCTGTTTCTCAGTGGATGCAGAGCTGTGGCACCTCAGCCCCCCAGTCCGACCTCTGGCAACACCATCCACACTCCTGCACCATCCCGGCCCCCACTGCCCCCCTCTCTTTTCCAGCCCTCTAACAGCTGGTCAAAGCTACTCCTTTACAGACCCACCGTTGTGAGCAGGGAATCCGATCAGACTGCACCACCAAAATACCGCCTGGAGCTATTTTGATAAGTCCTATAAAAAGAAAAAACCCAACGGCCCCCCCCAGCAGCCGCCAGCCCCGGGGTGGGATTGTCACCCCACCTCCCTCAAAATGGGGTGTGGGTGGAAGGCGGAGGGGCCGCGGAGCCCCCGGGCCGTGGGCGAGCAGCGCGGCATTCCCGGGCCGAGGAGGGCGCACCCGCGCCGTGACACCGCGGGTCACAAAGAGCAGGGAGCGGCCGCGGCAGCGCCGGCGCTCAGCCCATCCAGAGGAGGATCTAGACCACCAGGAATGGGACCCAGCGCCAGCAGGGACCGCGGTCCCAGACTCGCAGATGCGGGATGTCGGAAGCTCCTGGATTGGCCAGCAGCAGATTTTCCTGCATTTCTTCTGTTTGCTGACCCTAGCCAGCATGGAGAAGTTATTCTGGTATTTTGCAGACTAAAGCAAAGATTTCGAAATCCCAGGCTACTGTTTTTAAGTGCAAACCTCACTTCAAATCCCAGGATACTCCGTGTTAAAGAGCAAGAACTCCACTTAAAGACAGTTTAAAAAAATAACAATTCCTACATGTACAGTAACGAAATTCAGAATCACTTTAAGTGCTGCTGTCAGGAAAAGCAGAGCCCAAGAGCCTCTGGGAATCCAGGAGCAGCTTGCAGACTTTTTCTTGGAAGTGAGTGAAGATCTATCTTCTGCCTTCCTTTCAATTTCTGAAAGCTCCTTTCCCAGCCCAGAACACTCTTTATTGAGGTGTAAAGGGCTCAGTATAACATGTTGGATCTGTAATGAATTCTATAATATTTCTGTGGTCGGATTTTCATAATTTAATGTTTGGGGGTCTCAGGTAAGAGGGTCTTAATGATATGCACAGAGTATGATTTCATAGTCCATAAATTCCATAATAGCCTCTTTTATGTCTAAATAGCATTTAAGCAGTCTAGAGAATTTGGAATTATGCCACAGTGGAATAACCGACCAAGAAATGCTGCTGGCCCCCCTTTTCCAGGGAACCACAGTCTCGCTTGCTGGAGCTCCGTGCTGGGTCCTTCCTGTTCAACCCACTCCTTTTGTGCCAGTGACTCATAGGACAAGAATGCCAACTGGGAGCGGATCCGAGGCTCCAAGGCTCGCTGCAACCAGTGTTTGAGGCTGAGTTTTCCCATCTGGCCCTGGCTCGCTCAACCCCGCAGCCAGCGTGGCCACCCCAGCACTGCCAGCGGGGCCCTGTCCTGTTGTTCCTGATGGAGTGAGCTGCCATGTGACTCCAGGAAGAGCTCCTCCCTGGTGTTCTGCTGCTGCTCATTGCTTGCTGGGTTGGCTGTGGAGGTTTGGGTACAGCTGGAGGACACCGGCTCTTCAGGATGGGGTTCCAGCACGACCTGGATCCTGTGACTCTTTCGAAGGACAGCAGCTCCATTGATAAGTGACAAACAAGGGAAAACTGCTGATGGTTACACTTGTGTCTACAGCAGATTTGCCCTCTCCAGGGACCAGAAGTATCCAGGGTTCTGGGCATCAAAGCCTGGAAAGCCCCATAGTAAATCCCAGATGACTCAAGGACAAATCCTTTTTCCTTAGAAGCCTCCTGTGCTCAACTCTGGATTCCACTGTGAGGAGCAGAGACAGAAGCTTGGAGTTTACCAGCCATGGGGCTGAGTCAGGAGTAGTTCTGCCAGATGGAGAGGGGGGAGACAAATCCTCTCCTGTCCTCTACTCTTGGGAGGTCCAAGTGGTCGGCAGAATTCGGCTCCCTAGGACCTGAGCACCTCCCCTAATATTCCTTCCAAACATACCCTGACCCTGAACGTGGCAGCAGCAGCTGGATAAGGTATCAGCACACAGGTGAGTCCTCTCTGGCCTTGAGGACCCCCAGCCCACTGCTTGACACCAGCCCTGTTGAACCCCGCTCCAGCCCAGCCAAGGTTTGTGTTTTCCCTTCTCCTGCCCTCAGGTCCTGCTTTTATTCCCGGGAAGCCTCACAGGCTTCAGCTGGCGCTGGGCTAAAAATAAAAACTTCCATGGCAGCTGTGTCACTCCCACTTCTCTGGAGAGGAGGACAGAGATAGACCTTCCTCCTCCTCCCCAGAGGGTTTCACTGGCCTCTCCATCCTGCCTGCTAGAGTCTCCAAGATCCCAAACTCCCCAGTGAAAAGGGAAACAGAAACTCATTCTGAAGGGTTGGGTGCCTCCAAATCCCACAGGATCCGATCCCCTGTGCTGCAAAAGCCATGGGTAAAAACAATCCAAGAGGAGAAAAAACAACAGAGGCATCAAATCCTCAAGAAACAAATGTCTCAGGAGAAAAGATGGAGGGAAAAGGGGCCTCAAGACGTTTTATTTTTAGCTTTTAAAAGCAGGAAGAAGGGAAAAAAAAAAAAGATTGAATATTGCAGCTGAGCTGCCAGAAAATCCAAATGTTAATGGAAAGTTGGATCTGCTCTGCCTCTGCTCAACACAGACAGACACGAGGCTGCAAACTCGACATGATGGATTCAGAAAGGGCTCAGGGACAGTCCCGAAGAGCAGCATCTGCTACTGCTCCCCCCACTCTGCCCCAAAATCCCAGCCAGGAAACCCGGCAGGTCTGGGCGCTCCCTCTGGAAAAGTCAAGACAGGACAAAGTCATCAGAGCTTGTTGGAACAGCTCCAGGCATGCACCCACCAGCTCATGCTGGTGGAAAGATGCCAACCCTCTCTGAGATGCCAGAGCCCACTCAGTGCATTTTTAGGAAACACTCTTTGGTTTCCCTCTCCACTATTAATCCCCACAAGTGTTCCTGAAGCTTGGGCAGCACTGGGCTTCATACACTGGAACAGGACCAATGAGTGGGATGGAGCTCGTAGAGGTGCAGGCATTCCCCTCCTTCCCTGCCTCTAAATTGCAGTTGCCCCACCCTGGAAAAGGTGCCAGCTCAGGGAACTTGTGGCTCCTGCCCCATCCATAAATCTTTATGGACATCTGCAAATCCCCCAAGACTGCAGGTCTCAGTTCCCACCTGGCTGCCAGGGGCCACAGCTGCCTGCTCCTGGCCATGTAGGCTGAGAATGCCATCCCAGAAAAGGCTTTGACATGTTTACAGCTTGGGAACCCGAGGCAGGAGTGTCAGTGCGTGCCCATGGAAGTCTCTGATTCCTGGGAGGACCCAGGAAACCTGCTCTGCCCCACCTTGGACAGGCTGCTCTCCATGGCGCTGCCTCCAGTGCCAGGGATCTGTCCCAGGATCACCACACATATCCCAGGGATCACTCTTCTATCCCAGGGATCATCACCCCATTGCAGGGATTATTTCCCAGTCCCAGGGACAGTTTCTCCATCAAGGGTTCCCCCATCCCAGGGACCAGAGCCCCACAGGACAAGCAGCAGGGACAGCATGAGAAGAGGCGGATCTGGAAAACTTCTGCAGTGGGGTGATGGGAATGTGGCAAAGCGGCTTCTCCCAGCTTCTGACTCATCTGTGCCGCAGCACCTCTGCCAAATCACCAGGATAAACACGGGCTGGTCTCCTAGCAGGGGAGCTGGAAATAGCCAGCATGATGTATAGCGAGGACAACGTCTGCAGGGAGCCGGCATCCTGTTGGGCACCAGACTCCTGCCAGAGGCAGCTGGGGATGCCAGCACCAGTTGTGTTCACAGATGCATGGAAACAGCTTCCACCTCTGACATTCCTGGTGCCAGGGTGAGCGCTGGCCCTGCCACACGCTCCTGATACACTCACAACGTGCTCATCCATGGGGCTGAGGGGCTTGTCCAGCTCCATGAGGCCCCCCCCAGTGGAGCAAAAACAGCTCACTGGCATCTCCCAAGAGCTGGGCTTCCCCTTCTGGAACTGGGATCTGGCCTCTCCTTGCACCCTTAAAATGAACCAAAACTGCCGCTTTGTTGGGAACCAGGAAAAAGCCTTTCATGGGGAGGCAAATGGACTGCCTGTCTAGGATTCCCCAAATCCAAGATGTTCCTATCCCTCCACAGCTCCCATCACCAGGAATACTGCTGGGAGCTGTGGGTGCACACAAACTCGAGTGGGATGGAACCTGACCATACTGATACTGACACTGCCAGGAATCAGCCACACACCTCCCCTCTGAAGGTTTGAAGCTTTTCTTCTCCTGGATGCACCAGAGCAAAGACCTGTTACCATTTGGCCTCTCCTCTCACAATGGGAGATGCACTTGAGCTTCAGCAGCATCACAACCAACAGCCACGCATTAAGAGCTTATTTTAAAAAGCACATTTCTGAGAATAGATAGCATATTAATTGTTTAGAATTAGCCATGTTGCAGCCCAGGGCTGCCGGGGGAGCCCCAGGGCTGCTCACTCCCTGTCCAGGCTGTCACGCCCGCTGGTGACTCATTCCAGCCTCCACCAGCAGCTTGGAATGGAAATCCCAAGTCACCAACTGACGCTGCTGTTTGGGCTGAGTCCCCCATAGTAACAGGAGAGTCTGTGGTTTTGGAGGGTGGATGGCATTACCAGAGGGGTTTCAGAGCTGGAAGAGGGGGTTTTGCCCTTTTGTCATTTGGCAGTCATCGCGGAATGGGAAGGACTTGGTTTTTCACAGCCCACATTGTGTTTTTGGGGGAGGTTTGTATCAGGCATAAATCTGTGTGTCTGCAGAGACAAAGGGCAAGGCTTATCCTCCATGGACAAGTGTCCCAGCTTGGAGTATGCATCGTAACACTCCAGCAGGTCTGCCAGCGCCTGGCTGCCTGGGAGACCCCCCTGCCACCCGTGGGACCCCATTTCTTGCCTGTAGGACCCCCTATTACTGACAGAATTCCTTTTACCGGCTGCCTGGGAAAAGCTTTTCCAGGGTGCAGCAAGCCCCAGGAGACAGATGCAAAGAGGATGCAAAGTCCAAGGAGGATCAGCCACTGGAGTCTCCAGTGCTGGGAGCACAGGGAGCCCAGCAAAACAAGGGCAGGATTTCCCTATGGGGAATGTCTATCACCAAACCCTGGGTTACCTGGAACAAGCCCCCAGGCTGGGGTGACATGCAAAGTGCTACCAGTTGAAACTTGATTTAGCAAACCTGGCCCAGTCCCAGCTCTATTACCAGAGCTGATCCTGAAGAGCTTAGGAATTGTCTGCATGGCACTGGGAAAACCTGGCCAGCGTCTCTGCAGGTCCTGAGGGGATGGGCTGAGCCCGGTATTTCCAGAGCGAGGTCAGTTTCTTGCTTGATAAAACTGCATTTTCCATTGCAAAAAGTCACCAAACACTTGAACAGGCTGCCCAGGGCAGTGGTGGAGTTGCCCATTTCCTGGAGAGATTTAACAGATGGGGAAGATGTGGCAACTGGGGACACGGTTTAGTGGTGGCCTTGGCAGGGCTGGGGGAACTTGATGATCTTGGAGGGTTTTTCCAACCCAAACTATTATGTGATTCTATCTCTTTATAAACCTGAACATCTCAATTGCTCAGAACACCATGATCAAACACTGGTCAACCCCACGCGCAGCCCAGGCTCGGCACAACCCAAACCCATCCATTCTGAACATGCCAGCCTGTCTCTTCCTGGCTTCCCATGAAATCTTGAATTAGGTTATCTAGAAGACACTTGATGGCTGGAAATTGAACTATCGTAAAGCAGTTAATGATAGTAATTATAGATTAAAGCAATAATAACCTTTTTCAAGAAAAAGAAACTTGCTAAAAAAAGCTTGGAATTGAGCTGGAAAGAGAATTTTTTTAGACAAACTCAAATACGTCAATACACCACCTTCCACTTCGCTCAATTCCATCTTCTGAGGGCAAGATTTCAGTAAGAGAGACACGAGCAAAGAGCTTTGAGATCATGGAATATCCTGAGTTGGAAGGGACCCACAAGGATCACTGATTTCAACTCCTGCACGGGACAGCCCCAAAAATCCCACCACATGTTTGAAGGCATTGTCAGCTTGTTTCCCCAATCCAGAATTTGCGAACAGTTTGCAGTGTTGTCTATTGCTGACTAAAGCCAAAGCCTTTGGGAAGAGGAAGGAAGAAGGAAATTCCAAGTCTTCATGGCACTACTCTGAACACTCACCATTTTCACAAGTTAGTTTTGTATCATTAATATAGTTAAATTATATGTAAAGTAATGACAAATTAAAAATTAAGCTTTGGACTGGATAAAATTAAAGAGTTTTGCCCAGCCTTGACTATCTTACTCCAACACAGCAAAAGCCAGTTTTTGAATAACTGGGCTAAAACTTAATGGGAAAGTTGTGGTTTTTTGTGTTTTTTTTTTTTTTTTGGTTTTTTTTTTTTTTTTTTTGGTTTTTTTTTTTTTGTTTTTTTTTGTTTTGTTTTGTTTTGTTTTGTTTTTTGTTTTTTCCACCCAGAACAGCTCTGAGTGTTGCTCCTCCATGGAAACCCCAGAACATTCCACTTCAATACATCCTTCTCCGGATGAACAAGAAACACTAAGCCCGTAAACCACCATCTCAAAGGATGAAGACAAAGCAGAGATTCCCGGTGTTTCCCTGGGAGATTGGGTATGACGGGAGACTTACAAAGGGAGTTAAAAACAGGGAGCTGAGTCACTTGTATTTGTCATGTCTTCAGGACCAGGAGCACTGGGGGAAATGGCTGGAAGCTCATGTTTGGCTAGGAACTGGTGGCACAGCCAGGATGTGGAGCAGGGATGCAATCCCAGCCCTAGGAGCAAGCAAGCATGCTGCCACTGTGCAGATGTGGCTGTACAAGGAAATATGCTGCCACTGTGCAGATGTGGCTGTAACTCCCCCTTCCTCTGCTCACACGTGCAGTTCCTGAGCACAAAGGGGTGAGGGGAAGGGATGAGGAGGTCACTCTGTACCTGCTGCATCCTGATCCACAATGGAAACCAGGTCCCTGTGCAAGGTGGGACAAGGCAGAAAGGAGCCAAAAGAGGCAAAATGAGACAGATCAAGGCCTCCTTCTTCTCTTCAGAACCAGCAGTAGCTCATCCCATTTTTCATAAATTGGGTATGCAAAGCTTCCGGCCAGCAACATTTGCTTAAGAAACAAAGCGGGGGATTGTTAGATCCAGATGCCGCACATATTCCTGGAAACAAAAGGGTTTGCTATCCCAGCTCCAGCAGCGCAGATAAAGGCAGACACGGTGTTTACATTGCCACAAGGTCTGTTTGCGCGTGGCGGTGGCAGCGAGGCTGGTGCGGCTTGTGCTGGGGCCACCGAAGTTGAGTCACTGCCGGCACCAGGAGCTCCAGCTGCTCTTGGGGTGGCTATGGGAATGGGCATGGAGAGAATGCCGTCGGGAAAATGCAGCTCAGCACAGGGATGAGCAAGGTGAATACCTACGTTTTGCTGCACTGTGCCATGTGCAGAGCTGCCAGCACACCTCTGCCCACTTTCCCTGCCAGCCTGCACTGTGCCGGGATGGAGCCCAGACCTGCTTGGCACGTGGGAAGGAAATAAAGCACTTCCCCAGAGCGAAAGCTGCAAATGTGGCATCCCTAGAAAGCACAATTTAGCCCCAGTTGCTGCTTGCACAGAACTGCCTGTGAACAGGACCACCAGGAGACGGTCCAGCCTCCCCCCCAGCTCCCTCCTGCTCAACCTCACACACCCACAACACATTCACCCCCAGGCAAACCCCAATCCGGTGGCTTTTTGCACTGGAACTGCAGAACTGCGGCTGGGTTGCACAAAGCAGTGTCTCTGCTCTGACAGGGGGGCCTGGCAGCCACCCAAACAGCAAAGCACGATGCCCAGGGGTGAGGCTGCTCTCCTCAGCGCTCCCCTTCCCTGCTAAAGCCCACGGCGTGGAGGATCAACTTGGAAAACTCCCCCAGTTTCTCCCAATGTAGCCTGGTGCCCTGCAGAGGAGCATCCTCACAGCCCACAAATGCTGCCAGGTTATCTGCCATCATGCCAGGAAGGAAGGGACAGAGCGTGACTGCTGGACTGGGGGGGGCCCCCCCGAAGCGCGGCCCCGTGGTGCCGCACCCTGCTCCAGCCCAGAGACACATGGCTGAGCATGAGTCATCTCCCTGCTCCGCCAGGAATGATCCAGAGCCCTTCCACAGCCACGGCGAGCCCACCGCACTGCAAGGAGAGGGGGACACACAGCTCTTCACAGCGGGGACTGGGAGCTGCAGTGGGGCAGCTGGCCACCCCTCAGTGCCAATGGGAACTGGGGCCAACTCTCCTTCGAAGACCACATTACACATCCACACCAAGAGCTTGGATGTTTCTTTGGGCTCACGTAACTCAGATAGGGTTTTAAGGAGAAACACTGTCCTTAAGCTGTTAATAAATAAAAGCACCAACAAACTGAAAGTTCTGAGCTCCAGTTGAGCATTGCAGCGTGGAGACGCCAAGCTCTGCCTGACCAGGACAGTGGCACTGGACTGGATGGCAGGAGGACGTGTGTGTGGAAAGCACCAGCCAGAGCAAGTGCCTGGAGATGGCTTTTGTGCAAGAGGGAAGGAGAGACCTCTGTTATCAGAACCTTGCTCCTACAGAGGTGCTTCTGAGCCACTCACAGCCCCGACACAAAAATTCAACAGCTTCAGGAGAGCCCATGTTTGTTTCTACCCTGGCTCCACCACGTCTCCGCAGGGACATGGCGCCAGTGCCTGCAATGGTTGGGTTGCAACCCCATAATTAAGGAAGGTACAATACAGGCAGGGCAGCACCCACCTTGCACCCTGTGTGCTGGGGAACTTTGGCCCTGCTGCTGTTGCAATTCCTACCTCTACTAACCATGGAAGGCAGAAATACAGCACTGGCTACAGCTTGGAGGACAGCCCAAGCCAAGGGCACCTTCACCTTCACTGGGAAAAGGTAATTGGTTTATGACAGAGAACGTGAGATGTTGACTCATCCTCGCAAGGAACAGAGGTGTCCCAACCCCAGCTGGGTTTTGTGGTGTTTCTGTGGGCTGAGTTCAATGCACTTCATTAACCAACTTCCACACCCTTTGGTTTTCCCCAACACCCACAGCCCTGGATCACACCGTGGTTCAGGGACATGCTGCGACATCCTGCAGGTACAGGAACAAGGAAAAATGCGTAAATTTTATTATACTCTTATCAAGGACATGGAATGACTGGGCAAAGCAGAATAGCTTTAAAGTGAGAGGGCAGATTTAGACAAGCTATTAGGAATAAACTCTTCCCTGTGAAAGTGGTGAGGCCCTGGCATAGCTTGCTCAGAGAAGCTGTGGCTGCCCTTTCCCTGGAAGGACAGGGCTTCTCCTGGGTAGCCAAGAGCCTGGCTGTCACACAGATGTCTCTGCAGTCAGGGCTGCAGCTGCCACTGCACCAAACAGGGCTGGGGGACTATGCCAGCCCCCACAGTTGTTCAGCTTCACACTGGGGATATTCAACCCTGGGCAGGGAGGGGAAGGTAGTAGAGGCAGGTGGGCACCCAGCCCTGACACCATGCTGTCTGATGGCAGCTGTCAGCAGAGAAAGGTTTTACATGGCACTGGCCTCAGCTGTTTGGGAACATGCTGAGCTGGTCACAAAGGAACAAGCTCAGCAAACAACCTCGCAAAGAGCAGGATGGCAAAACAGGTAATGCAGCCAGTGGCGGGACAGCGGAAGGTGATTCCCAGCTCATCCTGAACCCACTGGGCTGACGCTTTGTGGGGAATCCTCCATGACAGCCCTAATTTTGTCCAGGACCAGAGAAGAACTCTGGTGACTTCCTCCTTTCCTGCTTGCCAGCAGCACAAAAGGAAACTACACCTCCCAAAGGGCATGAATTCAGCAGAATATGGAGCTGGCAGCCACCCAACATGTCCCACCCTGGCTGTGCCACCCTCTCTGTCTGCATCCCTGAGCAGCACACTGGGAACAACCCCCTGTCCTCTGGGCTCTGGAGTTTGAGTGTTGATGGGATTCAGACAAGTGAAGTGACACGTGCAAGGCTGAGAAACACTTGTGGCAGCACGTGGGATCGGGGCAGGCTGGGACGGGCTGTCAGGGATGGATCCCCTCCCACACCAAATGCAGCCCTGATTCTCTTTGCAATTGCTTCTCTTTAATCCCCAGCTCCAAGGATAAAGTCCTTAATTTACCAGAGTGGATCCTATCATCCTAAATATATATAAGACAACAGGATTTCCTCTCACTCCCCTCATCCCTGGGAAAAGTGAGGGGACGAACCATGGCTGGAAGACACTTGCAAACACAGCAATGGGAGCAAGGCCACAAACCAAAAGTGCTGGAGCATGTTTCACTGCCACAATTTTTCTTGGAAAAAGAGGGGCTGGATGTTTGCACAGGCGAGAATTCCTCTCCAGTGGGAACAGCTAATGAAAACCTTGACATCGAAGAAACGTTTTGCCACAGACCCCTCCAGCCCTGCAGCGTGCCAGGAGGGCCAGCATGCCCAGCCGTCCCGAGCTGCTGGCTCCAGATGTCCAGGGACAACCAATGTGTCCACAGGGCTGGAGATTCAGGGTGGCATGTTTAAGAGGGTCCCAGAGGGCCACGGAGGTCTGGATCAGCCCAGCTCTGTGTTCATGACTCCCCCAAAGTATCCCCAGCTGCACAAGCTGCTCTTTGTTTGCTCTGAAAGGGCAAAGCCTCCTCCCAGCCAAAGCATTCCCTCCCTGGCAGAGATTCCATGAGGCAGACGGGGGAGAAACCCAGGAGTCTGAGGTTTCGCCCCACGCAAAATGTTCCAGCACAAGCTCATCACTGCTGAAGGAAATATGCACCCCCCCCTGCCCTGGCAGCACTGAGTCCTAATTCTTTTTTCTCCCTGTTTTTCAACTAAACAGGTTTCATTTACCTGCTCCTGCCTGGAAGGTCATTGCTGAACAAAGCATAGGGCAAAAGCCCCTTGGGCTGGGGAAGGGTTGTGGAGTTCACCTCCTGGCAACCCACTGCTGCCTCCCTTGCTCTGCCCTTGGATGAGCTTCCTTCCTCCACAACATTTGGGAAATAGAAGATTTGTCCTCATTAGGGCCAGGGATGAGATCTGGGCCCCAGGAGGAAGAGGCGCTGCCAAGGCACTGGCTTAATCAGGTTAGGGGCTGCAATTCAGGAAGGCATTACTCATCAGCTACGGTACTAACAAGGACTGGTTCCTGCCTTGGAGAAGGGAGCTGGTCACTGTATGGCCACCACATGGCCACTCCTTGCCCACGGAGTGGGCACTGAATTCCTCAGGGGGCCTCTCCTGGGACTGAAGGTGCTCAAGGGCTGTATTCTACACCCCTGCATCCCCAGACTGGGGCTTGCACTAACAAATGTCTCCCACTTGTGGGATGGGATGAGCTCTCATGGAGCAAGGCAAGGGCTGTGGCTCTGTTCACCCTGTGAGTCTGAAGCCAGCTTAAGGAAAGGGGACAATGGGCAGGACCAAGCACAGAGCATCTCTCCAACCTCTGGTGCCATGCTGAAATCCAGGTGTCCTCCAAGGAGGGAGACAGAAGCTTGAGGACACTAAGGACAGGGGCATTTCAGACTAGTCCTGTCTCTACCCATGGCCTGGGAGGGGATGATGCTGGTGTTGCCAGCACCTCTGAGTCACCAGCCACTCTCACCCCACCCTCTGCCTTGCCTGAAGCATGGCTACAGCATAGCCAGAGGCCATCCAGAGCTTGGGACACATGTGGCACCAGGACAGGCCGGATTGCCCAGAGGGATCCCTTGTCCTGGGGCACAATCAATATCAGGCTGCACAGGGCTGAGGGTCCCCATGCAAGGAGCCAGGTGGGCACTTTGGGAAACCCCTCCCGGATCACCACTGGAAGCAACCAAACAGGCAGTGGGAAGATCCCACTGGGAACCTCCCCAAGAGAAGAGAAGCTGGCCAGGAACAGAGGGGTGGCAGGAGGCAGAGGGCAGGCAGCCCAGCCCTTCTCAGACCCTCCTCCACCCATGCAGCTCTTGCATTCATTAGCTGGTACTGGTTAGACTGGTCTCCTGTTTGCACACCATGTCCCCCTCCAGTCAGCACCTCTTTCCCCATGCCAGAGAGAGCACCCAGCACCCGGGGCCGTGTCACATCCAGACACATCATGCCCTGGCATCCCGGCCCCCCACCCTTCCTCTGTCCTGACGAGACAACCCCTGCATGGGGCAGTGGCGATGCTGTGGGTGCTGATAACGTGGCCCCGGGCGCCTGCCCTGCGGGAGATACCCGGCACTTCCCTAGGGCTGACAGGCACAGCGAGGGGTGCAGAGGGCTGCCAGTTACTCATTAGTCAAAGTCTCACTGTGCCAAGGACAATGTAGTGGCCCCAGACCAGGTGCTGACCCAAGGGCTCAGGGTGGGCGGGGAGAGCCGGCAGAGCAGGCACATCCCTGCACAACTGGATGGCAGGGAGCAGAACAGTGTCTGAACAGGGCTCTCCTAATCCCGCCAACAGTTCTGACCTATCCGCAGGGTTGGACTCGTGGCTGCCCCATTCCCTCATGCCCCAAAGATTCGGGACACCTCAGTCAAACTGAGCCAAAGGAGCAGAATCGCAGCTCAGCAGCCGATGGTGCTGCTCTCTGAGCAGCCCTGCCACATCGAGCGGGTCCCCAGGGAAACAAGATGAGCTGCAGCCTCTTTGAAAGGGTTTGGGGGGCTAGAGAGCAGTCCTCACACCGCGCCCTAGGAAGAGGGGACAAGCCAGAGGCAAGAATGAACAGCAACGACTTCCCCCGCATCTCCGCTCTTCCATCTCACCGACCGTGACTCAGAGATGACTCAACACGGAAACACCCCTATCTCCCCCAGAGCCCCGCGCACCAACTGCTCTCCAAAACCCACCGAACCCCGTCTCTGAAGCACAAGCTGTTCTTTGGAGACACGGCACTTTTCCAGGAGATTGGTTAGCGCCCGGGAACAAGCACAGAAGCTCCCGGAGCGCAGCCCATCGCAGGGAAAAATTCCACATCCGTTTTCCACACGGCCGGCTCCACGGCGCAGCCAGCTCCCCTCCAGCCACTGCTGCGGGCCGGGCATTTTTTCCGGCCCTCGAAAGATCGTGGCCAAGATAGTTCTGGGTTTGCATAAGGCAGAAAAAGCCTTTAGACAGCTCAGCTCCTCCTCTCACCAGCATCTGGATCCTTCGGATCCGGGAGCAGGGATCTGGCGAGCAGCAAACCGCCTTATCCGAGGACGAAGCTGCAGCAGCGCACGGGAAATACAAAGCTAAATATAACCCCACATGGCTTTCGGAGATGGCTGTAACAGGCAGCACAGTCCCTCCCTCCCAGGTAGAATATTTATGGCATCTACTAAGGAAGTTAATTTTAGCCGCATTTGGTACAGGCTCAAAACGAGGCGTCCAGAATAAGAGCCAAAAGATCAAACGGAGTAAGAGGGGGCTGTCCCGCCACTGCCCAGCCCGGATCCGGCTGTGAGCCAAAGCTGATGACGGAAAGGGATCCGCTGGCTTCTTCCGTGGAGCAGGATTCGGGGAACTGAGCGCTACAGGGACACGTCCCGACGCTGCACGGGCTGGCAGAGCCCGGGGGAAGCCCAGTGCCAGCCCCTGCTTGGCCAGCAGTGACATCGGCCAGGGAGCCCCGTGTCCTCAGGGGATCTGTGCTGCTAACGGGTGACAGCCCTGAGGAGGGCAGAGGTACCCAGCGGCAGCAGGGAGGGGTCCATGAGGGGGGCATTTCTGAAGGCAGAGGGGGAAAGAAACGAATCCTATGGGAAGCGGCCAGAGGAATTCGTGCCTCAGAGCGGACTGGGAGCACATCACCCAGAGACAGCTGGTGGGAGGGGGACACGAGTGCTGCCTGCACACTGCTTCCCCCAAAGCCAGGGACCCCACACAGTGGGAGCAGCTTGGCACAGGGAGGGTTAAGGCACACAAAACCTCGAGCAGGTTCTTTAACCGGTGCCAAAGACAGCAAAGGAAAATAGGACGAGCAGGGAAAATCTGTAGGCAGGACAGAGCCAGCTGGCTGGCACGGCTCCCCGGGCTGTGCCAGAGCGTGTTTAGGAATAGCTCCAGCATGACGAAGGTAGAGGGGCCGCCAGCCCGGCGCTTGCGGCCCGCATAGCACAGACCCTGCCGGGGGCCCAGGGCATGTCTGCTCAGCCCCAGCCCCAAGCGTCCCCAGCTCTGCTCCCAAATCCCCGTTCCAAGGGCATCCCGGCCAAAGATGGCGCTTGGAAGGAGAGTAGGAATGACGAGAGAGCTTCTCTCTTCTTTCGCTCCTCACCACAGACATTCCAGCCCCGGCCAGGCCACGGATTTTTCCTCTCTCTCCCTGCCTCCTCCAGGTCGCTCCTTCCTCCCTCCCGGCTCACTGCCAAGCATGACGACAGCACCCATCCCGCTGCAGTCCCCCCCGTCCCCAGGGCACTCACCGGGCTTTCAGCTCCTTGTGCTCCTCCCGGACTTTACTGAGCTCCAGCTGCAGCCGAGCTCTCTCCTTGGCCACCGAATCCAAGGTCTTGCGGGCATCCGCCAGCTCCGACTCGTAGGCAGCCTTGATGCCCGAGACCTCGCGGCTCACCACCTCCTCGGACTCGGTGATGCGGAGCCGCAGGCCGGCGTTCTCCAGCTCCAGCGAGCGCACCTTGTCGATGTAGACGGCCAAGCGGTCATTGAGCTCCTGCAGGTCCTCCTTCTCCTGCAGGCGGGTGATGCGTGTAGGCGACAAGGGGGTCCCCGAAGCCCCGCTGCGGGTGCTCCGTTTCTGCGAAGGCGTCGCCATGGGGTCCGGCGTCGAGGCGAAGGGCACGGCTCAGGTCACGGCGTGAAGTCCCACGCCACCCGCCCAGCTGTCGCGGCAGCCCCTGGCGTCTGAGTGACTTGCTTATATCCCAGCTGGGCTGTTCACTGGGAGGAGGAGCTGCGAGGCGGCGGCGGGTGGAGTTATCCAAACCCTGGGTGGAGACAACTCGCATCAGTTCCAGCCCTTCCTTAGGAAAGGCTGGGAAAATCTCTCTGGGTAAAGGGGCCTTGGGAGGGTGTCTCTGCGGTCGCAGTCCGGAGTATTCCCCTTCCACACCCTTTTCTAGGGCGATTCCCCCGACAGAGGCTGGATTGCAGACTGGGGGGCTTGGCCAGGGAAAAGGGCACCCCGAGAGGGGCTGCAATGAGGGGGCGCAGCCAGGCACCCCCGGGACCCTTGAACTGAGCAGCTCCAGGACATTGCTGTCCCACAGGACAGGGCAGGCAGCATCTCAGCAGCTGACACCAGGGGGTGTGTGTGGGGGGGGGGGGGGGGTCCTGGCACACCCTGAATGGAGGAACCACAGGCTGCACAGGACCCGGGGGTACCTGAAACTCTGGGTCCAGGGACCCAAATATAGTCCCAGGTCGGGGTTCCCCTGAATCCTGAGGCATCCCACACAAAGAGCTCTGGGGAACCAAAGAATGCCCCCACCCACCTACCCACTTCCCTGCACTAGTTTTGCCCAGTTCTCTCGGCACTGGTTGTCCCCATTTCCCAGCTCTCCTCGGTGCCAGCGGTGCCAGTTTGTAACTCCCCAAATTCTGAGCACCAGTTGAGCCCCCACTCCAATTCCCTACACTGTTTCCTGTTCTCCTGTCTCCCAGCCCTCTCCAGTACCACTCAACCACCTTTCCAGTATCGACAGCTCCCAGCAGGGGTGATTCCCAGTCCTCCCAGTGGGTGCGGGGTGCTCTGTCTCCCTCGAAGTGCTGCCGAGACTCGGGCAGCTCGTGATTTCCAGATGTGCCAAATGCTTCCAGGCCCTCCCAGTACTACCACAGAGAGGGTGTCCCCTCCTTGGACTTCTTCCCCCTCCCTGCGCTGTGCTGTGGAGCCAAATCCTCCTGTGTGTGAGAAATGGGAATAAAATTACAATGGGAACTGAAAAGCAACCCTTTTACACCCTAGAAAGGAGGGGTGTGCGGGGTCCTGGGGGGTCCAGCTTCCTCCTTGTGAACTCCTGCTTGGACAGCTTGGCTCTGCGGCAAGGAAAGCTGGGAAGGCAGCTGCACCTCGCAGCTGGGGACACTGGCGAGAGCCGGAGCACCCTAGAGCACAACCTCCCCCAACCATTCCCTGCGAACAGAGGGGTCCAAGGTCAAGGGCAAAGCCAACCCGAGCCGCCTCCCGAGCCACCGCCGCCCGGCTCCCCCTGTCCGTGCTGCAATCCAAGCTCAGTTTGCTTCTCAGCTCAGGGAGCGCAGCGGAGCCCCGGGCAGGCTGAGAATGACTCACACAGCAACGCACGCAAACACGAAGAGCACACACAGGACACACGTGTGCGCGCCCTCTCCGACAATGATTAACCCGCTGGCAGCTGCTCAGGCCCGGCTGCCGGTGCATGGTAGCGGGGTAGGGAAGGGACCCCGGCAACAATCTAGGGTCGAACTTTCAGAAAACAACAGTTAGATGCCGGGAATACGCCCCAGCGCCACGTCAAAGACAGGAAGGGAGAGAGGGGGGAAAGTGGAGGGGTGAGGAGGGTGTCAGCTGGGCACAGCCCTCCTGGCACTGCCAAGCTGAGGGGTTGGGATTCCCCCTCCTTCTCCCCCAACCCCGCCGGCCTCGCTATAGCCCCTTCCCCACCCCAGCTCGCAGGGTAGCCCTGTCCGCACGGAGAAGCGCCCATGAGTGCTGTAGGCAGCGGGTTACTGTGCCACCACCCACCCAGCACTGGTCAGCCTGCGTCTCCGGGGGGTCTGCGCTTCTTCATCCCACTCCTTTGTTCAGTTCCACACAAATTCCTCCTTTCCTGCCTCCTTGCCTGTCCCGGACCGTGTTCCCTCCCCCACACCTTTCCTTCCTCCTCCCATGCCCATAGCCCTTCCCTGGCAGGGGGGACACCGCAGTCCTGGGAACCCCCGTGCGTGTCACACACCAAGGCAGGCAGAGCAGGCCAGGCCCCTGTGACGGGGCCATGAGGCAGGGAGCAGGCAGGGAGCAGTCCGGGATGCTGGCGACAGGCCGCCGAAGGCACAGCGCGGCCGCGCAGGGCGGGCGCGGCGGCGCTCGCCGGCTGCCAAGGCGCGCAGCACTGTGGGACGCGCGGAGCCGCCCGCCCCTGCGCGCCTCTGCTTTGTTTTGTTTCAAACAGTAACCCCCGGGGGGGAGGGAAAGCGGCCGGCCGTTTCGCCCGAGGGTGCTCCCTCAGCGGGAGGTGCCTGCCAGGGTCCAGGGCATCCGCGGGGGCACAGGCTCGAGCGTTTCCAGGGTCACGAACGGCGGGGCTAAAGCTTCCTTGCCTTAATATGGGAAACGGCATCCAGGGTAAAGGCAGGGAGGGACCGGCTTGGGCAACAGCTGGAAATCACAGCTAAGGGTCACTGGCACAGCCTGTCGTGGATCTGGCACTCCTGGCACCTCCTGGCTCCTCACGCTCCCCGCAAAGCTCCTGCTGTGAACGGGACCGCGGCTCAGTATCCCACGCTTCACTGCCCGCGGGATCAAACCTGAGGACTTCCTCGGGCTGGGCAAGCAGGACAAGACGGGGGACCTGGGGGACCCTGCTTGCTCTGGAGTCTGCAGGAGTTGTTGGCATCCTAGAGTGTCAGACTTCAGCTCCTTTGCAGTAGTTGCTCCACATACAGCTCCCCCGGAACGGGGTGGACAGTGTTGACCCCACCCTGCTCCTCTGCAAACCCGATCTCCTGGGTACGGACAGCTCCATGCTGCTCTGCTTCCCCACCAGCCCCCAGCGGCAGGAGCATCCCAACCCAAAACGGGGACAGGGAGCCCACCGCTGGCACAGCCCTGAGCTGGTCACTGGGTCTGGCAAAGAGACGCTTGGCACTTGTGCAAGGCAGGAGGACATCAAACCAGATGAGCCAGGAGGTCTGGCTGCGCTCCACGGCTCTGGCACAGGCATGGCACTGTGCTTCAACCCACTAACATGGATTTTTCCAGGTTCTGTGGGCACCGAGGGAACTCGAGGTGCAGAACGCTGCAGCAGAGTAATGGACAGTTGAGGGACAAGGCAAGGACAGGAGTCTGGGGCTTGAGGAGAGGGTCTCAGCAGAGGCTGTATCTTACATGACTCAGAAGGCAGAAAGCAGCCACATCCCTGGAATTTCAACACACTTCCAGCTCTTTAGCCTCCAAAAAAAGCCCAGTTCGGGGGTCTGTAATTGATACAACTTTGTGATACAAATGACATGTGGGCAGTGATGAAGCTCGGTTTGGGAGCAACAGGAGGAACTGCAGCTCCAGGGACCCCCACTCCCTGGCTGCTCCACATGGAGGGGCGTAGGAAGGGCATGAGCCATGGAGTCAGGCAGCATCCCTGGGGGGACCATTTTCTGATGGCTTTTCAGGTCTTTCAGGCTCTTCACAAGGACCCTGGGGTTCACTTCCTAGACTGCACGGCTTTTGGCACCTGCTTTCACAGCTGCAGAGCAACCGAGCGCTGAGCCACCCCTGTCTCCCAGACACCTTCCAAGTTCTCTCCCCAGCCTATGTAGTCCCCTCAATCCTGCTTCGAGTACAGGGCCATTTCTCCTTTCCAGGGCATACACACCCCATCTCTAGGTGGGGCTTTCCCCCTTTAAACCCATTCTTCTGGCCGAGGGCCTATCCATAGCCCTACACCTCCATCCACCTCACGACCAAGGGGAGAAGATCCCAGCCTCAAAATTTCTTCCTATCTGTTCCCAGAAAGCTGAAAATTGCTGGGTTAGATGCATGCAGCAGTCCAGATCCCTTATAGCCCTGGCTAAGTGACACACCCAAGTATGAAGAGACAGATGGTGGTACATGCAGGAATGGAACATGGAGAAGGGTGAATGGCTTTAAACTGGAAAAGAGATGGTTTAGAGGAGATGGGAAGAAATTGTTCCCTGTGAGTGTGATGAGGCATCAGCAGAAGCTACTCAGAGGAGCTGTGGCTGCCCCATCCCTGGAAGTGTTCAAGACCAGGTTGGACAGGGCTTGGAACAACCTGAGAAAGTGGAAGGTGTCCCTGCCCATGCCAAGGGGTGGAATGAGATGGGTTTTAAGGTTTCTTTCAATCCAAAGGACCCTGTGATTCCATGACCTCCCCATCCAGCGTCCTGACCCATCACATCATGCCATGCATCATGTTGACCTCAAGACCCAGCTGCAATGGGCTTCCAGTTCCCCCATCCAACAATCTGTACACATAAGGGGGTTAGGGTGTGTGCACAGTGGAGTTTTAATTAGCTAATAATCCTTAATAGGGTTTAATTGCCTTGTTATAAAAGGTAATTACAGCAATACATCAATTAGAGCTGTAAAATTAATAGATTTACCAGTTGTATTTATTGAGGAGCTGCGACTGGCAGTGTGCAGCAGCCAGGGCAGCACTGGTGGTTCTGCTCTGATATGCAATAGTGGGAAGGAGAGCAAGCACCAAGCCACTCCGGCATGGATCCTGCCCCTTCACCCAGGACAATCTGAGAACCATCAGCACCAGCAGACTGCCCCATGACCAGCAGCCAAGCAGAGCAGATGGACAGACAGGAAAATGGGAATATGAGGCTCTGTAGGTGCAGGCTCAGGCTCACGGTGTCCCTGTCATGTCCCTTGGGGACACTGGAACAAGTCACCTCTGCTCTGCTGGAGATCCTGAGATGGGAACAGCTCTGTCTGCATGTGCTGGGGCAGATGTCTGCCCACAGCAGCGGCTATGAAGATGTCTGTGTCCCCCCCCATTCCCCTGCTTCACTTTCAGGAGAAAAACCATCCCCATAATCCAGCATCTGAATCCCTCTTTAGAAGACAGCAGGGACCCATGGGTCCAGGGACCTGTGGTTGCAGTAGCAGAGATGGAAGCCCATCCACACTGCCAGGCAGAGGGGAGTGTACTCTGGGGTGTGCAGCTTGCTCCAAGGTCTCCCAGACCCTCCCAAACCTCAAGCACGGGTGCTGCGGTCAGACTGCCAAGTGGCAAGTGGTGACCCAATGGAAAACGTGTCTCATGGCTTCCCATGAGCCCTCCCAAGCAGAGGGCTTTAAAGGAAAAGGTGCTCTGGTGCCGTGTTGCTTTGTGGCTCCATTATTCAGTTCTTGGGTTAAGGACATGGCGGATGACGGGTGAGATGCTGTAACCTCCTACCCCTTTTCCAGCTTTGCTGATCCTTCTATCAAGCAGGATCAGCCTATTTTCCATAAAGTCAGTAGACCACACAAACATTTGCTCAAAATATCCCATTTCACTGAAAGAAGTGTTTCTGAATATAAGATCTCAAACAAGCCAGTTTCCTGCTCCCCATAGCCCCCACCGTTGTGGGGTTGGGGGTCACGCTCACATTCTCGTGACCAGTTTTCCCAAAGCAGTGAGCTTGGCGCCTGCAGGAAAAGCCAAAAGACAATGGGCTGGCATAAGACCAGGCCAGCGTGGGGCAGAGGGATAGGGGCTCACACACAGACACCAGCCCGGGATGTGCCCCATTAAATGCCACCATGGAACAGCCCCCAAACCCGCAGTGACTGGTGGGACCCTGGGTCACCCCCATCAATCCTGAGGGGTGACTCAAAGGAGTTAAAAAATCCAGACACTTGGGACAAATTAGGGGAACCTCAGCACAGCTGGAAATTAGTCTTTGCTTCCCACGTTGCAGCAGCAGAGCCAACTCAGCCATGGAGAGAGCAGGGGATCTGCAGCAGATGGTGCTCTCTGTGGGCACATGGTGCCTCGAGTCAGAGCAGGGACCGGGGGGCTTCACAAATAACCCCGCAGAGCTGCCTGCAGTAATTCTTGCCCACTCTCATCATTTGTGCTAGAAAAGGTGTAAAGCAGGGATGTCTCTTAGGAGATTGCCAGGAAGGAATGGGATGTCCCTTGGGATACTCCCAGGTAGGCATGAGCTGGTCAATGCAGGGGCTGGGAACACCTCTGGAGCCCCCCAGCCAGGCCCTTGGCATTGCCTCTCCAGCCTTTGGCACAGCCAGGGATGCCGGGAAAGGGACGTGGTTTGCAGGGGCGTGGAGGTTTTCCTCCTGCAGTCTGTGCCAGCTCACCCTGGCATGCAGAACACCGGAGCCGCTGAGCCCCAGCAGGTCTGGCAGCCAGCACCATGGACAGGATGTGGACCTGCCTGCCCTCATCCCAGGCCAGAGGAATCCCTGGCTGTCAGCAGGGTGGCTGCACACCAGTTTCCTTACGGGGCAGTGGGGGTGCCAAGGGGATGTTTGTGTAAAATAGAGCTGGAGAGGATCCAGGCCACTGAAAGGGCTTAACCCTCCCCATTGCCACACTGAAGGTGATAAAAGCCATCCTGCCTCCAGAGCTTACCACAGCCCTGCTGAACTTGCCCAGCATCCTCCAGGATGCCAGTCCAGCCCCAAATCTGGACTGAGGGCCTAAGTGTCTGGGTTGGCAGGGCTCCCAGCACCTCCACTCTACCCCAGGGGAAGCCCCAGGATGGGTGTCTTCTGATATAAGAAACTGCAGCCTGGGGCTGCTGCTGCTCCTGCAGTAAAACATCCTTGTGCTCAAGGGTCTCCACTGCTTGGGGCTTTAAGGATCCCACAAGTGAAATAATCTCCAGGAACAGCTTCAGGATGAACTATTCCCACCTCTACTGCGGTGACATCTTCGTCTGCTACACTTTGCCCATATGAACAATGTCCAGCTCTGCCTCTCTGCTCCAGCTGCAGGAATTAAAGCTCACCTTTGACTTGGGGCTGTAGTAGAGAGTAGCCCCCAGGCCTGGCTCCCTCATTCTTGCTGCCCTGCGGAAGGGATGGGGACAGGGACAAGGCACATGAGCTGGGACAAACACCTGGATCCCCACACTGGCTATGCAGATATTCACATCCCTTTTCACTGCCTTTAAAAGGTAGAAATGGGGAGAGGCCTTGGCATATTCCTCCTGGGATCCTTGGTGCAGAGGAGACAGAGCAGACAACACTCCGTGTTTCCAAACAGCCTCCCATCTCCCCAGCAGTCTTCATGCTGTTCCTGTTCCTCAGGTGGTGCCACCTCCTCCATCCTTGGCAGCTCCTCAGGGAAGGGGCCATGTCTGCACTTGTCTGTGACCAGCTGGGAGCAGAGCGGATGGACCATTCCACACTGGCAAAATCAAGCCCCAGCAAATCCAGCTATCAGCATCTTGAGGTCTTCTTATGCCAGAGATGCTTTATAAACTCACTGCTCCTCCAAACCCAGCATCTTATCCCTGTTTGTCCTTTGGCCACCCTGGATCCAACAGCAATGAACACCTCAGTGTCAGCACATCCTGCCAGAAACATCCCAGACATTTTCTCAAATAAAATACGGTGTTAGTTTATTTCAGGTCAGAATGTCAGGGACATGGAAGTCTCCATTCTTCCATTCTTTCCTTCCAAATCTGCCTCCTTTGCTGCTGCAGAGGCAACTCCGAGCAATATTAACAAGCTCAGAGAACAGGATTCCATGGGAAAAACCATAGAATTATGGAATATCCTGAGTTGGAAGGGACCCAGAAGGATCATGAGTCCAACACCCGGCCCTGTACAGACACCCCAACAATCCCACCCTGTGCCTGATAGCATTGTCCAAATGCTCCTGGAGCTCTGGCAGCCTTGGGGCTGCAACCATTCCCTGGGGAGCCTGGGCAGTGCCTGACCACCCTCTGGGGAAAGAGCCTTTTCCTGATGTCCAGCCTGACCCTTCCCTAGCACAGTTCCAGCCATTCCCTCAGGCAATTCTCTCCCTGTCCCAAGGCTCATGCTCCCTATGCACTCAGCATGTTGAGGACCCCCTGGCTCCTCCGCGGCAGAAGAGCTGCTCAGAGCAGCCAGATCTCAGCACTGGGGCTGCAGCCTCTGGGGAGGGAACCTGCACTGCCAGGCACTGATGGACACCAGCCCAGGGCACGGGCCATGGAGGTTGCTGAGCACCCTTCCCCCTCTCCACACTCTGTATTTCCTGGAGATGAACCATCACTGCCCGTATTCCATCAGCAGGAAGAGCTGCACAGGGCAAACCCTGCCAGCCCTGACAGGTGTGTCCACAGCCACTTCCATTCATTTCCGTCCACAGTGCTTTTTGCCACAGGGCTGTTTCCCTGCTATTCACTACACTTCTCCCTCCTAGTCCCCTCAGTGTTGCCACAGGGATGGAGGGCAGCATGATGCAGCTGGTTGGCTTTACCATATCTAGTGATCCAAAAAGCTGAATTTTAAAAAAAATTGCACTCAAAATATTACAAAACCCAAGGACTGGGAGAGTCCCTCAGATTAAAGGAGAAAACGAAAATGGGTCCAGTTGTAGAAATTAGAGCCGGAGTCAGAGCATGGTGCAGAGCGGGGTGTGGGACTCATTATCACCCCTGCACAGGTAGAACAGCCCTGAGGCTGCTCTCATCCAAGCTGAGAGGTAGAAGTCTTTTCCCAAAGCAGGGTGAACAAATCTACCCTGTGGGGAAAGCTCTGGATGTTGACTCCAGGGAAGGGCCAAAATGTCCTCAGGAAGACAATGAGTTGTGGTTTGCAGGGGGAATCCAGGGCTGGCAGCACAGGACAAAGCCAGAGGAGCTCCATGGCCGAGGTTCACCTGTGCTGCCCACTGGAGCTGCTCAGCAGCTTCCCCAGGCAAATGGGCTGAGGAGAAGTGCGAGTTTTCTTAATGGGGTTTGGCATAGAGGCTGGAGATAAGCAGATTAACATCAAAGGAAAAATATGATAAAAAAGTGCTTCATCCCAGCTTGTCCCAGGCAAGAGAGGCCACATGGCCAAACAGGCGCTCCCAGCCTCACCATGAATCACACCGGTGACGGAGCCAGCGACAGGCTGTTTGTTTGCCTGTTGCCAAGGGCCCTGTGGCTGCTGGTTGGGATCTGGGAGGCCTGTGGTTCAGCCACTCTTACAAGAGGGTTTTGGATGGGGAAGCTGGGGGATCCCTGCTGTGATCTGAGGGCAGAGCTGAGACCATAGGGTGGAGTTGGACTGGGCAGGATGGAGCTGTGGTACCAGGAAAGGGGACTGTGCTGGCTGGAGACCTCAACTGCTGCAGAGAGCAGTAGGATGGAGGCTGTGGGGGCCGGTGGCAGCAGAAGCAGAGGGTGCTGTGACACACCAGCCCCAAGAACAATTACACAAGGGGGGCTGGAGGACAGATCCTACTGGGAATGACTCATGGACAATCAGAAAACACCCTTGGCTTCAACGACAACGACAGAGAGCACCAAACTGCCCTCCTGTTTCATGCTGGAGGTGAGTTCTTTCCACTGCCTCCACTTCTATCTTTTGCCCTTCTCTGTGCAGAGCCTGGCCCTACTCACTGGATGCTCAGATCTGCCTGGTCTGCAGTGCTCAGCTCAAGTGCTAAAACATCCCCTCCATCCTCCTGTGAGGTTTGGGGTCTTCAGAGCTCATCTGTCAAGGATGCAGAGGTCCATGCCTCGGTTTCTCCATTTCCCAGGCTGGGCTCAGCACATTCTTCCATTTTTCCATTTTTCCATTATTTTTCCATTACTGTCTCAACACCTGGGGGTTTGTCTGCATAGAGATTGTCTCTTCCAGCATATAGAATCTCAGAATCACAGACTGAATGGGGTAGCAGGAACCTTAAAGTCCTTCTCCTTCCACCCCCCTGCCATGGCCAGTGACACCTTCCACTAGACCAGGTTGCTCCAAGCCCTGTCCAAGCTTGAACACTTCCAGGGATGGGGCAGCCACAGCTTCTCTGGGCAACCTGTCCTGGTGCCTCACCACCCTCTTGGGAAAGAATTTCTTCCTAATATCTAATCTAAACCTACTCTTTTAAAGTTTAAAGTTGTTGCCATTTGTCCTCTTTCCATGATCCCCGCTCCCACTGCCTGTCCATTTCCTTCTTGCCCTTCCAGTTCACCAGCAGGTCTCCACTCAGCCATGCCAGTCTCTTGTCTTCCTTTCCTAATTTCTTACTCGTGGATTGAGAGTTCTTGCACTCTATGGAAAGAGTCCTTAAGACCTGCTAACTCTGTTCTGTCCCCTTGTCCTTAAGGACAGTTTCTCAGGGGTCCCATTGACCAACTCCTTGAACAGCGGGCAGTTTGCTTTCCTAAAATTCAGAGTCCAGTCCTAACCTGAATCTTTGCCTGTCCCACATCTCTCAGGGCTGTGAACTCCACTGGTGCGTGGTCACTGCAATCCAGGCTGCCTCCAATCTTGATGTCGCTGATGAACTCGTATTGGTGATCAATGGCTCCCATGATATATCATCTCTGCAGGATTTCCATACATGGCCCCTTGCAAAGCCAAGCCCTGCTCTCATATGAGGATGCTGGAAATTACCATAATGCAAATAAAGTCATGTGTTATTAATGTTTATACAGCATCATCCACACTGCAGGCTCTGCACAATCCTCTGCTCTGTCAAAAGATATAAGAGGAGGGTGATGAGGTCCTGGCACAGGCTGCTGAGAGAAACTGTGGACGGCCCATCCCTGGAATTGTTCAAGGCCAGGTTGGATAGGGCTTGGAGTGACCTGGGATAGTGGAAGGTGTCCCTCCCCATGGTAGCATGGTGAAAGATGGGCTTTAAAGTCTCTTCCAGCCCCAACCATTCTGTGATTCTGTAACCCCCAGGGTCTGACCAGTCGTGTGGTTTTGCTGTGACACACAGCTGAGCCCATCCTGGTTCCCCTGCCCTGGGCAGTGAGAGGCCAGCCCAGGGGCAGTCCCCAGGGGACTACATCAGCAAAGACACAGCACCAAACCCTCTCTGACCACGGAACCGCACCCCAAGACCCTGCCCCCGCCTGCCCGCACCCCTAGACGCGCGGCCAAGGGGAGCTTCCAGCCCCCGGAGGTGACACCAAGGTCATTCCGCCTGTGCTCTGCAGCCGAGTGGCCCGGCAGGCCGGGGGCCAAGGCTCAGCTGAGCACAGCCCGAGTCCTGGCAGGGTACAGGAGGGATCGGCAGCTCCATCTCGTGTCTGACGCCCGCAGTACAGAGCGCGGAGCCCAGCCCAGGACAGCGCTGGACACGGCGGCTCCTTGTCCCGGGCCGCGGCGGGTGGGCTCGGGGGGCTGCCTAACCCACGGCCAGCCTCACCCTGTGGCTCCTGAAGGAGGCTGCGACTCGGGACGGAGGTGTCGCTAAGCTCTGCGACGTCCCAGCCAGCAGACTCGGAGCGGCGGGGGGGTTGTCCGGCTGCCATCCGGAGCCCTCAAGCTCCCAGCAGCCCAGGGGATGCCACCCCCTCGCTGTCCCGTGCCACCCCTCTCCACAGACCCCCTGCTCTGGCCGCAGAGCACGTGGCACCGAAAGCACAAGCACAGATTCATTTTTACAGGCACGGGGCCAAGGCTGAGAGACTCCTTCTCATTAGGGAAGCAGAGCTGGGAGTAAATGGTCCTGAGCTCCCGTACCAGGCTGGCGTCTTCCCAAGGGGATGAGGAGAGAAGCCATCCGTTGCGGGGTCTACACTGTCCCCAAGTACTTGTCCCTGAGGCACCGAACACCCAGCGTAGCGGGAACATCCCCTTGACGCTGGTGTGGAGAGGAACAACCATGTCCTAATCCAGCAGTGGAAGAGCAGTGGCAGCACAGCCTATGCCTCCCCCAACCACCCCACGCTGACCCGGTTCTCCCTCCAGGCTTTTCGCCAACAGAGAGAAGGGGAAAAGGTTCCCGGTCAGCAGATAGTCCCGGTGAGCCAGCCAGGAGACGGGACATGCTGCCAACGGCATTGCTGGGCGGAAGCAGGAATCAGAAACCAGCAGCAGCTCCCGCACGAGCAAGCGAACGTGGTGCCAGAGCAGGTGGGACAGGGATGGAGATGAGCAAAGCTCCCTGAGCAGGAGACCACTGGAGCAGGACACACAGCCCATTGGAGGGAGATGTGGGATGCAAGCGATAATTCCTGCATCCCAGCCTCTCTGCACAGAACATGCCGGACACACAGCCAGGCTCCTGGCTCTCTGCTTCTGGGATGGACCCACAGTCCTTCCTGCCTCCCGGTGCCCTTCCAGCCCAGTTGCATGGCCCTGGCATCGTCCCCCAAGCAGAAAACACCCCTCTTGCTCTTGCCGGCACATCACTGGCGCCAGGATCTCATTGCTCCCAAGGCAGAGCGCCAAGCGATCTGGATGGGAACAGTCGCAGGCTGAGCTGCAGGTGTTGGGCTGACGGCAGCACCTCCCACTGCTTGGGGAGCTGGCGGGGCAGCGCCAAGGCTGCTCCAGTTTCCAGAAACAAGATCTCCAGGGAGGCTGCTGGCCCAAGCACCAACTGGCAGACGTGGCAAGCAGGTTGGTGGGGAGGGCCTGGCAGCAAGGTGCTGCTCTGCTGCGCCGCGACCTGCCTGCCACAGGACTGTCGCCTTCTGAGCATCCCAAAGGGCCATGGGGGACAGGAATGAACACGGGGATTTTGGTGTTGCTTGAGCCAGCTGGTCCTCAGCATCTGCCTGCTGGTACTGGCTCTGTGGCTGCTCCAAGGAAGGGAACAGGCCAGGCATGGCCCAAGGTGCCCACTGCGTCTCCCGACAACGGGGTCAGGAACAGGGCCCCAAGTGTCCTGGAAGAGTGGGAGGGGCCTCAGACAGCTGGGGTGTGGTCTTTGCCCAAATGCTGAATTCTTGCCACGTGCAGGAAACTCCTCTCTGCACTTACCCATCCTCTCCAAGGCAAACCCAAGATGGAATTTGAGGCAGGAGCAGGGTAAAACCTGGGATCAACGTTGCTGCCCTGCATGCTACCACCTGTCCTAACGCACAGCCTCCTCCTTTGGCATGGCACAGGGACAGGGTAACCTGTCCCGAGCCACCTCCCTGCCTCCAAGATGCTGAAACTAAGGAGTGGGAGGCTTCAGCCACTGTGGGGGTGCAGTGGGAGTCTCCTGGATTTGCAAAAGCAAATAGAGGGGTCTGAGCCCACAGCAGTGCTGAGTGGTGAGACACCACAGCTGGGGCTGTGGCAGGCTCAGGAACTGTCCCCCAGCCCCCTTCCCCTTTCCCTCCTGGCTGTGACCACGTGAGAAACCCAGAGCCCCCGTGCATTTGGCGCCATGGGGCTGTGCCTGCCCTGTGTCCCACGGGTGGCCGGGACTCGGGGAGCTCCCGAGAAGCAGATGTTCCCACAGCCAAGGCAATCCCGGCATTTTGGGAAGCATGCAAGCAGTCTGCAGCTCACGCTTGGATTTACGCTGCTTGGATGGCCCATTGCTGCTTGCCGAGGACCCGGCCCTTTGGCAGGCTCCGAAATGATCCCGAGCTCCCCTGCTTTGTTATTAAATCAAATCCATCTGGCCTCCACCACGGACGGTTGTTATTCGAGATCCCTCTCCTAGAGGAGCTGGGCTTAGCTCCGGGCATGGGGGATTCTCCCTCCCTCCCTCTCTCCCATCGCTCCCAGCCCTCCTGCCTCTCTTTTTGTTTCTCTACTTCTCGAGGATCAGGGGGAGGCGCGGGCGCGTCCGGCAGCTTTTGTGCATCGCGGAGCTTCCTGCACGGGTGTCCCCGCAGGACCGCGGTGCCACCGTGCTCCCGGTGGGTTCCATCTGGACATACCTGCACCCCACCGACCCACATCAGGGCAGTCAGAACCCCCGAACCCTGGGAATGCCACAGTTGGCGTGGGGGGGGGTGACAGTGACATGAGGCTTTGTCCCAGCCACCTGCCAACTCCATTTTTGACCCCAAGCAGCCAGAACGCTGCCAGGAGCTGGTCTCCTCAAGGACTTGCGGGGCTGAGCAGGGTAATCCCCTCTCCCAGCCCCACAGAACCCACCACCCCAGGAGAGCAGAGTGAACTGGAATGACGTGGGATGTGCCACTGTGGAGCAAGTGTTTTTAGCTTTACAGCAAGTGCCTTGAGTACTGCTGCTTGCCTGGGTGTCACTGCTGGTGTTCCTTAAGGCTGCAGCTTCCAAAGCCCCGTTGAGGAGCCGGTGGATCTGGAGATCTGCTGCTGGAGGCTTTGGCTGGAACCTTCATGAATACAAAGGATTTCCACTGCCCTGACAATACAGAAAGCAGTGGGCAAATGAATTGGTGATGACCTGCCAGCAGGAGGCAGAGGCAGGGCACCCAGCCCGTGTGGGGATGTGTGTCTGCTCCTGGTGCAACCCTTGGGGCCACCTGGACCAGCAGGGATAAGGTGACAGCATGTCTGGCTCCAGCCCTCCAGGGACTCCTTTAGGTTGGGCAGATGGAGCCGTGGTCCCCATGGCCTCTCCAGTGCTGGGCCCTGTGTTCTGGCTGCCAGCAATTAGTGTGGTAGCTTGTTTTGGAGCGATCACTGGGTACGGGCTCTCCCTGAGCAGTGCTGAGGCTCGGAACATGCCCTGACAGACTGCTCCTTGGCCTCTTGGATCTCCTCTGCTGTAAATTTCTCTCACAAGGACACAGCCTGACATGCAGGTACCTCCAACAACAATGGGGTACATGGTCCCCAGCAAATGACACCCCCAGCCCCTCAGCCGCCCAGAAGCTGTGTAAGAGGCACATCCCTTCTGGGAGGAGTGACTGTGGCAGTGTAGGGCAAGGGCCAGCTGGGCACAATGTCAGAGGGACACGATGGGCCAGAGGCCAACTTTAAACATGGGTTCAGTGTTTAAACCCCTTTAGTGTGAAAATCTACAAAGCAGCATTTGTGCATTTGTTACCTTCCCAGCCTTAGCAAAGCCTTCAACACACCCCAGAAGAGTTGGCATCAATCAATGCATTTCCCTCTCACCACAAGGATTCCTGTACCAGAGCCTGTAGACAGCCTGAGACTGGGAAGTGTCACCTGAGCATCTTGGATGGTCCTTTGCCCCTGGAACCATTGTGGCACCTGCCGAGGCTCAGAGCTTCCCCGCATGCCAGCAGCAGCCCCCAACTCACTGCAGACCTCTTTGGCATTTGGCATCCTGCAGCCAGGTCTGCTGGACTTCTGCCTGGTTTCCTGGGCCTTCTGCAGCTGACTGGAAAACATAAAAGGAGACAAGACACTTTCTGAGGGAGCGCTGGAGTCCAGGGAATCAGCAGTGTGGGAATTAACAGTAGCGCCTTCACTCCTGGGTCACACAGAGGTACAAACATTACCACACCTGCTCTTCTCTCCTGGGGCATCTGCAGCATTTAGGCACAAAGTCTGCCTCCCGCAGGAACTTTTTAATGGCACAAGGGACTCTCCAGTGACAGAGATGATACTCTCATCTTTCCTGGATGGCCCTGCTGGTACCATTCCCTCAGGGACCAAAGCACAGCTCCCTCCATCACCCAGCTCTGCGGTGGGCTGCCAGCCCATTGGGGAAGAGATGGGAACGTGTCCACTTGAAGTGCCTGAAAAGCAGCACACATCTCCCTGTTGCTATGGAAACACTGCTTTTAAAGCAAATTAATAATAATAATTAACATGATCTATTAAATAATGGTAATAAAAGCATTAGTAATGACTTGTAATTGGTAAAGCACTCAGAATAATATATGCTCACCCTGCGACCTGCTCCCAGCACAGCAACTGGAGCCGGGGGCAGCATCTCCGACCCGCAGGGGAGTCCTGGGTGAGGGCGAGTGCCCTCTGTCTTCAGTACCGTACAGGCAGGAGCTTAGTGGGATTCAGTGAGGGATCAGACTTATCTGGATAATGAGGATGTCTAGACTGATAAGAAGAAGGGGTAAATTGGCTCAGGGCCTGATTCTGCCTTGCCATGTGCTTGGCATAGCAGCACACTGTGGGCAAAACTGAGGTGGGTTGAGACCAAAAGTCTACACTAGGCTAGACAAAGACCTGGTTCCTCCCAGTTTTTAAACCTAGAAATTTGAGTACTTCCAGGACTGTTAACCCCTGGGAGGCAGAGGTGAAGAGAACTCTAAGAAACTTTTAATGTGCTCCAATTCAACCTGGAGAAGAGAAGGCTCCAAGGAGACCTTAGAGCTGCTTCCAGCACCTAAAGGAGACTCCAACAGAGCTGGAGAGGGACTTTGGACAAGGATTTGAAGGGACAGGACAAGAGGGAATGTTAGGGCAGGGTTAGACGGAATATTGGGAGGAAATTGTTCCCTGTGAGGGAGGTGAGGCCCTGGCACAGGTTGCCCAGAGAAGCTGTGGCTGCCCCTGGATCCCTGGAAGCATTCAAGGCCAGGTTGGACAGGACTTGCAGCAACCTGGTCTAGTGGAAGATGTCCCTGCCCATGGCAGGGGCTGGGACTAGATGAGCTTTAAGTTCCCTTGGAACTTGGTTTCAGCCAAGGGCATGAGGCAGCCACAGCTTCTCTGGGTCCCTCAGCTCTGTCTCTCACACATCAGGTCCTTGTGTCCCACTCATCAACCTACACCACCAAAAGCAGTGTCCAGAGCAGAGCAGTGCAAGGCTGTCACCAGAGCCATGATAAAATGCCTCTTTTCAAGATGTGAGCTGCTTCCAAAAGGATCTGGAATGGCAGAGAGAAAATAAATGCAAAGACCTGACAGTGTCACCTGCTTGTTTGTGCCCAAAGTCTCTGTGCTGACAAGGCCTTCTCTGCATGGCAGAGCAAGGACCTGCTCTCTCAGAATCGCTCAGCATTCCTGCAGGAGCCTGCCCAACAGGCAGAGGCAGGAGATGAATGCCTGGGAAAACGTGGCCTTGGTTTAGGTGCCTGCATGAGACTGAACTATTTGGAAAAGCAGGTCCCCACTGTCCCTGCTGTGACCTGGAGAGGCATTAGCCATCCCTGGGTTGGCATAAGCAAGTGCAAAACAGCTAAAGAAGCACTGAGATGTGTTCCTTAGACTTTTCCCAACAAGGTCTGACATCCAGACTACCAGGCCATGCAGGAGGCCGGAGCAGCATTAGGATTGCAAACACACCTGTGTGGCTCAGGCTCCATCCCATCCCGAGCACCCAGCAGCAACTTCCACCATGAGACTAAAATTAGCACAGACAGGAAGAGCTCTGGAGCATGACAGGGTGATTAGAGCCTCCTTGGAAAGGAGGCATCACCTGCAACGTAATGACTTTCCTCATCTCTGTCAAAATGTGCAGCAACCGTTGTGGAATATGATGGGGAAAAGTGAGGCAGTGAGACAGGGGAAGGTGCTTCTGCACAAAATTGGAGTGAGAGCACTTGTCCAGAGGAGAAAAACCAGAATGCTGGCTCTCTGGACTATGGTCTGGACCTGCTGCATAACTTTGATGAAATTGCTTAGAAAGACACAAAAGACTTAAGGATCATGTATGCCAACTCCACCTGAGATTTATAAACAGCAAGAAAACACACAGATAAAAGGTAAAAGAATCTGTTTTACATGTATTTAACTGTATATGTTGTGAGTGTGAATAATCAGTGTCACTCTTCTCCAGCACCAAATCCATGCTTAAAAACTCTTTGTTGGCCTTCTTTGGCTAAAAATAGCCATCACCCACATCCATGTTCGTGAAAGAATGGGATTTCATTGGGCATTGCCCCTCCTATAAACTTCCCCTGTTGTCATTTAAAATAACTCATAACCAGAAAGAGCATTAAAAGTGGGTGCACTGAGCCTCCAAGTGGGAAGATGTGACTGTGCTGAAGGAGCTCGTGTGTAGCTCACAGAAATGCCAGTACCACTTTTGTTGCACCTAGTGCAAGTCAGTTTGACTGCATGACTCACGTTCGTGTCTTGAAACTAGAAATTATAGAATCATAGAATCATGGGATGATTAGTGTTGGACAGGACCTTAAAGCTCATCAAGTTTCATCCCTCTGCCATGAGCAGGGACACCTTCCACTATCCCTGGTTGCTCCAAGCCCCATCCAACCTGGCCTTGAACACTTCCAGGGATCCAGGAGCATCCACAGCTTCTCTGGGCAACTTGTGCCAGTGCTTCACCTCCCTCACAGGGAAGAATTTCCTCCTAATATCTAATGTAAACCTCCCCTCTTTTTGGTTTGAAACCATTTCCCTTTGTCCTTGGAATATGGCTCATCCCACTCTCTCAGGAGGACCCTTACAGACAGGGCTTATTTGTCAGGATAACAGGAGACAGGTAAGTCTCCTTGGATGAAGCTGCCATATTTCCCTTCAAGATTTCCTGGACAGAAATATGTGCACATGCGCTGCACAGCTTGACAGTGAATGTGCAGCAAATACAACACATCCTGGACGTGTTGGATTTGCTGGGCACACATGGACCATCTGGTCAACACATGGGCCTTGGGCTTGACATGTCCAGGAAGCGTCTGACTGATGGCGGATGCACCAGGCAGGCAGTGGGAGCACATGCAGGAAACTGGCCCCACTGGCACCACAGTGGAGGTGGGTGTGATGCTCATGGAGCTGATCTGTGGCTGCACAGGCATTTCTGGGCTGATGGAGATTCAGGCACAGGCAAGCGCCAAATCCCCAACATGCCCCTGGACAAAATTCAAAAGAGGACATACTCAAGGAAACACATGGTAATTCTGATCTTCTAGAAACTGAAATCGGGAATTATCGTCTTGCAGAAGATGGGATTCCAAAGGGAGGAAAACATGTTCCTTGGAAAATGAACTAGCAGCAGGAATAAGGGGAGAGTGTGACCTTGAAATTGAACACCCCCATTTGATCTCAGACCTAAAATTATCCAGATTTCAGCAGAAGTTTCTTCAGCAACCTTAGTGCACTTTTTAAAAATGAACGCCTCATGACTAGAAGTCCAAACCCTCCACGTTACAAACACAACCAAGTCTGCCAAGGGTGCGGCACCGGCGATCCCAGTGCCAGATTGTCCCTGTAGCTTAGCACCCATCTGCAGCCAATATGCTGAGCTCTTAACAAAATTGAGGGGTTTTAAAATCTGGTCTCCTGGGCCTGATCCCATGGACCTGGACTCACCAAAACCAATGGACTTCAAGAAGCTTTGGATCAGGCTTTGTGCTAATTTACTTATCTCATAGAACAGCTTAATTAACAAATGTTTGCAAAGCACTTTAAGATCCTTGCACGGACAGTGAGACTCCTCTTGCGGCCAGTCCCATTGACAAAGCAAAGAGGTTTAACATCAACAGCCAGCAGATGAATTGTATGGACAGTGGCAGCCAGAGACAGGGATGGAGGGACATCCTGGTGGATGTCCTGGGTGGATTGGCCACCACGGAGTGCAGAGTCCCCCCCAAACCATGTGCTTCAGCGACTGGCCAGCACACAGGGCTGTGGGCTCAGAGTGGAAGGGAGTCCTTCAAGCTCTCCAGTATTTGGGATGCTTCTGTTTCAAGTACAGCTGAGCAGTTCTTGAAATGAGCTGTCCAGGGACAGGGATATGATGTTACAAACCACTCATGGAGATGGTATCCCAGCTTGAGCTTTCTAACTCAGGATCTTCTATGATTCTATGCAAGACGAAAATGAAGAAAAGTCTAAAAAAGGTGTCCTGGTTCCAAGCGGGTGTTTGCTCCCCCTGTCCTCCCCACCATCAGCTCATCACCTCAGTCTATGGGATGTGCAATGCTTCCACAGCATTAAACCTTTCCTAGCAGATGCCACATTTCCCCCAGACCCGGGTCATGTCAGTGGGCAGAGGGATGCAGCACTGGGAAGTGCCAAATTTGACTTCACATTGATGACACAAATTCATCCAGAAAGTTTCTCTCTGCGTTGGTTCTTGATGGTGACTCTAAGTCTCTGTTTTGCCTAAGGACAGGCTGCTGGCACCTCCTCAGTGAATGTCAGCTTTATTCCTGCCTCCCACAGAACTTTCTGTCACCAGCCGTGGTGCCCGGCCACCCCTCCCCGACGGCTCTGGCACCGACAGCAGCTGCAGTTTGCAGTTTCTCCCTTTTCTTTGATCGTTCTGCAGCCTCCTGCCTCGGGAAGGGGCACGTGATGCCGCTGTCTGATCCCGACCTCTGCGCTCGGAGGACTCCGTCACCGTCCCTGGCTTTAATTAATACTTTGTTTTCCCCCTGACAGTAATTCGGAGATGTGGATTTTAAAGCATTTGGAAATACCCGCTTTTTAACTAGAAACACTGTGTTTCTGCCAAACCCTCGGCAGGGGTGTTCGCTGAGGGGATGTAGCTGTGCGGAGACTACATCCATGGTGAAATTTTCACTCTGAATCCAGCACTACCTGCCCCCCCAAAATAACCTTTTACCCCTCTATCCAGGGAGCTGGGAATGATCCAGCCCCCAACAGCCCTGTGCCATGAGCTCCTATGACCTACTCCAGCTCATCGAGCTGGTTCAAGCCACCTGGCAGAGCTAACTTTAACCTGAATTACTCCTGAAATCCAGCTTCCCCAGAGGCAGCGATGCCAGACGGGAGGTAAGATCATTCCCAAGCAGCTGCTATCACTGGGAAGAGGATCAAAGTCTTGGTTGTAGACCAGCTACACCCCCAAAATATTGTATGAACTGAGAGATGCTGCTATCAGGAATCCATCAGGATTAGTCACTGCCCATGTTGCCAGTTCCTGTGATTTTTCTACGAGCGTTTCTGGTTGCCTTAAATTCCCAGCTCTGTGAGTCATGTGAATCTGTGCGAGTATGAATTTTTTTTTTTTTTTTTTTTTTTTTTTTTTTTTTTTAAGTAAGTTTCTAGACCTTGTGGCTATGCAGAAAAGCAAGGTGATGAAACCAGAGTGAAATCTGACAGCCCCAGGAGAAGGCAAATGAAAAGAAACTCAATTTTCAAATTTTTTTTTTTTTTTTGGAGTCACACAAACTTTTTAGTCAGTTTGGTGATTTCTGGGCCTGGCTCATGCTGCTGGAATGCTCAGAGCTGGAGCTCCACAGTTTTGACCTTTTTTCCTTTCACTTTCTGATTTCCAGGGGCAGTTTCTTCTCCTGAGACCTCCATGACAGAAATTAAAATGGAGGTGGAAGCAAAACTATGTCCCAAAAATGATATGCTGCCTCCAGAGCAGGCATTGCTAGTAGTCTTGCACATGAGATCCAGCATCGACAAGTGAAAAGTCCATAATTTACAGGGCAGAACGCGATAGTTCCCACCACCACCAGGTGTGTTCCAGCACACGGGTACACATGATCCTCACCCATACTGGGAACACCCCTGTATGGAGACGTGTGTGCATACAAACACCTCGTACACAAACGCATGTGGTTTATGGACATGTTTCAATGTACATAATTCTATGTGTTTGCACCTGTAACACATGCTTACACAGACACACACAAGGATTTCACCTGGTTGTAAGCATGGAGTGAGTCACAGCCAGCAGGTGTGTGCAAGGGAACCGGCAGTGTGTCTGTGTGAATGTCCATGAGCGTTAAATGCACATTTCTGGCCATTTAACGGGGCACACCCGGGTGAGTGCCTGTGTTAAAACTTGCTGTGTGATGTGTATGTGCCCTATGGAGCCACCATCCATCACATCCCAATGCAAACAGATGACACCTCTTAGGAGAAGGAATATTCCAAACTGCCGCAAAGGAAAACATCCCAGACTGCCACCCTCAGGAGTCCCATCACCACACAAAGGTGAAAAAAGAAATAAAGCCTAATTCATGACACTGTTCTAAAATCATGACCAAAATGATCTGCATGAAACACAGCGGTGGGTGAGTTCTCCTGCCCTTAAATTTACTTTTTTCCCCTCTTTTTTGTGCACAACCGCCACAAGCTGTAACCCACAGCTACCCCACGCCAGGTCCTGCTGCAGAGGGGACCTGCCAGGAGCAGCCCTCCAGCTGGCGTCCCGGGATCTCCCTGAGTTTGTACTACACATCAGGAAACCTGGATGCCAAAACCTAACTGAAAGCAAAAATTTCCCTTCCCAAAGTGCCTGGGCAAACTCACAGGGAAAGCTCCAGCAGCACCTTACCGGCTGAGTCAGTGGATGAGCCATCTCCTTGTGCTGGGTGCCCCATCTGCCGAGTTTAGCCACAGCTGAGATCTTCTGCTGGTAGACCCGGGGGGGGGGGGGGGGGAGGAAGAAAAAACCTTCCTGTAAGGATCCCAGAGCCAGAGAGAGCAAATCATAAAAGATACGGTGGGGGGTAGTAGAAAGGTCCAGCCCCAGCGACAAGGCATCAGTGCCACCAGCCACCAGCCCCCAGCCCTCGCCACAGCCGTTGCCTTTGCCAGAGCTGCAGCGCGATGTGGCTCCGCGTGAGCCTCACATCCCTCTGCATTGTCCCTCTCCAGCGTGAGCTCCAGCAGTCTCATTTCATGGGAGACATCTGGTTTGATTCAAAGGGAAGAAAGGGGCGAGGGGAGAACCGCGTGCTCACACACTCACCGCCCAGCCCGGCTGGCTGGGAGCTGGGGAGCGATTGTCAATGCCTCTTGTCAATGCTTCTTCCCTCCACGCTGAATCCTCATTTCAATGAGAAAGGCCAGCCCAGGGAGCAGGGCTGTCCCACGCCCCCCCCCCACCCCCACCCCCACCCCCAGCATTCCCAGTCTGCAGAAAGGGGCTTTGCTGGGGCACGGAGCCAAGGGTGGGGAGCTGAGCCCCAGCAGCCTCAGCAAGCCTCGCTGTGCCTGGAGCCACTACAAGGCCTTGGGGAGCTGGGGGGCTTCCCCTTCTTGTTTTCCATAATTTCCATAATGGTGGACATGCAGTATTGTCCCTCCAATGCTTGTGGCTGTGTCGGGGGTCTTCCCATTGCAAGACTGAAGTCCTCATGTTTGTGGGGAACCCTTTTGGAAGGCCGTGTCCTCCTGCACAAGGATGAAGCAGTGTGCTCCTTGTCCATGGGATGGGGTTCCTGCCCCATTGTCCCAACATTCAACCCGCTTACCCTGGTGCCCTGTTGGCTGTACCCAAGCAGTTCCATCCCGAGGTGTCCCTGCGAAGCCATCACTCATCCCAGGGATCCCTGTTGTCCCTATGGATCTCTGGATGGATCCCAACCCTGGACACATCAGCAGCACCCCTCATGAGTGGGCAACGACAGGTCCCCACACAAACCCTTCTTCACCCATGACCCCTCCACATGGTGGGTCCCCACATAGACCCCTTTCCGCTCATGACCCCTCCATGCTGGGTGCACCCCGTGGGTCCCCTCACAGACCCTTCTTTCCTGTGATCCTTCTGTGCCAGGTGTGTGCACAATGAGCCTCTCATGGAACCCAGAGTGGCTCCCCACGCAGCCCCTACACCCACCCGTTGCATGGTGGGTCCCCAGGGAGACTCCTCCACATGTGACACAGGGAATCCCACTGCAGCCCGCTCCACCTATTGCACAATGAGTCCCCCCATAGTCCCTTTCACCCATGGCATGGCTGATCCCTTTGCATCATCCTCCAGCCGTGTCACAGTGGCTTCCCATGCAGTCCCCTCCACCCGTTCCTTGCACGGCTGGTCCCCTCGCGCCTCCCTAACCCTGTCACAGCAGCTACCCCTCACCCCCATGTCACGGCATGTCCCTCTGCAGTCCCTCCACCGGTGATACGGTGGATCCTCCTGTCTCCCCCTCCACTGGTGGCACCGCGTGGTGCCCCTGCAGCCCCTACACTCGTGACACTGTGGGAGCCCTATATCCCCTCCACCCACTGCACAATGTGTGTCCCCACAGTAACCTCCCCTGCGTGTCCCAGGCGGTCCCGCACATCACGCTCCACCCATGTCACCGTGGGTGCCCGTGCGGTCTCTCCACTCGTGTCACGGTGGTCCCCTGTAGCCCCTTCACCGTGTCACAGCCGGTTGCCCCCACATCCCACATCCACCCGTGCCACCGTGGGTCCCCATATCCCCCTCCCCGTGTCACAGCGGGTCCCCCTCCCCATATCGCCTGCCCCCGCAACCTCCGGGCCCCGCCGCCCCGGTCCCGCCGCCCCGATCCCCGCCGCCGCGGGCGGGGGTGTGCCGCGGCCGGACTACATCCCCCATCAGCCCGCGGGCCGGGCCGCTCCCGCAGCGCCCAGCCGCCTTCAAACAAAAGAGTTTCCCCCCGCGGGGCCGCGCTCCGCTCCGCGCCCCCCGCACCCCCCGCACCCCCCGGCGGCGGCGGCCGGGGGCGGGGGCGTCGGCGGGGGGACCGCGGTGGAGGCGGCGGGCGCGGGGCTCGGGTTACACGGGAAAGGGGCTTGGCCAGGCGGGGGGCGGGGGGCGGAGGGTCCTTTTCTCTCTCTCGTTCTCTCCCTCTGCCTTTTTTTTTCCCTTCTCCCTCCCGAGCTCTTTGTGTCCCCCCTCCCCTCCTCTCGCCCCCCCCCCCCCCAGCCCCCAGCCCCCTCCCAAGCCTTTGTTAGCCATGCCTAGCCTGGTAGTCCCAGGGATAATGGAAAGGAACGGGGGTTTCGGCGATTTAGGCTGTTTCGGTGGGAGCGGCAAAGACAGAGCGCTGCTTGAGGATGACCGGGCGCTGCAGCTCGCCCTGGACCAGCTCTGCCTGCTGGGGCTAGGCGAGCCTTCCTCCTCCTCCTCCTCCTCGGCCGTGGTGCTGGTGGAGGACAGCAACAACAACAACAATAACCCGCCGCCGCCGCCGCCGCAGCAGCCCCCGCCGCCGCCGCCGCCGCCGCAGCAGCCGCCGCCACCGCCGCCGCCGCCGCCCCCGGCGGCCCCGAAGGGCTCGGCGGCGCCCAGCGCCGGGGCGGCGGAGCCCAAGTTGTGCGCGCTCTACAAGGAGGCCGAGCTGCGGCTCAAGAGCAGCTCCAACACCACCGAGTGCGTCCCGGTGCCCAGCTCCGAGCACGTGGCCGAGATCGTGGGACGGCAAGGTGAGCGCCGAGCCCCCGGTACCCCTCGGTGACACCCCCCCGGTGTCACCGGTCGCCAGCCTCGGGACACTCCCCCGCGGTCGGGGGGCCCCGCCGCCGCCCCCGCCGCTCCCTCCCGCCCATTGTTCGGGGCCGGGGCCGCACGGCCCCGCCGGGGACAAAGCCCGGGGCTCCCGGGCTCTGGGCGGGTGGCTGCGCTCCCGGCACGGCGGATTTTGGGAAGGGTGGGATGGGGGGTCTGTGGGAATGCTGCGGGGGCTTGTCTGACTGCCGGCACCGGAGCCCCACGCGCCGCTCCCCGGTTCTGCCAAAGAGCCGATCTCGACCGTGCTCTCCTTAAGAAAAAAAAAAAAAAAAAACTGGGAATAAGGCGGGGGAAGGGCGGGGGGTGCAGGGTGAGCCCGGCCCCGCGCCTCGGAGTCCCCCTTTGTTGGCCGCGCGGAGGGGGTGTGGTGCTGCCGGGCTCTGTCCGAGCGGCCGGTGAGCGGGTGGGAGCCGAGCTCCTCCGGCCGCCCCGGGGAGCGGCGGGACCCTGGAGCGGGACCCGCCGTCCCGCGTGGGTCCCCCCGCAGCCGCTGCCCGCGCGCCGCCACAGTGATGCTTTTGTTCTCCTCACGGCTCCGTTCGGAGCGAGGTGGAATGGAGGAGGGCTTTTAAAAAAAATACATATATCTATATATATCTATATATCTCCATACCACACCCACTCTTAAGTCACCCCTCGCCCACCCTCACCACTCCCGGGTGTGCGGTGCGGGGCCCCGCGCCACCCGTGGGCACTGCGGGAGCCGGGGCACGGCGCTGCCGAGAGAAGTTTTGTGCTACAGAGAAAAAAAAAAAAATAATAATAGTGCGGCTAAGTGTTCGGCTTTTTCTTTCTTTCTTTCTTTCTTTCTGAACAAGTAACTTGACGCTCTGGAAGTGCAATGGGCAGAGCCCGCGGCTCCATGGGCAGATGCTCCCCTGTGGGTTGGGATCGAAGGCCCCTGAGCAGGGGGTTTGTGGTGGGACCCGGGGGGTGATGACCCCCAGTGCCCCGAGAAGAGCTGAGGTGGGCGAGGGGAAGCCGTGAAGACAGGGACACAAATGGCTCCTTGCTGGGCATCTCTGACGCCAGGGCGTGCGGTTGGAACAATGGGGCCTGCAGAGGCTCTGCTTGCTCCCACCCGTGGAGCAAGGGTCCGGTTCCCACACTGGGATGGAGAGTGGGCAGGAGTCCTCATATGTGCTGACCTCCCCGAAACTTGGGGCATCTGCAGCCGAGGAAACAGCTCTGGCGCTGGTGTCCACACTGGGATGGGGGTCCCTAACTGGGGACCCGGGGAGATGGGCAGGAAGGGGTGAAGGTCTGGCCCAGGAGATCCCACTGGCCCGGATTCTGATCCTCCCTGTGCTGCCTTTACATTGCCAGGAGCGGAGTGCGGGCAGACACGGTGGGGCTTAGCACTGGGGGGTGTGAGGCCATAGAGACTCAGGCCCCCTTTGTTTAATAAAGTTGGGAAAGAGGATTCGGCAGGCGGAACCGAGGGGAAATGTGCTAGGGCTGTTATCTTCCAGGATCTCACTGCTGCCCCAGACTCCTGAGAAGGGGGTGTGTTCCGATGTGTTCAGAGCGCAGCACGTGCCTGTTGTGTCCAGAGCGATGGAGAGGAACGTGGAGACCTGGATTTTTTCCACCATTTTTTTTGTGTGTGAGTGTTTCCCACATCTGGGAAACTGGAATGTCACTGTGCTGGAGCTGTGGGGATGAGGCTGTGGCTGGACTCCTTTGGCTGGTGGGGCAGATGGTGTCGCCTGTGCCCCATCATGGAGGTGGGTGGGATGGATCCTGCGCTGGGGATTTGTGCAGCACAGACCCTTGTAGCTATGGCTCTTCACTCCAGCAGAGATCATGGCCCACACTTGTTTCTGAAGGCCTGTAGGAATGTCTCCACTGTCTCCAGTGCCTTGTTTTTGTGTAGAAAGCTAGTTTAAGAGGGTCTGGAGTTGGGTGTAGGGCTCCCAGAGCAATTGAATCCTGAACTCTCATGGATGCTTGACCAGGAATCCCAGAAACTGCGGATTGTCACCCCTTGGTAGTACTGCTCCCGTGGCAGATGGTTTTCTAGGAAAACAATTGTTTTTTGGGTACCTGTGAACAGGGTGATGAACATCTTGAAAAAGGAAGGGGGGAAAAAAGTAATAATGAAATAAAAATGATTTCCCAGCTTTACCTGGTAACAGGGTTTAGCTTTTTCTTCAACTTACTGTTTTCTGAAGAAACGCACTATCCCTTCAGATTATTTTATAATATTATCAACCGTGTATGAAAGTGTTCCTCACAGGCAGGCGTGGATATGAGAGGCCTGGATCTGGGCATAAGGGGCCCTGGTGCACACACTTGGCCATGGGAATTCCACCTGCCATCAGGCTACCCCTCACTTTGCCAAAGAAGTGAAAAGGCATTTAAGTGTAAATAAGGCTCAAGCCCGATATATTTTTACTGGAATGTGTGTAAGGGTGGTTTGTGAAGAGATGTAATTGTGGCAGAGGGGGTGGCTCCACTCCAAGCAAGAGATGCTGCAGGAACTCAACCTGAGCTTGGCAGCTCCTGCTTTCCCCAGGAGCTGCGAACGTGCCCTCGCGGAGCCAATCGCCTGCTGGAAACCCTGCTCTGGCTTGCGCTGGGGCTGGTTTGTGCGCTGAATTTGAGCAGCGTGTCTCCAGCAGCACAGCCACGAGCCGGCTGGGATGGGGGACTGGCTGGGATGAGATGGTGGGCTCTGGAAATGGGGATTGATGGGAACTGGCCGGACAGGCTCCTCCACCTGGTGCTCCAGGATCCATGGCAAAGAGCTGGGTGGCTGGGGGGATGTGCCAAGGGCTGCTTTGCAAACTGGAGGACAGGAAACTGGAAAAGGAAGAATGAGGGGATTAAGTCACAAGAATCCCTTTGACTGGTGCCTATGACCCCTGGGCATGGTTGGTAGTGACACCCCTTCCCTGGCTGGAGGTGGAGCCATGACCTCCATGCCTGTCCTGTTACTGTGAGGGTGAAGGAGCGCGGGTGAGTCTGTGCCCGAGTCAGGACTCCTGCAGGTCCTCCCCCCTTCCCCTGGCATGTGTGTGAACTCCACCTGTGCTGAGTTGGGTGATCGAACCTCCTGGCGTGTGCCATGCCTGGGCAGTGCTCCCTGGTTCTGGAGCCAGTCCAGGGTGCTTGGTGGCTCTTGTATTTCTCCTGCCAGCTCAGGTTGTAGGTGTCCTGCTTGCAATAGCCTGTCCATGACTGTGCTGGCTCTCACGGCCGTGCCCATGAAATTATAAAGACAAAGCACTGGAGGGGTTTGCAGTAGGTTTTTGAGGAGATGGTGTGACATCAAGGGATGTGAGTTCAGATGGGAGAGGTGCTGGGAGGAATGGAGAGTGTCTGAAGGGTTTTGGTTGTGCAGACTGTGAAATTAGAAAGGGGCAGAAATCCTCAGTCACTGCAGTGTCCAGGTTTTTCCCTAGAAGTGACCCGAGGTGGGTGTGGATCAGCCAGATCAAGATTCAAATCCAACTTTTCTGCCCGCTCCCACAGACAGACTGGGCTGCTGTTGGTGGAACCAGGGAAGAGGCCGCAGGGCACATTTACGGCCGGATGTGGTTAGGGAGACATGGTGCTCGTTCTTTGTGTGTCTGGTGTGTGCAGGTGTCGGGAAAAGGTGTGGGGTTGGTTTGGCTTCGTACTGTGCCCACTCCCAGATGAGACTTTCCCTGTAAGGATTTTTCGACTAAGGATTTTTGGTCCTTCTGAGGGTTCTTGGTCTCATCACAGTAATGGCATCCATTGTCACCTGTTCTCACAGACACCCTTTGATGCAGCACCTCCCAGCCTGCTCCAACCAGCCTATTGTCACCAGGAATGAGATTATGTGAGAGAGGATCTTAACATAAATTGCTCTTTCTTGGCAAGGTGAAGTCATATAACAAGAGGCCCCACTAAGCCCAGGTGATTGGGCTCTTTGTGTTGCTCCAAACATGCTCCAATGCTTTCAGCATTTAAAAATAGTCAAGGGAGGCCTTTTCCATTGAGGAAGTCTGATGATAGCAGCTCCCCCACCCACCCTGTGGAGGTGGATGTATGTACAGCATCCAGGAGCAGCAAGGGGGGGGCAGTCTTCTTGTCTCCCTGCTTCACGGGAATCTTGGAGCGAAAGCCACCCTATCTGATGGGGTCTGTACGCTGCTCTGGCAGCTCAGGATGGGCCTTAAAGGGAGAGAGAGATTGCAGTCGGTGTCGGGTTGTTATAAAGTGTTAATGAGAATTGGTCTGAATTTACACGAGGGAAAAGTGCGGAACTGGATCGACTTTGTGCTGTTTGAACTGGAGGTGGGAGGAGAAAATGGGTCCGGGAGAGAGACAAAGGGAATCTTCTAGGGAGACACGCACGCTCCCCCGCGCATCGGATCGGGCGGCTGGATGCCGCGCTGACCGAGTGAACCGCGCCGCAGCGCAGCCGCCCGGAATCTAGGGCAGTGGGAAAGCGTGCTGTCATTGGGTGGGGGCCCCCGCCTTTGTCTGGCAGCCCCCTCCCTGCGTCCCCCCGCCGCTCACCATGCCCCGCTTCCCCCGGCGCTGCCCGGCTCCGGCTCGGCTCCAGCGCCGCGCGTGTGCCGGGGCCGCGGCAGGATTGTGCCGTGCGGGGCACCGCGGGCACACCCACTCCGCGCCATGCATGGCTGGCGGGGCTGGGGGCTTCCACTTCCCAACTTTCCTCCGCCACACAAGGCAGTGGTTGTCTGTGCCACGGGGGCTGTTTCTGTTGGGTGTTTTGGTGGGCTTTTTTTTTTTTTTTTTTTCCCTTTTATTTTTGGTGGGATTTTTTTTGGTTTTTTGGGTTTTTTTATAAACAACTTTCATCACAATGAAAAAGCGTAAAATCGCCGCACTGGAGCAAGGCAGTCGCTGATTTTCCTGGCATGGTGTGTTGGGTGGTGTTTTTCCCCTTCTTGTAAACACAACTTGCATCATCAGGACAATAAGCCCTCGGTGCATTTAGTTGGTTGGTTGTGGTCCTTTTGTGTGCATTTGTGTTTTTTGACAACACTTTCATCAGGTTTTCAATGCAGCAAAACCTTACCCCACAGGCCGTCAGGAGGGTTTATTTGTGAGGTTCTTTGTGTGCTTGTCTTTTAACAAGGCTTTCATGTTAACGAGGAAAAGAATGCCCCACCTTACCCGAGGTAGCTGAGGGTTGTTTATTTTATGATCCTCTTCAATTTTATGACTATAATAGAAAAAAAGACCAAGTTCTAATTTGCCCTTAGACCCTCTTGCACCCCACTAGCACTGCCAGAACGGAGTGTGTGGAGTATTTACAGGTGTAATTTTTGCTGTGCAGTGTAATGGTGCTTTGGGATAAATGAGAAGAGGGCTAAAAAGCTTTTGTCTGCAGAGATTGTTTTATATCTGATGAAAGCAAGAAATATCGGGACCTGGAGTGATTTGTGGGGTGTGTTTTCCAAAATAAAACCACAACACAGTCAATGAAACAAAAAGATCCACCTTGGGGTTGGCTCCGGAGCTGTTTGCTGTAACTGCTACAGCTCCTCTGGTGCTTCCAGGGTCAGGGTCATGCTCCTGGGCTGGAGGTGCCAGTTGATGCCAGGTGGGAGTCTCTAGACTGCATCAGTAGCAGAATATACCTGTGCAGGATTTGGCCTTGTGGCAGCACCAAGGAGAAGGTCATCAGCAGGTCTAACTCTGAATTTACATACACCAAAGTGAAATTATTTGAGGGATCTACTCCACAGGCACAGCTGTGTGTGCCATTGCACTGTCCTGATGGCATTGTCACCCTGGTGATGTGCTGGGAACATCCATTCCATGCACTGATCCATCCTCTGCCCGCTGACGGAGCAGTGCCTGGGAGCTTTGGTGTAAACCCTGCCGAGGTCCTGTGAAAACACATTGGTTTGGGGCTGCTCAGAGTGAGAACATTTGGATGGGTTTGTGCCAAGGGAACAACAGTTAGATCAGATGCATCCAGCACCCTCATGTCCCTTGTGAGCAGCTGCCTTTGCTGGAGAGGTGAACCAAGCTCCTAGAGCCTTCTCTGTTAATTTTGATGGATTCATTGCCCTGATGCAGGAGTAAGTAGAGATGAGAAGGTGGCTGTGCATCCAGGTCTCCCCCTGACCCCCCTCATCCATCTTGGCAGTGTATAGACTCAATTTATTTATATGTTTTCAGCCAGAGATGGCTGCTCTGTGGATTAATTCCAGTTAACTGATTGGTCTGGGCACCAGAGGCTCTCCACTGCTCCAGGGTTTGGTCCTGTGTGGGAATGTTTGTGATGTACTCAGGTAATTTGCAAACACGTCTACTTTGAGTCAATTGGTAATCAGTGAAATTAAAGAGAAAAAAGGATGAGGGGAGGAACTGAGCTTACAGCCTCATTCATGAAATGCTTTGGGATCTGCATTATTGGCCAAAACCAGGATAATAAAAGGTAGGCTGTTGAAACACAATGAGAAAGGGCTTAATTCTCTGTTTAATATAAAAATCTAAATGGCAGGGGTCTTCCAGGGATCGACATACTGATGTCTGTGTGCTGCCATAATGAGGAGAACATACACCAAGTTATGTATTAGTACAGCTTTCATGGGTCCTTTTCTTCCCTTAGCTTCATTTTGACACCACCTGCTAGGCAATTCCCTCCCTTCCACCTCCCTTCCCTTTGAATAATCTCCCGAGTAAAATGCTTTGTTACATGGTGTTTTCAAATTTCGGTTATGCACGAGGAGAAAGTGTCAAAAAACACCCCATGCAGAACAAATTTTGTTTGGAGTAAGAACATCAGGGTGTGCTGCCCATCTGGCTGGGTTGTCATGGGCCACATCCTTATCCAGCTGTGCTCCATCAGAAAAAGGGTGATCTCAAAGAAAGCTCAGCCCCTTTTTAGCGTGCAAAGCAGAGTCAGGAATGGGGCTGAGATGGGCCCAGAGCCCTGGCACTAAGTGAGTAAATCGTGTTTAAGCCCAGCCTGGTTTTTGCTGATGTAAACCAGTGCAGTGCCCCTGGAAGTTATGGAGGTCTCTGTATTTGGGCTGTTGATGGTTTGGCCCTTCTCTGTACCACTTTAGAGCTGCTGGAGGTTGGGGCCTCTGAGCCCACTGGGCTGCTGGGCTTGCTGGAGTTGGTCTAATTTCCTAGGAGGTGATTTTCTCCTGTTTTTAAGCACAGGATTCCCATCTGTCTGTCTCCACAAAGCTGGCTTTCCCGTCTGCAGGCCTGCACAGAGACCCTCCCTCCTCCCCCCCTTCTCACACCACCGACTGCACCATGCGTCCTTTTGTCCGTTCCAGATCCTCCTTCCCCTCCCTCTTGCCGTCCTCTCTCCTTGCCCTTCTTCCTTTTGCTGTTTCGGGGTGTCTTGGCTTTGCCTCTACACACCTCACTCTCCTCCTCCCTTGAAGGGATCGGGGTGTGCCTCTCCCTCAATTTCCATCACCTTTGCTCCATCCCCAACTCCCTCCCACTCCTGCAGCTCATGTAACATGCTTACATTTGCCCTCATTCATGTGTATTCCTTGCCACTGCTCCCTTCCATCTGTCCCCAGCATGGAGCCCCCATCCTTTGTCACTGCTCTGCCTGCCTGACCCTCCCTGTCGGCTCCGTGATTGTTTCCTGTCGTGTCGGGCTCAGATCCCTCTCCCCCACACGCCGTCATTGTCCCACAGCTCAGAACAACGCAGAGCCCAATCCCAGCCATGCCACACGCCTGCCTGAGGTCTTTTCTGCACAGGAGAGCAAGCCTTGCACTCCAGAGGCAGAGCGCGGGTCACTGCGGAATTTGATGGAGCTCCTGCAGCCTGGGGTGATGCATGGGGAGGTATTTTCAGCTTGATGCTTGCCGTTAACACTCCTGTCTTTCCATGTGATGCTCCGGTGATATCCCTGGGGAAATGGTGGCATCTCGGTTAATCTTCCTAAGATGGAATCTCCCTCTTTGGAGAGAGCGGCACAGGAGTGGGGCAGGGAAATGTCTGCCAGCGGTGGGTCAGGGACAAGCCCACCCTGCCAAGGGGTGCCAGGGGGCATAGGTGACCTCTCATGGTTTTATCCGGTTCTCCTTGGGATGAACCTTTGTTACGGATTTTGCCTGCGTGGGTTTATCCTACAGTTGAGTTGTGCCTGGCTCCATGAAGTCCTGTCCTTTGAGTTTCCTGGGAATTAATAGCACACCACTGGGTGACCATTGGTCTACGTAGGCTGTTTGGAAACTTTATTCAACAAAGCATCACAAATGTACCTCATGGTGCAAACTGGGGAGTAACCCATGAGGTACACTGGATTTGGCAGCAGGTGGATTTGGTTTGGATTTGGGGATTTTCCCAGATCCTTCTTTGTGCCAGATGTGGCATTTCCATTTCCCAGGAACATGGAATTCCTGTTTCAGAGATGGGTTTAGCACAGCAGCACTGCGATGTGGAATGTTGAGAGGAAATTTTGCAGGAGCACAAGGCAGGAGACAGCTATTCCTGCTCCAGAAATGGGAAATGAGGCTCTGGAAGCTGAAGTAGCTCTGAAGAAGTGAAAGTCACACTGTGAGTCGACAGTGAAGTTCTGATTTACCAGGGCTGTCCCACGCTGCTGCCAAGACCCTCAGCGGGGCCGTGCATTCCTGGCTGTGCTGGGGGCCGTGTGTACCTGCGGGTGGCCAGGGCTGTGCCCGGTGCCGGTGCCGCGAGCGTGGCTGGCTGGGCTGAGCGTGCTTCACGCCGGGCACTGCTGGATGCAGAGGCTGCCGCGGCGCCTGCGAGCCCAGGGAGTCGTTCCTGTCAGCTGTAGTGGCACGAGGCTGTTTCCATCGCCACATGTCTGGGCTTCAGTTCTTGCCAGTGATACAGGGTGGTGGGGTCGCTGCATTCCAGTGAACGCCCTGATGTCGCCAGCCTGTGTCTCACAAGAGGAGCTGTGGATGAGTGGCAGCCCTCAGCTCCCAGCCTGAGAGATGCTGTTATTTATTAGGATGTGTATAAATAATAATGTTCCAGCCCAGGAGCTGAGGAATCTGCATTTTGTGGTTGCAGAGGCATCGTTTGCAAGTCCTTGTGTGTTGAAGTGTGATATCAGTGGAGTGTGTAGAGGAAAACCTGCTCGTGTCAGATAGTCTGAGGAAGTACAGGAGACTGTCTTTTCTGGGGAGAGAAGGTGGGGTAGGAGGTGCTGGGGGATCTCACAGAGGTCCCAGTGCTGTGTCCTCATCCTCTGGTTCTCTGAGCCCTGCGTCAGACACCCAGATCCTTGGGACACTGCATCAAAGTGCTCACTTTACTTCATCTGCCCTGGAGAATCGCAGGATTTAACATTTGTTTGGGATCTGAGCTCAGAGCATACCTCCTGCCGAGGAACCCCCAGCCTGTGCGGGAGATCAGCTTGATGCCAGGCTTCAGAAATGCCTTGGGGCACCAAGTGAGGCTTTTTGAGAGAGGGGTCTGAGGGACAGGACAGCAGCAAAGAGGTGTCCAGGAGTAGTTTAGAGAATTGTGCCACATCTGTTAAAAACACTTAGTTGCTTGATGGCATCCTGGTATCATCTGGGAACCTGGAACCAAACAGCTGGATCAAGACCCTCCAAAAGAATATTTGGAAGCCAAAACACACTGGAAAGTCTTTTGCCCTTTTTGGGAAAGCAGAAGGCTGTTTTCTGAGCTTTGAGGAGCTGAGGAATGGGTGTGGTGGGTTCTAGGAGTTAGGGAATGGGCTCAGTGGGCTCTGGGATGTGGACACTGGTATATAAAAACATCACTTGGCCAGTGATGCTGGGAGAGGGTCTGAGCACCTGAAGCAGGAGTCTTTGCACAGCCTGCTGTGGGGCTCACAGGAGGGGAGCCCTGCCAAATTTCTTGCTGTTTCAGCCCCCAAACAAATCCTGGCCTCCTGCTACCCCTGGCCATCTAGCTCTGCTGGCATTTCCATTCCTTCCAGTGAGGAGGTCCAAACTGCTGCATCTCTGCAACTCTGCTCCAAATTTGGCCCCCTCAAGTTCACCGCATTCACCCCAAAACCTCCTCACTAGTACCAAAATCTTTTGTCTCTCTGGAGTCACGGCAGGTGACTCCCCTTGGGAGCTAGCATAGGGTGGACAAGGCGTTCCACATTGGCCATCTGGGCTGTGCGACCAGCATCCCTCTGTTCTCTTATGACCTCCAGGCTGTCCCATGCATCAGCCCTGTCCCCAGAGCCCAAGAATGACCATTGTCTCTGGGGGGCCATCCTGTTGCTCTGGGGACAGGCCTCATCACAGAGACCACTGACACCTGGAGTGGATCCTCCATTACTCCGTGGTGTTGAGGTGTGTGGAAGAGAGATCTTAGGGATGACTGCTGAGGGAAGGCAGTTCAGGGGGAGGGTGTGGTGGGGTGCACCACCCAATGGTGATCCCCCATTCGGGGGGATGAGGGAGCATGGCACTCCTGAGGGAGGGAGTTTCTGGGAATGGTGAGGGTGGACCTCCCTCTGGCATTTCCCCTCAGGGTTAGGGGGACAGGGCCTTTCCCTTGTTCCATGTCCTGCGCAGTGGCTGCCAGGTGGCACAGGAGATTATGGCCACTCAGCCCACTGTCCTGCAGAGCAGGGCGAGCTGTGGGACAGCCTCATTAACTGCCGTGCCTTCTTCTCTCTCTCCCCAAGGCTGCAAGATCAAAGCCCTGCGGGCCAAGACCAACACCTACATCAAGACCCCAGTGCGGGGGGAGGAGCCGGTCTTCATGGTGACGGGGCGGCGGGAGGACGTGGCCATGGCCCGGCGGGAGATCATCTCGGCAGCTGAGCACTTCTCCATGATCAGGGCCTCCCGCAACAAGGCAGGCACCACCTTCGGCAGTGCGCCCACCCTGCCGGGGCAGGTCACCATCCGGGTGCGCGTGCCCTACCGCGTGGTGGGGCTGGTGGTGGGCCCCAAGGGAGCCACCATCAAGCGGATCCAGCAGCAGACCAACACCTACATCATCACGCCAAGCCGAGACCGGGACCCTGTCTTTGAGATCACCGGTGCACCGGGCAACGTGGAGCGTGCCCGGGAGGAGATTGAGACACACATTGCAGTGAGGACAGGCAAGATTCTGGAGTATAACAATGAGAATGACTTCCTCTCCAGCAGCCCTGACTCTGGCATGGAGAACCGCTACTCAGAGGCCTGGCGGGTCCACACGCCGGCGCCGGGCTGCAAGCCTCTCTCCACCTTCCGGCAGAACAGCCTGGGCTGCATCGGTGACTGCTCTGTTGACCCGGTCTATGAGACCCCCCGGCTGAATGACCAAAACGACTTCAATTATGGTTACCTCTTCCCCAACTACGGTGTGAACAAGCAGGATCTGTACTACGGGGTGCCGGAGTCAGGGGCCCCGATGTGGGCAGGGCAGGAGAACACCAACCCTGTCTCGGTGCTCTTCTCGAAGCAGCAGCGCTCCAGCAGCACAGGCACCATCCATCCCAATTCCCATCGCTCCCCATCCTCCTCCATCCCGGAGCCCAGCCTCTCTGGGCTGCCCAGGCGGTCACAAGGGGAGCCGCTCCAGGGGTTTTCCAAGCTGGGAACGCCCGCTGCTGCCCGGACGTCCGTCGCCAGCAGCCGCGAGTGCATGGTGTGCTTTGAGAGCGAGGTCACAGCCGCACTGGTGCCGTGCGGCCACAACCTCTTTTGCATGGAGTGTGCTGTGAGGATCTGCGAGAGGACTGATCCCGAGTGCCCCGTTTGCCACGCGGCAGCCACTCAGGCCATTAGAATATTTTCCTAAAGAGACAGAGCAGGGCATTGGGGGGGTGGGGGTAGGAAGGGAGAGTGGGGGGGGCCATGAGAGAAAAATGATGATGATAATAATAATGATAATAATAATAATAATAATAATGACATCTGAAGAACAAAAAATGAATGAAAGAATAAATTAATTTAAAGAAGAAGAAGAAGAAAAGAAATTATTTTACAAGCAATGTATGTTATTTTTTAAAAAAAAAAATAAGTGAATAATAAAATTAAAATGAATAGCAAAGCCAGAAATTTTGAAGGGCGAACAATGCTCCAGCCTGCAATGTCTTTTGCAAACCAAGTACTCAGAACGCACACTCGGATCTTGCAAGCAAAGCGGTTTAGTTCAGTTTTTTTTGGTGGTGAGATTGGGACTTCTTGGCGATGACCAAGCCAGGCCACCTGGATCAACTGGGGAGGGAGCAGGGATGCAGGGAGGGCCTTGGCAGCCTTTCTCCAGCCACCTTCAACCTTTGTCTTGGCCTGAAGCCCCCACTCCCCCCCCCCCAGGGTTGTTGGCCCAACTGGGAGCTCAGAAAGAAACAACAGAAAGAAAGGAAAACTGATGACAGGGATTTAGAAGAACAAGAAAGAAACCATCAACCTCTGGGAACCTGTTAGAACGAGGGCACAACTGTATTACCTCAAAGATTTAAACAAAAAAATCACAGCTAAAGAACTTTTATTGTTTTCCTTTTTTTCTAAAAAAAACCAAACAAAAACACAAAAAAAAAAATCAAAAGAAGAAGGTGAAGAAATATAAACGACGCCAGTGAAACTGAAGAAGGTTTGGAAGAACCTATTGGGATCACACCAGGCGACGAGCGTTTATTTTGTTACTCTGAGCCACCGTGGAGTCTGGAACTTTGTTCTTTTTTTTCCTTATCCAAGCAGGGATTTGTTCATCAGTCCAATCAGGAGTCACTAACAGGGTATTTCCAAAGCAGTCCTGAGTTCCCATCCGTGGGGGGAGTGCATCGACTTCCACATTTCCATAGGTCACTCTTCATTCTTTTCTCCAAGTGATGCCAGCTGCAGCTATACACACACACACACACACAGAGAACATTGTGCTTTTCTTTTCTTAAAAAATACACCTATTGCACCAAAACCTAAGAGAGACGATCATGCAATACAGGCAATGAGCCCATATGAAACCAACATGCATCCCAACAGAGAGCAAAAAACCCCTGAGTTTATAGATAATTTTGTTGTCGTCGTTTTTAAACTGGACCAAAACTTTTGTTACCCAAACCAAGTGGGGGGAAAAAAAAAACAAAAAAGAAGAAAAAGTATTTCTTTATGGACCAAAACCTCTTCAGCTGTCCTTTTCCTGGATCTTCCTGAGGTTGGCCACTTTTATATATTATATTTTTTTCAGAATGAAACAAAACAAAAAAATTTGCCTTGTTGAACATCCTTTAATAATTTCAAGACTCCTGGTTTTGTTAAATGAGATACTTTAAAACCATTGGGAAGTGGGAGACAATGGGCTTCAGATCTGGCTCCCATGCCAATGCATGCAAGGTGCAGGCCAGCACCTTCACTCCATCAGGTTTGTTCAGCTGGTCTGTGGATGCCAAAACGCTGTGATGGTAAAAATGTGTTGGATTGACCTATTGAGTACCAGTACACCCAGCTATGAATATATGTGTGTATATATATATATATAGGCACTTAATTAATCAAGCACCTATATATATATGTGTGTGTGTATATAAACCCATAATTTTTATCCCACTACCACCGCTTCCCCATTTCCCACCCCTCAACTTCTGCTCACAGATCCTGGACCCTGATTTAGAACTGAACCAACAAGTTTCACAACTTGGCAGAGACAGTTCTAACAGAAAAAAACAACAACAAAAAAAAAAAAACCCACAACCAAACAAACCCAAACAAAAAAATCACCTGAGATTTTTTATACCCTTCAGTTACAGGAGACTTTATTTTCATCGTAATAATGTTCCTGGGAACATCCTCTCTTCTGCTCAGTTTGCTTGCTCCCAGTTGCTGTCTGTGCCCTGGCACAGTGGGCTCAGGCCAGCCGTGGTCACCGACCGCAGTCACTGAAGGGGCTGAGCTCACTGTGCTGGGGCAGGTGGTGCTGGTGCTCTGAGCTGATAAATATCCACTTTTGATCTTGAGATACCGGTTGGAGGGTTTGAAATGATGGTGGGATGATGGGATGCCTCCACTGTTTTGCTTCAACAGTAATATATTCCGTAGGGGCAAGAGGTAGATTGGAGGGGTGGACAATGTTCCCAGGCTCTAGTAGATGCTGATGTTTTGGAAAAAGTAAAGACAAAAGTAACAATACTGTCCTAATGGGACACTGTCAGGCAGAATTGGTACTCCCCTCCTCCCCAAAGCTCTAAGAAATCCCTGGCTGTGTGGTTGTCCCGGTCCTGTGGCACAGCCGTTCACGGCAGGACCGGGTTGCGATGTGAGCACTTCCCTGGGGGAAGGTGCTGAGTTTTGGGCCCACTGGTGTGGGGGCTGTAGGGTGATAGAGGGCTGGGATGCTCTGGATGAACTCCCAGAGCCCTCATATCCCAGCACTGTCCTGAGGCACAGCCATCCCTCCCCGTGGCAGCATGGCCTCGGCAAAGGCTTTTGGAGCCCCGGCCAGCACTGGCCGCATCCTTCCTAAAACTGACCCAGTTCTCCTTCAAAATCTGGCCTCAGTTTGGTCCCAGTTGGGAAGCGAAGGGAAGGGAAGGGAAGGGAAGGGAAGGGAAGGGAAGGGAAGGGAAGGGAAGGGAAGGGAAGGGAAGGGAAGGGAGAGGGTGACATTATTCCTGTTCTCTGGGAACCTCTCTTCTCCTCTCCCCAGTGCCACCTTCTCCATCATGTCCTTCCCTCCCCACCCCAGGGTTGTATTCTATCCGTTCATTGCGCAAAATTCTCCCACTGATGTAGAGAGAGTGGTTGGAGCACAAGCTGGGGGGCGGGGGGCGGGCGGGGGGATCAACCACCCTTCAGAGGGGCGTTCAGAAATGTTCGTGTTGGTGCTGGAGGGGCTGAGCTGGAGGCGGCGGTGGCCGCAGCCCCGCGCCGCTGTGTTAGTGAGTGAGTAGTCGTTCTTGGCTGAGTGGAGTCTGTTCGTGGTAATGTGAGCAAGTTCTTGATCAATGTCTTTATTTGATGCCAGGTTGTGAAGAGGTGGGTGGGAGTGGGGAGGGGGGAAGGAGACCCCTGTGTTGGGGACCGGGGGTGGGGGGACCTGTTCTAGCACTGACTGTAGGGAGTGGGGAATGGGGAAGGTACAGAGGGCTCACCTCTGCTCTTTGTATCTCCTCCCTCACCTTAACACGCGGAAACGATGTAAAAGCCTCCTGCATGCTGAAAAACGTTAGAGAAAAAAAAACAAACCTCCATTCTTTTAAAGAAATAAAAGAAGGGGGGGAAAAAAAAAGAATCATGACCCAAACAAACGTCCAATGCTTGCTGTTGGGAACCGGAGTGGGGCTGTCCTGGGGGAGGCTGCCCCTCTCTGCAGATGATGTTCCTACTCAAGTCTCCAAGTTGGCCTTTAATAAAATCTTCATTTCCAATAACCTTTATATATATATATATATATATATACACATATATATATACATATACATATACATATACATATATATTAAAAAAAAAAGCTTGATGTAGCAGTTCTAGTTTAAAATGAATAGAAGTATTTCGGCCCCTATTTTATTTTGATTTTTCCCTGTCCCCTGCTTCCCACTGTACCCCCCACCGACTCCATATTTTGATGTAGCAACTTTGGAAGAAAGAAAAAACAGGCGCTGTAAATGCACCGAGAGCTACCTCTGCCTCGAGCGGGGGCTGCAGGGAACTCGGGGGGCTCGGGCCTCTCCCTGGCCCCATGGGGCACCCGGAGAGGGGCAGCCCGGGCCCTGCCTGTTGGCATCCATGGGGAGCCCGGTTGTGGGGCTTAAACAACAAATTTGCGTAATTTTTTTTCTCTTTTTAAATATATGTATATATATAAAAATCTTAAAAAAAAAAAAATAAAAACAAAAAACAAGAAAAATGCCCATGACCTTAACTATTTGCTCTGACTTGTATCTTCCTTGATAGGTGACTAAAAATGACATGTTGGTCTAATTCACCAGCAATAACGATAACTAAAGACAGCCCTCTCCTCCTGCACCCATCCCTTTTTTGCAGCGCCCACTGAGCCAGGTCCTTGCACTTCTCCCCTTCCCTCCCACCGCGAGGATGCCCTTGGTGACCCTTTCTTGCAGTGTGAACCAGCTGGACTGAACCTCTCTGGCTTCAGCTGCCCTCATGATCCTTCCCAGGCTTTTGGGATAACGCCTTCGGGGTGTTGAAGTGATGGGGACACCCCACTTGCCCCTCGGCTGGAGGGAGGCAGGTGGAACTGGGACCCGACACACCAAACCGGGTCTTCCTCCCTCCGGATTAGGAGCATCAAGACCCTTGTGGGAAGCCTGGTCCGTGAGACCTCCATCCTGCAAAGTCACGTCCCAGCAAGGCGGGGTGGGTTCCTGGGAGCAGTGGCAGGGCACGGGCAGCCCCCGAGGGGGGCCGGTGCCGGGGGGCGCCGCCGGTTTCCCCTCGGCCCGGCTGGGGAGTGGAGAGTTCCCCGGCCTTTGCATCAGCCCGTGGGGCCGGTGGAGCCAGGGTGGGGACCGAGGCGATCCGTGCCGTGCCGTGCCGTGTGAATGCCGGTGGCGGTGGTCTTTTGCGAGGCAGCGACACGAGGGCACAGGCAGTGGCACTGAGGACAGGTGCCCAAAGCCCGGGGCTGGGAGCAGCGAGCGCAGAGCTGCGCTGGAAGGTGCTGAGCTGCTGGCAGGACGTGCCCAGGTCCGGGCGGGATCAGCCCCGGGGGGGACGGAGGGGCTCCAAGCGTGGTGCCCGCCCAGTTCGGCGCTGGGATTTCCACAGGTGCTTTTGCCAAACCGCCGCCGATTTCGGTGCTGGCTGCAAACAAGGAGCGCGCCTTGGGGCTGCGCTGGCTTTGGGACTCATCCCGTGACCTTTCCTTGTGGATGTGACCTCCCGGGAGGAGCCGAGCCGTGTCGGGGCTGTGGGAGCGAGGGCTCCCCGGTCCCGGCACGGCGGGGAGATGCGACCGGGGCCGCGGGGTGTCGGGATAACGCGGCGTCGCCCAAAACTGCGTCCTCGGGCCGCCTTTGCGAACGGCTGCGGCGGGGACAGCGACTCCTGGGCAAGGGACGGTGCAGGGGAGCGGGTGACAAAACATAACAAAGGGAAACGGAGGGAAAAAGTAATACCATGCTGTGATATCATCCTCATCGACATGAAGTATATAGAGAATAGTGTGTATTATAATGCATAACAAAAGAAAGAAAAAAGAACCAAAATTGGATTTATAGTTAATGAGGAGATACTATAAAAATATCTTGTCCTAGCTCCCAATTGCAAAAGTATTTTTCAGCTGGAGGGATATCTATTATTTTTTTCTCTTTTCTTTCTTTCTTAAAAAAATAATAATCTTCATACATACAAAGGCTCAGACTGTTAATATTGTTAACCTCTGAAATCAAAATACTCCAACCTGTTTTGTTTGGTGTTCGAAGGGTTTATTTTGATGTATTTCCTGGTGTTTTTTAAAGAGAGAGAGAGGAGGGAAAAAAAGATTAAGATTTTAAAATTAGAACATTTCTTTATAATTTAATATTCTATTTTAATAAATGCATTTATTACATGTAAATGTAGCAAGGAACTGGGCTAATAAAAATACTTTTTATTAGGTAATTTATTATAAGAAAAAAGGATATTTTATTTTATGATAAAGTGATCCTTAAAAGTTTAGAAGGTTTAGAATATATGTAGGTTAAAAAATACATTTGTATCCAGAGTATTGCTTAAAAAGTGTTTTTAATATATGTTTCCTTTTTCGTGTGTGCGTGTGTGTATGTAAAGGTGATAGTTATGGTGCAGATAGCCCTTTCCACAAATAAGAAATTAACACAGTTGGATGTATTTAAACAAAAAACAAAACAAAAAAACCCCAAAAAAAGAAACAAAAAAAAAAAGAGAAGAAAAAGGTAATTAAAAGCAGAGAAGTAGAAGAGAAAAACCACTATAAACTCAAGCCCGTGCCCCCATCCTGTGGCTGCTCCATCTGGGAGTCCCCTTGGAAAGGGTCAAGGTCTGGATGGACTTTGGCTCGGGGCTGGCTCTGGGGCAGCTTTTGGATGGCATCACCCTGTGCTGGCCCAGGCAAGCCCTGGCCCTGCTGTGGCACAGCCCTTCCTGGGCACCCTGAGCATCCCAGAGTCCAACCCCACCCTGGCAGGTGCTGGGGAACAGAGTTTGCTCCTGCTGTGGTTCCCTGGGACAGGGGCTTGGGGAGAGCCGGGTGCTTGGAAGGCAAAGCTGGCACTGCCCACCTCCCTGCCCTCCACCTCCTTGTTGCCAGCACTGTCAGCCTGATCCCATCCCGGGGAGCCAGAGGAGTTTTGTCCTTCTTCTGGTTGCAGAGAGCCCAGTGTAATATGAGGATTTATGGTCTCTTCCGCAGCCTTGCCGGGCAGGACTGATGGCCACTAGTGGCGCAGACACCCGGCTGGACGTGCTCGTGGGGGGCTCTGGAGACCCGCAGGGTGGTCACTCTCAGTTGCCTCCCTTTAGGCTTTGGCTCCGTCTCTTTCTCTGCCGGGCAGGTTGCAGTGACAGGAGGGTTTGGTCCCAGTGTTTAGGCCAGGCGTGATCTTAAGAATATCCAAGGTCGTTCCTTTGGAGCTTGTGCCGGACCAGAGCTGTAGGCTTGTGGTGCTTTGACCAGCCAGGGGCTGAGCTTACACAGAGCTCCCGGCCGGCTCCAGCCCATCATAGGTGGGAACAGGTGTGCTTCCCCAAGCCAGTGTGGGCACAGCTTCTGCAAGACACCGATTGCAGGGACAGCCAGAGCAATGGGAGTGCCCCCGGCTGGGTTCCAAGCTTCCTTGAATCCATGAAAGCGCTTCAGCATGCGCTTGGCTCCGGCATATCCTGAAGTGTTTCACAGGATCTTGTCCCAGGAGCTGCTTTAGGGATGTGTTGAGCAGCCATGACCTCCTTGTGGGCTGGGGAGTGGGGGAAGTCTGTTCCCCTCACACCCCGAATGCAGCCCATGCCCGCTCCCCCTCCCAAAGCAGCAAGAAGACGGGGTGATGCTTCTGCTCTGTTGCCTTTCAAAGAAGCATTTTAAAATAAGATTTTTTTTTTCTGTTTGTTTTTAACCAAAAATGAGAAGAAAAAAAAAAAAAAAAGGTTTGCGTTGATGGGTATTAAAAAAATCTTAATAATAAACACTCAAATTTATTTCATATAATCCTAGAGTAAAGATTAAAAAAATTAACTAGTTCAAATAGTAGATGCTATCCATATTGTTTAATCTATAGTAGATCCAAGTGATCCCAGACAGAGCAGAATGTAAAATAAACTTGTGAACATGATCATTGTTAACTTCCCCAGGAATTCCATTGTTTTTTGGTACTATTTTTCTGAAGCAAACAAATAAATGACTGAAAGCCTAACAAAATAATGACCACCAATTGGTACCTTCTGTCAATCAAAGTCCTGAAGTTATTTTTATAGAGGGGAAAAAAAAAGACAAAAAAGGGATCTAATAATATGTATTTTTTTAAAAAGATACATTTGGGGGGTTATGTTGCTTTTTTAATAAAAAATAGACAGATTTGGCTAGTCGTGGAACAAAATAAGGAAGTTTTAGGCCATTAATTTTTTGCCTTATTCTGACTTCCAGCCTTGGGCTTGGAGCAGGAAATTGCAGAAAAATGTTCAAAATTGCTGTTACTTTCCTTGGGCTGTTCTTGGTTTTTGAACTTCTCCAAGCACCAAAGGTGTGGGAAGATCCTGGGACGGGCAGGTGGGACCATCCCAGGCTGGAAGGAGAAGGAAGATTGGGTGATCTCCCCTCTGTAAGGTGACAGACAGAGCTCAAAGGCAGCGAGGTGCCGGGCGGAGGCTCTGCCCTTGCACTGGGCAGTGTCAGGGCATTAGGGTTGGTTTGTTCCCTCTTTGTTTATTTTCTTCCTTTTTCTTGGTTCTCTGTCACCCCAGTTGCGTTGCACTGGGAGACGCCGTGCACCTCGGGATGAGCTCACTTGCTTACATGTGGCATCTTCCAGGAGATTTGGTTTGTTGGGTATTTGCTTAGCTTCCAAACATCAGTTTTGAGCATTGGAGCTGCGGGTGAGATGTTTGGAAAAGCCCCTGCTGGCCCGAGAGAGCCTTCTTGCAGCTGTGATGGGCCATAACATCCCTGGTCCCACAGTCTTGCTTCCCAACAGCTGCCCTGACACTGTCCTGCTCAGGGGACAGTGACACTCATGGCACATGCCTGGTTTCTGGCTGCAGGAGCATGGAGGAGGCTGAAGGCCGTTCTTAGCCAGCACAGTGTGTTGTGCTCTGGATGGATCCTGAGTCCCTACAGTGCCAAGAGTGGGAGCAAGGGCTCCTCGAGCCAGCAGCACGCAGGGGGTACTGTGATGGCAGACCCACTCTGAGCACTGCAGGGCAGGACAAGACAGCACTGGCACCAGTAGCAGGACATGGCCCATGCCGCTGTCAGTAGTTCCATTCATTCCAGAGACAGGCCAGCACTTCTTGTCTGGATGATGATGATGTTTTTCACTGCACCAAAATCTCTGCTTAAAGGAGAGAACTCAGAAATAAACATCCAAGAGGCAACGTTGTCATTAGCAAAGCCGAGTGCCACAAAGAAAACACCCTTGCAAGTTGGTTCCCTTTGGGTTTAGCCTTTGCTCCTCTCTGTGTTGTGGCTCAGCTGTAGCAAACCCACGGATCTCCTGCAGCTTGGGAGCATCCACACAGATGCCTTCAAGAAGTGCAGTGGCTGCCCCTTGCTCCCTGACGGTGCCTGCTTTGGAGGGCTGGAGTAGCCTTTACCAGCATTCATCACTCAGCAAAGCCATGCAATAGGTCAGGACAGGAATGAAGACAGTTGTCATTCAGTTTCTGCATATAAATAGCACTGTGAATCTGAGATCCCTCCCCAGGACCCTCCTGGCACACTGGGGTGTTTTGAGAAGCAGGGCACAACGTCTCCTGCACTTTCGGGGGGGTTCATGCTGGGTGGAATCAAGCGCCTGGTCCTTCCCTGCCGGGGTGGCGAGGTGACCTGTTTGCTCTTTCAGTTTTGTTTTACCTCATTTTTTTTATTTGATACTTGAAGAAGCGTCAGTGGTGGACATTGTACAGTGGTGCCCTGGACTGGAGAGTGGATGCACTTTATTGTCACTTGTGTACAGATGGTGGTTCCCATCCCACCTCTGCCGAGCCCCAGCAAGGTGTCCCTGGTGGCAGCAGAGCCAGCGTGGGCTGGTTCTTCCAAAACCCTTTCTAGGATGTTAGGGAGGAATCTCTGTGTTTTAGTGTGGGTTTTCACATCCTGTAGAAACTTGAAGTCATGTTCTGCTGTCGGTTGACCCAGTGAAAAATTCAGCTGGAATTGTGCTGGGCAGACTTTGGTTTGCCTGTACCGTGCCCGCAGAGGTTGGGCAGCTCCTGCCTCCCTCCCGTGTGACTCCCCCATTCCAGTGGGTTACTCTACTGGAATCTGGAGTCACTGCAGCCCTGGCAGGCTGCGGCATCCCCTCTGGACCTGCTCCAGCGTTGCTTCAGGGCTGCTAATGGAGCAAATTGAAAGTCACCCCCAGTAAAGTGACACTAATGTAAAATCTGGAGTAGTTCCACTACTCTCTGTGTGAAAATGAATTCCCCCTCCAATAGTGGCACTGGGTTGCTGACAGCAGGATGTGCTTTCTGGGCTTATGATGATGCTCTTGAAACAACTTGCAGAGAAATGGAGCGGTGAGACATAGCAGTGTGGTGTGGCTGTTGAGATCTGCTCTTGGCTCCCAGGAGCTGGGACACAAGACATGGTCACAGGCTGTTTAGCTTATCTGTGAAACTTTAAGCATTCTTTTTTCCTTTTAATGAATTCTCTTCAAGATAATCATTTTTTTAAAAAGGGTAAAAAAAGGACCAGGGGCTAGATCCTGTTTTGCAGTATGGGGTTTGCTCCTGAGTTAGAAAGCAGTGTTAAGCAAACATGAAAGGCAATGGGCAAGAGGGCTAGCGGATCCCAGACTGGAAGGTCTGGCAACTGTTGCAGAGCCAGCTCTGATCCCAGCCCCAGGCAAGCCAAGGACATCCCCAGAGATGCCCAGAGCAGCCCCCGGGCATCCAACTTCGAAGTTGGGAGCCTGTGGGGCTGCAGAGGACTTCCTCCGGCTCTGCCCTGGTATCAAAGAGATCCAGGCTCCAGCTTGCTGCCGTTGGGACTCTGGCAGGCCAGCTCCAATGGGATTTCTCACATGAGACAAGCTAAAATGAAACCCAAGCCACGGGATGCCCGGAGCAGCTGATCTCACTGATACTCACCAGGGCAGCACAGCCCTCCCCAGCCCTTCATGCTTTGCTTGCACAGCATCATGTGTGCTTCCTCTCATCCTCACTTCGGACTAATGTACAAGTTTGTGTGTATCCGCTTTCCCTTGGGTCTGGGCGCCGTTGCACGGTCCTGCTTCACGGTACTCCCACCTTGTGCTGAGCCAGCTGGCCACCGAGTTGCCTGGCCCCTGCTGGCCGTGGCGACTGTGTGGCCCTTCCATTCAAAGTCCATTCCCTATTATTTTGTGTTGGCTTTTTTTTTTTCTCTTTTCTTTTAACATCATAGGAAACCTGTAGTCGGGATTGTTACTATTGGAAACCGATCACATGTTCCATCCAGGTATTTTCATCTCTCTGGCATTACGCAAAAATAAAGGCCTGAGAGAGAGATATAACCGAACATAGAAGTAGAGTTAGGCTTGTTGTCTGAGTTTTGAGGCGTATAGCATAATGGGAGAAGGAAAAAAATTAAAACAAAATAAAATTAAAATAATGATGTTGCACAACTTGTAGAAAACAAAGAAGGGAAAGGGTTAATGTATTAAATGTGCTAAATTACATTAAGAACTTAATTTTATTAAAGTATTATTACTTAAGAAACCTGGTATCTGCTCTTGGTTTGTGTCTGTTCACAGTTCAGGAAGGGCCAGGAGCAGTGGTTGGGAACAAGGCCCTGCTGGGCTGAGTTCCAGGGCAGTGGGGCTGGACCTCCCTCTGTCACCCCTCCTGTGCCTCCCACCAGTCCCATGCTCTTGGCAGCACTTCTTGGGGTTCATTATAGCAGTTGAGAGATGATGAGCCTCCTGAGGCAGCTGCTTCTCCCAGTGCTGGTGCTAGCAGGTCCCACGTCCATGAGCCACCCTGTGCCACATTTCACCCCTCCCACTCCTTCATCCCAGCAGAAAGCATCTGAAAACTGGAAAGCCTGGAACAAAACTGAGTTGCCCAGCCCAAGAGTGTCTCCATGAGTCTAAATGAACTCATCATCCCGTGTGTCCATGCCAGTGCCTGGCTGATGGCAGGTCCAATAGCAGGGAGGCCCAAGGGACACTTGGCTCAGCCCTGTCCCTTTGTGGAGCAGCATCCATCCCCCACGTGCCCACCTCTACGGCCGGCGGGGCTGACATCACCTCTTGGCATCATGTTTTGGTGTGGGCAGATGGTGTGGGAGGAGGTGGTGCTTGGCAGCTCCAGCTGGTCTGCATGTTGCCAGGGCTTTGCCAGGTGAGAGGGGCATGGGGTAAAGTGCAGCCTGTGGGGCAGTGGCCACCATTTACCTGGGGACAGCCCCCAGCTGTAGCCAGACCCAGGGTATGACAGAGGATGAGTCTGGCCCGCTCAGGGATGAGGCTGCCTCTGGAGGGGGCAGTGCCATGGTGTAGCGACACAGTGCCAGGGGGCTGGAGCCAAGGTTAAGGTGCTGCCAGGGCTCGGGTGGCTGCACAATGGGTGGATAAAAAGGGGCACCCATATGGTGCAGCCACTTCTGTGCCCCGTTTCTGCATCCCCTGCACTGCCCCTGTACCAGCTGCAGGATCCCACCTGTTCTTCTAATCCTGAATCTCAAGCTCTCCCCTCCGGCCTCCCAGCAGGACACCCCCTTGCCCAGGCTTCAATCATACCTTCCTCCCAAACCTCCTCCTCCTCACCCTTCATTGCCTGTGGATACTTCCCAGCTGCCCCATGTGAGACTGGCACTGATCTTGCCTGAAGGAAAGACCTGGCGAAGGGAGAAAAGGCTTCAACAGCAGCTTTATTTGGGGATTTTGCCTCAATTTCTATTCCATTGAGAAATCATGCCCCAAGGGGAAACCCTGTCCCGGATCCTACTGGCACAGCCAAATGAGATGCAGAGACTGGGGGCAGCTGTGGAGAGAAAGGGAACCCCCAAAACCCCACATTGTGACAGGGGCCACACTCCCAGTACTGGCTCAATGGCGCAGGGTTTCCCATCTCTCTTGATTGACACCTGCCAATCACCCCTGACAGCAGCACAAGGCTCAGCACAATCTGTCCCAGCATCTTGGATGATGCCCACCCTGGGGGGTGGCCGCTGTCCCCCAGGCAGGGAATAAGACCACTGTCATCCCACTGGTATAGCAGACACTCCATCCAGTGGTGGCAGTGTCCCCAGGCTGGGCCAGGCAGCCGCCAGCCACAGTGGCCAAACACTCAAGCAGGGAAGGGCCAAGCCTTGCCAGGGAGTCCTTGCAGCTAGAGCCGAGGGGTCCCCAGTGCTGACACTGGCTCCCACACAGGGAGCTGTGCAGAAGGACAATGTGCCCACCCTCAGCACCTCATCCCCACCCTCACCCTCAGCCCCCAAATCCCTGGTCCCCCTTTGTCGCTTCCTTGGGGCTTCCCAAAGGCCAAGGCTCTCCAGCTTCTGCTCCCATCTTTCCATGGAAGAGTCACAGCTTTTCCCTTTGCTGGGGTCATGCCACAGGGAGTGGGTCACAACACCAAAACAGTGTCACCCCCATTTCCCACCGTGGATGGCCCCAGCAGCACTCAGAGGCACTCCCAGCTCTCAGTGCCGCAGGGACAGGGCTGGGCACTACCAGCCACATCACTGCTGGTTTCACCAGGCAGGAGAAAGATGCACTCAGTGTCCCCCTCCACACCCATCCCACGTGGCTGCACACAGGCCATCACCAAACTCACCATGTTTGGGCTTGTTCAGTGCCACCCAGCCACCCAGCAACTGTGCCTGCAGGGCTAAAGGGAGCAGGGACACGGGATGGTATGCCCCCAACCTCGGGGAGAGAGGGGAGATACCCTGATGCTTTCGCCGCCCTGTATTTGTTGGTCCTACATAAACACAGGCAGAGCAGCATACAGGCAGGATGATGGTGCACACAAAAGCAGCCGACAGCCTGCACTGCTCAGGGAGCTGCAGTGGGCAGAGGTAGAGGGTGAGACTATGATGCCACCATGTGCTGGGTGGTGGGGGGGGTCAAGGCGGGGGCATCCCAGGAGCTCAGATGTTCTGGCAGCAGGGTGCCTGCCGGCCCTCGTGCTGCGTGGGCAGCACTTGGATGGGCTCAATGGTGGTAGAGGGGCCAAACTCTGGCTCCGGCTGCCCAGTGATCTGCCTCTGGGACACGATGTGGTAGATCTCTGCCAGCAGAGAGAGAGGAAGTGAAAAATTTGTTTAGGTAAGTATTTCAGTGGGGGATCTGCTCCCTCCACAAACACACAGCTGCAAATACCCACCTCTCCTTATGCAGGGGAGCAGAATTCCAACCCAGATCCCACACAGTACAATCGGGCCCCCAGCAGTGTCCTGAGAAGACACAACGTCCAAAGCCATCTCTGTTCCTGTCCCTCCCTTTCCTGGTTGCTCTTTACCTGAGAGGATGTTGTGGAAGGCTGTCTCCACATTGGTGGAATCCAGAGCAGACGTCTCAAGGAAGGACAGCCCGTTCTTCTCTGCAAGAACAGCGTGAGCTCACGTAAGTGCCATGAATTCCAGCTAGATGGGATACGACTGGACAGGATGGGGGAAGATACCTGCAAAGCTCCTGGCCTCATCGGTGGGCACAGCCCGCAGGTGCCGCAGGTCACTCTTGTTGCCCACCAGCATGATGACAATGTTGGCATCAGCGTGGTCCTGCAGCTCCTTCAGCCAGCGCTCCGCATTCTCATACGTCAGGTACTTGGCAATGTCATAGACGAGCAGAGCTCCCACTGCCCCCCGGTAGTACCTGGGGGTGAGTGAGGGGACAGGGTCACAGCAGGGCCGCAGGCAAGCACCACAGGTTGAGAGCAAGGAAACTCACGCTGAGGTGATGGCCCGGTACCGCTCCTGCCCGGCTGTGTCCCAGATCTGAGCCTTCACCGTCTTGTTGTCCACCTGGATGCTCCTCGTGGCAAACTCCACCCCGATGGTACTCTTGCTCTCCAGGCTGAACTCATTGCGGGTGAAGCGTGAGAGCAGGTTGCTCTTCCCCACCCCTGAGTCCCCAATGAGCACAACTGGGGGGCACAAATACAGTGTCAGCTCCCCCAGCCACCCAGGAAAGCCACCCACCCCACAGCCTGCCAGGGATGGGAATCTCCCCATCTGCCCCCCCATCCAGACCCCATCTCATCCAGGAGAAGCTGACAGGTGAGGGGTGAAGCAGAGCAGGACCAGCTGCCTCCACCCCTCCTAGCGGCATCACTGCTGCCTATAAATACCCCTTGAGAAAATCCCTGCCATCACTGGGAATTTGCCAGAAGTTTCTGTCCCTGGGGATGGGAAAACACCATATGCACTGATGTACCCAAAATGGCCAGAAAACCAGGGTCAGGACCTGTGCAGGGAGAGCCAGGCCAGAGGCCAGGCAGAGCTGGGGCTCTTCTTGCTCACCAATCCTGAAGGCACCCTGGAGGACTTAAAGACATGGTTTGAAAGGAAGCATCCTCCTCTGCTGTTGCTGGACCAGCCCACGAGCTGGGAAGTTCCTGGGTGTGGGTTAAATGCATTTTCTGCCTGTCCCAGATCTGGCTGGTTCCTGTAAAACCTGGTGAAACAGGCTCTGGGGAGCTTTATCACATACCTCCCCTGTCAAGTTTGTTGAGTTTATGACTCAACAGGTTTTAGGTTTTATTTTTTAAGTTATTTTTAATTCCCTCACTGCCAATCCTGTTCATTCTCCATGTGTACTCAGACACTTCACTTCACCCACCTGTGGGACATGTCTCCCCACCAGGGTTGGACAACAGCAGGGCTGAGGTCACAACCATCCAGTGACCACGGTGGGGAGGACACAGGAACAACAGTACCAGCCAGAGGCCACTGGGATGCCACACACTGCAGGAGCCTCAGCAAGGCAAAATGACACTCAGTCAAGGCTCAGCAGCTACCATCCCGCAAGGATGTTGCTCCATGTCCTGAATAAGCCCTTCCCACCAGCTCCAGCTCGTAGACATGGCTTCTCTGCATGGTGCAAAGCCTGCAACAGTGCAGCCACCCCGTTGACAAAACCCTCAGTGTAGAGCAGACAGCAAACAGCCTGGCACCAGGAAGCCCAGCAGTAAGTGGAACACCTCACTAGAAGCTGGATGGCACCTGGAGCATTGCTGGCTATGGCTGTGCCAGGATAGCCAGCAAATGAGGGAAGGGTGGCTTCTCCATGGCATCACAGTATGGTTTGGGTGGATGGGACCACAAAGCCCATCTTGTTCCACCCCTTGGTTCACTAGACCACATTGCTCCAAGCCCCATACAACCTGGCCTTGAACACTTCCAGCGATGGGGCAGCCACAGCTTCTCTGGGCACCCTGTGTCAGAGCCTCACCATCCTCACAGCCAAGAATCCTTTCCCAATATGCCATCTAACCCTGCCCTCTGGCAGTGGGAAGCCATTTCCCGTTGTCTTGTCCCTTTAGGCCCTTGTCCAAAGTCCCTCTTCAGCTCCCTTGCGAGCCCCTTTAGGCATTGGAAGGGGCTCTGTGGTTTCCCCAGAGACTTTTATTCGACAGGCTGAATATCCCCAGCTCTCCCAGCCTGGCTCCAGCATTTGGAGCATCTCTGTGGCCTCCTCAATTTCTTTCCTCCATATCTTTGCTGTGCTGAGAGGCCCTTGAGCTAGAGGCAGCTCTGCAGGGGGGTCTCACCAAAGTGGAGCAGAGGGGCAGTATCACCCCCCCTCCGTCCCCCCGCTTTGCCTGGCTGCTGGGGAGACTTCTCAGCTGCTGCCCACTGCACGGAGGTCTGAGAGAACTATAACAGCCTGGACTACCCTGGACAAGACAGTAGGAAATGGAGGCCAGTGGCAAGCCAGGTTCATTACCACTTTCCCAGCTTCAAAGTTTTGATCTCAGCTTGGTTTTATACCAACAAGAGGAAATCGCTGCTTCCCCAGTTCAACTGCCACAGTCCCCATCCTGGCAGTGCCAAACTCCATGGTAGGCTCCAGAGGGCTTTGGACCACACCAGGGATGCAGGGTGGGTGGTGCAGGGTCCTGCAGCATGTGGGGGTGATGAAACCCACGTCCCTGAGCTTGAATGGCTTGAGGAGCTGGAGCAGCATACCCTACCCCAGGCACAAAAGCATTTGACACATTCTGTCCTCACTGAACATCCTTGCCACACCATGTCCCACTGCAGGGATGGAAACAGTCTGGAGCTCCACACAGGGCCCCAAGGAAGGGTTGCAGGAGCAGCCACGCCCAGAGCTGTTCCTCAGCCATACTGAGCCCCTCCAGCAGCATCGGGGCCTTGCACAGCTGGAACGCGCATTGTGCTTTGCAACAACTGATGCTCCCATTTCAGTGTAACTCGGGTTAATGCTGCTTCCAGCTGTGACAACCTCCCTTTTCTCAAGGAGGTGGCTGGGCTTGCAGAGCTGTTGGACTCTGGGAGCACTAGCCCAGCTCCATGCCCTTGGACACTGCATTTCCCTTTGACTTTGCTCTGGCTTTGGAAGGGATGAGCTGCCCTAGCACTGAAAATTGAGTTCTCTAGAACTCCAGAGACCACCATGAGACCCAGGAGGGGAATGAAGAGCCTATGTGAGCTGATCCCAGCCCTGGCTCCTGTAGGATGACAGGGGGTGGACAGACACAGGAGGACCATGTGCCAAAGCCTCCTCAGAGCCACACAGCTGGCACAGCACCGGGTGGGAAGTGCAGAACAAAGCAGCTGGGAGAGCTCCTGCCTGGGCATCATACTTGAGGCATCACTCAGTAGCAGGGTTTCTCTCTCACCAGGTCCCAGACTAACTCCAGGGAGGAAGATTTTCCTGGCCAGTGGCCAGGGGAGGTATGCAAAGAACCAGGGGCCACCAGCACGTTGCTGGCAGGAATTACGTCTTGTTGGTGGCTAGAATTACTCGGGGCCTTGGGGGCAGGCCTGTGTGGGTAGGCTGACTCACAGCCACCCACTGCTGAGCTCACACCCTGGATTTTATGGCTCAGGAGGTTGTGGCATTGCCAAGATGTCCCTTTGCTTCGCCAGCACCTGCTTTGGCCACAGCAGACCACAGGGAAGCCTGGCATACACAGGGATGGGGGTGCTTCATGGGGATGCTGGGCTCCCACAGACAAAAACACCAACTTTGTGCCTCCAGGAGCCTGTCCCTGTCTCCTACCCGCCCCGTGCACAGCAGTGAGGTCAGAGCATGACCAGCACCAGGAAGGACAAGCCCAGATCCCTGGATCTTCTCCTCCACTGCAGCTGGGGACCAGCGCGGCTTTCTCTCGTGGGGTTGATTACTCAGCTCCCAGATGTGCTCCCCTCACCCAGTGCCACAGAGCAGAGCACCCATGGGTGCTCAGGGGCCAACACGGCACCCCCAGAGTCCCACGGACCAGCCTTCCCCATCACCCCCGGGACCAGCACCCTGCCATCGCCACAGCCACGGCTCCAGGACGCTGTGGGCTCCAGCCTGCTCCCGCAGCAGTAAAGAGCACGGGGACCACAGACCATCGCACCAGCTCCAGCAAACCCTCCGACCACGGTAGCACTTCAACCCCAGCCTCACCAGTATCCACCCTCCTTCCCAGCACGGTGGAACACCACAACAAGCCCCGCTCCTGCCCCGTCGCGAGAAGCGAGTGTTATACCCCAGAACGCGCCCCAGGTCCCAGCCCACGCCGAGGGTGCTGCGTGGGCCAGCCCTGACGGCAGCAGGCTGAGGCCGGGCACAGGCACGCTCATTGCAGGCACGGCCAGCGCAGGCCGGGCAGCAGACCCACCTTTGAAGAGATAATCGTACTCATCGTCCTTGCCCCGCATCTCGCCCAGCACCACAGCCCTACCCGCACTGAGCCGACTGGGATTTCCGGGCCTTATCCAGCCCTGGCAGGGGCTGTCCCCCACCAGCCATTGGTGGCCACAGCCTTTCCTGCTCCGCACTCATTGGCGGCCGGGGCTGCCCGTCAGCACTCAGGTGTGTTCACCTAGGCCAGGTAAGGGGGCAGGGATGCTGCACGGCAGCAGGGACAAGCCACCGCCTGTGTGTGCTGTGATGGGACAGTGATGGGGACAGTGATGGCCACGCGCTCCACGCAGAGCCGTAGGTGTGACGTGCAGCTGGGCTGGCACGTCTGTCGCGGTGCAAAGGGAAAGCGAGTGAAGACACGGAGAATCCAGAGGGAATTATCCCGTTTCCAAAGGGGTTTCAGATAACTAGCAGAGGCTGCGTCACAGTTTGATAAAGTTCAAACAGGGTATCTAAACTGGGAAAGGCTGCACGGGGAAGGGGCACAGGGGGAGCATGGCTTTAGGGTGGGAGGGGGTGCAGGATGAGCCTAGCCTCAGGGTGGGAGGGAGTGCAGGAGGGCCATGGTATCGGGGTAGGAGGGGGCACAGGGGAGCCGTGGCATCCAGCTGGGCTGCTTTGGAGGCCATGATCTTCAGCACATTATGAAGGTGGGGATCCAGGGCGTTGACCACAAACACGCAGGAATTCCGGCTCAGTAAACCTGCATTTCACAAGTCCTTTAATGACTGTGTCACACCCGTGCTGGACACAGAGCTGCTCCTGGCCCCATGGCACTGGGCCCTGCGCCAAGCCCTGTCCCTCCATGCAGACAGCAGGCACCTTTGCTTGGTCCTGTTGCCGCATGTGTCCCATGTCTAGGGATGGGACAGATGTTTAGGGATGAGACAGCCAAGGGCTGAGTGCTGCCACCCCACACCGTAGGGCTTGGCTCAACTCCAGAGCAGTCCCTGGTGGGACAGACACCTGTTGGTCAGCCACATCCTCAGTGCATGGCACAGGGTGGCGCTACTGGAGAAACCCCAGGGCCAGAGGCAATCAGAGAGGCTCCTGTTGCTGGCATGATCCTGCCCAGAACCACTCGGCTTCTTCCCCAAAGGTGCCTCAGGGGTGTCCCGGTCCTTTTGCCCTGCAGCTCCAGAAGGGCTGATATGGTGCGTGACAGTGGTGATGCTAATCAGGGCCCAGCAAAAATGAAACAGAGAGAAGAGCTCCTGGAACTGGTGCTTCTCACTGTTTATGGCAGAATTTGGCCCCTGTCCAGGCTGCTGGCCCCACTGCACCAGGACAGGGGTGGCAGTGCAGGCAGGGTGACAATAGCCTGTGCTGGTGGCCACCGGTGTGTCCCAGGGCTGTGGGGTTCCCCAGGGACTTCCCGGGAAGCCTGGCGGGCTCAGAGGGCCACGCAGCATGGGCGCCTCTCTGCCTGCGCTGGGGCCGTGCTTGCAGGGTTCTCGCTGGCAAGTGACACCGTGTTGCTCTGGCTGCTCCTCTGCTTCTGCTTCTGCACTTTGTAGAAGATTTCTGCCAAAGAAAAAGTATGTCAGCCAAGGACCCCTGGGGACGCAGGGACAGCTTCAAGCCTGCAGCCCCCACTGCTCACCCGCAGCTCAGCACACCGGTGGCTCTCCTTCCCCTCTATGCAGCAGAGGGGTGATTGGAGCGGTGACAAGGGAGCAGCTCCCACAGGTTGCATCTCTACGGCGCTTGGGGAACACCCTGTGCTTGGGCAATTTCCTCTTGCCCAACCTGGGATTAGTGCTTCACCCTGTGCTGGGGCTGCCAGCTCACTGGGCCAGGCTGGTTCAGCACAGCACTGCACAGCATGGCATGGAATAGCACCACATGGTTTGGCATGGCTCAGCATAGCATGGCACACCTCACTGCCCAGATGCTGCTGGCTGCCATTCCTGGAGGGCTGCTCTTGGACTCCATCCCTGGCCCCCCAGGTCCCCACAGCCGGTTTGGCAGGATGCTGGAGACACCAAGTCATGAGCCCAGGACAACAGGAAGGAGACTGGAGATTATGGGGGAGAAGCATCCCTGGGACTTCAGGGATGTCCAGAGGCCATGAGAACAAAGCTTCGGGTGTGGGGTGTGAAACGCCCAGTACCAAAGGCTGAAAACCAAAGCAGCCAGAAAGACACCACCAAAAGATCTCAGGAAACTAGCCCAAAATAGCTCAAGTGGAACAGGGAGAGAACTGCTGCACATCATCTGCCCAGCTCTGCATCCCTGGGAAAGGGACCCTGCAATGCCCAGGGACCCTGCTGCACCACGGCACCAGTGTCTGTACCTTTCAGGATGGTCTCAAATGCTTCCTCAACATTGGTGGAGTCCAGCGCCGAGGTCTCAACAAACAGCAGCCCATTGTTGTCTGCAAGGAGAGGAGCCCCTTGAGATGATGCAGACCCCAGTGAGGACATGGCTCCAATCTGGAGCACCTTTAGAGATGTTCAGGTGCCTGCACTAGTGCAAGTCTATGCTTTTGGGGAGGTTCTCAAGCCCCCAGCCCTGTGGCGGGGTGCCAGCCTGTACCTGCAAACATTTTCGCCTCTTCCCTGGGCACCTCTCGAGCCTGTGCGAGGTCAGTCTTGTTCCCCACCAGCATGACAACGATGCTGGCCTCAGCATGGTCATAGAGCTCCTTCAGCCAGCGGTCCACCACATCGTATGTCTGGTGCTTGGTGATATCAAACACAACCAGGGCACCCACAGCCCCCCGGTAATACCTATGACAGAACCCCATCATCATTCCATGCTCCAGATCTGCCACCCCTCCCCCCCCAGCATCCTCACCCACGGGGCTGAACCCAAGCCCCAGGAGAAGCATGGATTTCAGGCCTCCCATCCTTACGCTGAGGTGATGGCGCGGTACCGCTCCAGTCCAGCAGTGTCCCAGATCTGAGCCTTCACCACGGCGTCTCCCACCAGGATCGTGCGTGTGGAGAACTCCACACCAATGGTGGTGCGGCTGTCATGGTTGAACTCATTGCGGGTAAAACGAGAGAGCAGGTTTGTTTTTCCCACCCCAGACTCCCCGATCAGGACAACTGTGGAAGGAAGGAGAAATCCCACTGGACTGCCCCAGCTACCAGCACTGGTTGCATGGGGCATCGCTTGCTGTCCAATGACTCCAGACAGGTCACAGAGGCTGGGCAGCTGTGTGGGTTTAACCCCTAGTGTGGTCACTCCTTCAGCAAACACGGGTCCCTGTGGGAGCCCAGCTGTGCTCTCTAGTGCTGGTGCAGCCCCAGAGCCGTTCAGGGGGGTCATGGCTACTGGGATCTGGGCAGCAAGAGCAGGGCAAGGATGTTGGTGAGCCCTGGGTCACCCTGCTGCAGTGGGCACCCAGGATGGGTGGCACACCAGAGCCTGTCTCCACTTGCCCAAAGGGAGCACTGAGTTCCAGCAGAGTCCAGCCAATAGTACCTGGCAGAGACCAGGTGGGCCCAAGGAGCTCAGAAAGGGAGGTGTGAGGCTGTGCCCTCATTTCTCCAGCTCAGCTTTAACACCCATATTCTTTGCATGTGCCACCACCCAGGTCACTACAGCAAATGACTTTTCAATGCCTACTGCTCTCAGGGGTTACAGGCTCTCGTGGCATTTATGTCTCACACACTCAGCCTCAGCTTTTACAGCCGCCCCATGCCGCAACAGCAATTTGCCTGGCACCGCACACCTGCAGCCTTGGGGTGAGTGTGGATCTCTCCGGATCTCTGTGGACCCTGGCGCTGCTCAGCAGCCCTGGCCTCACTGCTGGCAGCGGTCGGTGCCTGCTCCCCGGTCCCCTGACCCTCCGTAGCTCCCGGCGCCCATCACAGCTGCAGGGATAGTCAACAACGTCCCAGGTCGGGACACGGCCGCTCCGGGAAATGGGGTTCCCTCCCGGCAGCTCCTGGCTTTCTGCTCCACCCCTTTTGGCGAAGCGGTGGGGTCTCATCGAGCGCAAGACTCACCCTTGAAGACAAAGTTATAGTCCTCCTCAGGGCTGCCCATGTCGCCCCGGCTGCCGCCTGCCCTCGCAGGGCCGCCCTGGGTTTCCTCCTTCCCTCTGCCAAGCCTCGAGCAGACGGCGGGGCGGGCCGGGCTCCCGGAGGCGCCGAGGGAGGAGACGGAGCGACCAAAGGTTTCTCTCTGTCGGGGAGCGAGCGCGACCGAAGGGGGTCCAGGGGAGCGCGGAGGGTCTGGGACAGCGGCGGCGAGAGAGGCCGAGCTGGCAACAGCGCGCCCGGTTGACTCGAGGGGTGGGACTGGGTGTCGCAGCGCAGGTTGGGCAGGTAGTGTCACCCCTGGGACCGTCACGGGGTGGCTGGAGGAGGAGCCAGAGCCTGATCCCGAGTGCGGGGCAGGCTGGGGCACCGAGAACAGCATCAACAGTACGGGCAACACGGGCAGCGAGGGGTGCGAGGGCACCGTGGAGTATGAGGACAGCGTGGGCAGGCTGGGGCAGCGCGCACAGGACAGCGAGGGCAACACGGGCAGCGTGCGCAGGGAGGATGGCGTGGGCACGGAGGGCAGTGTGAGCAGCGTGGGGAGGGGAGGGGTGCGATGGTACGAGGGCAGCACGGGCAGAGCAGGGCAGCGTGCGGTGCGATGGCAGCAAAAGCAGACCGAGACGGCATGGGCAGAGCAGGGCACTGCGGGGTGGGAGGGCAGCGAGGGCTGTTGTGCCAGGAGCAGAACCCTTGCTCAGCCCGGCTCCCGCCGCTGTGAATGTTCCCTCGCCTCTGCTGCCATCGTGTGAAAGCCAGGGAAATAGGGACAGGAAAGAGCCCCCACCACCCCCAGCTATCCCAGTGTGACCAGCAGGGCTGTGCAGGGGCTCGGCTCTGTTGTAACCCCTCTCCTTTGACAAGAGCCCCTTGCAACTTCTCGTCTTTCCCCAGGCCTGCAGCCCAGCCGAGCTGTGTTACCCCTCAGCCCCCCCAACAACAGACACAATGGAAACAAGCATCAAACACACTTTTATTCCCCCCAGCTTTTGTATTCCTGCCACCTTATTTTTAAGACCACACTAGCGCTCCAGGATGCCCATGGGGCCACTCACACCCAACCCACGCTGGTGACGGTGATGGTGTCGGGGCCCAGTGGCACCGCAGAGCCCTCCACTGCATGCTCACGATGCTGCCACCTGCGTGAGCGGCTCCTCCAGGTACTGGACTAGTGCCTGTGCCTGCAAGCAGAGAATGGCATGAGCCACGCTCAGGTGGGTTTTGCAACCTGTGTGCCCACTGCCCACTTGCTTATTGTCAATTATTTTCAGTTTAGAACTTTAAAAAGGTGTGATGCGGTGCCTGGGCAGGCACGGGGGACAGAGGAGTCTCTGAAAAGTGCAGAGTGTCCCAGGCACAGCAGCTTCCTCCAGCCCTTCCACCCCAATCCTCTTCAAGGGCTCTTTCCCACACCAAAGGAGGCATGCAGCCCTGTAGACGCCCCAGCCACCTCCCCCCCAGCATTACCTTGGCTTTCAGCATCCCAAATCCGACTGTCTCCTTGGCGTACATGCAGAGCAGCAGGTTTGCCACCCGTGTGATGGCCACTCGCCCCTCCTGCCCAGGAAGAAACAGCACCCATTGCACCCCAGCTTGGCCTGGACCCCCAGCACAGTCCTGGCAGCACAGCCAGGTCCCTAGGGAGGGCAGGGCAGGCCCCAGCCCCACGTACCATACAGTCCATGAGGATAAATTTGAGGTTGTCCTCATTGAACGCCTGGTGCCCATTCTTGTCATAGGCCACCCAGATGTTGCTGGCGATGGCTGCAGTGACCCTGGCATCAGTGTCCCCGTAGCCCGAGTAGGCAAGCAAGGACCCCTCGTTGTTCAGCAGCCTGGGAAGGAAACGGTAGGGCAAATTGATGCCTCTGACACCAGACTCCCTTTCAGTACCAGGGGTAGAGCAAACCACCCCCCCCAGTCCCACGCACTGCTCCCAAGACACCACCACTCTGCAGAGGTTTGGCAGAGGGTGGGGGTCTTCAAAGCCAGAAAGCTCAGCAGTGGCCCCAGGCCCGAGCAGGCCAGTGCAGGGCCCGGTGGCTCTGTCTGTTGAAGCAGTGGGACTGCCACAGGCTAGGCATGAGTCTGGGGGACAAACACTGTGCATGGCCTCAGCTCTGAGCATGGCCCTTGCACTGTGCATGAAGCAACCCAGCACCGGACATCAGCAATGGTGGAAGGCCCCGGCCCCACACACTGTGCACAGTCCCAGCACCATTTGTAGCCCAGCACCATGCAGGGCATGTGGCCTCAGTCCCACACCTGCCCCTGGAAGGGCCCCTCGCCTTCTCCAGGCAGGGACAAGGAGCATCCCCAGGCAGGGGCAGGAGCAAGGGCTGGGGGCAGGGGAAAGGCAGGCAGCATCTTTGAGCAGGGGCAGCATCCCCGGGGCAGGAGCACGGAGAATCCCCAACCAGGGACAGGAGCAGCGGCTAGGGGCAGGGGAAAGGCAGGCAGCATCCTTGGGCAGGCAGCATGCTTGGGGCAGGGACAGGGGCAGCATGCCCGAGGCAGGTGCAGGGACACAGGCAGGAGCAGGGACAGGATCTGGGGCAGGAGCAAGGGCTGGGACAGGAGCAAGGGACGGGGGAATGGTAGGCAGCATCTCCGGGCAGGGGCAGCATCCCCTGGGGCAGGGACAGTGGCAGTATCTGCCGGGCTGAGTACAAGGAAAACATCCCCGGGCAGGGAAAGCATTCCCCCGCAGTGGCGTCACCCCGCATCAGGGACCGCCCGGTGCCCGCCGGGCCCGCTCGGGGAAAGCCGCCCCCCGCCCGCCCCCCGCACTCACAGCGTGCTCTGGACGCCGCCGGTGTTGGCCTGGCTGAGCACCTGCGTCAGGGCCTTAGGCCGCAGCATGGCCACCGCCGGGACCGCGGGGCGGGGGTGGGGCCGCGGCGGGCGGGGCCGTCACGAGGCCGCGCCGGGCTCGGAGCATCCCGGGGGCTGTAGTCCCGGCAGGGCCCTGCCGGTGTCCCCGTGGGAGGGGGGGCCGGGGGCGCCGGGACTCCAGAGGGACCTCGGCAGCAGAAGGGAGCACGGGGCAGGCGTGGGCCCTGGGTGACCGCGGGGATCGGGGACGGGGCCGGTTAAAGGGGGGTCGTTGGGGGCACCGGTGGGGCCCTGCGGGCAGCACCCTCTCCCCGCTCTGCCCTCCCCAACTCTGGCCCCCTCATTCCGCTCCCGTTCTGCCTCCCCCGGCCCTGTGAGCCCCCGCCCCGCTCTGTCCCTCCGGGCCGCCCGGGGGCGCTGTGGCGGGCCGAGGAGGCGCTGTGGCGCCGCTCCCGCCTCTCTGTGGTGGCGGTGGCCCCGGCTGGCGGCGGGCGGCGAAGATGGCGGAGCCGAGTGGTGGCGGCGGTGGCGGTGGCCCCGGCCCCGGGCCCGGCGGGGACGGCCAGGCAGGGCCTGGCGGGGCGCTCATCCGCGTCACCGTGAAGACCCCCAAGGACAAGGAGGAGATCGTCATCGCGGACGGCGCCTCCGTGCGCGAGGTGGGGGCGGGGGCAGGCCGGGGGGGCGGAGAGGCCTGGAGGGGGGCTGTCGCGAGTGTTGAGGGGCGGGGGCGGCTGCTCTGGCGGGGCTGAGGGTTCGAGGAGTGGTGTGAAGGGTTTTTGGGAAGAGACCTGCGTTTGGGGCCGGGGAGGAATTTCGGGCGGGCGTAAGGAGCGGGGGAAGGGGGCTCTGGGCTGGGGGGCGGTCAGAGGGTCCGGGGGGTTCTTAGAGACCCGGATCAGAGCTGGGGCTGGCTTCGGAGCCTCTCGGGGCACCCCGGGCCTTTGGGCCTTGCTGGAGCCAGGGTGGGGGGAGCGGGGAGATCTGAAGGAGGGCAGGTGCTGGAAGGCTTTAAAGGGGAAACAGTCCTGAGGGCGGGAGGTGGTCTGGGGGGCTCACCTGTGGGAGGGGTCGTAGGTGTCGAAAGCACCATAGTTGAGGGACTCGGAGAGCTGCTTTGGGGGTGGTGGCAGTGGGAGGGGTGTGACGGACCGGGGTGGGGTCTGGGGGCTTGGGCCGTGGGCTGGGCTGCGTGGGGAATTGTTCCCTAAGCGGAGGTGTGGGAAAGGTATTGGGATCGTGGGCAGAGCCGCATGGGTGCGTGGGGGGCTGCTGGGGGGGCATCTGGGAGTCCTGGCGTAGGTCTGGACTCCTCTGGAGGCAGATTCCCCGGGCGAGGGGAGAGGAGCCAGGCAGATGTTTGGGGCAAACGTTGGATGAGCTGGAGGAGAGGAAACATCGGCCCTTCCACGGGTGGGCTAGGGGAGGCTCGGCACCTGCTAGGGAACGGGAGAGGGCTGGGATTGGCAAGAGCTAGGGTTAGCAAAGGCTGGGATTGGCAGGAGCTGGCTCTGGGGCTGGTCCTGGCATTGCGGAAGTGGCGATGCCCACTGGGACAAGGTGTCACGGCCTCTGCGCTGGGCCGTCTGCAGGGCAGGAGGTCGGCCTGTGAAGGGCCTGGAAGGGATCCCTGGGCAGCAGTTCATGGTGTGGGCAGGGGCTGTGCACGTGTGGTCCTCCTGATCCTTTCCATCCGGGGCACCCATTGGTACAGGGGGTGTGGAGTGAGGGCTTTGTGCAGGGAGGGCACAGAGCTGTGTGCGGAGAGACACAGACAGGGTGATCTGGGGCCAGGGCTATGCTGTGCCCAGCCTTGTTTTTAGATTCTGATGCAAAGGCTGAGAGCTCTGGAACCAGCATGTGTTTCACTCTCCATCCTGGTCTTCCCTTCTGAATTCCCTATAGTTTGTGTTTTCCAAGTGCAAGGATTTAATTCCTCCAAATTAATCTGGGAATGCCCCAGCAGGACCAGCAGTAAGAGACTTGCTTGCAGGTGTGAATCCCAGCACAGCACACAGTAAGGAAGAGGTGGCCATGCTCTGTGGCATGCTCACAGGGAATTCAGTTGCAGAAATAGGAATTGGACAAGACCTAGTTTATTTCCATTGGCTGATAAAGGATTATTCCCTTTTTCATAGAGCTCTGTCCTGTATTAAATCAGAGTTTGGCTTTCCTTAGGAAAGAAAACTCAAATGAGGAGATGAAACCAGTCCAGTAATTCAGGATAAATGGTGTGTTTGGGTTAGGTCTGAAGCACGATTGGTCAAGTTTTGGAAGCCTTCAGCTCTTCTGAGGGAATGGCTCTATTTTTTCTGAGATTTACTCCATAATTTGTGATTTCAGAGCTTGTCTTTGCTTTGTTTTGGTTTTCATTAACACCTCAGATGTCATCAGCAACTGGTGACTGTGTGGTACCTTCATGGGCTCTGAGGGCTTGTCAGTTCCTTGTACTGTTCCCAGACTGGATGTGATCCCTGGAGCTTTATGTTACTGATACAAATTCTTTGCCTGAAAAAAAATGCTCTGTTTGTTTTTCAGTTCAAAGAAGAGATTTCTAGACGGTTTAAAGCCAAACAGGATCAGCTGGTTCTGATCTTTGCTGGGAAGATCCTGAAGGATGGAGACACGTTGAATCAACATGGGATCAAAGATGGGCTCACTGTTCACTTGGTCATTAAGACTCCGCAGAAGTAAGAGTCTGGTCTTGAGGGGAGGCTGGGGTCAAATGGGAGTAACTGATTGTGATGATCCTGGTGAGCTTTCCCTGCCCAAGCTGTGCCATGCAGCAATGGGGTTTGTCACTAACCTGTCCGTGGATGACACAGCTGTGATGGTGTATGGCAGGTACCTGGAGGGGCTGGTACCGTTTAACATTACTCGTGTGTGTGTCTTGGAAGAACCCATCAGAAATGGATACTGGTTCTAGCAAACCAGCAAAAGTTTGCTAGAAAACGTTTCTGGTAAAAGAAATTACTTTCCCAGTGAATTTCTGTTGCTGTAGAAGCCAATACTTGGGTTTTCTGTCACCTGCTGCATACTCAGCTCTGAGCCTGTGCTCAGGCTCTCCAAGGCGCCACAGGAGGCACGTGGCATGTGGGGCACCTGTGTGGTCCCTGGAGGCACAGCTGCACAGGCGGGGCAGACAGTGAATGCTCCACATCGGGAGTGCGCAGAGGCTCAGGCTGCGCAACCACGGACACGGGGCAGTGTGGGGCTTCGCACACGGGGTACTGTGGGTGCACTCGGGGCACTTCCCGGTGGGGATGTGGCTCATGTGCACCACAGACCTCAGACTGTGAATGGGACACAGGGCTGACCTCAGCCTCCTGCAGGTTTAGCCCTTCCCAGCACCTTCCAGAGGGATGGTGGGCATGGAAGGATTTTGGGAACAGCTGCTGTGCTTTAGTTGCAGCCACATTTCATTGATCTGGGCCCTTCACAGCCGTGCCTCCAGCTCTGATGGCAGTGTGCCCCAGCTCCCGGGGAGCTCCAGGGCTATGTCTCTGTGCAGTTCTGCTGTCCCCTGGGAGAGCTGCATTAATCAAGATGGGGTTTTTTTCCCCTTTTTTTTTTTCCCTACCTGTGTTTTACAAACACAAGGAAGCGTACTGTCAGGTTCTGTGGCCTCTCTTCGGATTCTGCCTCTCCAGGTAGCCTGAGAGCCTGGTGCTGTTTCTGCTGTCTCCACTATAAATGTGGTATTGGTGGACCATTTCAAAGGGTGAATCAGAGCTGTTCTGGGCTGCTCATTTTTCTCCTCTTAATAGTCCTAGATAAGTGCTTACTGAAGACATTACAGCCTCTTCCTGTGAGAAGAGGCTGAGAGAAACCAAGTGCCCTTTCTAGCTTCCTTTGTCCTTTCTTGTTCAGCTTCCCATTTGCTTTGTTTCCCCACTCTTTGCCTCTCTCAGTGGCCAGTGGCTTTCAGCAACAGTGAGGTTAGTCTGGACAGTGGACAGGGACCTTCAGGGTTGATTTTTCAAGTTCTAGAAGAGTGAAAAAGGAAAAGGAGTTAAAGAAAAGGAATTATTCTTGGTTTGGGAAAAAAAATCAGGAAATCATTGTTCTTGTTAGAAGTATAATAGCATTATTGAGGTGAGTAAAGTGAATTTTTTGATCTAATTTAATGAAAGCTCTTCAGAACTAGTCCAGAACTCACTGTCGTGACTACAAAGGCTTCAGAAAATCTTCAAATGTTCTCTTTCAAATTCCTGTAGCACTCTTGAGGAGTAACTGTGGTAACAAGGTACTAACCTGGGTCGGTGTATTCAGCAAAGCTGATGTCCAGCACCTGCTGCATGGTGGCTTACAGCACAGTGTCTGTGTGGGTGTGTTAAAAGAAGCTCCAGACAGCTTGTGTTGGAGCAGGAGCCTTGCATCAAGGTGCAGCCAGTGGAAGAGCTGGGAATTTGGAGCCAAGCTGGCCAGAAACATTCCATAGCTTTGTGAGACAGCCATTCCATGGCTTTGCTGGCTGCCTCGTACCTCAGTTTCTCTCTTTCTACAGTAATGCTAATGCTTCTTTTTGCCCCAGAAGCACTGATAGGAATATTCAGAAGTGAACACTGTTGTTTTCCTCATGCGCTAGCCCTGCTGTAACCTCCTGTGGTTTCTGTGGGAGCAGCAGAAGGATTTTCCTGTTTGGAGCACACTCATTGCTCCAGGATATGGCTGCAGTAAATAGTTCAGTGGGATTCAAGGAAGAGCTGGATACAGCTCAGGGTAAGACCAGTCCAGCTGCTCTGCGTGGTCCAGGACAACTTGTCAGGGGCTGCAGTGCATCAGGATGGGAGGCAGATTCCAGCAGATGGAAGGCATCTGGGAGCACAGCTGTGGATCAGGGCAGGCAGAGATGGGATGGAAGCTGGGCTGGCTGCTGTGGGGATGACTGGTGTGCTGGTAGCCCCGTCATCATGGGGTGCACATCCTGTGTCCCAGCAGAGGACTCCCCTTGCCCTTCCACGGGTACCAGGAGTTTAATACTTTTTATCCTTTGCAGGGTCCAAGATTCAACATCTGCTGCTTCTGCCCCCAGTGCTGCTTCTGCCCCCACTGCAACCCCTTCTTCTCCTGCTGCCCCATCCCAGCCCTCCACATCCAGCAGTGCTGGTCCGGACGCAGGGAGTGGCAGCAGACGGAGCAGTGGGTCGGGGACCGTGGGAGGTCCTGGAGACGGAGGCCCCAACAGTGCTGCATCCATCCTGTGTAAGTGGGAGCTGTGAGAAGGAGGAATTTTCTGGGATTAGACCAAGGAGTTTGGGTTCTTGACCTCTGTTGTTGTCTCTGCTTGCCGTGGGCTTTGCCTGAGTCACTCCCATGGTACACCTCTGTGTCTCTGCTCAAGGTAATTCCAGTTAGTGAAGTGTGTGTGTGTAGGGATGTCTTTACTCAGAGCTGGCCACCATAGGAATGCAGGATACCCCTGGATTTGTAGGAATGCAGTTCAGCTGACTGTCCTCTTTTGCAGTTGCTGGCAGTTACTGACTCACTCCTCTCTTCCTGTGTGTTGTTCCCTCTCCAGCTGGATTCGGTGGCATCACTGGGCTGGGCAACCTTGGGATGGGCTCTGCCAACTTCATGGAGCTCCAGCAGCAGATGCAGCGGCAGCTGATGTCCAACCCAGAGATGCTTTCCCAGATCATGGAGAATCCCTTGGTGCAGAACATGATGTCTAACCCTGACCTCATGAGGCAGATGATCATGGCCAATCCCCAGATGCAGCAGCTCATGGAACGAAATCCAGAGATAAGCCACATGCTTAATAACCCAGAGCTCATGAGGCAGGTGAGTCACACCAGGGCTCAGTAAAGAGTGTTGAGGAGAGTCTTTGTGGTCCAACATCAGTGTCTGCACTGCAGAGGAGGAGTGGGAATGCCAGAAGAGTGGTTTTGGAGATCTCTTCCTTCCTGCTGTGAGCGCCCCACAAACAGATGGTGGTCTTGAGTTGCGTGAACACTGGTTACTCAACCCACATCCTTGCAACTCTTATCTCCCTTTCAGAGCTATTGAATCCATGATGTATTGGGAAAAAAAGGGATGCTGGGATTTTCCTAGCATGCTGGCTACAAGGCTACTGTGTTGTGATTCAGGAATGGGAGTAAAAACAGTGCTGGAGAAGTGAAGCTACTGCAAAAGCTTTTTGTTTCTCTCTAGTTCTCTTGACAGATTACATAGAGACTCCAGAGCTGTACAGTGAATGTTGCACTACCTGTGTCAGTGGGGAGCCCGAGTGTAGACTGGGATCCCAGAGGGCTCTCATTTTTCCCAGAACAGAGAGGACCCGTGTCCAAGAGGAGTGGCTGTCTGGAAGACCAAGGGTTCATCAGAAGGGAATCCTAAGGGATCAGTGAGAATCTGGGTGTTAATAGCTGTTGACAGGACTCTGCTGTTTCCCGGGAAGGCTTGTCTAGAGGGTTGTGCTGACTGAGCCTAGTTTCCATCTGCTTCTCTGTTATTCTGCTTTCAACTGTGTAGGCCATACATGAAATTCCCAGGCTGCAGGACTAAATTGTGAATAATTTGTACCTAAGCAGTTCCTCAAATGAGACCTGGATGTTCTTTGTCCAGGGGAGACCCATCAAAAGTCTGGAGAGGGTGGAAGGATCCACCTTCCCAGTTGTTGTATGTAGTCCATCCAGTCTGAGTGGGAACATTTGGGTGTCGGATGTTTGGATGTCCTGATACTGCTTAGGAACAGAACAGTCTCATCGAGCTGAATTGAGGCTGAGAAGAAAGAGAGACGAGCAAGGGTGGGGAGGAGCCTAGTTCCCTGGGCTCTCTTTGCTTGGATAAATGATCTCTCTGCCCTCTGCCTGTGAATAGGGTTTAATTATCCTCTCTCTCCTGGGAGCTGAGATTTAACTCTTTCAGGGCTTGGCTGCTGACCAGGCTCTTGTTCCACTCTGACCCTTCATGGTGCATGTGGGCCTGAGCTTTCAACCTTTTCCTTCCTCTCCCAGACGATGGAATTGGCTCGTAACCCTGCCATGATGCAGGAGATGATGCGGAACCAGGACCGTGCTTTGAGTAACCTCGAGAGCATTCCAGGAGGATACAATGCCCTGCGCCGGATGTACACGGATATCCAGGAGCCCATGTTTAGTGCGGCCAGGGAGCAGGTATTGGCTGCATTCCTGTGAGTGGGGTGTAGTGTGGGAAAGAGGTCTTTCCCTGTCCCCTGTGCTGATGGGGCAGCTTTCCTAGAGTGTGGCTCTTCATCCCTCCACTCCAGTGCAGGCACTGGCTGGAGAACATGGTGCAGTGCCTCCCGTGGCATGGGTTGAGGTGTCAGAGAGGCCTGCTCTGCTCCTCCAGTCCCCCAGCAGGCTGGATGCCAGCCAGCCCTGACCGATAGGCAGGTCCTGTCACTGTTAGCGCAGCCCTCTGCTGCCTGGATTAGCTGGAGGCCGACGCCTTCGGAGTGGGGCTGGCTCAGATCCAGTTGGCTGGTAGTGCAGGAGGAGGGAGCACGGGTCTGGCTACAGAGGGCTGTGCATACATACTCCAATCCAGCATTACCTACTGGTATGTCCGGGTACTGGTTTTACAGGGGCGTTTTGAAGCCCTGCATTTGGGAGCTGTGGCCATTCCTGTGCCTGGGCTCTTTCTAAAGTGAGGTGTGTTGTGGATTGCAGATTTCTCAGGAGGCGGATCATGGCACGTGTTTAGCAAATTCTGGACTTGGCTGAATATCATCGGCTGTTCCCCGGCTCGCTCAGGGGTTGGTCTGCTGGGACTAACTGATTCCATCTGTTTCTTTTTTTTTTTCTCCCTAGTTTGGCAACAATCCTTTCTCTTCCTTGACGGGGAATTCTGACAGCTCGAGCTCTCAGCCTTTGCGGACGGAGAACAGAGAGCCGTTGCCAAACCCCTGGAGCCCCACACCCCCTGCTTCCCAGAGTCAGGCACCCAGCAGCGAAGGGAGCACGGGCTCGGCAACCACCCAGGGCACCCCAACTGTATCCAACCCCTTCGGGCTGAATGCTGCCAGTTTTGGCGCTGGTATGTAAGGGAGGAGCCCAAGGGTGCTGCTGGCTGAGCAGGTCACCCAGGCTTCCTTGGAGGGCCAGTTCCTCTGGCATTTGAGCCCTGTCTGTGGCTGTTATCCAGAGGAGTGGGTCTAGCCTACCTGCAGACACAAATTAATTATTCTGATGCATTTGTCAGACAGTTTCTTTGGGAATTCTGCTGTCCCTAAAGCTCTCAAGAGCAGGAGAGTGGCCAGCAGAGCACTGCCATGGCTGTCCACAGCCATGTTTGCTGCTGGAGGGGGGATAGAGTACAGGCAGTGCTGTCAGCTACCACATTGTGTTCCAGGCAATCCAGTGGTGCTCAGGCTTATCAGGGGTTTTCCTTTATCTTCCCTTCCCCTTGCAGGCATGTTCAACAGCCCAGAGATGCAAGGACTCCTGCAGCAGATTTCCGAAAACCCTCAGTTGATGCAGAATATGATCTCTGCCCCCTACATGCGGAGCATGATGCAGACTCTTGCCCAGAACCCGGACTTTGCAGCACAGGTAAAAGTGTTGCAGTTGTCTGCTGTTGCCAGGCAGGCCATGAGCTCAGTATGAGGTCAATCTGCTGCTGGGGTCGAACTGGTTCCTCCTGCAGACCCTGGAGCAGAGTGAATACATAGTTGTATTTCTCAATAGGCTGAAACAGCCCCAGCTCTGAGCTCTGTGTGTTTGCAGAGCCCCTAACACAAGAGGTGACTCTCAAAAGGACATGGGAATGACCCTTCTCTTTGCCCATGGTCAAATAGCTCCTGTTCAACACTGCTGTCAGGAATTGAGCATTTTGATCCCCCTTAGCAGGGGAGCCTGTTGAAGGCCCAGGGAGGGAGTCAGGGGCCCCATGACTGACCTGTTCTTCATGGCTTAGTTGCATAGGGTTTAACAGCAAGTGGCAGCAACCCTCTGACCCTACCTACATGTGCTGTCTCTTGCTAGATCATGGTAAATGTCCCCCTCTTTGCTGGGAATCCACAGCTTCAAGAACAGCTCCGCCTTCAGCTCCCTGTCTTCTTGCAGCAGGTAAAGGCCTCTGGCTGGCCCTGTGCTGCCCTCAGCCCCTGGCTCCAGAGCTTCTCCCCCCACTGTGGGACAGGCAGGATCTCAGCTGCTTGGTTGAGTGTACTAGGAAGCATGTGGGCTTGGGGGGCCGGGCTGAGGAAGAAAGGGGGTTGCACAAAGGATACAAAGAGGAAGAACTTGGTTAGACAAGGTAGTCTGAATTAACTCATCTGAATTACTCAAAGGTGGACTCCAAATCAGTCCACCTGATACTTGGAACCCCTGTGTAGACAGTCTCTCACTGTGTTGAGTTTACAAAAATTACAGCAGCTGGTTCTCAGGTAAATCAGAGTCCAAAGGCATGTGTCCCCAGTTCTAATCTGATTCACCCAGTTCATCTAGGAAACCTGATGTGAACTTTGTGAGTGTCCCTGCAGTCTGGAGCCTCGGAGGAGGATCCAGACACAAAGGCTGGCGCTGACCGTAGGCAAGAGGCACGGCTTGGCGCTGGCTCAGGTGTGACAGTGGTGGAGCTCTGGCTGCCTGAGCCCTCACTGGTTGGTACCGTGGTGTCTCTTTGCCTTGGTCCCCAGATGCAGAATCCGGACTCCCTGTCCATCCTCACCAACCCCCGCGCCATGCAGGCCCTGCTCCAGATCCAGCAGGGACTCCAGACACTGCAGACGGAGGCCCCCGGACTAGTGCCAAGGTACGGAGTGCTCCAGAGTGGGGCCATGCAGGCAGAACTGGCTGTGGATTCATCTGGGAGATCTGCTTGGGATGCTCTGTCATGGGGACTTGTGCGGGTTTGTGCCTGCAGGCCTCTCTGAGCTAGTTAATTAGCACTTGCTGCTTGCTTGTGCTTCACTGAGAAGTCCTTGACCCTTTCTTTTTGGAGAAAAGGTTTGGAGTGCACTTGGTCCTTCCCCCATCCTTTGTTTGCTGCATTTGGTGTGGACTGAACCCGAGAACTTTATCTCTGGAGAACAGTATGAGATGGACAGACACAGACGCAAGGCTGGGTGGGTGTGCTGGGGCAGGCTGATCTACTGGCAGCTCTCTGCTCACTGTCACCATGCGTCATGCTTCATCAAAGCAGTTCTCTGCAGGCATCTGTTAGCTCTGCTCACTCCCCGTGCCATGTGTGACCAGAACATGGATGCAGCCTGTTCAGTTTTCAAAGCTGCCCTGTAGCTGGGCCTTCAGTGAGGGCCAGCCTGGTCGCACCTGCTGACTGCCCTGCTGCCCCACTCTGGGGGGATGCCCAGAATGCCGGTGTCACCCTGAGCATGCCCTGCCTTCCTCTGCAGCCTCGGCTCCTTTGGCATGCCCCGGATGCCCCCGTCCTCTACAGGAGGAAGCACAATCCCGGAGAACCCCGTTCCCTCCGCTTCAACGCCGGCCAGTGCCTCTCCAGCTGGGGGTGGTAACCCTCAACAGCAGCTCATGCAGCAGATGATCCAGCTGCTGGCCGGAGGAAGCTCTCAAGTACGTAGCGCCCAGCGGGAGCTGGCACAGGCGGGGAGGTATCCAGGGGGTTTCCCACCTCACCCCACTCGGGATGTGGTCCCCAACAGTCTCTTGTGACTGTGGTGCTCTAGGCCAGGTTTGGTTTTGGGGTTTGGCTGACTTTTTGGCGTGTTGAACCATTTGAGAGGTTTAAGCGCAGCGTGCTTGGGATCCTTCTCCCTGCACTGCTGCCACTGTCAGTACCGAACCAGGACTGACTCAGGTGTGGCTGCTGTGCCACCACCCAAAGGGACGTGGAGACTGTCCCCACACAAGCCTGAAGCTGAGCTTGAGGTTCCTGCACAGCCGTGGTTGCTGGCACTGCCCATGTTTGAATGCCGTCTGTGCTCTCTAGTTTCTCTCCAAGGTCTCTGTGCCTTTCCTCACAGGTGCAGAGTCCCGAAGTGCGATTCCAACAGCAACTGGAGCAGCTGAATGCCATGGGCTTCATCAACCGTGAGGCCAATCTCCAGGCGCTCATCGCCACTGGTGGGGACATCAACGCCGCTATCGAGAGACTGCTGGGCTCCCAGCCTTCCTAAACTCTGTCCTGCTGTCCCACAGACGTCAGCACATGCATCCATACACATGCACAGGGGATCTTTCCGGAAAGCCCGCCATCATTTTCATATCTGACAGCTGTCCATGTATTTAAAACAAAAAGATACAGCTTAACCCTTGACCTTCCTACTAAGTTAAGATTTCATGTTGAAATGCTCTTTAACTGGCTTGTATGTGGATTCCAGTTCTCATCGTGGCCACAGAGACTTCAGATGTGTATTTTTTCCTAAATATGCCCTGTCTCAGACACTCTTCTCTCTCTCTCTCTAGATGGTAGAGGCGATACTTCTAGTTACTTACCTGAATGATTGTGTTTTGAGTAGCTTGATTTTAACTGTACATGATTCCTTCCCCTAGCCCTCCTTTCAGGCAAATATTTAAAAAATTGAGCCAAGTTTGGGGATTGGTTATTCCTCTCAGCATCTTATTGGGAATGGATCAAAAGAAAAATTGAAATTACCTGAGAATTTCTGATGTCATTTGTCTTAATGTTTCCTGGGATGAACCGAGCCCGAGCCCGTGTCCCTCCCTCACAGGTGCCTCCAGTCTCCTGGTAGAGGGTTAATGGGTGCAAAATCTGCATTTGAAGTGTGGCCTCTTTACACTCTGGGGGTGGTGTAATGGAGCCCAGGGGTGTGCAGCGACCAGGTGTGCTGTTTTTGAGCTTGAGATGAAGGTGCTGTGTAGAGGAGGGTGTTTGGAAGGTGTGTTTCTGCCCAAGTCGTGTGGTTCCTGATCGGAAGTGTGCAGGGTCATTGACTCCTGTGCTCAGTGGGCTCATTTCTACAAGTGTGAAAACTAAAAAGGAAATGGAAAAATAAGCTAATGGTCTTTTTGCTTCACTGGAAAATGTTGAAGTTCATATTCTTCCCAGTTTAGATCCATCTTCCACTCCCCTTCCATTCTGATGTGTTTGGATGTTCCTACTGTCCAAGAGACTCCCCAGGACCAGCAGGGTGGTATTTCCCAGGAGCCTCCATGGCTGTGTTATTTGCATACACCATTTTTATCAAAGGAAAGAAAATAAATGCGCACAACCATCTGTCTCCCTGCATCCCTGTCTCATCCTTGCTTGCCTCGGCTCATCTGGGCCAGTTCCCAGTTACTTGGGATTAATCCGTCCTGTCCTGTTCCCCGTGCTGAATGCACGGGGGTGTCACTCTTCCTTCCCACCTGGCCCAGCTGTCTTCCCTCGTGGCCAGGAAACCTTTGACACATCAGAAATGCTGCCGAAGCTTCCCAAAATTGGTCCTAAAGTGGCGGTTTGGAAGCTTCTTTTGAATTAGAATTGGCAATTAGCAACTGTTGGAGCTGTTGTGAGCTGGGAGTCAGTGTTACTTGATAGTTTTAAGTTTCTTTCAGTGTGGGAGGATTGGGCAGAGAGGGAACAGGAGGTTTGCTGCATACCTGTAAAACCTGCTGCACCCAGCTGGCTCCGTAGCTGGAACTGGGATCAATGGGTGTTCGTGTTGCTGAGAGTGTAGGTGGTGGTGGTGGTGGTGGAGAAAACACAGGACTGGAAACACTCCTGCCTCTGTGTGTGCGTCCTAATGAGACTGCAATCCCTTGGAGGAGGATTTAGAAAGCCGCTTTAACCTCTTCTGGAGATTGTGCACAAACGTGTGGATTGCTTTGTGAACCTCTCCTCAGACATGAGAAGTTTGCACAGAACTGTGTAGGAATGGGACTGGAGGTCCCGATTGGCACTGGCGGGGTCAGAGCTCTTCCCAAATGTTACTGATTGGCCCCTTTACAGCTCAAAACAGGCTTCTGAAAATGCCTGTATGAGCCTTGGGATCTCTTCAATGTCCCTTGACAGCACTAAAGTCTGTGTCCCTGCACAAGCCAGCTCTTGTAAGGAATGTGCTTGTGGAAGGATGGATGGTGCAAGCAGGGAAGGGAGGGTGCAGAGGGGATGCACAGGGTCACAGGGAGCGGCAGTGGTACTCACCATATACCTCATGGTGAGTTTGAACTTCTGAGGAGCAAAATGAGTCCCGCTAGTGTTGTTTCTGGCCAGGCAGAAATCATCTTTCCACCCCCTCTGTGTCAGCAAGGTGTGACATGGTGATGTCAGTCACCACAGTGCAAGGGATCTGTGTGTGTGTGAGAGGATCTGTGTTGGAACAGGGACTTGGAGGGATGGAGCAGTTTAGTGACTCCAAAGCTGGCTGGAAATAAATCCCTGCATGGTAGAGGAATCCTGCTGCAGTGTGTGCAGATGGCTGTGAACCTCTGAGGAGAATCCACAGGAGTTTGAGAACCCCAGAATGATTTGGGTGGGAAGATGCCCAAATTCCCTCACCCCTGCGGTCCAGCCCTGGCTAGCAATGGACCTCGAGAGGAAATCTGGGCTAGGACGAAGATAAAAGACAAAAAGGCGCTCTTAATCCTCACGGGACACAGTCCCACAGTTTTAGTGTAGAACCTACACCATGGAGCCCAGGAGGAGAAAGAGCACGAGACCCCCCCATGCGAGGAGTTTTAAGCCCTAGGGAAGAGAGGGAGGGGGTCTGTTGACCAATGGGGTCTGACCCAGGGGGAGGTGAGATACAGGCGGTATCGGGTGAGGAGGATGCAAAGGTTCGTGGGAAGGTGCAACCAAAAACACCCAGTGCAATATAACAGAACGAATGAACTACTTAGTGCAATACAACAGGAAGAGACCTCATAGCTCATCTCATTCCACACCCCTGCCACGGGCAGGGACACCTTCCACTATCCCAGGTTGCTGCAAGCCCTGTCCAACCCGGCCTTGAACACATCCAGGGATGGGGCAGCCACAGCTTCTCTGGGCATCCTGTGCCAGGCCCTCACCACCCTCACAGGGAAGAATTCCTTCTAATATCCAGTGTAAGTTATCCCTCTTTTGGTTTAAAACCATTTCCCCTTGAGTCATTATTATCTGTCCATATTAAAAAAACTTTGTCCTTCATTTTCACAAGTTCCCTTTAACGCCTGAAAGGCCACAAAGAGCCCTCACAGGCCATCCAGTCCTGGGTGTCTCTTGTTTGTTTAAGTGGGAAAACACATTTCTTCTGTGTCTCCACAGTGTAGCATCTGCTCCTGCGCCACTTTGGGATCATTCCTCTCCTGCTGCCATCCCACCAGCCAAAATGCTAAAACTGAGACATGGGGCAGCCTGCAGCCTCTTATGCCCATCTGCTGACACGTCCCAGCTCTTCAGTCTCCCCCAGCAGTCTGGCAAAGCTGCCCATTGCACAATGCTCCCAAGGGCTTTGTTCTACTGCTTATGTACTGGGAAGGAGAGTTGGGAGGGTCTGGCCCGCAGCTTCCTCAGTGGTGGAACACAGTGAGGCAGGGATCACTGGGACAGAGCTGGGAGGTGGATGCAGCTGGATCTGGTCTTGGGTACTTACGGGGGATGCAGATCCGGCCTTCCAGGACTCCGAAGAAAAAGGTGCTTTGAAGGCTGGTGAGAAGAGCCTTTTAGTGAAACCTTAATCCCCTCCAGAGCTTTCCCTAATCCCTGGTAATGTGTGTTCAAAGGCCCACTTCTGAAGGAATGACTGCACTTTCTCGATCCCGTATCTCTCCTTCCCCAAGGAATCACCCGAAGGTGTTCTCACTGACTGTTTTCTCTCATTTTACTCTGATAAATAGAATAATTCTTTTAAAACATCATGAAAGAAGCAGTTTCTGCAGCAGGTAGCGGCAAATCCAGCTGATTGACTGGGAGAGATTTCTGCTGTCAAGGATATATTTTCACTTCATTCCTCCCCCTTTCCCTGGAGGGGATCTGCAGCCTTTTTCCCCAGTATCCCAGTGTAACACTTCCAGCTTCGAAATCAAACCTCTAAAATGTGGAGGAGCGAAAGATGGCAGGAAACCAACATCTATATTCCTTTCAATAAACTGAGGGGTTTTGTTACCAAGATCCATGGTATGGGCAGTTTTCTGTGGGCACAGCCCTGACCATAGAGGGGCAAACTCAAAGTGACTCAAGAGGGTGTCAGTAGGGAAATATCCTGGGGTTAGGAGGTCATGGAGTAGGATAGCTTGGAAAATATATGTGTGTGTGGAATTGCTGCAGCACCTTTGCTCAGCCACAGGAGTCATGAGGCCCCTGAATGATGCTCCTCAGCCTCTCTGCTGAATTCTGCAGTATTTAAGGGCAGAAAACCATGATTTAGAGCATGGTTGGGCCACAGCCAGCCCTGGCAGCTCCCTGCTGCAGGACCCGACCATGGCACATTTAGGGCCATGTCCATGTTTCTCTGACATGATTTGTTTTTAATTCCACCAGCTAGCTGACACCTGGTTTCCTGACATTGCCTGGCTGGTGCTGGTGATGTTCACCAGAGCTTGCTGTGGGTCTTGAGGTGTTTCCAGCTTGTAGGGTTGGCTATATCAGAATGGAGGTGCACCGGAACTGGGAGGGCAAGTGTGTGCATGTGTGCGTGTGTACAGGGCAGAGTCAGCTCTGTGTGTGTGTGTGCGTGTGTGTGCGTGTGTGTGCCTGTGGCACACCCAGCAGGACTGCGTGCATCGCTCAGCTGGTGAGGAGGGGTGGGTGTACACGTGTGTATCATGCTCACACACACGAGTGTGTCTGTGTGTGCACCCATGTGTGCATGTGCACAGGTCTGTGAGCATCTGCGTGTGCACACGTTCATGTGTGTGAGCACGCACACGTATGTGCACGCACGTGAGCACGCGTGCAGATGTATGTGCACACCCATGTGTGTCCCCATGCCTGTGTATCCCCGTGCCCGTGTATCCCCCTCCTCCATGTTCGTGTCTCACGTCAGTACGTCCCCAATGTCCCCGTGTCCGTGTAACCACCATCCCCGTGCCCGCATCCCCCCAAATCCCCATCCCTGTTCCCGTTGTCCGTGTACGCCCCTGTCCCCGTGTCCCTATCCCTGTCCCCGTCTCCCTATCCCTGTCCCCGTGTCCCTATCCCTGTCCCCGTGTCCCTATCCCTGTCCCCGTGTATCCCGCTGTCCCCATGTCCCTATCCCTTCTCCTCGCGCCCGTGTATCCCTACCCCCGTCCCCGTGCCCGTGTCCGCCGCTGTCCCCATGTCCCCATCCCCGCCCCGCCCCCGGCGCGCCCTCGGCCCCGCCCCTCGCGCACGCGCACAGCCCGTTCCCGGCGGCGCGGCCGTGACGCCGCCCGTGCCTCGTGCGGCCGTGCTGGGAAACACCGGGACCCGCCGAGACCCTGCGGGATCCCCCGGACCCGCCGGGCCATGAGCGCCCCGCACCCGGCGGGCCGCGGGATGCTGTTCGCCGAGACCCAGCTGAGGCGGCACGGCTGGCGCCGAGGTGGAGCCGGGCGGGGGTCCCCGGACCGCGGTTCCCGGCCTTGCGCCCTACCTTGCCCCACCCTGAGCGCCCCCGGCCGTCCCCCAGACTCCGGTTCCCCCCAGACTCCCCCCCAAAGCCCCGTCTCCCGCCGTGTCCCCCAAGCTCCGGGACCCTGCGGACCCCGGCAGCCCCCAGGTCCCTACCCCAGACCCCTGTGGTCCCCAGAGCCCGTCCCCCGCCCCCCTCCGTCCTGCAGTACCGGTGTCGACCTCACCCCCCCACCCTCGGGGTCCTGCAGCACCCCAGCCGCCGGTGCCCCCCGGCCGGGCAGGGGTGACGGGAGCCTTGTCTGCAGGACAGGGCCTGGGCAGGCGGAAGGACGGCATCGCCGAGGCCATCCGGGTGAAGGTGAAGTGCGACACGGCGGGGGTGAGTGCAGATCCCCTCTCGGCCCTGGGCCAGCGTCCGCTGCCCACTGCAGCCGTTCTGACGGCTCCTCTGCACCCCGCAGGTGGGACACGACGCAGCAGAGCCCTTCACCTTCCACTGGTGGGACCACGTCTTCAACAAGGCGGCTTCCAACATCGCTGTGGAGGCTGGGCAGGTTGGAGGGCCGGGGGGTGGCAGGGGCACCCCGGTTGAACAGGGATGGGGTTGAAGGCAGGGGAGGGTGTTTGGTTTCCTTCGGTGGCTCCTGTACTGCCACTGTATCCCCCCAGGCCCTGTCAGCAAGCAGCATCTTGCACAGGGGCTGGGCTGGTGGGGAAGTACTGCTGGAGGGGCAAAGCCCCTTGGGACAGATAATTTTCAAGCCCTTTGCCTTTTCTCGACCAGGATGGCATCTCTGTGAAAGCACTTTCTGAGCAGGGAGGCAGAATCAGCAATAAGAAGCCGCGCAAGGCTGGCAACAGCGGGAGCCTGCTGTACGGCCGCTTCGTGAAGGTAACTGCCTCCAGGAGCCTGGGGGCTGCATGGCCCCCAGCTCATTGCTGCTGCGGCCCCCAGAGCTCCATTTTCCCTGTTCCCCTTTCTCACAGTCCCTCTGTCTCTGTGCTGCAGTCAGCCACACTCACAGCCTGTGGGGAAGAGTCTGTGACACTGCCCACCAGCTCTGAGAGCAGTGAGGAGGAGGAGAAGCTGGACCTCTCTTCGGTCAGGAGGTGAGGCTGGGCCCCATCCCTTGGCGGGGAGGGATGTGGGCTGCAAAGTAGAGCCCTGGTCCAGACTGTGTTCACCCCACACAGATGCTGGGGGTGACAGGTCCTGTCTGTGTCTCGCAGGCTGACGGACGAGGAGCTGGTACAGGCATGCGGGGGCCGCACAGCACACAAGTGAGTGGCTGGGGGGGTTGCCTGGCTGGGCTGCCCTCTCCTTGCAGGGGCTGTTGAGCAGGCTGGGCTGGGGAACAGATTCCCTGCTGTGGAGGTGCTAGTCCTTGATGCCTGCGGTCATTGCAGGGGTGCTCGTCACGGCCTGACCATGAGTGCCAAGCTGGCGCGCCTGGAGGAGCAGGAACGAGCCTTCCTGGCCACATACCGGCAACGGGAGCAGCAGCAGGAGCCCCCGGAGAGCAGCCAGGGCAAAAAGGAAAGGAAACAGTCCAGGGATGGAGCCAACCCTCAGGTGCCACAGAGCCAGGAACCAAACAGAGAACAGGAGAAGGTTTTGCCAGAAGAAAAGGTTGTGAAGAGGAAGAAAAAGAACCAAAGGCCAAGCAGAGAAGAGGAGCTGACAGGAGAGGAAGAGGTCATGAGGAAAAAGAAGAAAGTGGTCATGGAGCCATGTGGAGAAGAGGTATCAGGAGAGGAGGGGAAGGTCATGAAGAGGAAGAAGAAGAAGCCAGAGCTAAGCACAGAAGAGGAGGTGGTAGAAGAGGAGGGGAAGGCTGGAAAGAAGAGAAAAAAGAAAAAGAAGAAGAAGCAGGAAGAGGAGGACAAAGAAACCGCTGAAACAGACGTACCTCCACAAGACACAGATGAGCCAAACTTGGGACACAGCCCTACAATGAAGAGGAAGAAGAAGAAGAAGAAGAAGAGGAAGAGGGAGCCAGAGTGAGTAAATGCTATGCAGCTGCCAGACCCACCTGGCTGTAAAGGTCCTGATCCTGGTGCGTGCCATGGGGTGCTCTGAGCTTGCTCCAGATGGAGCCCAGCACTGTGGCCCAGCTGCATGGGAATGCTGGGCTAGGACAAGTTGGTCTGGTGCTGTATCAAGATTTACTTCACCACCTGAACCTTCCGGGGTGACCCTGGTTCCCCCCAGGCCCTCAGGCAGGGACCCATTTGCCATGGGCCTGTCAGAGAGACACAAGGACACGCCCTGCAGAATACTGAAATATTTTTTCAAGGGCATGAATAAATCTTTATTTTAATCAGATTATCCTGAAGTGTGAGTGGTGCTATGAGTGGCAGAACCCTGGATCCCAGATCACCTTTACACGTGTAGCACTTGAATTAGGCAGCAACCAAAAACAGAGCTCCCCCTGTAGCCCCTCACCACTCCCACCTCCTGGACCTTCTGTCTGGCCCTTTCAATCCTGCTGGCTCACACTGAAGCCCAGAGAGGCGCTGAGTACCCTCCTAGAAGAGGCTTGGGCAGAATTTGGCCCTGGTGTGCAGTGCTGAAACCGAGCGTGGCTCCTCTCCGCAGACCCTTTGTCCCCAGCTCTAGGTCAGCTGCAGGACGCAGTCTGTGCCGGGGTATGCTGGCAGGTTTAGAGCGTATTTCTCCTGGAGCGCGGGGGGCACAAACCTGCCCCCAAGGAAGTGGTACCGGCCGGTGAAATGCATCGCCGCCTTCTTGGGCGCCGTAAGGGAGATGAGCATGTCGGGCTGGATGCCATCTGCCTTCCCCTTCTCCACGTCCCAACCTGCAACGAGCCCCACAGCCAGGCTGCAGCGGGGACCACCCGGGCCAGGCACCTTCCTCCAGTAGGTGCAGCCATAACTCACCTGAGGGGATGTCAATGCTGGCAATGGGCACCGTGACGCGCTCGAGGGTGCTGAGGATGCTACCAAAGGGCTCCCGCACTGCTCCCTTGAAGCTGAAGCCAAAAATGGCATCCACCACCAGGCCATAGAGCTCATCGATGAATGCAGCCTGCAGCAGGGATGGCAGCAGGTGAAGGGCAGTCCTGGCCACAGCTCCAGGGGCAGGTGCTGCCAAGCTGGGGGCTGCTTCTCACCTCAGCTGGGAACTCGGGGAGGAAGGGAATATCCATCTTCTTGCACTGGGTGGTCAAACCTTCGAAGAGGGGCTTGCTGGGGCGCTTGGGGTAATACACGGTTGGCTGGTAACCCTGCAAGAGCACAAGGGACCTGAACTCATCCCACTCTGGCACCAGCAGCAGCCAAAGGAGTAGGACCCAGGCGCCCACAGGTACAGGGGTGCACAGGGACCAGCACCCTCACGGGACCCTGTGGCTGGCTGTGCAAGACTCACAAACATCTTCAGGTGCCGGGCGCAGACCAGCCCATCACCGCCGTTGTTCCCTGGCCCGCAGACCACCAGCACAGCGGGCTGGCTCGTGGTGAAGGAGCTGGGTGGGTAGGCCTGATGGGGGGCAAGAAGCACAGGGTTATGATGGAGAAGTGGGCCCACACCACGGGGCCAGGTTTCCCAAGACCCTCAACTAGGGATTGGCATGCCCATGAGACTGGTGCCCACCCTGGTGGTAGCACAGCTTGATACACTATGCTAGGACCCCCAGGACCCTTCCTTGCCCCCCAGGGCCCCTATCCTGTCGATGGTGGTGATAGCACTCAGCCTGTAGTGCTGGAACTCTCCCCCAGGACCTCCCCCCACCTCCCAGGCACCCACCCTGGCAGTGGCACAGCTCAGACCACAATGTCAGGACCCCCACTTGGCTGCTGGCAGTGGTGCAGCTCAGCCCACAGTGCCAGGACCCCCTTCTGCCCCCCAGGATCCTCACCTTGGCAATGGCAGTGGCACAGCTCAGCCCCGCCAGCTCCATCAGCTGGTCCACGCTGAACTTGTACTCAGTGAAGAGCTCCTGGTCGATGGCCTGAGCCTCCTCCTGCCTAGGGTGGAAGATGGCACCCTTGGGTACCCCAAAACCCGGCCAGGCCCAGCCTGGGGGCTGCTATGATCCCCTCGACTTTGCATGAGCTGGGGACGGACGACGTACACAGAGCTGAGCCCTGGCGCACATCTGCACCCCAACCCCATGTCCTGCCTAACCCCCCTGCACCCCTCAGCCCGCCCGTGCCCTCGTCCTGCCCTGCCCGACCCCACCCCGTCCCCTGCGGACCCCGAGCACCGCCCGCCTCCTCTGCCGGCCCTACCCCAGGAAGCGGAGCCCCGTCGGGCCGGACCCCGCGCTGGGGACGTGCATGGCGCGTCGGGGAAGGCACCGGCACCGCTCCCGGCCCCAGCCCCAGCCCCAGTCCCGGCACCGCCCGCCCGCCCGCGCCGCCGCCACCAGCACTCCCAGGCCCAGCAGCGCCCGCGGGCCCGGCATGCGGCGGGCACGGCCCGGCACGGCTCGGCACGGCCCCGTGCGGCACCCGGAGCTCCGCGGAGCAGGCGCTGGGCCGCCCTGGGGCGGAGCGCCCTTGACCGCGCGGCGGGGCCGGGGCGGAGCCGCGCAGAGGCGGCGGTGCCTGCGGGCCGAGCCGGGAGCCCGTGGTCTGTCCAGTCCCTTCGTTTCTTCCCCGGTACCCCGACATACAAAGGATGGCGGAAACGGAGCAGGGTCAAAACTGTGTTTGTTCAACGGCTCCCCCCGCCCCCGGTGGTTTGGGCCCGCGCAGGCCCTCCGAGAAACGGCGTTTCCCCGGTGTCCTGCTGGTCACACGAGGTTGCAGACGAGGGATAGAGTCCTGGTCCCCGTGCGAGGTCCCCGGCGGGACCAGCAGCCGGCAGCAGTGGCAGTGGGGTCATCATCAAGGCTGCAAGGTCGCGGAGGCATCATGGGGAGTGAGGGTGGTCCAGCAGGATGCGAAATGGAATAATGAAATTATGGAGTCACAGACTGTTTTGGGTGGGAAGGGATCCTAAAGCCCATCTCGTCCCACCCTCCTGCCACGAGCAGGGACAATCTTCCACTATTCCAGATTGCTCTAAGCCCTGTCCAACCTGGCCTTGAACACTTCCAGGGATGGGGCAGCCACAGCTTCTCTGGGTAGCCTGTGCCAGGGCCTCACCACCCTCACAGGGAGGAATTTCTTCCCTATATCCCATCTATCCCTGCCCTCTGGCAGCAGGAAGCCATTCCTGCCACTCCTGTCACTCCAGGCCCTTGTCCAAAGTCCCTCTCTAGCTCTGTTGGAGCCCCTTTAAGCACTGGAAGGCAGGAGTGGGCAGGAGGTTCATACCAGGATACTGGAAACTGCCCCTTAGATCTGCTGCCCCATCCACAGGGCATGGTTTTGGTGTTGGCTATGAGGTGCCAAAATCCCCAGCCCCTGTGACTTCTGGCTTGGGGTCACATCCATTCCAAGAAACAGGGGTGTTCCAAGCCCTGCTGGGGTCTCCACCCATGAACCCTCCCCTCAGAGGACACTCTGGAGCCCAAACCTCCCATCCACTCCTTTGCCCACTCCCCCAAGGATTCACCTACCTCTCCAGACGCCTTGGATGGAGGGTTTGGCAGTTTTGATGCCCTGTTGGACCCTCAGGCCTGGGCTTGCTGGAGAAGCGACGTTGTGGTTGTGTGTGGTACTTACGTAGCTGGAGGCTGGCATGGGGTGGCTTGGCCAGGTGCGGGGGGCTGGTGTTCCTCTTACTGTGAGACAAGTCGACCTCATGTGTGGGTTCTGGATGGCATCTCTGACAAACTCTTCCCTATCACATCATGACTGAACCCTCCCTAGGATCCAGCTGGAATTACCCCAAATGCACTCCCAAAATTATGTATCTTTAAAAATCTCTGGATTTCACTGTTAAACAGGAGAAGTCCCTTGTGCTGCAGAGGTATTTGTGTGTCAGGCGCTATACTGAGGTGCCTCCCCCTTGCCTGCCCACCTGTTAGCCTGGGGCTCACTGTGATACCCTGGAGCTGAGCTGGGACCATCGTCATCCTCCCCAGAGGTGCCCAGGAAGCCATGTGGGTTGCAGGGCTCCAGTGTGAGACCACCAGTCAGGGCCACTCTTGTGCCTCCAGGAAGGAAGAACAGGCAAGAACACAGTATCAGATTGTGCCAAAGCTTCAGCTCCATCAGGAATTGCCTGGATGGCTCAATCCCACGTTTAGTTTGCACCCTCTCACCTGAATACCTGGGATGTGCTCCTGGCGTACAAAAATACAGCTTGTCCTCAGCCTGGGCTTTCCCCCTGAAGGACATGGAGTGAAGGAAGGAAGGCTTGTCTCCTGTGTGATCTGGAAACTCATTCCAGAGGCAGGAGAGAGAGGATGGCAGCTTTCCTACTCACACCTTGCTCGCCTGGAGCTGTGTTCTACTGGTACGTGGCAGTGTGGAGCAAAACTGCAGCTGCCTGGGCTCCTGATGGGATTAATACATGTGTCCCTCTCCCCAGCAAACTCAGGCACCTCTTGCCACAACCTCTACTGGGGTCCCAGTTCCCAGCCCTGCAGAGGGTCTCATGCCCTGGGTGGTGCTCACCAGGGCTGGGGTGGGCGCCCAGCCCCCCTGGTAGGAGAGGTGGCTGAGGCGGAGTCGGTGCTGGATGGCATCCGTGAGCTTGCGCACGACCCGTTTGTGGGCAGCTCTGGGGCTGTCCTGTGGTGGAGAGAACCCACGTGTGCGATGGGCTGAGTGGATGTGCCCCAGGGCTGAGGCCAGTGCCCCACGATTCGTGCAAGGGCCTGGCCCTGGGGGCGCCCCATCATGCCTTACCTGACAGAGGGAAAGCAAAATCAGGGCCTCCTGATAGTGCCCGATGGCTTTCTGGGGGTCTCCCAGGTGGAAGCACGCTGCGCCCAGCCCCTCGCACGCTTGCCACTGCCCCTGCAAGTCCCCTGGGAAGCAAAGGGCTACATCGGTCCCAGCACTGCTCAGCCGAGATGCCTGGCAGGCAGCATCACCCAGCATGAGTCCACTTGGCTCACGGATGCTGCAGACTCCCCTCAAGGGGATGCCTTGTGCCTCCCCTCACCCGAGTCCCGGAAGGCTTGCAGGGCGTGCAGGTAGCTCTCCGCGGCAGCCCCATGGTTCCCGAGCTGGCTGCAAGCGTACGCCAGGTTCCCAAAGCACTGCCCCTGAGCCCTCCGGTTGCCCAGAGCACCTGGAATCGGGAACACAGGGCTCCATGCCGAGCTGGCACATCCGGCAAAGCCAAGAGGCAGAGAGAGCGGTGTGACCTACCGTGCAGCGCGGCCGCACGCCGGTGCCAGCCCAGCGCCGTACCAAAGCTGCGCAGGGCGTTGTGGGCAGCGCCCAAGTTCTGCAGCAGAGCAGCCTCCCGGCGCCGGTCCCGCTCCGGCTCCCCACCACACAGCTCGAGGGCCCGCTCAAAGCTCTCGGCAGCCAGGGAGAAGATGTGGAGCTGGGAGTAGCCGAGGCCGATGTCGTTGTAGAGTTTCCCTGCGGGCAGAGAGGAAAACAGGCGTGGGAGCTGCTCCCCAGGGCCCTAAGAGTGAAGGGGTGTGGCGCAGCGTTACCTCGCAGGGCCAGGTCGGGGATGGTCTCGCAGAGTGAGCGGCACCGGGCGAGGACCCCGGCGATCTCTGCCGCCCGGAACCGCCGGCTCTGCAGCATGGAGCCGCTCGCCCTGCTCAGAGCCACGGCCGCGGCCTCGGGGCTCTCCGCCGCCGCGTAGGTCTGCGCCGCGTCCAGGAAGCACCGCGCGGCTCGGGCCGGCTCCCGCATCCCCAGGTAGCAGCAGCCCATCTGCACGCAGGTGCCTGCTCGGCCGCCAGCCTGCACAGCACCGGCGTGGCCAGCGGCTTTCTCAAAACACTCCAGAGCCTTTGGAAAATCCTGGAGCCCTTCATGAGCCGCCCCGACGCTGAAACAAAGGCTCCCCAAGTGATCCCTGCTCTCCATCTCTGAGGGCTGGGACTGGAGGAGGAACTCGAGGCCCTTTTTGGGCTTCCCAGTCTCCACATAGGCAGCCCCTAGATTGAAGGCACAAGCCCTGTGGAGCTGGGGGCTCACTGTGTCCCTGGAGAGGAGCAGGGCCTTCCTGAAGAACCCCACTGCCTCCCGCCCAGCTCCCAGAGCCAGTGCCCGGTGCCCGGCTCGTGTGAAGCCCTCGATCGCATCCACCCGCCCTGCTGCCTCATCCCCTCCCTCCTGTGCAGCTTCCCTGGTCTCGGCCTTCTCCTTCTTTTTCTTCCAGCTCTTCTTGCAGCTGGCGGGGGCTGTGGGGGCTACGGGGGCTGCAGGGGTGGTGGTGATGGTGGGGGCAGTAGGGTGTGTGGGGGTGCTGGGCTGCACTCCCAGATCAGCAGCCTCTTGTGAATCCATGGGGAGGGGCGGAAACCTGCCTGCAAGAGAGAGAGGTGCTTAGGCAGCCAAGCCTGCATGGTCGTGCCAGGCAGCACTTCAAATGAGCAGCGTTATTTTATATTGTTTATAAAAAACTAGGGATGTCTTGTAGCCCGTTTGCTATACAGTTTCAGGAAGGAAAAAGGCTCCTCCCATGGAGAACCCCACAAACCTAGGTGGCCACAAGAGAGGCAAGAGATCACTGGGGGAGGAGGAGGGACACCACAGCATGGAGCGGCATGTTGCTGGGGTGCCGTTTTGGGAGGCAGAATAACCGGCGTCATACACTTACTGTTCGCTCTTCAGGTGCAAAGGGTGCCGACAGCAGGGAGCAGAAAGACAGGGCATCCCTGCCGCTGTAGCTGCGTCGCTGCTGCAGGCCACGGCTCTCTGCTGCAGGGATGTCTGAGGCACCTCCGCACTTGGGCTGCCTGGAAAGTTGCCTGGAGCGGGTCGCAGCCCCTGGTGATGGATGCTAGCACCTAGTGCTGGAACATAGCTGGATTCTGAGAGACAGAAGTGTGGCAGGTGGTGGCACAGACTGGGACAAAGCCAGGCCTGCTCCTGGGAAAGCACATCCCACAAATGGCCCGACTGGCTCCAGTTTCATCCCTGTCACCAGGGTGGTGTGCAGTGTCATGGCAACTCAGTGCACCAGTGCCAGTGTGAGCCCGGTGATGGATTGATGGGAAAACCAGGTGATGGACAGGACAGCTGTGTAATGGATGGCACAACCGGCTCCTCGCTGTCTCAACAGCTTGTGGCAGGTGTTTGGGGCTTGTTCCATGCAGGGGCAAGTTCATGCTTTGAAGAGCAGGTTGATGGATGGGCTCAGAGCAGCAAGGGTACAGGGCACTCCGGGGCCAGATGGCACGTCCTTGGTCAGGCACAGCGCTGAGCCCTTCACACAGCCCGTGCAGCCCTCCAGCACCCATGAGTTCCCCCTGCACCCCGGGGAGTGCCCAGCCCCTGTACCCCAAGGTTCCCCCTGCAAGCCGAGGCTCCTCTCGCTGTCTCGGTGTGTGTCACCTCCCCGCACCCCCAGCGTTCCCTGAGCTCCCCAGGGTGTCCCGGTGTCCGGTGTCCCGGTGTCCGGTGTCCCGGTATCCGGTGTCCGGTGTCCCGGTGCCGCGCCCAGCAGCCCCCGCGCGGAGCCACGTGGGCGGCGGGAGATTCAAACCGCGGGCGGAGCCGCCGGAGCCGCCGGAGCCATGGAGGGAGCGGGGCTGGGGCGCTGTGAGTGACCGGCACCGGCAAAGAGGGGGCTGCCCTGAGGCTGGGGGTGCGGGCCGGTCTGGGGGTGCGGGCCGGTCTGGGGGTGCGGGAGGATGAAGGGAGCTGGCATGTCCGGGGTGCAGAGGGACGAGAGCGGGACAAGTCTGGGGTGCAGCGAGATGGGAGAGGACAAGTAGGTTTGGGGGTGCGGGGGGATGGGGGAACAGACAGACCTGGGGTGCAGGGGAATGTGAGGGGACAGGTAAGGCTGTGGGGACACGCAGGTGCGGGGTGCAGGGCGGGGACAGGGACTCTGGGCGTGCGAAGGGATGGGGGGAACAGTCTAGGGGTGCAGGGGATTGGGGGAACAGTCTAGGGGTGCAGGGGATTGGGGAGAACAGTCTAGGGGTGCAGGGGATTGGGGGAACAGTCTAGGGGTGCAGGGGATTGGGGGGAACAGTCTAGGGGTGCAGGGGATTGGGGAGAACAGTCTAGGGGTGCAGGGGATTGGGGGAACAGTCTAGGGGTGCAGGGGATTGGGGGGAACAGTCTAGGGGTGCAGGGATTGGGGGGAACAGTCTAGGGGTGCAGGGGATTGGGAGAACAGTCTAGGGGTGCAGGGGATTGGGGAGAACAGTCTAGGGGTGCAGGGGATTGGGGGGAACAGGCAGGTCTGCATGTGGGTAAGAGAGATGGTGGTGGCAAGGTCCCAGACCCCTGGGGAGAAACTGGGAGGACATATTTTGAGGAATGTTTTTTTGGGGGGACTGCCGGGTGCCCCCGAGAAGTCATGGGTGCCTCCAGCACGTGCAGTGTCAAAGGACCCCAAACCTGTAGCTGTGTTCCCCACCTCTTCCCCGGGTGCTTGCTCTGCGCCCTCCCCCACTCCAGTTCCAGCTCTTGATGGCCGTTATTTGGGAAAAAGGGAAATTGAAAACTTTCCTCCCACGGCCAGAAGGGCCTGGCTGGTGGCATTGTGACGCTGGTGGTCACTCCCATGAGGGCTGTGGGAGGCTACTGCACCCAAAGCCTGGCTTCTTTTCCCAGATCTTAGTTTCAGTGGCTGTGGGGGCTTCAAAAAACCCCCCTGAGAAGGGGGCTCTGATGAAAAGCCTCCTTTCTGCTCAGGTGAGCGCCCAACTGCAGACGAGATGGACGAACAGAGAAGGCAGAACGTTGCCTACCAGTACCTGTGTCACCTGGAGGAAGCCAAACGGTGGGACTGCACTTGGGGAGATCCCCGAGCTCTGATTTGGGGGGAAAAGGGGTGTTAAGGGGAGGGACAGGCGGAATGGGTGGGGAGTGGCTATCATGCTGCAGGAAGCTGGCTGGATCCTGGGGCTTTGTGTCTCCTCAAAGCTGGTTGGGGGGTTGGTTTTTTTGTGGGGGGACACTCAGCCCTACACCCAAACTGAACACCACCCAGCAGTAAAAGCCTGAGGGCTGAGCTCCCCTGCCAGGGAGGATTTATTGGAATGGGGTTGTGGGGGAGTGTCCTTTGGATGCTTTTCTGCTGGGTGGGCTGCTGGGGGTCTGTGATGTACTCTGTCTCTGCCCTCCCAGCTGGATGGAGGCCTGTCTGGGTGAGAGGCTGCCCCCACCCATGGAGCTGGAGGAGACCCTGCGCAACGGGGTCCTCCTGGCCAAGCTGGGGCACTGTTTTGCCCCTGCCATTGTCTCCCTGAAGAAGATCTACGACCCTGAACAGACACGGTACAAGGTAAGGCTGTGGCACCAGAGGGAAGGTGTAGTACCCCTTAGGGTGTACCCCCAAACCTTTCCGTTGCTGGTGAGTGCGGAGTGAGGAGGGACTCGCTGACAGCAGTCACTGAGGGATGGTTTTGTAGCAGGTGGCTGCAATGGAGTCCCTGAGCTGTGCTGCCCCTGGGTGTCACAGGCATTGCCTGTGTCTTTAACCTCCTGCCTTGGCTGGGTTGGTCTGGGGGCAAGGGGGACCCCAGGGATGGCAGCAAGTGGGGTTCAGCCTGACCTCAGCTCCTCTCTTTCAGGCAGCCGGGCTTCACTTTCGGCACACGGATAACATCAACCACTGGCGTGATGCCATGAGCCACGTGGGGCTTCCCTCGGTAACATATCCCCTCTGCTTTCCCCAGCCAAGGGACACACTGGCCTTTGCCTTGTGGCAGTACTGGGGGGGAATGCTGGTATGGCAGGGGGGCTTCATCTTTGTCCCCCACTCTTTGACACCAGCCTACCTGGGGACTGTCTCAATGCCATTGCCACCTGAGGTGTCTCTTGTCTTCCTGGCAGATCTTCCACCCAGAGACCACTGACATCTACGACAAGAAGAACATGCCCCGGGTGGTCTACTGCATCCATGCGCTCAGGTGGGTCTACTGCATCCATGCACTGTCATGGAATGTGTTCATGCTCATGAGCCCTTTGGTGGTGTCACCTGTCAGCTTCAGGTGACACAGAAGCGTTGGGAGGGAGAAGCAAGTGATGTCACGGTGTGGGTTTGTATTTCAGCTTCTACCTCTTCAAGCTAGGGCTGGCTCCTCCGATCCAGGACTTGTATGGGAAAGTGAACTTCACAGGTATGGCGCTGTGCAGGGACACCTGGGCTGGGAGTTGCTGATGGGGGTTTGCCACGAATGCTCTGGGGTCTCGTGGCAGGAGGGGAAAGTCTTGGATGCATTTTGCCAAAGCTGCCTCAGGGATGCTCACCCCAGTGTGGGGGTTTTCTGCACCTCTCTTGGTCTGGCAGGGGAGTGGGGGACTCTGCTGGCTGCCCCTGCTCCAGTACTGGGCTGGTGCTGAGCAGTGCTGCCTCTGCTCTGCTCCAGAGGAAGAGATCAGCAACATGAAGCAGGAGCTGGAGAAGTATGGGCTGCAACTGCCTGTCTTCAGCAAGATCGGTGGCATTTTGGCCAATGAGCTCTCAGTGGATGAAGCAGCAGGTGATGGGTGCCTGGTGGGGAGCAGGGCTGGGTGTCAGCCCATAGCAGGATCTTGGCTCAGCCCCTGAATGCCAAATCTGGGGCCAGCAAACTGAGAGGGGGTGCTCTGGGAGGTGATGGTGGTCTGGGATGCGGTGGGAGGCAGCTGGTTGTTCTCTTTCAGCCTGGCACAAGGCTGCAGGTGCAGGCACAGCCCTTTCCTAGCCAGCAGCAGCTGGGGTTCTGCATTCCCTGGGCTTGCTGTGAGACAGACTTCCCGGGTGCTGGAGACTGCAGCTTGCCTTTTGAACAGGGCGGGTTCCCACCATCGCCCATGAAATGCCTTCTCCCACTGCATGCAGGGATAAAGCAGATGGTCCATCTTACCCCTCCATGTCCCATCTCACTCACCTCCTCCCTGCCTCACCTCCAGTCCATGCTGCGGTGTTGGCCATCAACGAAGCGGTGGATCGGGGGGTGGTGGCCCAGACGATGGAGAGCCTCCAAAACCCCCACGCGATGCTGGTGGGACTGCACAAGGAGCTGGCAGATGCCTACCAGGAGGTGCTGCACCAGGCCAAGCTGGAGAAGGGCAGCAATGCCAGAAACAGGGTGAGGAGGGCATAGGGTACTCTGGGGTGGCTGGGAGAGGATGGGCACGTGGGTGCTTCCAGCTGAAGGGGTCCCTTCGCCAGAGACCATACGGTGCTTGCTGGCTGAAACACGGCCTGGGAGCCCTTGTGCTGAGCAGAAGACGGGGGAGATGATTCCTCTTTGGGGGCTGGTTCACTCAGGGCTTGGGGTTGGGAAACGAACCCAGGCATCTGCAGGGGACCCCAGTGCGCATGGTGGGGTGTGCTTGGGCAGAAAGCTCAGGCTGAGGAGTCCCTGTCCAGTACCCGCAGGTGATCCCCGAAGGAGAAGACGTCTACGACTGGTGTCTGACCCAGGCCGAAATCCAAAGGAACATCAACAAAGTGAATGGTGAGCAAAGCTGGGCCTTCCCTCTGGGGGCTCTCCAGGGCTTCTAGTGGGACTGTGGTAGCCCAGGGTGTGGGGAAGAGTGGTGGGCATAGCAGAAGGAAGTCTGCTCAGGCCAGCCTCAGATCTAGTGGGAAGAAGGGCTGGGTGTGCACTTCCAAGGAGAAATTAAAATGATGAGTATGCAGGCTTCAGCCATAGCTGCCTTGGCTCCCTGGAGCTGTGGGATGATTTTTCTGCTCACCTCTGGGGTGAACTGGCTTCTTGTAGTGCGTGGGGCTCTGGAAGAGGTGGACAATGCCCTGGAGAGACAGGATGTGCTGGCGCTGCACCGCGCACTGCAGGACCCCACCCTGGCCCTGCGCTGCCTCCAGTACGACAACCTCGAGCTCTACTTGGAGCAGCTCAGCATGGACCGGGAGGAGAAGGCACTGGTAGGGGCTGGCAGGAGCCTGCGGTGCAGAGTGCTTGTACTGGGGGGCAGCCCATGGTCCCCAGGAAGAGGGAAGTCCCGTGGGGTGGGGAGTTGACAGCTTTCTGCCAAGGGTCTGAGCATGGCTGCTCTGACAGCACAAGCATGGATGAGCTGTGAGACCTGACCCCCCTCTCTGCCTGTTGCAGGAACTGGGCTACCTAGAGCTGCTGGAGCAGGAGGAGGTGCAGGCAGGGATCCTCACAGCGAACCGGAGGGATGAGAAGGAGCGAGCCAGTGAGTGCCTGGGCGAACACTTGTTGCAGGTTCTGCCGCCCAGTGCATCCCAGGAGCGGGTGGGCCTGCTGGCAGCCTGGCTCTGAGACAGGGCACAGCCGCCTCCTGCAGCCCCGCTGTGCCAGCCCCTGTCTGTCCCTCAGTGCTGCAGGCTGTCGGCCGGATCAACGCCGCTGTCTGCCGAGGGGTGCCAGCAGAAACCTTGGAAGCGCTGATGGACCCTGCAGCCCAACTGCCTGATGTGCATGCCCCTGCTGCCCCCCTGTACCAGCACCAGCTGGCCCTGCTGCAGCGCCAGCACCCACGGGTGAGAAACCCCCAGGGATGGGCCAGGGGACCCCTCTGCTAGGACTGGGGTGCTTCCTCTGCTGCTGCTTCCCCGGGAAAGCTGGGACTGGAGGAGGAGGTTATGGGGGTTCAGTGTCTCTGCCTGCCCAATGCAGGGTGAGTTGGCACAGGAGGAGTTGTTTGTGGCTGTGGAGATGCTCTCAGCTGTGGCGCTGGTTAACCAAGCCCTGGATGCCAGGAACCCCAACAGGCTCTGGAGCAGCCTGGTCAGCCCTGCCCTGGGCCTCTCGGGAGTTGAAGATGCAAATGCACAGCGGTGAGTTGGGCTCTGTGTTGAGGGTTGGTGTGAAGAAATCTTGTGGAAAGAGCTGGTCAGGGGGCCTGGGCTTTTGGTGGGCTTGTTCCAGCAGCTTCCCTGTCCTGTGCCTTGCCTTTTCCCTCTGAAGAGAAGAGCAGCTGGCTCTGGCAGGTGCCCTCCTGCCTGGAATGCACCAAGCCCTCCTTGGAATGCACTGTGAGCCCTTCTTGGAATGCTTCAAGTCATTGCTCTGTGTCTCTCCTACAGGTACTTTGATGACTTGTTGCAGCTGAAAGGCCAGTTGAGGGAAGCAGGAGCTGAGTTCCTGAGCTGGAATGACATTCAGGACAGCATCAACAGCACCAATTCATCAGTGCAGGATGAAAACGACCGTGAGTCCTGCCCACAGAAGATCTGGGCATGCAGGGGGTCTGCAGATATACTGGGAGAGAGGTTGCACTGGGATTCTAGCCCCAGTGACGCATCAGAGAATCTCACACCACCCTGGGCTGTGGCTCCCTCGGGTGCCCAGAGCATTGGACAGGTTGAAAGGTGTGTCCCTTCCCTCCCACACAGGAGCCCATGCGGTCTGGCTGGTCAACGAGGCGCTGCTGCAGGCGGACCCTGAGAAGACAGTGGCAGCATTGCTGCTACTGGCGCCCACCCTGCCTGACATTGCCCTTCCAACTGCCCCGCGCTACCACAGCGTCCTGTCCAGGGCACGGAGACAGAAAGTCCAGGTGGGGTGGAGGTCATCAGCTGTGGAGTACCTCCATGGCAGCATGGTATTCCCCCTGGATGCAGGGTACCCCGCCTTGGTCACAAGACTGTGAAGTAACCCCCCCACCCTAGCAATGCAGCATCTGCAAAGCAGGAGGTGCTCAGAGGGGGCTGCCCAGCTCACTGGACCCCATCTCCCCCATCTCACAGGCCACAGAGGACAACGGAGCTGCTCTTTGGTGGGAAGAGATCCAGGATGGAGTCTGCCAGGCCAACCAGGACACAGTGGCAGCCAGGAGCAGTGAGTGCTCTCCCCCATGTGGGTACTGCTGGAGGTCAGGGAACAAGAAGGGGCTGACGTGAGCCCCTCTGCTCCCGCAGTGGCTCTGGGCATAGCCGCCATCAACCAGGCCATCAAGGAAGGGAAGGTGTCACAGACAATGAGGGTGCTGTGCAACCCTGATGTGGCCCTGCGTGGGGTGGTGAACGCCTGTGCTGATGCCTACCAGGAGCAGCTGGCAGCTCTGATGGCCACCAAGAGACCAGCAGCGGGTAAAACCCTGGGGGCTGAAAAACCTCCCCCAACCCTGGGAGCCTGGGGTGCACCCCTGGCCAGGGTGTTCAGGGGGAGCAGCACTCTCCAGCAGCTTCCATCTGTCCCGGCACACAGGGAGCACGAAGCCATCCTGGATCCAGCACAGGCTGCTGGATGGTGCCGAGTACTACCTGAACCTGCAGACCTTGGAGGGCAGCTGGCAGTGCCCACGCAATGGCAGCTTCAACACCACGCATCTGAGCCGAGAGGAAATCCAGGTACGGGCAGGATGGGGCTGCATGGGCACCAATGGCATCACTGGGGCTAAGCTGGTGCCTCGTGTCCTTGCAGTCGGTCATCACCCGAGTGACGTTGGCGCACGACCGGGAGTGCCTGTGGGCAGCCAGTGTCGCCTTGGTGGTGAGGCTCCAGGCGCGGCTCCGGGGCTTCCTTGTTCGCCAGCAGTTTGCGGCACGGCGGAGTGTCCTGCAGGAGCAGAGGCCAGCTGCCATCAGGATCCAGGTGATGCAGCCAGAATCTGTCCCTCCTCTGAACACAGCAACACAAACCAAGGGCAGCCGCTCGCAGCACCTTCTTGGCAGGTCCAGGGAGTGCCAGCACTTGCTGCTCTGTAGTTTTACTGCCAGGACTCCTGAGGTGCTGCAGAGAGTAGTGTAGTGCTTGTTTCACAGTAGCTGCTTTGGGTGCTGGTTTCCTCTTTCCTCATGTGCTCCCTGAAAAACCAATGGAGTCACAGTGACCTCACACAGGTCTCTCCACCTGATGTCTTCTTGTGTCCAGGCTTGTTGGAGGGGGTACAGGCAGCGCAGAGCTTACCTGGAGAGGCTGCACTACCTGAAATCCAACACAGAGGCTGCAATCAAGGTTTGGAAGATTCTTTCTTCAGCCTTTGTTCCCACGTTGGGCATTGTCACCTGCTTGTTCAGCTTGCAAGGGTGGCATCTACCCCAGTGCAGAGGAGCCAAGGGGGGATTGTGGCAGCTGGGCCAGGGCAATGTGTGAGTGGAGAAGGGAGAAAAAAATCATAGTATAGAATTGTTACCATGGGCTCACTGAGGCTGGAAAAGTCACTGAAGATCACCGAGTCCAGCTGTTCCCCCAGCACTGCCAAGGCCACCACTAACCATGTCCCCAAGTGCCACATCCCTGTGGGTGTTTAATCCCTCCCAGGATGCTGAACCCACCACTTTGTTGGGCGGCCTGTGCCAGTGCCTGACCACCCCTTCCATGAAGAAATTTTCCTTAATATCTAATGTAAACCTCCCCTAGTAGTCTGCATGAATTTTCCCCTCCACCCATTCCCTTTGGTCAAGCAAGTCCTTCCAGAATCCAAATGTTTGAACGTCTATCCCAGATCCAGGCGACTGTGAGGATGTGGCAGGCACAGAGGAAGTACCAGGAGAGGCTGCGCTACTTCAGGCAGAATGTAAGTGATAGGATGGGAGTCAAACAACTCCTGGGGCCATGTTGGTGGGGATGTAGGGGGATGATCCAGAGCACACAGTTGGATCCCCATCCCTGAGTGCTCACGGTGCAGCTGGGAGAACTGATTCATCCTGGCAGGGGGACAGATGGGAGGTAATAAGTACCTGGTGGGTATGGAAGCCAAACTCTCAGGTTTTGTAAAGTGTGAGGAGAGAAAAACCACTCCAGTTCCATCAAAAAACAACAATGACTTCAAGATGCCCATTAAGAGGGAAGGAAATTTTTTGGGGAAAAGGGGGGGTGTCAGTTCCAGGAAGTGAAGTTGCACCCTGGGGAGTTGCTGCAGCTTCTGATATACAGTGAGTGGAGGGAAATGACCACTGAGAAGGGTAGAGTCCCTAAATCTCTCCTGTGTTGTAGAGACCCTCATCCCAGGCCTTAATACGTTCCTGGCAGTGGGACCAGGCAGCAATGTGCTTGTCCAGTTCTCCTTCACTCCCCGTGTGTGTTAGGGACATCATGAAAAAACATCTCCCACCCCCTTGTTTGTCTTGGCAGATTAAAGCTGTAATTAAAATCCAGGCCTTTGTGCGAGCGAACAAGGCCCGTGGGGATTACAGGATGCTGGGTAAGTGCCTGCTTGTTGCTGCTCTGAAGCGCAGTGACTAATAGGGAAGGGGACTCTGCCTCTTTCCTTGCTGACCCCGTGTAGTGGGGAAGCAGTTGTGAACAGACCACTGGTGGCCCCTTGGCAAGGTCAGTAGTGACAGAGCCTTGGTGGTCCCTGGTCTTCAGCCCTGGGGCTGCCACTCTGCCCCCAAAAGCTTCCTGGAGGCTGTTGCACAGTTGTGGCTGTGTGCCATCCCATGTCCTGGTGCTGCAAGAAGATGCTTTTTGGGGAGGAGGATGGGGTGTCTCTGGGGGAATGCTGGGGATCTGAGGGTCTGTGGTGGGGGTGGCCACTCCATCCGCCTGCAAATATTCACGGCGTTACTGTGCATTGCCGCAGTCCACACCAAGAGCCCACCCTTGGGCATTGTCCGGCGCTTCATCCACCTGCTGGAGCAGAGCCAGCACGACTTCTGGGAGGAGTCAGAGGTGCTGCGGCTGCAGGAGGAGGTGGTAAAGAGGATCCGTGCCAGCCGGCAGCTGGAGAGTGACCTGGACCTCATGGACATCAAGATTGGGCTGCTGGTCAAGAACAGGATCACGCTGCAGGTAGAGAGAGTGGGGGAGGACTTGGTTGCCTCATGCTGTCCTGCGCTCAGTGGCATCACAGCTTGGACTTGTTTCTGCTTCACTTTTTAAGCAGTTAGAGGCGTTGGGGAGCACTGGGGTGCCTCTGGCTCTGGTCAGAATGCCAGAGCCTTAGGCAGACCTCAGTGCTTCTCTCCCTGCCTATGTGGCCACAGGAGGTGGTCTCCCACTGCAAGAAGCTGACCAAGAAGAACAGGGAGCAGCTCTCAGAGATGATGTCCATGGACAAGCAGAAGGGGCTCAAGTCGCTCAGCAAGGAGAAGCGGCAGAAGCTGGAGGCCTATCAGCATCTCTTCTACCTGCTGCAGGTGGGGCTGGGGGGCTCTGCTGTGTCCTCCACAGCTGGGGGGGCAGTGCAGGGACGTGGCCCCTGAGTACCCCATAACACTTGGGTTAGCTTGGTAGCTTGGTGTCCCTCCTCCCTGCAGACACAGCCAGTGTACTTGGCCAGGCTGATCTTCCAGATGCCCCAGAACAAGTCCACCAAATTCATGGAGTCGGTGATCTTTACGCTTTACAACTACGCGTCCAACCCACGGGAGGCTTATCTGCTGCTACAGCTCTTCAAAGTGGCACTGCAGGAGGAGATCAGGTGGATGTCCGTGGGTGCCCTGGTGTGGGGACAGGCCAAGGGAAAAGCTGAACCGCATCAGCTTGTATGCTGTTACCTCTTCTCCGGCTTGGAGAGCGCACACACACTGGTCCATCCCCCTCAAATCCCATCTGCCCCATCTCTGTCTCCAGGTCCAAGGTGGACCATGTTCATGACATCCTGATGGGCAATGCCATGGTGATCCGGCTGGTGGTCAGCTTCTACCGCAACGTGCGTGGGCAGAATGCCCTGCGGCACATCCTGGCTGGCCCGGTGCAGGAGGTCCTGCAGGACAAGACCCTCAGCATCCGCACGGACCCCGTGGACATCTACAAGGCATGGATCAATCAGACTGAGTCACAGAGTGGGCATAGAAGGTCAGACCCTGGGTAAGAAGGCTTGGCTCGGCCACAGGGTGATGGACATTGGGATGGTGATGGGGACCTTGTCTTCTCTTCACAGCAAGCTCCCATATGAGGTCAGCCCTGAGCAGGCTCTCAGCCACCCTGAGGTCCAAAGGCGGCTGGACATTTCTATCCGCAATCTCCTGGCAATAACAGATAAGTTTGTCTGTGCCATCACCTCTTCTGTTGACAAGATCCCGTAAGTATCCTGATGATGGTTTCTGTGCACACCCCAGGAGTGCTGTTTGCTCTAAGGTGTCTCCGGCAAGGCCTTAGAAAGGAGGTTGGGTTATGGGGGGCTTGCTGGCCCCTTTGCTGCTGCAGGACTGAGTTACTGCACTGTCAGCAAGGGGAACCCCAAATATCGGCAGCGCCCCATGGGCTGGCTTGTTTTTCTGCTCCATTTCTGGGCAGTTTACTGCTGATATTAAGATGTCTGCCAGGAAGAATCTGAGCTTTGTGGTCATCTCAGAGGATGAAGGCCTCCTCCAGAGATGCCTGGGCTGGCAGCAGGGTTGGGGAGGGAGCTGAGAGGTGCTGTAGCTGCCAATCCTACCTGTGGGCTTCTTCATCACATCAGGGCTGGCGGCTTGCTGCTTCTTGGATGACGGGTAATAGGACTGGGTCATCAGGGTGGACCCACATGCTGATGGTCCTCTCCCTACCTCTCCTCAGCTACGGGATGCGCTACATGGCCAAAATCCTGAGGACGTCCTTGGCTGAGAAATTCCCCAAGGCCCCGGCAGAGGAGGTCGATAAGGTAACGTAGGGCTGGGGCACCTGCACAGTTTGGTGGGGTTCAGCTGTGTCTGTACATGAAGGGCCAATATCTCTCCACAAAAGGTCAGGTCCTCTTGACTTAAAAACACCTCCAAGTCAGCATTTCCCTTGAGCCACTCAGAAAATGCCAAGAGTGGGCTTTTCCCTGCACTGCCCTTTCTTCCAGGAGGGTCCTACCATGCAGTTCAAGGATGAAACATCCTTCCCTGCTGAGCTATCCCCTCCTTGGGTCCCAACCCATCTGCACCCCAATCCCCAGCCTGTCTCATGCCCTAGATCGTGGGCAACCTGCTCTACTACCGCTTCATGAACCCGGCGGTGGTGGCCCCTGATGGCTTTGCCATCGTGGACGTGTCAGCTGGGGCAGCCCTGCACCCCGACCAGCGCCGCAGCTTGGGCTCCATTGCCAAAGTGCTGCAGCACGCCGCCGCCCGCAAGGCCTTCGAGGGGAAGAGTGCCCATCTCTGCGGGATGAACCAGTACCTGGAAAACACCCACAACAAGTTCAGGTGGGCCCCAGGATGGTGATGGGGTGGGTGGGGTGGCTAGGAGCTGGTGGCAGGGGTTTGGGGCTGACCAAAGGGGTTGCTCCCTGCAGGAGGTTCATCTCTGCTGCCTGCTGTGTCCCTGAGCCTGAAGAGAGGTTTAGCATGGATGAGTACTCAGAGATGGTGGCAGTGGCCAAACCAGTCATCTACATCACTGTGGGGGAGCTCATCAACACACACAAGGTCAGGGCATATAAGCATATAACTCATGGCAAGCTCTGTTTCCTCTGCTCCCACCTCCTGGGCTTTCTGCTGCATTTCCTCCCATTCCTCTGTATCCCACTCCTGGCACAGCTTTCCTCTTCCTGACCCTTTTTTTTCCTCTTCTAATCAAGGAAATAACCTAGATTCTGCAGGTTTGTCTTTTTGCAAACCTCGTATCTTCTCCATCCCCCCTTGGGCGCAAAGGATGTCGTGTCGCTCCTGGCTGGCCCTCCCTCACCCTCCTTTTGCATCCTTCTTTGCCACTGACTCATCCCTTCCACTGTCCAGCTCCTGCTTGAGCACCAAGACTCCATCGCACCACACCACAGTGACCCCCTGCACGAGCTCCTGGAGGATCTTGTTGAGCTTCCTACAGTCCAGTCCCTGGTTGGTAGGTTGAACTCTGGGGCCCACCACCTACCCTGATGGGAGGAGGGTGGACATGGGCACACACAGGCACACTTCTTTCCTTGCACGAAGCTTGAGATGGATTGCTTTGGGCATGGGAAGCCAGCCCTCTAAAGCCCAACACAGCTAGCAGGGCTCTCTCTGCCCTTGCAGGGGAGAGTGCTGCCAACCTGGGAGACAGTGGTGCTGAGCAGGTGCTCTCCCAGCTCAGCAGAACAGAGATTTCCCTCACCCTCACCAACAAGCTGGTGCCAGAGGCCAGCAGAGAGGAGAGTGACACGAGGAGCCTGCTGCTGAGGTAAGGATGGACTCCGTGGGCATCAGGAGGGTACTGGAGGTGTCGGAAGGGTACTGGGGGCTGGGATGCTCAAGGTAGGCAAGAAACGTTAGGGAGGCAACTGAATATTGTGTGGAGGGTGATGGTCTGGAGCACGTGCCTGATATCTCTCTCTGGTCTCTAGCACCAAGCAGATGCTGGTGGATTTGATCCAGTCCCAGCCAGGAGATTCCCTCCCGGAAATCCTGTGGACACCAGCCTCAGAGCATGAGGTGGGATATGTGAGGCTGCTGCTGGGGATGAACTGAAAAATTTTGTGGGCAAACGGCAAAAAAGTTCTCATCAAAAAGCTGCCCTGCTCCTCTCAAAAGTTTGGCCAGTGCTCTTGTGATCCAGCAGTGACTGGACACCGGTTTTCAGAAAAATCACTGGGCCAGGTGTTCTGGGCCAGGAGGCACCCACATCAAAGTGTAGGTGAAGGAGTTTGGTTGTTCCATCTCTGTATCCCATTCCAGCTGTGCTCCAGGCTCACCCCTTCTCACCCCTAGGAAGCTGCCCATGAGCACCTCATGCGCCGGCGAGTGCTGCGGGATGCCCAGGCCTCTGCCCAGCTGAGGCGCCATCACTCCCTGGCTGCCAACGGCCAGCTCTCCATGGAGGAGAAGAAGCGCAAGGTCATCCGCAACCTGCGGCGCTTGGAGAGCCTGGGGCTGGTGGACTCTGCCAACAAGTACCAGGAGCTCATTGATGAGCTGGCCAAGGTGTGCTGGGGGACACTAAGTTGGGGATCACCTCTAAACCCCCCGGAGGCCCTGCTCTGGTAAAGGTCATAATGACATATATTGGCTTTCTGGCACTGCTCTGTTTCCTCCAGGACATCCGGAACCAGCGGCGTCACCGGCAGCAGCGCCGCAGGGAGCTCCTGAAGCTGAGGCAGACCCTGGAGGGCCTCGATGCCAAGACTCTGTTTTATGAGGAACAAATTGATTATTACAACCAGTACATCAAGACCTGCCTCGACAACCTGGCGGCCAGCAACAGGTGCGGTTCCTTATGAAAAATCAGTAATTTAAAAAAAAAAAAATTACTTGTTTTCATTGCTCTCTGGTTGTTGTGAGTCCTGGAGATGTTGGGAATCCAAGGGATCATGGATGGCTAGAGATGAGCTCTTAGCATGTGGTCCTTTCTCTTCCAGGGTCAGTGGGAAGAGCAAGAAGTTGCCATCACTGCACTACACAGCAGCCCAGCTGTGGGAGAAGGGAGTGCTGCTGGAGATCCAGGACCTGCCACCCAGCCAGTGCGTAACCCTGCTCCAGGGGAGGAGCTCTTGCTTGGGGTTATTCAGTGCAGGGCCAGAAGCTGGACTTATTGCACTCAGTGATCCTTGAGGGTTCCTTCTGACTCAGGATATTCCAGATTCTATGAAAACTTGGGCAGGTAGAGGAAAATAACTGAGGAGAAGGATGCACATGGGTCACTGTTGTCCTGCCGTGTGGGGAAAATTGTTTTGTGTAGGAGAATGCAGGAAAGTGGGGATTTGCAGTGAGGTTTGGGCTGTGGGTCTGGCTGCTGTGCTGAGGGGATGCACTGGGTGGGTGACCTGGTCCTTGGTTGCGTTAAAGCTGTGAAGCCCCTTTCGGTAGCCAGGAGCTCTGTCTTCTCAGGCTCAGGAATGTGATTTTCGACATCATCCCCTGTGAAGAATCAGGCAGGTTCCAGGTGAAAGCCAAATTCATGGGGATCGACATGGAGCACTTCCAGCTGCACTACCAGGTGTGGAGCCTGTCCTGTGTCTGCTGGGGGTCAGAGAGATGAGGGCAACTGGGGTATGTGTGGGCAGGGTGGTGTCCCCACACCTGCAAATCTTGTGGGGACTTGGAGTCCATGTGGACCCCTGAGCTGCTGGGGGCAGCCTCGCTGTGCATCTCCCACACAAACCTAGCTCCCTGTCCCTGGGCTGGGCACTGAGAAGGGCTTCCCTGGCTGGGCACAGCACTGGTGGCAGTGACGGTCCCCTCTCCCACAGGACCTGCTGCAGCTGCAGTACGAGGGTGTAGCAGTCATGAAGATGTTCGAAAAGGCCAAGGTCAATGTCAACCTGCTCATTTTCCTCCTCAACAAGAAGTTCTTCAAGAAGTAACCGGGTCAAGGGTGGGGCTACAGGGAAGCGGGGCCATGTAAACCTGCCAAAGAGATTTCGGGGTTAGTGGTCCCAGGGCAGGGAAACTGCTGCTGGCCAGGAGCTTTCCTGAATGGGTGCAGTGTGCTTGAGCATCTGCCGCCAGTGGTGCCTGACTGGGGAGCCCAGGGCTCAGCCCCAGCCCCAGGCACCCCAGGCTTGGTACTAAACCAGTGCCCGACCTTGCGGGAGGATGCAGCTGCCAAAGCTTTTGCAGCATGTGTTGCTTTTAAACTCTATTTTATCTGGGTATTTTGGATGTTTAATGCCTGTATTGCCAACAGCCAGCTGCCCAAGGACACTGTATTTCTGGACACTACACAGGTTTTACTAATGTAATAAAGGTATTCTAATATATCTATATCTATATGTATGTATATATTTTTTCTTCATGCTGAGGCTGGGGAAATGTCAGAATCTGTCTTTATATGGTGGGATAGGGAGAGGGAAGAACAGAGAGGCAATAACTGCTTGTGAAGACACCTGCGAGCTCTTGTCTAGTACACTGAGGTGCAGTAGAAGAATTTTGATTTTAAAGATGAAATCCACTGCTCTTCAGCCAGGCTGTGCGACACGAGAGAGGCTCACTGCTGTCCCATGGATGCTTTGAGGGAGTGGAGCAGGGACCATATTTCGGGACCATATTGCTGCCTGGCATCTGCTGTGGAACAACCCACAGCACCATCTCAGTAGGGATGGTGGTGTCTCTGTACCCTCTTGATTTGTTCTGGTGCTTAATTGGTTTTCAAGTGTGGGACCATGTTCGGCCATGGCGGCATTTAAAGCACTTTCTCTCCATTTGAGCTCCTTCTCCAGCCCCTTCCATGGGATGGGAAGGGAGCTGCTCTAGTCCCAAACTCCTCCTCCCCCATCTCCTTCAGGCACAGGAGCAGCAGATCCCAGACCTGCTTTGCAAAGGAAGCATTTTGGGGGATTGGAATAGGAATCTCCCTTGCTGCTTAGTAACTGCTGTAGGACCTTGAGGCAGCTCAGTGGTACCTGCTCTATTGGCATCTCAGGCTCTGTCTTGTCTTTGGAAAGTGCTGTTTGTTTCTGAGGTTTTTATATGTCTTTTTTTTTTTCTTTCCCTCCTCTCATATAAATGCCTCGAACTGTGCTTATTCTATCCCCATCCATGCTGAATTCTTGCTGTGCTGCCTCTGCTTGTTGACTCTAAATAAAGAAGTATCAGAAAATGTAGAATTTTTCTGGATGATTATTTCCCTGTGCTCATCACCTGCCTCTTCCCTTGCTTACCAGGGTCTTTGAGGCTGATGACATTCCTACAGCCCCCTGTTCCCAAAACAAGGTGCCCCCTCGGCTTCTGGCCAGACACACCAGGGACTGGCTCCCTCGCAGCAGTGCCCCGTCAGGTGTTGAAGCATCAACTCAGCTCTTGCACAGGGAATTTAGGCCACTTTCAGACACACTTAATTCTTAAATAAATACTATGATTACGTCTCCTAAAGACTATGATTATATCTCTACAGGAATGAAGTGGGATCAAGCTGCAGCACTTTTCTTTGTTTAAAATAGGACTGGGCTGCCATTAACCTGTTGGATGCTGCACCATCTGCAGGGACAGGATCCTGGGAAGTTGCTGCTGCACATTACCCATTACCACACTGGGGTTTTTATCTTCTAGTTACCATATTTGTTTATTTTTTTCCTTCCTTGCCTTAAGCGGAGGATCCAGCATGTCTCTGGCTGTGGCTCAGTGTGGTTTGTTGTTGCCAGCCACCTCCCCCAGCAGCCAAGCAATCACTGGCTTTGCACCAGCAGCTTTTGGCACGCTGAAACCACTTTTTTTGGGGTGATTTGGGGATGGAGGAGAAGCCTGAGGTAAAGAACTCCACCTAATAATAATAGTCCCGACTATTCACTAAGCACAGTTGCAGCATGGGCTGGAGGGGACTCAGTGTTGCTGAGGAAAAGGTGATTTTTTTTTTTTGGCTCCCGGGAAGTTGTGCTGTGGTCAACCACGACTCAGAAACAGGGTGCCACTTCTTGCCTTCTGCCCTGGTGTTTTGCAGAGGAGGTCGGAGGGGAAAATCGAGCGCTGGAAGTGCTGGAGGAGGCCTGGCGCAGGCTCGCTGAGCTCCTCCCAAGACAGCTCCACTAGATGTCATTGCAAGCTGGGGATTAGTGCCCGACACCAGCCCCGCCGCGGGCTCCTCTGGTGGCGTTGGCCCCAGCTCCAAGGATGGATCCAGCACAGCAATCCCAGCACGTCCCGATGTGGACAAAGCAAGGCTGAGGCTTGCAGATGACAGGAGCCTGCAGCGCAGCCTCTCCTCAGCCTTGTGGGCTTTTCCTGGAGCACTGGGCTCACCGGTGCCTGTGTGGTGATGCCCAGGCTGGGACAGTGAAAGCGGCCGGCAAGGAAAATCAGGTCCTGCCCCAACCTGTCCCTAAAACCATCCTGAGAGGTGTTATTTGGGAGGGGGGAGAAAAGGAGAAAATTGGGCTCCCCCTGGGGCTCATATTTCATAGAGAATCCTACAATGGCTTTGTTGGAAGAGACCTTAAAGCCCATGCAGTCCCACCCCCTGCCATGGGCAGGGACACCTTCCACTATGCCAGGTTGCTCTAAGCCCTGTTCAACCTGGCCTTGGACACTTCCAAGGATCCCACAGCTTTTCTGGGCAACCTATGCCAGGCCTTCACCACCCTCACAGAGAAGAAATTCCTCCCAGTATCCCATCTACCTTTGCCCTCTGGCAGTGGGAAGCCGTTCCCCCTTGACCCGTCACTCTTTAGGTACAGGGAGGTATCATTTCACCCTGACCAGCACCACCCCGTCCTGTCCAGCACGCAGGCACCATTCCTGGCCCACCAGCATTCCCTGCATGGCACAGGGAATCATCATGCTTGCACTAAGCCCCTTTACTAACTTCCCCCTCTGCACCTACAGACTCAGCTATGGTACAGCATTCCCAGTGCTGCTGGCTGTGCCGGTGGCTGCTGCTGAAGGTGCCACATCCCCAGGTGCCATACAGCCCCTCAGCAACACAAGCCTGACTCCTGCTCCCTCCTCACTGACTGCTATAATTGCTTCCAGGAGCACAAATGAGCTCCCAGATTGGTGGACTTCGGAAAAAAATAAAGAAAAAGAAAAAAAAAAAAAGGAATGAGGGAGGGTTAAGAAAACTATGTGTAATAAGTATGTGCGTGTGCATAGATGTGTGAGAGGGAGAGAAAAAAGGCACCAGGGTGCAGGATAGGCATTCAGAATGTCACATCTCACCAGGCTGCTTTGGTGTAAGTGCTGCAGCCTGTGCCATTCAGCATATGTAGGAAAGTGTAATCCATGGAGAAAGGTGCCTCACATTAGGGCTGCTGCCCTGGTCCAGGGTGGAAAAGGGGCTGCTGGGATCTCCCAGGCTTTGTGAGGGAGAGGTGAGACAGAATGAAGGAGCATTGGGAAGTTCACAGCTGGGAGCTCACTGTCCCTGTTCCACTCCAGCCTGCTCACGGGAATCTGTACCTAAAAGAGATGGAAAAATGGTTAAAGTGGGCTCAGAAAGGTGCTGCTGCAAGTCCTGGTGATCCCACCAGCTCAGGGCTGCCTGGCCTGGTGGAGAAGCTGTTGGGAGCTGCTGCTGGTTCTGGGTGTTGGGTGCCGGCCGCTGGGCTGGCCAGCTCGAAGGCAGTGCTCCTGCAGAGCCACTGTCCCCACTGTCACGTGCCACAGTGTTGCTAATCCCATTTCGAAAGCCCGTGCCCCAGGCTGCGCCCGCTAATCTCCAATCCCCCTCAGGGCCACGGCTGCGGGGCTTGGGCTGCGGTGCTGCTTTGGCAAACCCCAGGGTGTCCCTGCACCCAGCTCCTCTCCACAGGCAGACCTGGACGTGCCCACGTCCTCTGCCTGCTCCTGCTCCTGCTCCAGTCCGGAAGATGCTCTGGTGCTTCCTGCCCTGTGCCAAACGGTCCTGAGTCCTGGACACCCCCAAAAGACACATTGGATAGAAGTTGGGCTGTACCTCCAGGTACATCCCAACAGTCTGTGGAAGCGCCACACTGCCCAGGAGGAGGATTCACCTGCTTGGCCAACCTGGCTTCAGCACAGCCCTGGTCACTCAGCACAACGGCCTTGCTGGCAGCACCGAGGAGGCAGGTGAGCAGTTCAAACTGCCCGTGGCAGAGTCAGGGTTCAGCTCAGCTGTGCCAGGCTCCTCCCCAGGAGCAGCAGCCTCCCTGGCAATGACGAGGGCTCTGCACCACAGCTCATGCTGGGATGGCGCAGGCTGCACTGAAGAATAATTATATATTGCTGTTCCTTTCCGATGGCAGCAGCTTCCTTGTGGGAGAGGGGAAAAAGCACAAACCAAACTGGGGAGAAAATAAGAGGGGAATGTTTGCCGACTGTCTGCTGTGTGTTGTTGCTGTTTGTTGTGTTTCTGTGGTTGCTTTGGCAACCCTGGGAATACATGCCAGGCTGTAGCATGGTGGGTACCAGCGCGGTGTGGTGAGGAGCCGGCGCCCTGCACTGTAGGGACGAACTGCTGACCCCCTGGCAGCCCCTGGTGGGGATGGGAGGCTTCAGGCAGGGGATGGATGGGGTCACGTTAGTCGCCCAGCTCAGCTACTGCCCTCCCTGGTGAGCCTGGGGTGGGTGCTTGCTACACATCCCGTGGGCCCTCCGAGAGGGACCTGGTTTGGAGATGAGCAAAGGAAGACTGACTGAAGGGTCCATGGGGACAGCAGCCAGCCTTGCTGTTCCCCATGAGCCTGGAAGTGTCTGGGCTTATCCTCTCTCTTCTTGTCTAGAGGAAAGAGAGTGAAACAGTAGTGTCATGGAGGGGCAGCTGCTACCTTGCAGTGCTCACCAGAGGGGCTGTGAGAGTGTCAGGCAATGCTGTGGGGCTCTGGGGGCATCTGCATCTGTCGGGACAGAAGCCATTCCTCTGGTAATGGAGCCATGGCTTAATGTGGGCAGGGTCACACTGCTCTCTGTCTCCTGTAGGTCTGTGTAGAAGGGGCTGCTCCCCGTGCAGGATGGAGCCAGGGTCCCAAGGGGCAGCGTGGGACTGGGGACACCAGGGCAGAGGAGCCTGGCAGAGGAGGGGACGGGGCCAAGGGCAGCTCGGGGAGGATGGTGATGTTCCCAGAGCCCCTCTCTCACTCCTGCAGCCCCGGGAGCTGTGCGAGCTGACATCCGTCAGAGCAGGAGCCTCTGTGCCCTGCGGCATCCCCAGGGCAGAGCAGTCAGGGGGTGGGCGAAGGCTGTGCCCCTGGGAGCCAGGAACATTCTGTGCAGCGCCAGAGATGTGCATTAACTCTTTGGGGGCTGCAGCAGGAGGACTGAGCTCCTCGGGGCTGTGGGCACCGCCATCCACCCAGGGTTTGGGTAGAGATTTCTGCAAGAAACCATTGTTTGAGGGCTCTGCTGCTTCCCATCCCACCTGGCACAAAACGTGCCACTGTGGAAAGGTTTCAGCCTGTCACTAGTCAGAAGTGCCAGTTTAATGAAATTGTTTAATTGCCGCATCTCCAAATGTTGATTTTTAAACTTAGATGCCTGATGAGGAATCCTGCCCTGAACTGGAAGCTGACTCATTCTCCTTGCAGTCCCGGGGTCATTGTTGGATTGCAAATAAACACACCAAATTCCCACTGCCGGGTTCTGGGAACGTGCTCCTGGCCCTGCACAGAGGGCAGGGACCCTGGAAGGGGCTGGGTGTCTGCCTGCCTCCCACTGCATCCTCCCACCCTTGGGGCAGGGGAGCTTTGGTGGCACCAGGAGCTGTCTGGGGTGGGGAGAAACACAACTTTAACACTGATGGGGGTCTGGAAAATCCCAAAGTGCAGAGATTTGCTGCACTGTTCCCTCTTCGGAAAGGAGAGAGCAAGAATCAGGCCCCAGCTCTCTATCATCCCTGCTGTTAACTCTCAGGTGAGACCCAATTCCCACTTCTTTGCTTTCAGCACTGGTTTGCAGCATCTCTGGGTGCAGCTTCAGCCTGGTCTTGGGAGCAAAAAAAACCGCTTCAGGTTGGAGCTGGGACTTGAATCCACATCCCAGGATTGGGGGGGGGGGGGGGGGGGGGGTGAGGGGAGGGCAGTGCTTTCCGCCCCAAAAACCTCTCCACACGGGGCTGAGCAGACGCTGGAGCCAGCGTGAGTCACCCTGTGCAGCTGCTGCCAAGGCAGGAGCGACCTTGTGCTGCTGAGCCAGCGTGGGCTGAGGCCGCGGCCCCGCCAGCCACGGGAAAGGGAAGCTTTTGCTCAGGCCGGATGCTCCAGAGGAAGGAATGAGCTCTGGGGCTGAAACCGCTGGCCAAAGAGGACCAGAGCAATAGACGTGAGGTCAGGGAGGGTCTGGGGTCTACCCCTTCTCTGCAGGGAGAGCATCAGGGCCTGCTGGAGCAGGGAGCAGGGTTTGGGCACTCCCAACTATTCCGGGGCGTGCTGAGCGGGATCTGTGAGCCACCCGGGGATGGGACTCACTTTCCATGAAACTACAGGGAAAACCAGATAAATCTCCCCTCTGCTCCTGCCACCCTGTCCTCAGCCTTGGGATCCTTCCAGGCTGGCGCTGGTGAATGTTTTCCCCTATCAGCTTCTTTCGCTTGACTCAGCGGACGTGACTCACCGGGAGGAACGAGAAGGGCTCGGGGCGAGCGGCGCGTCCGCAGCACCGCGGCCCTTCGGTACCACGGGCCGGTGCCGCTGGACACCCCGGGAGCGGCGTCCCAATCCCCCTCACTGCCAGGAGCCACACTCAGGGCTGACATTCCCCTTGTCCCAGCTGTCCCCTCCCTGCGCCCAGCCCAGTGGGTGCAGCAGAGGGGGAACTGGTTGAGCCGGTGCACCCCGTCCCGGCAGAGAGGGGAGATTCCTCTGGTGTGGGGGGGGGGGGTGACCCTTGGGGGGCTGTGCCTTTGTCACCCTGAGGGGGCTGAGTGCTGGGGACATGCATCACCCTTCCCAAGGGACCCCTGGAGCCGAGGAGCAGGCAAAGCCGCTCCATGGTGGGTCTGTGCACTGTGGGGTGGGTGGGAGATGGGGAAAGGGCTCCGGGGGCGGGGGGGTCACTCCTCGCGGCACTGGGTTAGGGGAGCAGCCAGCCAGGGTGCCGAATCTTGGCTGGATTTGTTAGAGATCAAGTAGCTGAGGGATTAGGGAGTCAAGAGAGCCGGGCCACCTGCGGGGGAGGGAAAAACCTATGAAGGAGAAGGATATGCTGGCACTCTGGAGAGAGGTGTGCGAGGCCTGGGCTTTGGAGCGATTAGATAAGTGAATCAGGGCCTCGGAGCGATTAGAAGAAGAAATCAGGTTTTACACCAATTAGGTAAAGTCCCCAAGCGATTAGACACAGAGGTGGCTGCAAGAGGAGCTCTCCCAGCAGTCCCTGGGACTGATAGGGCCAAGCATTGATTAAAGGAGCATCAGAGGCTGAGAGCAATTTGATAAGAAAACAAAACAGTGGATCAATTAGCCTGGGAAAAAGGAGGCGGCTGGGTGATAATGGGAATAGGGAAGTGGGGCCAGTCAAAACAACCCCAATAGCTTTGAGTGTGGTGCTGGTGGAGCTGCAGGGAAGGGGTGGAAAAGAGGGAAAACAGTCCCAGCTGGAGCATCCAAGGGCCAAAGCCACCTGGGGCACTGGGATGAGATTGGTGGGCTGTTTCAGTTTGGCCTTAGCACAAGTGAATTCACACCCGGCCTAAAGATGAGTTTGTTGTTGGCTGTGGCTGGTTGTGAGCCTCACACAGCTCCTTAGCTGCTCCTCCCACCAAGAGAAGCATAAAGTTCCGAATTTCACAGAATCCCAGAATCATGGAATGGTTTGGCTTGGAAGAAACCTTAGAGTTCATCTACTTCCAGTGCCCCTTCCAAGGGCAGGGACACCTTCCACCATCCAAGGTTGCTCCGAGACCCAACCAACCTGGCCTTGAACACTTGCAGAGATGGGGCAGCCACAGTTTCTCTGGGAAACCTGAGCAAGTGAATTTCAGATTTTTTTTTTTTTTTTTTTTGAGCAGGTTTTGCTCTGGGCTCACACTGTCACACACCTGGAGCAGTTTTATCCACTGGGAAGGCAGTTATATCAGCATAACTCAGCCCTGCACCCTGTCTCAGATGCTCTGGGAGTTTCCAGATCCGGGTGCCAGACGAATAAGCAATTAAGTAACTCAGCGGAGCCTTGAAATAATTAGACCAAGGAATGCAGCTCCAGCAGATGAGTTTAGTGAAGAAATGGGAGTGTTAGAGAGATGGAGATGAGAAGGGTGATCAGGTCTCAGCACAATTATCTAGAGAAAGTCTGCTCCAGACTGATTAGAGGAAGGGAAAAGAGCTTTCTGGGCAATTAGGTGAAGGAAATCAACTCTGGGCAGGAAGAAAATAGACTATGGAAGAGATTGGGGTGGGAGATGGTGAGTTATCTCTGCCCGAGTTAGACAAGGGAGCTTGATAAAGGCTTTCTGATGCAGAAACAGAAATGAGGATGAGGAGGATTAAGAAGCAGAGGTGGGTGTGCAGCAGATGCCTGGTGCTGGGAAAGAGGGAGTGAGATGGTAGGTTCTCCATGGGACTGAGTAGGAGACAGTGAGCCCTGCCCCTGAGGAACAGGAGGAGCAAAATCTGGGGATTAGAGCTAACAAAGAGTAAAACAGGGATGCTGGCCGTTGGAACGGCCGTTGGTTGGAGCAGGGAAGGGAGCTGGGCACTATTTCCAACTGAGCACGTGGCAGGATGCTTCCTTAATCTGTAAAACAGGATTAGTCCCTCGTGCCCAGCAAAGTTGAGAACCAGCAGTCTTTCTGCATGAGTGACTGACTTCAGGACAGAGGAACCTGCAGGGTGGGAACGTGATCAGGGATGAGCACAGGGCGGACAGCCCCTGGGATGTGCCCTGGGATATGCCCTGTGGCACCCAGCAGTCCTTGACTGAGCCAGGGGGAGGGGGGGCAGGCGGGGAGGCAAACTGGGAGCTTTATCCGGGGTTTTGGGGTGCTGAGCTACCGTGAGAGAGGTGACAATGGTCAGCTGCAGCCCAAGATTGTGCCACGGGTCAGCAGCAGCTGCAGCTGGAGAGTGCTGAATCCTTTGGGAATGGCTGCATTTGCTCTTTAATTAGCCTTGACGGCTTCGGGAGCAGATTTTGCTGGTCCTTTCCTCTCTGAGGCTGGCCCTGGCTTGAAGTTGCAGGGTTCAGTGAGGTCAGGCTCCTTTTTCCTTCTTTGCCATTTTCTTTTCTTTTCTTCCATCGTTGCACATAGAAAAGGCAGTGGAGGGAGGGAGCAGCATCACTGAGGCACATGATGGTGACTCTGGGACTATGGGAAGGGGAAGCTGTGGTTTGGCTGCCAGGTCATAGTTTGGCCGCTGGAAATGACCCTCTTGGAAAGGGAAGCGGTGTCTTACCAAGCTCGGCCAGGGGCTCAGCAGCCCCCCAGGAAATGTGGCAGCACTGATGGTGGGTGACTGGAGTGGGAGTGAGGGACGTCATGAGCAGCGACTGAGGGCAATGCTCGGCTCCTGGGGAAAAAAAAACCCAGCACCTGTGGAGGTCATGGAGGGTTTTCAGATTTTAATTTTTTTTTTAATTATTTCTTTTCATTTTTGGTTTAGTGCTTTTCGGCACAGCTCCCAGTGGCTGCTGATGACTGACAGAGGACAGTGCTGAGGCCATCCAGGCAAGGTCTCATGGACACTCGTCCCTCCTGGGCGTCACAGCCCCGCTTTTCCCAGCGGGAGGGTGGCTCTGTCGTATCTCCTTCACCCCTTGGCCTCTGCTGAGCTTGCTGGGACGAGCCTGGTTTCTGTGGGTTGACAGCATTATCTGGGACGCAAGCAGAGCCAGGCTCCACTTTGGTCCCTGTTCCTTGACTGGTGTGGATATCCTCAGGAGATAGCACAGCAAATTGTCCCCCTGGGACTCCATATGCTTCACCTCCCATCACAGGATGGAAATGGAGATTTACAGAACACTAGAGCCCAATAAAGCCCCAGAGGCATGGGGATCTGTCCCTGGGGCCCATGGGAGTGTCCTCCTCCCAATGCTCACACACTGCTTTTGTTCGAGCCCTAATGTGGATTTCAGTGTTTTCATGGCTTTTAAAATTTTTTTCCCCCTTCCAATTCTGATGAAAAATGTATTTAGGGAAAATAGAAATATTTAGACATTTCCCTGACAGGCAGCAGAGCTGGAAGAGCTGCGGTACAGCACCGTTCACGTGTGCTGATGAAAGCTCAACATGAAGAATCAGGCTGGGGGATGCAGCATCCTTGGCAGCAGGAGACCCACAGGGTGAAGTGTCAGTGCTCACCCATAGGTCACTCCTCTTGCCAGCAGTCCAGCACCAAGCTGTCTTCAAAATCTGGATAAGAAGACGGGTTTGAGCTGGTTTTCGGGAGGTTTTTCATGTGTACATATATCTATATATATATCTTGTGTACACAAAAATATATGTAGTACATTAAAATATACTATATGGCATATTAAACCTCACATAATAGGAGTTTTGTATGAAATAACTAGTGGTATATGTATTACAAATAAGTATTTTGCATTACGTTGTGACTCTGTCAGGGCTGGAAAAGGAGTTGGTGTTTGTGGTCCATACCAGCCCCCCCTTTTCCCATCAGAAGGTGTCTGGGCCAGACATACCTTGAAAGGGCCAGGGAAAACCCCATCTGGAGCTGCAGGATGCTGTGAGGACCTTGGGCATGTCAGTGAGGAACAGAGCTACTCTCCTTTGTGCAGATGGCTCTGGGATGCTCAGACCTCCCTTTCCAGGAGGCAGAAAAATCCTCAGCCCCGGAATCTGCCTTCCACACCCCATTTTTCATCTGCTCACACCCTTGGGTTTCGATGTCACCTGTGTCGTTCTGAGCAGAGGGCAGCCACCACACCCTGTGCTGGGGAAGTGATGGTCCCTATCCTGCACCCCACTCCCTTTGTCCCAGCCCTTTAGGCTTCATCTCATTGCTCTGCCTCATTCCAAGAGGGTACAGAGCCTCCTTCCACACCCAGTGGGGCTGTGCCTTCCCCGGCTGGCCCCTGACCCACTGCTCTCTCTGCTGGGTCCCCACTGCGTGATCTCCCTGGATGTGGATGCCACATGCACAGGGCACCTCTGCAGAACCAGGTGTATGGGGCTCCTGAACTGCTCCTGGGGGAGTGAGAGGGACCAGAGGCCAAAAACTCATAGAATCCTGAAATAGCTTGGCTTGGAAGGCCCTTAAAACTCATCTCATTACACTCCACTGCCACTAGACCTTCCACAATCCCAGGTTGCTCCAAGCCCCGTCCAACCTTGGACACTTCCAGGGATGGGGCAGCTGCAGCTGCTCTGGGAAACCTCTGCCAGGGCATCACCATCCTCATTGTAAAACACTTCTTCCTTATATGAAACCTAAATCAACCTCGTTTAGTTTAAAAATGCTCCCCCTTGTCCTATCCATCCTTTTACTTGGACTTAGGAAGAGGAGCTCAAGGCCTCTGTGCCCAGAGATCTTGCAAAGTCATTTTCCTGCTTGAATTTTGGGAAGTTTTCCTGCAGACCTGTTTGGTTGCCCCCTCCCCTCCCTTTTCTAACTTGTTGCTGGTGTGGGGGGAAATAAATGCTCTTAAAGAGTTCTGTGGCTGCAAAACCTCTGGCTTACACACAGCCCCGAACTGCCAGGGTGGAGACATGATGGTGTAGGCCTGCAGCAGTGGGATGAGTTGCCTCTGTCCCAGGCTCCAGCCCCTGCCTGGTGGAAAGAACAGGGCAGCTGATTTCAAACCACTGGAAAACTGCCTTGGTGTCCTCATGTCCCTTTGAGAGAGGTGGGGCAGGAGGTGCAGTTTTTGCCCCACAGTCTGTTCTGCCTGAGCCACCCTTGGTTTGGGTGGACACTGTGGTGGGGTGAGGGACCAGAGACCCAGACAAACCCAGAGGGGATGGGAAAGTTGGAGAGGGGAGGTGGTGAACCCATGGGATGGGTTCTGTGAGCTGTCCCATTAGTGGGCCAGGCTTGCACAGAGCACAGTACATCCCTGGGCCGTGCACACACCAAGCTGTGGAGGCAGTGCTGCTCCTGGGTCGGGTGGCTGTGACAGGGAAGCAGTGGTGGTTTTCCCAGCTGTCGATGCTGGTTTGGGGGTTGGGGAGCAGCGTGGGGCCATGAGCTGGTGGGAGCACTGGGGCTGGCTGCCCCTTCCCACAGCCCCCACACATCCCAGCTCCATCATCAGCCTGACCCCTGATTACACTCCACAGGCTCTGCATCGCTGCCGTTGCCCCAGCAACGTGTCGTCGCCACAGCAACCGTGACAACCTTATGCTCATTAATTTAAAAAGGTTCGCAGTGTAACAAATGAAATAGTTATAAGCTTGTCAGGGTGTTAAGGAGCAGGGGCTGACAACTTGCCCCCCTTGCCCGTGCCACCAGAGCAGCCTGGCTCTGCCACAAGGTCCTCACCCCAGACCCGGCTTCATCCCATCTTTGAGTGCAGTAATTCCTTCAGGCCAGTCCTTGGAGCATCTTGGCAGTGTGGCATCACTCAGTGACCTCCCCAGGAATGACCAGATGCGGGTGGGGGGCTGTGGCAGAAGTGGCTTTGGGGGGTTTTGAACCAATGACGCTTCTGTAGGGCCATTCTGCTGTGGTGTGGTTGATGTCTAGGATGGAGTCAGAGATGTCCTGTTGTCCTTCCCCAGGGTCAGCGCAGGGTCTGTCATGGAGGATAATTATTTTCATGCAACATGTAGCACGTCAGTATCTGCACTATTAAAATTAATATCTTTGCCTTTGTACCTAATACGATTGAGAGAGGGATGATGAACAGATCAAATATATGACTATACACACATATATTCCTTAGGAAACCTGGACAGATCACAGATACCCTGGATGTCCTCAGCTGGGGGAAGTTAATCCCAGCTGGCTGAGCGTGGCAGCTGAGGTAAATCAATGTTTCCCTTGAAGTCCTGGGCCAGGTTGCTGACAGGTACAAAGAGGTATTGGAAAGCTGAAGCCACTGAAGCCAGGGCAAAGGACACCAGTTGAGGATTTGGCTCTTGCTTCATTATATACCATTTTGCTGAAATCTCAGCGGATTTCAGTTGACCAAACCCCTTTAATCTCAAATAAAGGCCATTCTCTGGCTTTTTTAAAGTGGAAACACGAAAGGGACTGGTTTTAAAAAAAATCCTGCCACTGCAATTCTGCTTGGCAAGCTGAGAATAAGGTCATTTTTCAGCAAGAAAAGTGTCCGTTCAGTTAAAAATAAAAATAGTGAGTTCTGGGCCACATTCATTCCTAATGGAAGCCGGTACTGGGATTGCACTGGTTTCTGTTAGCTGGGACCCAGCATTTCCCAGCTCCAACACAGTCCCTTGTGCCAGACAAGTGTTGGTTTGGGAACAGGGCTTGTCCCTCCTTTCGGCTCCTGAGCCACTCTCCTCATGATCACTCAGCAGTTCCAAAGCCCAGACCCACTCCCTCCATCCCTACATCCAGCCCTGCAGGCCAACACTGAGCAGGCTGGAGCCGGTGTCAGAGGATTCCTGTGGTAAAGGGGAGGTGGCAACTGCTAGGGCTCTGCTCTCTGCCCCACGCTTCAGGAAGGGAAATCCAGTGAGCACCCCGGGTGCTTGTTTCCTTGCCTTCAAGAGATCCTTCAAAACCTTTCTCAATAATTAAACAAGCAAGGCTTAAAAATAGCACCAATATCTATTATATGTGGCAGAATAATTTAAGGGGAGAGCAGGGAAGAAAGTGTCCTCAGTGTCCCAAACTTCCCTCCGCAACCTCAGTGGGCTGGTGATGAGTAGAGGGAGGCTGCTGGATGTCAGGAGCCCCAGGGCCTGGTGGCACGTAGCTGGGATGCCTTCCAAAGCAGCCAGGTTTGGGGATGTTTCATTTCCTGGAAGAGGCTCTTTGGCAGCTTTTTATACCATGGTGGGTTTTGGAAGGGCATGGCAGCCTCAGCCGTGGCTGGAAGCATCTTGTCCACCCTGGGCACTAGCAGGGGGCACCCTAGGTCTACCCCAAAATAAGCTGGTGGCACAGTTGGCCACCCAGACACCGTGCAAATGGCTACTGTATGTGGCAGCCCAGGAACAACATCCCTGGGAGCAGCAGCTGGAGCCTTAAATCTGCACTCTCCTGAGCTCTTGCTTATCTCCAAAGCTCCCAGCACTAGAAGAGGGGCTGTGTTGGAGCAGATAAACCCATTGCTTGAAAAGGACTGCTGGAGCCTTGGCTTGAGAAAAAGGCAGTGAGGGGAGGCCCTAGACTGGGGGATCTTGGCCCTGGGGGGTGCCAGAATTCGGGGCTGTGCCTCGTGGTCCTTGGAGGGGGTTCACAGTGTTCTGACTCATGGGGAGAACCAAAATGAGACTCAGTGTCAGCAGTACCAGGGCAGTGCAGTGTGAAATGGGACTGCCACACTGAAGGCTGGTGATGATCCTGGATGGGAGCTAGCCAGGGTACCTGGGATGGCAGGCTTGGTCAGGATGCCATGGCAGGTTAGCCAGGATGCTGTGCCAGAGATTGCCAGGATGCCGTAGCGGGTTAGTCAGGCTGCCATGGCAGGGCTAGTAAGGATGCTGCTGCAGGGTTAGCTGGGGTGCTGTGGCAGGGTTTACCAGAATGCTGTGCCAGGGTTCACTGAGATGCTGTGGCAGGATTCACTGGGACGCAGTGCCAGGCACACTGTGAGCTTGAAGAAAGCTCTTCGTGCAGCATGGAGAAGCCATGTAGAAAGGGAGCAGGGCTGAACGCTGGGGGATACCTGGGAAGAGGAGAAGGGGAATGGATTAGGAATGGACAACAGTCCCTGGAGCAGATAGAGAGGGCAAACCAGCGTGCAGCTTCTCGATCCCCATTTGGGACATCCCAGGACCTGCCCATTGCCCGGACAGGGTAGCTAGCCCAGCCTCCCAAAACTCCTCACAGAGAAAGGCAAACAGCTCAGCCGTGCGTTGCATAACCAGGAAAAAAAGTGTCCTCGTCCTCGGAGCCGAGTGGCTGCCAGCCAACTTTGGCATTAAAGTGGAGCAGAGGATACCGGGAGGGGAGTGCGGATTAGGCGGGGAAGAGACGGGATCAAGTGAGCAGCAGCGAGGGCAGGCTGGCCGCAGCCTGATGGAGGGTCACGCTCCCCAGGGCCATGGCCAGGAGGGATCCAGCCTCCTTTCCTGGGGCACAGCAGCCGGATCTGCGGTGTGGAGCCCCAGGCACCTCCCATCGGTGCCAAGGATAGGTCGGACCCACAGTGGGGAGGCTGCCTTGACTCACGAGTGATAAGGAACTCACCCAGGAGAGGCTTTTTGTGTGCGATGGGCTCAGTTTGTGCAGGTTTAACTGGCTGGGCGATAGGGAGGCGCCAGGCCCTTTCATTAGGGCCAGGTGTGTGTGCAGGAATCACAGAGAGCAGGAATCACAGGGGAGGAGGGGATGGAGATGCTCCTGTTCACCACTGAGGTTCTGGCTGCAGAGACACGGATCTTTGCTTTCTCTGAACTGCTGAGCATGGAGCTGCTCTGGATCTTGCACTGATTCAGCAAGGCTTGTAACTTTTGGGAGTTCTTGGAAATTGGGCTGCTCCCAGTCGGCAGCTACTCCTACACACGGAGGAGATACACTTGCTTGGGGAGCTTCTGGAGCTCTACCCGCTGGCTGCCGCAGCCACTGCCTGCACCAGAACGGGGCTGCAGTTTTATGCTGGGAAGAAAAAGGAGAGATCAAGTTAATTTAAAATTGCAAGGTGCTCCAAAGTGTTCCCAGTCTCCATTAGCTGATAAGCATTGTGCTGGGCTTAAGCCTTCGGGGTGCTAAAATGTGCTAAAAGATGCTTACCTAGCTGATAAACCCCCAGCAGCAGGAGATGAGGGGTGCTGCTGTGTCTATTCTGCCCCAGGAACTGCTGTTGTCCCAGCTGGAAACCTCCAACACAGACCAGCAAACCTGCTGCCAGCTTGGGCTGAGTTAAACCCCAGCTGGGTTTCCTGCCTGCAGAATCACAGAATTATAGGCTTGTTTGGGTTGGAAGAGACCTTAAAGATCATCTTCTTCTGCGCCCTGCCATTGGCAGGGACACCTTGCACTACCCCTGGTTGCTCCAAGCCTTGTCCATTCTGGCCTTGAACATTTCCAAGGATGGGGCAGCCCAGCTTCTCTGGGTTACCTGTGCCAGGGCCTCATCAACCTCCACAGAAAAGAGTTTCTTTCTAATATCTCATCCTCTGGCCTCACTCCAGCAGCTCCATGTCCTTCCTGTGCTGGGGGCTCCAGAGTTGGAGGCACCTCTGCAGGTGAGGTCTCACCAGAGCCAAGCAGAGGAGCAGAGTCCCCCCCTTTAGGTGCTGCCCATGCTGTGGGATGACTCCCACATATGCGGGACAGCACTGTTTGTATTGGCTGCCAATTTGTATTGCCAGGTCACACTGAGCTTCTTATTCCCCAACAGCCCCAAGTCCTTCTCTTTTGGACATTTCCCACTAGGGTTTAGCCACCCTGTGGGTTCCCCCACGGAGCGTTAGCCTTGGTGAACAGATCCCACACTCTGCAGCGGGACGAAGGCAGCAGCATGCTGGGGTTGTTGGCAAATAGTCCTGACCAGTGGCCAGGCCGAGGCAACACCGATGCTTTGCAACAGCAGCGGGGTCCTCCCCCACCCCCTTGAATTTATCAGGTGTTCTCCAAGCCTAGCAGCCATGGTAGCCCAGCTCAGCACTGGTAACTCTCCGCTTGGCTCGGTGCCCTGAGTAGTGTGTCAGGGAGGATGAGGATGGTCTGTCCCCAGTGAGTGTGCCGCTGGCCCCGGGCATGCTCGTGCTCTGCCTGCTGCCCGCAAGGGGTGGCCCCCACTCAGGGGGTCTGCTTGCTTCCACTTGAGTTACTTTACTTTTTACCCCCTCTCTCGTGGCGTCTCCCGTTTGAGGGCTCACCACGATGGTTCCCACTCACCCATCTGTCTGCCTTTGGAAGCCGAGCATTCCACAGGCTGGGTGCGAGCTGGCAGCGCCGGCGCTGCTGGAGGCACTGGGCGGGGGCTGGGGATGCTCGAGGGGAGGAGATTCAGGGCTGCAGTTTGTGCCATGGGGAGTTGAAGGGTAGTGTGTTTGCGCTCAGCTTTGCATCAAAACCAGGGTCAGAGCCAGGAATCTTTGTCCCCCAAGAGCCCTGCAGTGCCAGCGCCCATGGCATGCTGCCCAGGCTTCCCGGCCTTGGGTCCAGGATCAGGGTGAATCCCGTTTTAAGGCAAAAGGTTATGGGCGGGAAGGAAGCAATCACAAAGCAGACACCACAGCCTTCTCCAGCCCCACACGGCTCTGACACAATAAATAGAAGGAAAGGACAAAAATAGCCCCTCGTGTTGCAGCGTGGACGCAGCAAGGAAGCAGGGCTGTGCTTCGGGGTGGGGGGTGTTCTCCCGCCTACCCCGATGCCCGGAGTCACGGCCAAGAGGACGTCCTGCAGCGCTGTGGCTGCCAGACAACGTCCTGGAGCAGAAACGATGAGCGGCCTTCAGGGAAGGTACCTGAGCCCTTGTAAGAGTCACTGCACTCCGTACCTGAGCCCTTGCAAAACTCGCTGCATCCCACGCCCTGGCAGAGCTCTGACACTTCCCCTGCGTGCAAACCCTGTTCCCAGCCCCCAGGACCCAGCTGAGCTGCACCGTAATTCGGGCAGAGGCAAAGCCCAGATGTGAAGGCACGAGGACTGGCTGAGGGCCCGGCAGCCGGGAAAAAACACGCGAGTCTGGCTCTGGCTTTGGGAGCGGGCTCGAGGAGCTTGCATTGTCGAATGCAAGCCGCCCTTCCTGGCCAACAGAGCTCCCGGTCCCCATTTGGGATGGGTTTGGAGCACGGCAGGGAGGAGGGGAGGAGGCAGGCATGGACCTGGAAGCAAAATGTGTTCACGCTCCCGTGCGAGTCTTGCGAGGGGCCAGAAAAAGCCTCATCTTCCCCCAGGCTCCGCTGATTCCCCCTGGGGTGAGCCAGGAAACACCTCCCGGCGGCACCAGGACCCGGGTCCCGTTTGGGTGGGGGGTTTAGCCGAGCGGCCCCTCCCCACACGGCCCCGCTGCTGGGGTGCGCAGCTGGAGCCCTCCCAGGGCCCTGCCGCTTTAACCTGCCTCTCCCACGTGCTGTCTGGTTGTGCTGGAGACGGTGACGCAGGCAGGACGTCAATGGACGCTGTGGGAGAATTTAGACTTGGAGAGGAAGGGGGGAGGGAGGAAGGGAGCGTTTGCAGGAGCGGGGGCCGGCGGGGGTGCACGGCCGGGGCAGGAGGGACCCCGCACCCAGCTTTGCAGGGTTGCCTCGGGAGCATCGCTGGCGGCTTCGTCCATGCAATGGCCCCCCGCCCCCACCACGGCATATGCTGGGGCCTCCGCCAGATGCGAGGGCAAATAATCCTCCTCCCGCGGCCAAGCCGGGATGGGCGGCGGGGGGGGCCCAAGGGCCACGTGAAGGCGGCGCCTCCCCGGTGCCCGGGCTGCCCCCCCTCCTTGTCACCACACGTGTGCCGCTCTGGTCCTCGCGCGGGTTGGGCACGCAGCGAGTGCGCTGTGCCGTGCCCTGGGCATGTCACCGCAGCACAGGCAGGAGGTCACGGGTGCTCCAGGAACAGGGCTGGCAGAGACCCTGGCGATCACCGGAGTTGTCCCTCAGCTCGGGGCTGGGGAGCTGGGAATGACCCCGTGAGCGCACCTCCGTGTACAGCTCTGCTCCTCTCCCTGTCCCGAGATGGGCTGTGCCACTGCCGAGGCCATCACCCCCACCCCGGACCAGTGTTCAGCTGATGTGGCATGACAGGACCCCCATCCCCTTCCCTCGCTTTCGGCTCTGCATAACAAGGGCACCGGCACTGTCAGGGACAAGCTGGGAGCAGCGCTTCCACTCAGGGAGGGATGAAATGTGCCACAAACTTTGATTCCTCCCTGCATCCAGCCCCAATCTTTAAGAGCTAAACTGATCTCCCCAAAACTCGCCTGGAACTTTGCTCCGACAGAGGAAGGAACACTGGCAGAGAGAGATAAAAAGTTGTGGCAAGGAGGCTGGAGACGCTGCGCCGCAGTACAAGACTCTTCTCTTGGCCTCTTGGCTTTGCCCCCAGCCCTCACCCCACTTCCCTCCCTGAGCTCTGTGCAGGAAAGGAACAAATGTCTTTCCCATTTTAGGTTTTTGGGTGCCTTTTTTTTTTCTCTGTTTGTTTTAATAGCCTGAGGGTGTTGGTGGCTGCATATCTCGGAGGACCCAGGAGTCCTGCCTCCTTCCTGCTGGCATAGGGCAAGGGAAAGCAGTTTCCACTGTCAAGAGGCTGTGCACCAGCTGTACAAAGCAGCAGCCTGGTGTGGGAAGGGAGTTACTCAGCATTCAGTTCCCAAGAGGCAAAAAAAAAAAAAAAAAGAAAAAAGAAAAAAAGAAAAAAGAAAAAAAAGAAGAAAAAAAAGGCAGCTCAAACTGACTTTCCAAAATACTTTGAGGTTCATAGTAATGTTCTTGTCTTTGTCTCATAAATATCCTGGGTTGGATCCTTCCCTCATTTTCATCCCATAACTCATGGAAAGGCACCAGAGCACGGCTGCTGTGTGTTATTCTGACTATTTTTATTTTTTATTTCTTTGGATACATGATCTCAGTTGATTGGAAAACAAACCCCAGAGAATCCTTGAGGAGAGACTGCAAACAGCTCTTGGTGAGATGACTAATCCCATCTCTATCTAAACCAACAGTGTGCTAAAAATAGCCTTATTTCTAACAATAAATATAATAAAATAACTAACTGACAACAAACAGCCCCAAAAAGCCAAACACACTGAAAAGTCCACTAGAAATACATAGTGGGATGGGGGAAGGAGCCAGCAGGAAACTGTGTCACTGAGTCAGAAGGGTGGTGGCGGCCAAGGTGTCCATGCCACCAGTGTGGCTTGGTCAGATCGGACCTCTCTGTTGAGGCCATTGTTGCCTCTTGCCCTTGTGCCTTTGCTTTCTTTGTCCCAGGTAAGTGTGAGGAAGGTACATGGGCACCAGACCCAGGCCCAGAGTCACCATCCTGGCCTGAAGCACCCGCTGAGAGCCCTGGAGTGGGGCCCTTTAGCCCAGCTTCAGGTGCAGGTCCATCACCCCCAGCTTGCTCCGTGCCCACCATCCTTCCTGGGCCCTGAGCTCACCACACACCTCGGATAATTTGGATAATTTGCCTCCTACTTTCCACACACCAGGAGCCTCCCACACCCAGCGTGTTGCAAAACAACCCCCTCAGCTGAGTCACTGGCATCAGGGAACTTCTTCCTGCCCTCCCGGCCTGGGATGGGGCTCAGGGCAGAGCTAGCCATGATGAACAGCCGTGATGGGAGCACATCTCAGCCCCATCCCATGTCACCCCAGGCCTTCGGGGAGGAAATCGGGTGTTTTGGGCTTGTACAGTGCCCTGTGTTGTGGACGCCAGTACAGGGGGACCATGTGCTGCTGCATTAATGGCTACGGGAATCATCTGGGTGAAAACACAATGACTCTGTCCCCATGCCTGGCAGCTTCCCTGTGCTGGTTTTGTGCTCCGGTGACTGGGAGCACTTATATTCCCAGTGCTCCAGCTGAATGTGACCCAACAAGGCTGGGACATCCCTGTCACTGCCCCCTAGCCCCCCTTGAGCTGGGACAGTGGCTTTGTATGTGACAGAGCCATCACTCAGTATTCTTAGAGGGCACTGGAGTTGCACCAGACTTGTACTGGCTCCATGTCACCAGCATGGAAGGTGGGCTGCATTCTGCCAGTCAGGGGAACCCATGAAACACCTACCGTGGAAGCTCTTACCCCTGGCACCAGTCTTTTTCTGCTAGGAGCAGTCCCGCACCAGCCTGATTTTTATTTTTACTGCTTTGTTGGCACGTGGGAGCCTGCCTAGGCCAGCCATGCCACATGTGTCCCTGGGAAAGGAAAGCCTGTGCCCCACGCTGACCCCCAGCCCTGCCATATGGCACTCCTCCACTATTCCCAGCGGTGGGAGAACTCATCTAGTGGGATCACCAGCTCCCACCATGCCACTCAGTGCAGACCTGGGGTGTAGGTGGGTGGTCTGCATCCCCCCAGCCCCAAGGATGCTTGTGCCCACCACCGACACTGCTCTGAGGCTGTGGATAAGCGGCACTGGACAGGGTGGTGAGACAGGAACAGAAACAGTTATCCAAATCCCCTAAAATCCAGATCTCTGCCCCAATTCACAGCCCCAAACTGTCCTGGCACAGAGGTGGTAGTCACTGTTTGACCTGTTGGATTTCTTGCGGGTAGCACGGAGCGATTCATCTGGCTTGCAGCTACTTTAGGAGCTGGGAATGTAGAGCCCCGGCTTGGAGCAGGGTCTGGAAGCCGTGGCCCTACTACCCAGGAGCACAGGGAGCCCAGTGCCATGTACTCGGCTGAGGATCTGGTGCTGTGGGAAGGGCCGGGTCAGGGCCGGGAGCCCCGGGAAGCCAGTGCAGTGAGGACGCCAGAGGCAGGAGCAGCCCCTGGGCTGTGCTCGGCCACACCAGACAGCATCGTGCCCAGGAGGGCTCTGTGCCGCTGCCGGACACAGAACTGGGACCTTCCACTGCATCCGAGCGCTGGATCCAGCGTCCTGGCAGCAGAACTGGGACCTTCACGGGCAGCTGATGTCACCTGCGTAGCTTTAGGGACACGTGGACCCCACTGACACACTGCGCTGAGCCCGACGCCCCATGGAAGCTGGGGCAGAACCCACCATGCCCGCACCACCCCGGCACATCTGCTCCGGCCGCGGGGCTGGGCCGGACATTCCTGCCCACCCTGGGGAACACGAGTGGGGCCAGGCCAGACCCTGAGGGTGGGAGAGGGGAGGTCCCGGCTTAGCACACCCCGCCGCCGGCTGCGATTCCCCCTCCCCGCCTCAGCGCACCCTCGGGCCTGGCTCGACGGCCGGCTCAGCGCCGCTAGGCCCCGGCTCCCCCAGCTCAGCCCCCCTTGGCCCCGGTCCCACCCCGGCCCCGCTCGCTCCCCCCCGCCGCGGCCATTGGCCGCCCGCGCCGCCGCCGCCGCCCCTGACGCTGGGCCGGGCCCGGCCATGGTCGCTCCCCGCCGGCTCCGCCGCAGCCCCGGCAGCGGCCGGTCCGCGCCCCGCTCAGGTGGGTCCCTCCCGCTCTCGCGCTTCTTGGCTGTCGGCTTCCCCCCCCCCCCCCCCCCTTCTAATTGTTATTTTTAATTATTTTTGATTTCTTTTAACGTTTCGCGATTCTGGCGCTACTTCCGAGAACCCCCCCCCTCCCCCCTTCCCCGGGCGGCCTTGGGGCGGGGGCGCGGAGCTCCTCTCCGCCCGGCTGTGTGTGAGGTGGGGGCAGCGCAGGGACCCCCCCGACCCCCGCGCCGCACGGAGCCGCCCCGAGGCGCGGGGATGGGCGGGGGCGGGAGTAGCGGCGGCGGCGGCAGTGGCACATCCTCCCCCCGCGCCCCCCTCTTTCCTCCTCCCCCCTCGGCTTCAAAACAAACCGTCACCAAAATGGTGCAGAGGTGAAGGAGGGAGCGGGAGGAAGGGGAAGAGGTGGCGGCTCGGCCTGGGCGCTGCGGGGACAGGTGAGGGCGGCGCGGGACGCGGGGGGACGCGGGACACGGGGCACCGCGGGGCACGGGGGGACGCGGGACAAGGGGGGATGCGGGTGCCGGGTGCGGCACACGGGGATCGTCCTGCTGGGTGCTGCCGGTGGGGTGGGGGCAGCACTGGGGGTGCCCAGTCCGCTCCGGAGCGGTGGGCAATGTCCCCGTGAGACCCGCGTGGTGACAGACCACGAGCCCACCCGCAACACTGCGTCGACCCCCAAATGGGACCCTCTGTGGCCTGGCGGCAACCAGGGAGAAGCAGGGCCCAGTGGATTTCGGGAGCTGGGGGGTGCCCTCCCTGGCAGGACATAGGGTGATGACATGGGGACTGTGGAGGGACCCGCCGGCGAGGCTGCGGGTGCCGGTGGGGGCTGCGGTTTGATTGGCAAGAGCAGATTTTGGGAGAGCCGGCGGTAACACTAGTCCCGGAGCGTCCATGCCTTGGCCGTGCGCCGGCTCCGGAGCCGACAGCTGGGATTGTTTGTCCGGGGGGGCGGGGGGGTTCAGCGCCTCGGCTCCATCCGACAGCGGCCGGAGCAGGGTGTCGTGGTGGGGCCAAACCGCGTCAGCACTGCCACGGCCTGCCCGGGGTGCCGAGCGCTTCCTTGGCCAGAGGGACGGGCGATGCTGAGCAGGGATGCGGTGACAGGGCATCCGGCATCTGCGGCTGTTCGGCATCTGTGGCCCCGGTTGGCCCGCAGCTTATCCCTTCCCTGCAGCTCCCAAACCCTTCCGGCTTTTTCGCTGGTTTTTATTTTTTTTTTTTTAATTTATTTTGCTTTTCTCCCCTGACGCACAAGAGCAGCACACCGTCAGTGAGACACACGCATATGCCACACACGCGGCTCTTCCCCCTGCACCCGTGGAGCTCCGTGGTACCCCCAGCTCTGCACGGCCACCAGCTGGGTTGTCTCCTCCTCTTCATCCTCCACAAGTGTCGGAGCTGCCACGCGGTTTTGGCTGGCGACTCCCCCTTACTGTGGGCAGGGGTCTGGGCAGGGACTGAGACACCTGTGCTGGTGCAAATTCCCCTGGCACTTCAGCTCAGCACCTCTGCCTGCCCCCACCCCGGGAAGGCCTTATCCTGTCCCTCCAAAGCCCCTCCTCCCGCAGTGTGTGGCTGTGTATGGATTTTTGGGCTGGCGTTGCTTCACCCAGGTGGGTGTTCTCAAACCGCGGTCCCAGGACAGCCAGCCTGAAATCTTGCTGCTGACGGGGAAGGGGCTGTGCTGGCCTCAGTGCAGCGGGGATGCTCATCAGGCCAGGAGGGCAGGTTTTGGGTGTAGGTAAGGGTTATTCTGATATGTTTTTTCCTTCCCTGAGCTGATTTGGTGCTGGTGACCCTGACCTGGGAGTGCTTAGCTGCCCCTGTCTCTTTGGAGCTCCAAAGTGAGCTGCTTGCCCTGCCCTCAGGATCACTGCCATGGGCTCTTGAAGGTCACATACCTCTGGATGGGCCTCATGGGTTCTCCTTTCCACCCCCACCACCTTGCCCTTCAGCCCCTGCAGTTGTCGCAGCTTTGCCAAGCTGAGGCATCTGCACTTGTGCCGGCTCTGAGCAGGTGGCCAATGTCCCCTCAGTGGTGGGGGCCACTGCTCAGGTTTCACTGGTGCCTTCGCCGCAGCAGGGATTTGACGTGCTCATGTTGAAGGGGCATTTAGCTCCCGTGTCAGGTGGCTCGGGGCTTCCACTCCTGCCTGGGCTCTTCCCTGGCACAAACCGGCTTGGGGGCTCCTCATGCTGAGTGGTCACGTCCCTGTGTGTGCTCAGTCCTGCTGGGGGGCTCTTGGGACCTTGGGAAATGCTGGCTTTGTCAGTAGGTGACCTTGGGCATGTCCCTTTGCTTCCCCACGCCTTGGTGTTCTCAGAATGGGGGAGGTGGTTAATGTGTTTAATCCCCCCCTCCTCACTGCTGTGGGGCTCTTGGCTCCTCTTGGGAAGTGCAACTGCAGAGCTGGAAAGGGCTGTTGCTATTTTGTGCTGTCCCTGAGCGGGCAGGGCGGAGGCATGGACGGTACTGGAGTCACCCAGGGTAGATTTTTCCCAGGCTGCCAAGTGAAACAAGTGGGGTCTGAGTCTCATTTAATGCTGCAGCCCTTTACTGTGACTCTGGCAACATAAAGGAGCCTAAATATGGTCATAAACTGCATCCACTTCAAGGTCCCTTCGTGCTGCCAGGGCAGCCTCACGGCGGCTTTGTGAGAGGGAGAACAAAGCCGAAAGTGTTGGATGAAGAGTACGGGAGTGGGACCCAGCTGCCGTGGTGCTGGCGTGTGCCTGGAGCTTGGTGCCGGCAGCTGCCTGGCAGGGAGGTATTGATGCTGGTGCAGGCCCTGGCTCACGAAGGAAGGATGGATGTGAGGGTGGGGGGGAGATGCTGCTTGGCACATCCTGAAGGAGCAGGAGGGCTTCAACTAGGTGTGGAGGGCTCAGCTACAAGCTATGCGTCTGGCACCCTGGGCGAGTCATTCGAACCTAAAAAAGCATCTGTGGTGAGGGGCAAGAAATTGCTTTTCCCAAGCCAGAGTGCTTCCCAGGGTCAGGTTGGCATCGCCTGGAGCGTACTGGGAGGAACCTGCTGTGGGGTGCTGCGTGGCATCTCTCCTCTGTGATCGATTGCAGGGATGTAACCATTTTGGGAACGAAGGGGAAAGAGGGAGAGGGGTGTGGGTTGCTGACATTGACTCTGCTCCCCCGGAGCACTGCTGCCCCCCTGGGTGCCCCCGGCAGTGGTGGTGAGATGCCGTGTGGAGCTATGATGGTGTGAGCTGGCCTGCAAGGTGGTGCCTGAGGCTTAGGAAGTGAGCAGGCAGCATCCCATTAAATCCTGGTAATACTCGGGAGTGCACACAGAGGTGACCCAAGCCACGGTGAGCTGCACGGGTGGTGATGGGGCTGCCGTGTCGATGCTGTGCTGGACTTCCCCATCTGCAACTAGAGCTAAAAATATCCCCCTGCCTCACCCCGCTGCCGTCCCATCTGTTCGGAGGGTGAACTCCTCAGGCCAGGGGCTCTTTCTTATTTTTATCGCTATTTTGGCACTTCCTGGAGGCTGAGCCGTCCCGAGTTCAGAGGTGACTCTATTGTAGATGACAGTCCTGCTCCCGGGAAGGTTTGGCTCTGCTGCTGAGCCCAACGCAGTGAGCAGAAAGCAAGTGAGGAGGAGGAAGGGGGGGAGGAAGAAGGCTGGGGAGGCACGGAAACGTGTGGCCGTGCTGGTGCCATGGGGTGAGCGCTGGGTGCCCCTGGCTGTGCTTGCTCTTCCTGTGCCAGCAGGACTGTGGGGTGCATCACCCCCTCACCTCCCCCCAACACTGGGACTTCACCACTCAGTGTGAATTTTGGGGGTTTGATTTTGTTTTTTCCTTTCCTTTTTTCCTCTAATTAGAGAAGCTTTCAATAAAAAGCTGAGATTTGTTAATCACTTTGTTTGATCAGAGCTCAGGCAGTGCTGAAGACCTCTAGGTTTTTCCCTCTGCCTGTGTGAGCAGCAGTTTGCTTTTGCTTTCAAGATGGATCTCGCCGTCTGCCTGCCAGCAGCTCTGCCTCCCCGGATCTGTCGGTTTGCATCTTGCACTCCACTTTGCTTTGCTTGTGGTTCTTCTTTAATTTTTCCTTTCCCCTCACTTTTGGTGTCTCCCTTCTGTAGCTCCCCACTGCTTGCAAAATAGACAAGAGCCTGCATCCTTCAAAAAATCCTAAAAAAAGTGCCCACGTGGAGAGCAAAATTGATAAATACTCCAGTTTGGAGTGTTTTATTTTGGGGGGGTGGGGTCTAGGTTTGCTTTCTCTTAAATGGGGTCTCAAAATTTGAGGGACTTGAGTCTCTGAGCTGCATGGGAACAGTTTTTTTGGCCTCTTATCATGTGGGTCACGACAAGGTTGGGGGGACACAGCAGCTGCTCTACGATTCCCAGGCTGCTTCTGAGCTATAGGTAAGCACCTTCCCATGTATAAAAGGGGGCAGTGAGATGAGGTGCATGCAGTGGTGGTGGGTCCTTGCTGCCACCATCTGTGTCACCCGGAGGGGCCTGGCCACGGTGATTGTCCTGGTTATGATTGAGTGCTGGAATGCTGGAGCAGCTGCTGGGGCCTGTTCCCAGTGCTGGGTACTGCCATGGTGCCCAATGGGACTTTAAATAGCTTTGTGCCCCTCCAGTCCCCAGCGGAGCGGGCGTGTGGTGCTGCTCCTTTGCTGCCAAAGGCTAAGCCCGAGCAGCCAGAGCACTGCCAGGCAGGTGTTCTGCTGTGCACGGTGAGGACAAGCTGGAAGGGCGGGATGATGCCTGTGCTGGGGTGTGTCAGGCTCCAGCCACCCCCGAGGAGCCACCGTGGTGTCCCATCCCGAAGCAGCTGGACTGGACCGGACCATGGCAGGGCGGCACGTTTCACTCTTTGTGCCGAGCAGGACACGTAGGATTTCCCAGCTTGCAATTAGCCCTTGGTTTTCCCGAAGGCGGCGCACGGCCCTGCCCGTGGCTGCGTGTGGACGGGGTCGGCAGCACCCATGGCCCGGCCCTCCTTGCTTTAAGTGACCAGCACTAGCTGGAATGCAGAGGTGGGGAGCTGAGCCCCTGCCATCTGTGCTGGCTGTGCCCTGACAGCCCAGTCCCGATGGCACAATGGCTCAAGGTCAAAGCCGTGCACAGTGGCTTTGGGCTGCTGCTGGGCATGAGCCGGCGCAGGGTGGAAGCACTCCCACCTCCTGTCCTGAGTCAGTGGCGGTTGGGATTGGAAAGGGGGTAATTAAATGACCTATTTCTGGGCAGGGAGGAAGAGGAGGAGGAATTGTTTCTCTTTCCAGAGCTTCAGACAGCTTCCTGCAAGCGTCCGGCACAAAGCCCAAACCGCTTCCAGGAGGAGGTGCCTGCAGCCCCCCCAGCTGAGCTGCCTGGGGCATGGGTGGGGAGCTGGGGGCTGTGGGGAAGGGTGGCCTCCTACTGCAGCACTGCTATTGCATCAGCCTTTTTTTTGGGGGGGAGGAGGCAAGACAAATCCATGGCTCCTGAATTATTTTTTTACCTTTTTTTCCATTCCCAGAAAGTAGTAATGAGATTTAGGAAGTGGCACCTGCCCGTGGGGCCAGGTCCCTGACCCGAGCCCACCCCAGAGCTGCCAAGGGATCATCTTAGGATTCCTAGTGGGATTCCTCCTTCTCTCTCCTCCTTCTGCCTTAGGGGGATTATCAGCATCTCCTGCGTGATGGATCCTGCAGCTTACGGCCCCGGGGCTGCTGAACCTGTGGGCCTGGGGTTAGCTGCTCCGGAGGATGTGGTGGAGCTTCAGGTGTAAGGTGTTATTGATGGATATAAGCAGTGGTAATAAATAGCCCTGCTTGGAAGTTTTCATCTTCTTTTTTAAATAGAAGTACCTTTTGGAACAAAGTGACTTTCCTCCATCCTTTTTGAAAGCATCCTTTTTCTTTTCTTTTTTTTTGAAGATGAAATTTTTCTTTTTACCCTTAAATTTTTTCCCTTCTAATTATTGGAGGACTTCAGGGAAAAATCGCTAGGCACCATATTCAGGAACACATCTCATGTCATGCAGGTGGGGAAAATATGTGGGGTCAGATTCATCTGGTTTGGTTTTCCTTAAAAAAGAAATTGAGAATTTGAAATATTAATGGCATCAGTGAGAATTTTCTCTCAATGCAGACAAAATTTGACGGGCTGAAAAAGATGGAATTTACTTAAACCTGCTGCATTAAGTGTAAAAAAAAAAAGTTAAATAAATTAATTGGATAAAGAACTTCTGTTCAGTGAAAGACTGGCAACGTTTCTGGGTTTCTGTCTGGAATTTTTCAGTTGTAAAACCTGAAATCCTCCCCCACCCCTAGCAGTAACCTTGAGACATGGTGCTGGAGCAGGAGTTTCCACTGGCAGGGAAGAAAAAAATCACAATAAAGAATGTGGACAAAATATTTTGACCGACCAGCCTTTTTTTATTTTGCACGGGCAGTCACCAAGACCATCCTGCCCCATAGCTGCTGGGCTCAGTGCTGGGAGCAGGAGATAAACTACTGTCATGAGGGGCTGGGGCAGGGAATAGCAGCAATGGCGAAGGACCTTCTGCAGGCTTGGGACGGCCAAGAAATGGGTGTTTTTCACCCATTTTGAGCATACAGAGGCAGAGAGTGGCTGTGTGTCTGTGTAACTATAGGTGAAGGTTGAGCTGTCGTGCTTTGTCCAAGTATCGTGATAAATGTCCCTGTGGACCTGGTACCCGCAGGCTTCTTGCTGGCACCTGAGCGAGCTGCCAGCCCTGGGAGGAACAGCATGCTTCGTCCAAGTGCCAGTGGTTGGGAATGGTGTCCATGCCTGGGTTGCGGTGTCCTGTGGCACCCGTGACACCTCCTCTGGGTGGGGACCCTGGTGCTGCTCGGCTTGATGATGGGTGGCAGGTTGGAGTGGCTGAAGACCCCACAGCTTGTTAAAATCCCCGTGTTGCTGGAGGCTGGCTCTGCCACAAGCACCCTCCTCCTGCTGGGAACGGTGTGCGGATTTTTTTGCCTTTAGAATTCCCCTGCAGGGAGCTCTGGCTTTGGCTCTGTCGGACATGGAGCCTGACACGCAGCGCTTGGACCAGTTCAGAACTTGCTGGAAGAACCACGGGGGAAAGGGAAGTGTTTGTGTGGCACCAAGTGTCTCTGGTGCTGGCACCACTGGGGAGGTCATGGAGATGAGGAGGTGCCTCTAGGCACAGTTATCACAGACTCTTGGAATGGTGTAGGTGGGAAGGGACCTTAAAAATCATCTCATTCCAGCCCTCGGGTTTATCCCAAGGGATACACCGCATGTTCCCTGGAGACATGCCTCTGGCCCGAGGAAAACCCTGCGGTAGCAGCAAATTTATTTCAGTAACTGGAACAGGATGTGGAAGGGTTGGGTGAAGGCAGGGCTTACTTGGATGTGGGCTTGGGGCAGTTTTCCGTCAAGTGTTCCGGTGAGGAGTAGCACTTGGGATCACATGGACAGTGTGTGCATGCCAGCTCTCCTCTGAGAGCATGGACTAGTGTGGGGGCTCCTAGAAGGCTCAGGGGGTTGGCATGCAGCCAGAGTCAGGCCTCATCTCCAGCCTCATCCCTTGGGTGCTACTTTCCCAGAGAGCTCCATGTGCCACTGGACATCTTGCTTTGCATGACTGAGGAGGATTTGACGCCCCATCTCCGGGGTTTTAAGCACAGGGATCAATCACGGATCCATCCTCAACCTTCCCTGACTCGGTATGGCCGTCCTTCCTACGCGCCGGCAACGAGCCGCCGGGGAAACTAGCACCTCTCGGCTCGCTCGATCAAAAATATCCCCAGTCCTGCGTGGATGCTGCTGCCAAGATGGGGAGTGGAGCTGGTGTTACCTCTTAGCAGAAATCTGTCGCCTTGCTCGGCAGTGGGGAGGCTGGGAGGGAGGCTGGGATCTGTGGAGCATTGAGCCCCAGCGCTTTCGAAAATAGAAGCAGAACAAATGGTTGGAGCAAGATGCTGGTGGTGAAGGCAGCCAAGGCCTCTTCCCGCGGCAGCTGGTGGCTGCTTCTTGCTCCTCCATCAGTCCTCTCCCCTGAGCTGGCGTTTCCTTGTGGGGGGGGTGAGAGGTGAACATCTGGCTCTTGGGGCGGCCTGGGGCACAGCGATGCTTTATTGGGTTCGTTGTGATGCCCTGGGGTTTTGGTACGGTTGAGCTTTGAATGAGCTGTGGGGATGGAAGGGCAGGAGGGGATTCAGTTGGTCTGAGATAAGGAGGAGACGGGGAGTCGGGTGGCGCCAGTTCCCGAAGGGACTTTGTCCCAAAACAACGGGACAGGTGCTGGGCTGAGCTGCGGGCACAGCGTGGCAGCAGGTGCTGACCTCGTGTCAGACAGCTGAGCACAGAGCTGCTGTGCCTTCCGCCTGCTCCCGTGGGAGGGGTGGGGGTCCTGCTGGGGTGAGCTCCTGGTTGCTCCTGGGGGCCCCAGGGGTCGTGGGAGCTGCATTCGGGTGGTGCTGGGGGAAGGCCAGGGTCTGGGTTCCTCGCCTCCTGCTTCCCCGTGGGCACTGCTCCTGAGGAGACAAAGCCTCCTGTCCTCGTGCCAGCCACTGGCACCCAGGAGAGGAAAATGGTGAGCCCAGCTCTCAACACAGATTGAGAGAGTTTGGAAAAATCCTGTAAGTTGCCCTCAGGTTCTTCAGCTTTAGGGCCAGATGTGAGTGTGTGCTTCAGTGAGCAGGATTTCACACCTGCCTTTGTGCTGGAGAGCGCTGCTCCAGCTGGACCAGGTGGAAGTGGGAAGGTTGGGAAGATGCTTTCCTTATGAGAAGATGTTCTTGCCTTGTCTTTTCCAGTGGAGAGGACCAGCCACGGTGAGCTCAGCATCTGCCTGGGTGACCTTCAGCGCCTTTGGTTGTCGAGAGAGGCTGCTTTGCATGTCCTCTCCCCTGCCAGCAGCGCTTGCACCGAGCATCATCGGGGTCTTTTTGTTATGCAAATGCAGCTTTGGTTTTAGCTTCTCAGAGATAAATACCTTTGAGGCTAAATTTGGAGCTTGGGGGCACGTCTGAAAGCGCCCTGATGGCCCAAGGCCTGACAGGTCAGATGCTGAAGGTGGTAGTTTGGGGGTTTGGCTCCTCTTCGGGCACGGAAACAAAACAGTCACGATATTTTTTCCACTGGTATACGAGATTTTTTGGCAGCGAGGAGCGAGCGCGTTGAGCCCTGGTGGGGGTTCCTTGGCACTCGCTGCCACCCTGGACCTGGAGCTCCCATTTTGCAGTGATGTGCTGTGGTTTTATTTAGGCTTTTAGAGCTCAGGAGACCCTTTTGTCCCAGCATCACGCTGCCCTTCGAGGATCCGCGCTGAGCTGTGCCCAGGCACCAGGGCTCCAGTGCAGGACTGAGACAGTGTTGCCTCAGTGCCCCTGACACTGTCCACCTGGGTTTTGCCGTCAGGATCTCACTCCCACCCCTCAGAGAGGCTGAGAGGTGCAGGCTGCATGGCCAGAGAACGCGGTGCCAAGCGCTGCGCACCCGACCGGAGCTTTTTCTCACCTCCCCACTTGCGCGTGGTGTGGACCTGGCATCCCCCAGGGCGGCGTGGCTTCCTTTGGGACCCCGTGAGTCCCTGGCAGCCCGTCTTTCTTGTGATGGGGTCATGGGCTGTTGGTCTGGGTTTGGGCAGAGGTGTTTGTGTATGATCTTATATTTATTTGTGCATCTTTCGGAAATTTTTCGTCACAGCAGGTGCCGGTTCAGTGCCTGGCAGTGGGGCGGGAAGGGGTGCAGGCAGGGTGGAAATGTGGCTAAAACTGGTTTGGCTTCTGTTCGAACAGTTTTGCTATTTCTGTGCCACTGGACAGCTTGAGGTCCCTAGGGTCTGGAGGGGCTGAAGCTGTTGGGTTCCCGGTTCCTCCCTCCTGTGGGATCGTAGGGCACCTAACCAGCCTGAAAACTCACAGACACCAGCCCAGGGGCTCTCTAGGACTGAACCAAGGTGTTGTGATGTTAAGAACACCCAGAGGTATATCATGCCCTTGCAAAAACACGGGCGGTGGTGGGTTTTATCCCAGCTGAGAGCTGGACAGGAACACAGCGTCTCCCACATCCTGCTCGCGATGGGATACCTCGGGAGCCTGCTCTGGGCAAAGCAGGGAAAGGAAAGGTGGTAGGAAATAGAGGTACAAAGGGAAGGGCAGCTCTTTTGGAGCTGCTTCTTTGCAAAGTTTTGGCATTGGGTGGGTGCTGAGCTGTGGTGGGCCGGGCTAAGGCCACCCCAAAATAGGGTGTTCTTGCTCAGGGCCGCCTCGGGTTCCACAAGGTTTTCTGAGGGATTTAGGACTCATCACTGTGTCCTGGCAGGGTGGCAGCCTGCATCCCCCAAAGCCCTGTGGGATCTGGAGTATCCATGCCCAGGGAAGCTGCTGCCCCTGTGATGCCCCAAAGTGGGTACTCTGGCTGAGGGACAGGAGACAGGTCCCCATTCCAGGGAAGGGAAGGCTCCAGGTAAACCTTAGAGCCATTTCCAGTGCCTAAAGGGCTCCAAGAGAGCTGGAGATGACTTTGGACAAGGGCCTGGATGACAGGACAAGGGGGGAATGGCTTCACGCTGACAGATGGCAGGGTTAGGTGGGATATTGGGAAGATTTTCCTCCCTCTGAGGGTGGTAAGACCCTGGCAGAGGTTACCTAGGTTGCCTCATCCCCGGAAATGCCAAAGGACAGGTTGTACAGGGCTTGGAGCAACCTGGTCTAGTGGAAGGTGTCCCTGACCATGGCAGGAGGTGAAACAAGACCATCTTTATGGTTCTTTCCAACCCAAACTATTCCATGATTCCATGATCCCCTGCGTCCCATCAGCTGTGACATGGCTCTGCTCCTCCAGCCTCTGCTGCCCAAGCCAAGGTACTGCCTTGGTTCTTTCTTTCTTTTTTGTTTAATTCTTTTTTTCCCCTAGATGCATTACCAGTGCACCTCATCCATATTTCCACCACCTTCTCCCTCCTGTTCTCGCGCTGAAGTCTATAATGCTGAAATTATAGCATCCCCCTCGTCACCATGGCAACGCTCAGGGATGTATTTAAAAAAAAAAAAAAAAAAAAAAAAGACCAGAAGCCCTCCAAGGATTATGACTTCAGTGAGGGATCAGGCTGGAGGGGAATCTGGGTCACGGCTGGAGCAGGCTTTTCTTCCAGCCTGTCTTCAGTAATTCCCCTTACAGCACCCGGGGCCACGTCAGGGCAGGGCAGGGCAGGGCAGAGCTGCTGCTGGCACCCATGGGTGCCCTTGGGGGGGTCCAGCTGCTCTGGGAGGTGCTGCCTCTCTCTATATGAGATTGCTTATTGCCCATGTAGAGTCTGGGAAAGAGCATCCTCTGCAAGCTCAGTGTTCCCACCCAAAGCTGAGGTGTTTTAACCAAGCCTTTTTGATTCCCAAACGGGTGGTGCCTGCAGGAGTGCCAGAGCCTTGCTCCCCCTCCACCCCGCTTTGTGCGAGCTTTTTCTCTCATCCCCCAAAATAAACAGGACTTTTTTTTAATATTTTTTTTTTACTCCTCTTCTTTTTTATTTTTTTCCTCCCTTTTTCCACACCCCCAGAGCCGCTGTTGCTGGTGGCAGGGAGCCCAGACTCTGTAGGAACTCAGAAATGCTGTGAATCCAAGCCCTGGCTGCCCTCTCAGTTTCGCAATTCTTTGGAAAGGGGGAGAGAGAAGGAATAAAATGGGAGGGGATTTTTTTTTTTTCTTTATTAGAGATTTATAGACTTTCCCACCAGTAGGGACAAGGAGCTGGAGCCGAGCGGCCAATTTCCTACAGTAAGTTTCCAACACTGCTCCTCTCTGGCCTCTGCAAAACCCTCTGCAGCCTCGCCTGTGGTGGGTTGGGTTGGTTAAATTTTTGGAAGACCATCGGAAATGCTGGTGGTGGGGGGTTGGCAGGGTGAGGGGCTGCTAATGCCGGGAGTGGTGGTGCAGCTCAGTGGGCCGGCACCTCTCATGGGCTAGGTGATGCTAAGGGCTGGGAAAAATCAGCTCAGGTGGTGTTTTTGAGCTGTTAAAGCCTTTCTTCTGCCTATTTTTTGGTTGCATGCGAACCCTTGGGCTTGGGCTTTGTGGTGGTGCTGTGACGACCGCTCATGGTTGCTGGTCCCTCCAGCCAGGCTTGGTACTGCTGGGGCATGTTCCCTGCCATCCTCATCCCCCTCAGCCGTTTGGCCTCTCGAGGTTTGTGGTCCGTTTATTTTTAGGTAATTGCAGTGTCCGGGCGCTGGAGAGGCCAGTCGGTACCACGCAGCCAGACAAGGGAGGAGTTTGTTGGCCAGTGTATTTTAAGCAGTTGGTTTCTTACAGGCGAGAGTTTGTCCAGCTCCTTGCACTGGTGCGGAGGGGCTCGGTGCGGAGGGGCTCAGCCAATGCCACGGTGGCTCCTGTCCTCGCAGATGCCACTTTACCTGTGCCTGGTGCTGGCCATGGGGCAGCGTGCAAGGGTTCAGCTCCTGGCCCGTCTCTGCACCCTTGTGCAGGATCTGACCCTCTGCCAGTGCTCCTGCTGGAGGAAAAAAATCCTGCCTTAAGCTGTGCCTGGATGAGATCTGAGTGCTGGCAGCTCTGCTCCCAGTATCCAGTGATTAATGGGATTAAATTGGTGCCCCTAGTGAGGTTTTTTTATTTTGCATCTGGTTTTCTCAAGACTTTTTAAGCAGGGGGAGGCTGGGGCCATGTCGCACTGAGATCTGATTAGATAAGGGAGAGCTGCCTGTGAACAAAATTCCTACCGGATAATTATTTATACCTCCATGTGCGTCACTAATAAACATCTGGATCTGCTCCAAACATCTTCATTTGATTTGTTTTGTAGTCTCTCAACAGGGATGTTTCTCAGCTCCCCACCTCCCTCTTGTCGCGTGGCTTCTGAGGACTTGACTGAAATGAGGCTGCTCGTGGGACAAGCCTGTCCCCCAGCACCAGCCTTGCTTGCCCATTTTCCCCTGAGCATTAGCACTCTTGGGGCTGGTTTAGCAAATTCCCACTCCTGGATTCCCGTGATGGGGTGACAGTCACGTTGCCCTTTCTCAGGAGGAGAAAATTTGTGGTGTTGGTGGTTGCAGAAAAAAATATGAGTGGTCTAAACAAGCCAAAAAGCAGCCCCAGATGTGTTGCCTTCTATTTTAAACATCCTCGTTTGATTTGGGGGCGAACCAGACTCCTGACCTTTCAGAGCACGTGGGGCTGGCAGTCACGCCAAGCTCTTCCAGGCCAGGGCTGACTTCTTGCTCTGTTTGCGTAGAGCCAAGAAATTACTATTAATAACTTTCCCTGAATGAGAGTTGAGTACCTGCTTCCCTGGGGCTCCTTGGAAGGCTCTGGCTCGGGCGGATAACATCAACAGTCATTATGAGCGGGACCAAGAGTATTGGGCGCAGCTGGGATGCAGATGGGAAGGGACTGGTGTGGGAGGAGAGAGATGAAGGAAGCCTCTGGCTGGCTGTGAAGCGCCTTGGGCAGGGCTTGCAGGCGCCACGAGCCATTTTTTGTGTGTTCCTCCATCCTTTTTACAGCCCTGGCCTCTCTTTGCACGAATATGATATGTGATGCAAAAACCATCCCGAGTCTCTGGAGCCAGTGGCGAACGCCAGCTCTATCCATGTTGGCTGTAATCTGTGTCTCACCTCTGCTAGGTTCTCAGGAAAAAAATTAAATAAATAAAAAAGTTTCAGTGCTGCACCCAGCCTTAATCTCTTTAAACTGTATTTCGCTAATCCTTCATTAGGATCTCATTGTGAGCTTGTTATCCCGTTAGGGCTGAGCCGTGCGTGGCGGCGCCTGCGGAGCCGGGTGGGAAGGGGCTGTGTCGGCCCTGCCGAGGCCACGTGCTCCACCGGGATGTGCCGGCAGCACCGGTGAGGTGGGCTCAGCTCTGCGGGGAAGTGTGTCTGCTCCATCCTGCTGCTGGGGTGGCTGCTGGGTGCTGGAGGTACAGTGCGAACGAACTGTGGGGAAGTTGTTTTTGTTTACCTTCCCCTCCATGCCTTGGTGTGCCCATCAGGAGCGTTGGAGCTGGGATGGGGGGTATCTTGTAGAAAGTGCTGGTTTTGGTTTGTACCAAGGGTTGGTCAGTCTTTGGAGTGTTTCTGGGGCCACCTGCAGCGCTGGGGCCAGGTGCCTGGGGCAGGGTTTTAATTGGGGTTATTATCCAGGAAGCTGGCGAGAGGTGATCCCAAGAGTCTCACCAGGAGCGGGACAAACTTGATGTGCGCTGAGCCCCCTTCCCACTGCCACTGTAGAGTTGGAAAAGGGCATCAGTTGGACCCGGCATGCCCAGGCAGATTCCTTCCTGTAGTGAGAGGTGCTCTCCTGCTGGGAGGCTGCGCTGGTGCCCCGCTTGGTGCTGCCAGTCCCCTGTCCCAGGGAGCACAGCCGTGCCAGCACTCTGCAGCACCCAGCCTTGGCACCCTCCCCTCCAGGCATGGACCTTCTCGGAGTGACTGGCAGCTCTGCTGCACCCAGAGGGCTGGGATACCTGCAAGCCATGTTTCTTGAAGTTCTTGGAGGAGGAGAGTGGCCCCGCATGAGGCTGTAGCTGGAGAAGTGGGAAGTCCGCCCTGCCAGATAATGGAGCTGGGTCGAGCCTTGCAGGCTGCGATCAGCAAGAGCAGGAGATGGTCTGCAGAGCCGGTGCAGAAAGCAAAACAAAACCCACACACCCACACATTCCCACATGCGCAGGCACACACGGCAGTGAGCAGGCAGGGAGGGGATCTGCCAGCAGCCAGAGTCGAGACTCGAGTTAATTTGCTGGAAAATGAAAACCATTGCGGCAAGCGAGAAGGTTCCTGGCTTTTCTTTTTCCTGTCTCAAAGAAAACATTAGGTGGGATTTTTACCTTCCCCAAGTTTTGTTTTGTACAGAAATGTGGCTCTGAAGAGGTGGTTGGTGGTTAAAAGAGTTGCTGCCTGTTTTGTGCTTTCCTGCCCAGCCTCCTCCCTGCCGGAAGGTCTCGTGGGCACATGTGTCACCATGTCCTTGTCCACTTCTGCAGCGGGTCGGGGGAGGGAGGTGGCTCCTGTGACATTGCTCAGCAAGTGACAATGAACTCGGCTCTAAGCCTGCACGTGGCTTTGCCTGAGAGCCTTGGCTGGCGTTTAAATTAATGCACGTTTATTTGCCTCCAGGTTGGGGAGCATCTCTGCAGGTCGTGCTTTTGGGCAGTGCTGGGGCACAAGGGCACATTGAGGGGCTCATGGCATTGTTCACCTTTGGGAGAGGGGGTCTTTGCAGGGAACCCAAGCCATTCAGGTTCTGGATTTAGAACTAACAGACTCTGGTTCTTGCTGTGGCTGGGGCGGTGCTGTACTGACGCTTGTCCTGTGCCGGGGCAGTGGGGGTCCTGCTCCACCTGAGGGGCTTCCCCTCTACACCAGAGCACTCTGGAATTGTGAAGTATTGCGAGACGAGATTTATGCTGGCTTTCATCTTTCCAGAAAATGAGGATAGTGAAGTCCAGGAGGACTGGATCCCTGGGATTCGCCCTCCTTCCCTGGTTTTGCAGCGCTTTGGGGTGTTCTCCTCAGGGGCTTGGCTGTGGCCGTGCTGCCCTGTTCCCCTGGCTGGGAAGGTAGAGTTTTTCCAAATGCCTCTCTCCCCTTTTCCTGTGCCTATAATTAGCCTTGGCTCCCTGCCACCATATACTGTATGATCCTGGAAAGAGGTCATGGCTTTGCTGAAATTCTTGGGAACAGAGCTGCCTTTGCAGCTGGGAAAGCAGCGCAATTTCCAAGCAGATAAGAAATAGGGCAAATGCAACTCTGTTCCCTGCTGTAATTTATGGGCTCTGGGGATGGCATCCAACGGCCTCCTCCCTCCTCTGATTCTCCACGTGCTTGGGAGAGTCTGGATTGGTGAAGAGGTTCCAGATGGTTCCCAGCTCCGGTGTGCTGTCTGGTGGTGGCGGGTGAGGAGGGTCCTGCCTTCTCCTGGACTGCTGGGTCTGGTTTTCCCCTTCTGCTGGATCCTGTCGAGGTCTTGCCCGGGGCTGGAGAAGGAAACAAATCCATTTTTGAGTGTGCATAGTCCTTTTCACTTCGAAAACTTCTCATTTTTATGAACTTCCCCAGAATGGAACTTCCTTTGCAGCAGGAAAAGGATCATCTTGATGATCTTAAAGGTCTTTTCCAACTAAAATGATTCTACAGTTCTGTGATTACATGATCTCTGGGCGGGTGAGGAATAGGACTTGGATTTTCTCCCAAGGAGGGCAAAACCCACAGAAGCAGAAGGATCTGCAGGGGCTGGGGAGGGTTTTCCCACCTCCAAACCCTCCTGTGCAAATTAGTGAAAAACTCAAAGTGAAAAGAGTATTTTGAAAAGAGAAAACTCCCCTCTTCAGAAAAGAGTGACAGAAACACAGCAAAATCCCCTGTTCAGAAGTTTCCCAAAGTTTTGCTATTGTTTCTCATCCCCTGTACAGTCATTCTGAGAAAAAAACAGGATAAATCCACCCAAAAAGGACAGGACTGGAGAGCAAGGACTTGAGTTTCCATTCCAGCTGGGACTCCACACGTGCTCTATCCCCCTAGCAGCATCCTGCTGCTGAGCTGATTGTTCCTTTCCAAAGGAGAGATTAGCTAAAAAAATCACGAGATTAAAAAGCAAAACACTTTCCATTTGTTGTAACTGGCTTCTGGGCCAGTGAGCCCCTTCCCTTCCCTTCCCTTCCCTTCCCTTCCCTTCCCTTCCCTTCCCTTCCCTTCCCTTCCCTTCCCTTCCCTTCCCTTCCCTTCCCTTCCCTTCCCTTCCCTTCCCTTCCCTTCCCTTCCCTTCCCTTCCCTTCCCTTCCCTTCCCTTCCCTTCCCTTCCCTTCCCTTCCCTTCCCTTCCCTTCCCTTCCCTTCCCTTCCCTTCCCTTCCCTTCCCTTCCCTTCCCTTCCCTTCCCTTCCCTTCCCTTCCCTTCCCTTCCCTTCCCTTCCCTTCCCTTCCCTTCCCTTCCCTTCCCTTCCCCTCTGAACTTTGCCTTAGCAGCTGAAGGGTTTTCAGGGGAAGAGGCACCGAGGATACTGAGGTCCATGCGCTTCTGCTGGGTCCCCTTTGACAGCACTACGAGTTTTTCTGGTCATTCCAAGACTTGATAAACCCCCTTTATTTATTTATTTATTTATTTATTTATTTATTTATTTATTATTTGCATTTGCTGTTGCCAGTATGTTCAAACTGGGAGCAGCATTTGGGATTTGGAACTTTTCCAAGGGCCACTGCTGTGGTTCTGTTGGAGGGAGGTGATGCTTGTAAGCGGCCACGGAGGTTTTGTTGCCCCACGGGCGACTGAGTTGTTTGGGGAGTGCAGGACAGTCTCCTATGGATTCATGCGGTTCGGTTGACTGATTAACCAAATTACGCAAAAATCTTATTTTTTCTCTGTAGGTGCCTATAAACCCCCCTTCTGCTCCCCCCTTGCAATGGTGTACGTGGGGGGTGGTGTAGGAGTTGCTGACGACGGCACCGAATGTGCGAGTGTTTCTCTCTGCACCTCACTGGGGAGAAATATTTTAATCTTTTGTTGTTTTTTTGTTTTTGTTTTTTTTTGTTTTTTTTTTTCAATAGTGGATCTGAAGTTTGGGGAGTAGGCGCTCTCCCCACAGAGGTTTGCCAAGGATGCAAAGGGAGCTGGGGCTTGAACTGGGAGATTTGGGTAACCCCAAGAATGATTTTGTCTCTGGCTTGGGGTTTTCCCCTGTTGGGTTTTCAGAGGCAGCTGGGTGGCAAAGCCTTGCTCCATCAATCTGTGACACCTGCTTTTCTGGATGCAACCCTGCCTTTGCAGCCAGTCAAGAGCCATGCTCAGCCACGGGACTCTGAGTTTGTGTGAGGGGTCAGGGTTTGCACACTGGCTGTGGGGTGAACACCCTTTTTGCTTTCCAAGGCCGAGCAGCCCTGACTCTGGCTCAGATCTGTCTGTGCCAGGTGATTTTCCAGCTGCTTGCAGGGGTTTGTCTGATGGTGCTGCTGTCGTTGGCTGGCACTGCTGGGCTGGGTGCTGGGGCAGGGCCAGGAGGGGTTGTTGAAGGGTGCTGGAGGCAGCAGCCCTGGCCGTGGCTGGCTCCACTGCGGACACACCAGAGGGGCCATAGCACGACCCAGAATGAAGTGTGAGTCTCCCAGGTGCTGGTGTTTGACCATGGAGCCCCTCCCCTCCCCTCAAGGAGCTCTCTTTTCTTGTTTTCGAGTTGCCCTTATAAACAGGTTTAAAAAAAGCTCTCAGCTTCCAGCAAGGGCCACAGGGCTGAGCCAGGATCTGTCCCTGTTCCCTGGAGTGAGCACAGCAGCAAGGGGCAGGGGGAGGTTTGCCTGGTGCCCCTACCTCACATGTGCCCACCTCCTCCTTCTGCCTTTGCAGTGGTGTTGGAAGGGATTTTGGGGGATCATCTGGCAGCCCACACGGGGAAAGCCCTCTGCCAGCTCAGCATGTCACCCAACTGCAGCTGAGAGGTGTCTTAGGACCTGCCACCATCTGTCAGAGCGGGGAGATGGATGGGCTGGAAGTTTTGGACACAGGTGATGGTGTTTGTTTGGTTTCCATGGGGAGAGGCCAGGCCGAGTGACCGGTGGTAGCCTGAGCCACCTGCCGAGGCCGCGGCAATGAACAAGGTCCCCATGGTTGGCGGTTCCTGGCTCAGGTGATGGCAGAGCAAGGCCATGAGGGGCCTGGGTGTTGCTCTTAGTGATGGTGATTGTGTCCTGTGCTCTCTCCCACCTGGCTCAGCACATGCTGCTTGGCCACACCTCACCCTGTGGCCCTGGAGTTTGGACCTGTCTGGCAGAGCTAGGGTTGGGGCTGGGGCTGAGCTGGACTCAATGCCAGCAAGGGTGGAGACACCCAGAGTGGCTGGCTTCCCAGGCTCTGGGAGGGAGAAGTGCTGTGTCTGCCTGGGGCAACTCCCATGGGGTCCTTGGAGACCTGCCCAACGCAGGATCTTTGCCAAAGCGGGAGGTGAGAGGAGCTGGCACCCGCTTGCCAGGGCGCCGTGTGCTTTGCCCATGCTGTGCACACACATGGCAGCTCCTGGTGCCTTCCATGAGCTGCTCACATGGATCCATATTGGTGCTGCAAACGTGTGACCCCTGCCTGCAGCGAGGCCATTGGTGGTGGCCAGGCTGGTGCTGATGTATGTACAGGTGTGCTGGGATGAGATTGTGGGTGGGGTCCCTTCCAGCATCACACACCTGCTCCTTTTGCCTGTTGCCCATGCCAGGGCCTCCCAGTCCTGCTGCCCTCCAGGGACAGTGGCGGCTCTCGATGTGTGTGTTGAAGAACCACACTCTGTCTTGATTTTCCTCTGGCTCTGATTGTGTAACTCATGGGCAGTTGTGTTGGTCAGTGGCCACGGAGTGTCAGGAATGAATTGCTCGTGTATGTCAGCATGTGTGCAGGTGGGATTTCCACTCCCCGTGCCTCGCGTGGGGTTTGTGTGGATGGGAAATGTGGATGGCTGGATGCATGGATAGCTGCAGAGCAGTGGCAGTGGATCAATCCCCCCATGTGACAGAAGAGAGAGCATGGCCTTAGAGACAGGTGGGAATTGGATCCCTGGCCTCTGAGGAGAGGCAGAGCGGACAGGAGAGGTTTTGGGGCATCAGAAAGGCTTGTGGGGACTCTGAGGGGCAAAACAGGTGATGGTGCCGTGTCTGCTTTACCTCTGCCTTGGAAATGCCAGCAGGAGCTGGAACTGCAGATCTGGAGCAGCTGTCACTGCTGCTGTGACGTCTCCTGCATCCCTGGAGCAGCACTTTCACATGGTGCTCCAGAGAGTATGGGGGTGTGAGCACCTGCAGCCCCTCTTGGCACCTCTAGGATGGGTTTGGCTTGCACATGCACTGTCGCAGGTTGCCATGAAGTTGGATAAAGTTAGTTCAGGAAAGTGAGCAGTGGCTGCTCCAGTTTGATGTGGCAGTGGCCCGTTGTACCCGAACCTGGACACAGGCTTGATACCCAGCACAGAGCCACTTGCTGTCCCCGTCAAGGAAGGTGCCAGTGCCCTCGGCCCCCAGGGCTGGTGCCAGCAGGTGGCAATGTGGCCTGAAGTATTGTCACTGTCACCGGGGTGAGGGCAAGCACTAGGTGCTCTGAGTACGGGGCACCCACATCTTGGTATCCCTGTGCTCTCATGGGAGCTCCCGTGATGTCCTTGGGGGTTCTGGGGTCAGTTTTGAGGGTCTTCCTTGTGCTGCTGTGTCAGCAGGTTGGGACAAGGAGGGAGGTGAGTGGCTTGCTTGGGGGGAGGAAATTGGGGTTTGGGGAATGCTTGTGTGTCCAGCTCTGCCGTTTGCTTCCCCCCTCTGTGCCTCAGTTTCCCTGTGCTAGGAGATGCAGGTGGTGCTGCTGGTGCTGGGACCACTCCATGCAGGCAGTCATGGTCCTGCTGAGCAGCACTTGCCCAGTGGACTGGGATTGCACTGTCCTGCAGCAGTGTCAGCCCCTCGACAGGCTCGTGGAGTGGGGACATGCCAGCTGGAGCTTGCCCAGGTGTGGGTATCTGCATGTCCAGGGGTATTTCTGCTCCCACCAGATGTGCTGGGTGCAAGGAGATGGGTGGCCCAGCTGAGCAAAGAGGGCAGAAGCAAGATGGGCACTTGTGAGCCAGAGGAAATCCCTGTCTGCCTCTCGTCTTATGCTTCCCCTGGTTCCCCCAGCACCCCTTGGTCACTGGTGTGGTGGTGCGTGGCTTTGCTCCGAAAGCTGTGCTGGTCCCCAGCCCTCCTGCACCTCCAGCCACCCCCACGTCCATACAGCTGGAGGTTTCAGTTCTGCATCTCTGCTGCCCAAGGGGAACTCAGCCAGCGAGAGTGAAACTCGGCGGCTCCAACGGTTGCTCTTGTGCCGCCCCCCTGACACCCCTTCATGTCCCCTAGGTCCTGGCAGGACCAGCAGCCACTGCTGCAATGCTTGCAGTGGCAGCTGTTCCACTCGGCTGCTCTGACCTTCCTGGAGCGTGGCTCAGCGAGCATGGAGAGTGACTTCCAGCTCCCCTTCCCAAATCCAGAGGCTGGATTTGGTGCCATGCTGGGACCCTTGTGAGGCAACGCCTCTGCAAGGTGGCCTGGTAGAGCAGGGATGGGAGCCCCCACAATTCTTACCCTGCCTTGATCTGGGGTACCTTCACCCCATCCCTGTGTGGGGTTTGGAGGAGCTCCAGTGGTGGAGCCCTTGGCACAGCTGGCCTGTTCCATGGTTCTTGGTCACTGCTCGCCGCTGCACTGTCGCGCTGGGCAGCTGAGCCTCCCATGCCAATGGAGGTGGATTTCCTCCTCCTGGCCCCCACCTGTCCCGCTTTCCACAGCCCCTGGTGCTGTGCTGCTGTGACTCTGGCACCACTGGATGGTTGGGAACTGCGGTTCCTCACTGTGTTTAACTGCCAGCCTGTCCTGCCCCATGCTCCTGCTTGGAGTGAGACCTCTCCCAGTTTATTCCTTTCCACCTCTTGGTGTCAAGCCAGAGGAAACTCAACTAGAAAAGGCTCAACAGGTCTAATTAAACCCTGGGGATATTCCCAGTGGCTGGTGCAAACTGAAGGCTGGGCCATGGCTGAGATGCTTTAGTTTGTCTGCTGCGAAAATGGAGAAAAATGGAGACGGGCTGGTTTTTTTTTTTTTCCCTTTTTTCTTTTTTTTTCTTATTTTAATATTTTATTTTATTTTTGATTTTGTCTGCTCCTTGCTGTTGTTGGGACTCCTTGAGACTGACATGGCACAGCTCTGCTCAATGGGGTCTGGGCTCTGCTTGGTTTGGGGTGGGAGTCCATGAGCACCTGGCAGAAGAGTGGTGGGCTGAGTTGGCAGCCTGAGGTGGGGAAGTTCGGGTTTGGCATCCAAATGTTTGCAGCCCCAAGCCCGTTGCTGGAGGAAACATGAAAAAAGAGGAAGGAGAGATTGTGGTCGCGGCTCTTCCCCTCTGCAATCTGCGCCTCCCTCTTGGCCCCTCTGGCTCCGCAGCTGGTTATTCTGCCCATCCATCTCCCGTTGACTTTCCAGCTGTATGCTTGGAAGTCTCCATGGCAGTGGCCATGGATTATTTATTTGGGAGTATTATATGTATATATGATGTAGGTAGAGGTTGTATCTATTTGGGGTTTATATACATTGGGAATAAATATATATTTGGGGGTTTATCTATACATATGGGAATATTTATGTATATTTGGTGGGTACAGTTACATATATGGGAATATGTGTATTTTGAGAGGACTATGTGTATGGGAATATATATATTTGGGGGAGTTACAAATATGGGAATATGTACGTGTTTGAGGGGGTAAGCAAAAACTGGCTGTGGCACAGGAGTTGCTAAGCATCAGCTAAGCAGATATCTAGGGAAGTCACCAAAAGCCATTCCTGCACATCCTCCAGGATGGAGGATTTGGGCTGGTTGGAGCAGCTCCCAGCATCTGCTGCCTTTGCATGGCAGGTTGTGCCAGCCTAACTGCATCAGTTAAAAATGGGGGTTCCAGGAGGTTCCCCTCATTCTTCTGCCTTCAGGAATTTTGGTTTGTTACTTGTGAAACCAAAGCTTTGGTTTTCAAGTAGGAACAGAATTTCTGCCCCAAAGCTGGACAAAAAGATTGTCTTGTCTTTACCCCTTTCTCGTCCCTTCTTTTTTCACTCAGAAAGGGGATTTCACTTACCTTTGCTTCTTCCATCCCTCCTCTAGGTGTTTTCTTCCTCTCAGCTTATAAAATAACAGAACATTTTGAAAACATAATACTTTTCCTCTTCCCTGGGCAGCATTTCTCTGTTTATAACAAGAAGGCTTTGAAAGCATGTGTGTGGTGTGGTGAGACCTGGGAACTGCCCAGGAGCCCTGGGGGCGGCCAGTGGCCTGACCAGGCCCCCGCCCCTCACGGGGGCCTGCTCTCACTGTGCAGGTCACCTTTTGAAATACTCCAGAGTTTCTGGGAGCAGTGCCAGGATGCTCACTTGGCAGGGCAAAGGACGTGCATGGACAGACAAGGGAGCTGGCAGTGCCAGTTAGTGGGGGCTTTGCTCCTTTGTACCAGCTCAAAATGTTACAAAATAGGGACTTAGGGGTTCACTGGGGTTTGCTGGTGTTGGATGTACCACTAGTTCCAAAGGGCAACAGCTTCTGCAGCTTGGGCAGGGCGTGAAGCAGCCCTGGAGCTGTTGGGCTGGAGAGGGTTGGGGCCTCAGGACTGTCACCCCATGGGTGCTGTTCATCCCTGTCTCAGATGACACTGGGCTGCAACCCTGCAGTCAGAACTGCCTGCAGGCTGAACACCCCAAGACCAATCCTGCTCCCCCTGGAGTTCCCCACCTTGGCCCGACAAGGTGCAGCTCATCTACCGGATTGGGTTGGCAGCGGCACTGCTGGTAGTTGTCACGATCTGGGGACTGAGGCACGGCCAAGGGCTGCGTGGGGTCAGGTATTCTCCAGAAGTCACTGTCCTCATGGCCTGGTGGGCTATGGGAGCCAGGAATGTGGCTGCTGCCAACCACCGGCCATGGGCAGTTCTGTCAGTGCAAGAGTCTGCGAGTGGTGACTGCGTGGCTGTACCGGCTGTCCCATGGCACCATGGACATCCTGGAGCCTGTGGAAATGGGCATTCCTAGCTTATCTAGCGGCGTCTCCCACTGAGAGGAAACAACTCTGTGTACAGTCATATGAGATCTTGCCTGGCCACATGTCCCCCATTGCATCCTAGTGGGCTGTAGAGCTGACCCCAAGCCCTGCAAAGCAGAGCCAGCAGGGGCACAGACCTTGGCCACATCCTCCACTCAGCCTAGCCTGTGGTCCCCGGTCCCCAAGTGGCTCTGCCACCAGCCCTGCAAGGCACTGCGGTGCTGGGACCAGTGAGAGCTGCTCGGACACCAAGAGGAGGTTCAGGAACCCGTTGAGAAACCCTTTGCAATAAACACCACTTCCTTCGACCTGGCTGGGAGTTGTGGCACTTGCAAGGTGGTGCTTCTTCTGTGGGTGTCCCTGTCTCCAGGTGGTCAGTCATTCTGCAGGACACTGTTTTATTCAGGGAAATAAAAGAGTGGTCCTGGGGGGTGACAGGTTGGTTTGGGAGTAATGGGTACAAGTGTAGCAGTAGCTGGAGCTCCCCATCCTTGTCCCTGCTGCTCCCCCGTTGTAGAAGACAGACTTATCTGTCTGTCCTGATGAGGGAATCCTCGTGACTGGTCCGTTCACAGCAACCAGCCCAAGTGCTGTGAGGTTTGAGGCTGGAAAGCTGCTTGCACCTTGGCTCTTCAGGGGTGTCCCTTCTGCTTGGCTCCTCGGGAGCGAGAGGAAGGTGCAGCCCCGGACGGAGCCACGCGCTCCTCACTCCGGATTTGTTCAGGCTGAATTTTGTAATGTCAGGAAATGAGCTGGCTGTGGGAGGGGAGGCAGCCGGGGGAGGAAGGCTGGTTTTGTGGTTGGAGCGGAGGATGAGGACGCCGGAAAGCTGAGCACAATTCCTCGCTCTGTTGCAGGTGCTGGGGGTGAGGCTGCAGCTTGGGAGCTCGTGGTGCGTTTGAAGAGTGGGTGCTGGCCTCTGTGCCTCAGTTTCCCTTTTGTTCAGCATCGTTCCTTTCATGGGAGTGTGCTGTGGTGATGGGGTCTGCACAAGTGCCAGATGGTTGCGACCACCAGTAGATGACCAGCACGAGGCAGCTGAAGCTGCTGGCCTTTGCCCCATGGGTCTCCTCCCATCTCCCAGTGGTGAGTGGGATGAGTTCAGGAGCTGCATTTCCTTCTGAGACATGGCAGTTTCTCCTCAGGCCAAGCACATTTGCTGCGTGCATTCCCTGGGAGAGTGTCCGAGCAAGTGGGTCAGTGCATTTTCTTGTGGGATGTGCATGGGAATCTTCCCAAAACCCCACAAAGTTCACCTAAACTTTGAGCAACTTTCTGCTGGCCACACTGTTGTCCTGGGCCACATCCCCAGTGTTAACTTGGTTTATGCTTTGTTTCATTCCTGAACTCTTTAATTTCTTTCCCTCTGGTGTCACTGGGATGCTTTCCACATTGCGTAGCCCCAGGGCTCCTGGTTCCCTGGATCCCTGTAGGTGCCTGGCCAGGTCCACCCAGGCTGCATGGCCCTTGCAGTGATGCTAAGGATCAGGGCAGTGCAGGGCGGGACCCTGCAGCCCCTGTCCCATCAGCCAGCTCTGCAGGGGATACTGGGCTCCCCTCAGTGTTCCCTCCATCTGGCTGTGCTTGGATGGGACATGTGGGGAGTCCTGTTCTTGCCTCTGTCCCCTCAGCCTGACAGCTGCTTGCTTTGTCTTTGCAGTTGGATTGAGGAGTGGTGGCTGCAGCTCATCCCTGGCAGGAGCAGAAGATGCAGGAGGCTGCGTAGCAGGTATGGGGGAAATCTCAAACTCTGGTTTCCTGCCTTCCCCTTGGGTTTGCTTGGCCGCATGTGTCTCCCCTGCTGCAGGCTGGGAGTAAGCAGAGGGTCCCACAGAGGATGCAGCTGGATGCAGCTCAAGGGTCTCAGGCTCCCACAGTGGTGCCGACTGGACCCTGCAGCCCTGCTCCAGGGACAGAAGGAACAGTGAGGTCTGGTGCTGGAAGGGCACAGGGAACACCCTGCTGCACTGTGCACTGCTCAGCTGCTCTGCACAGGTCCTGCTGTGCGGGATGGGACAGCAGAGCCCCCAGAGCAGGGCAGGGAGGTGGCACCCAACAGTGGGTGCCACTGCTGTTCTCCACTGCCCATCTTCCCCTTCACTTCCTCATCTGGCACAGCTCTGATGGCTCCCAGCTGTAGCCACAGCACTGATTTGGGGCTTTTTGGGTGTTTTGCAACACAGCCCCGTGTATCAGTGCAAAGGAGGGTTTCCCTGCCCTGTTTTCTCCCAGTGTAGCCAAACCTGCTGTTATTTTGTCCCTTGCATTCCTCTGAAATAAGGTGCTGCTGGGAGAGGGCCTCATGTCCAAGTTTTCTTCCTCTTCAACCTTCTTGGCCTGTTTATTGCTCTTACAGTAAATGTTTTGTGTCTCCTGTGTCTGCAGTGAGGTTGTGGTACAGACACTACTGCGGGCTGGTTTATGAGGGCTCTATGGTTTCATGTAATGCATCTTCTGTACCTGAGAGTGAAATCAATAAAAGGAAAGATTTTTAAAAATAATATGCCCAGCTCCTGAACGGAGGGGGCTCTGTCACAACTGCTTAGTGAGCAGTTTTGTGAGGTTGTGATGGCTTTTAGTGCTGGAGAGGGGGCAGGTAATTTATTTGGAGGCCTGGTGATGGGAGATGGGGGCAGCATCACTTTGTCCTCTGCAAGGTCAACCAAGGGCTTCATCTGCCGATAGAAACCAAGAGCAGCTCCCCACGCCGGGTGTGGGGAGTGTTTCAGTGGTGCTTGGTGTGTGCCAGCGATGGGCCATGGTGTGCCAGGGGACAGGAGGGCTGGAGGGCTCGGCCGGGTCTGTCCCACTGTGGCTGAGCTGACTGCTCTGGGAGTGTTCTGGGGGCTGGTTTGGGACCAGCTCTGATTCACTCACTCTGGGCACAAATGAATACTAGCTAAGGGGCTCGTGTTTCCGTGTGGTGAATCATTACTTGGAGTGTTGGGGAGATGGGTCTGTCTGCCGTGGGGTGTGCGTGGAGGGCAGGACCTTCCTTGGCTCGCAAACACCGCGGTCCCGATGGACTGTGCACATTCCGTCCCCCAGCCCGGATGCTGGTGGGTGGTGGCAGGAGCTCTCAGTGACTGCGCTCTCCCCCACATCACTCCTTGCTGCTGGAGACATGGTGCTCAGCTCCGCCAGCTACGTCCTGAGCAGTGACAACAGCTCCTTGTTTTTGAGTTTCTCACAAATTCTTGGGTTTTGGGTTGGCAGTGTCCTCCTGCAAAGCCCTCGTACTGCCACTGGTGCCAGCACGGAGTTTTGAGCGGGGAGGAGCAGTTTAGTGATTTCTGCAACTGCAGAACTGCTCGCTCCGAGGAGCAGTTCAGCAAGTGGTGCGCTCGGGGAGGAGGATTTTGAAAAGCATCTCTGGGGACTGCTTTAAGATCTGTACCCTTCGCTCTGCGAGTGACAGGAGCTGAGCAATTAGAGGAGCAATATCGACCCAGCCTCGGAAGCGTGTGACGGCCGGCACCGGGCGATTTAATCCCAGTGAAGCCACGTCCTCGCGTCCTGGACGTGCAAGCATCGCTGCCTGCGATCAATAGGCATTTTGTCTGAGGCCAGCCCTGTTTGAGGCAAACCAGGCAAACCTTCTTCTGTGACAGAAGACTCTTCTAAGGCCTGTGACCTTAATTGAATCTACTCTTTCATGTCCTGAAGACGGTCGCATCGTCTTGCTGCAGCCATGCTCAGTAAATCACGTGTCCGTCCCTGCATGCAGAGTCTGTGCCACCCTGCTTCTCTCCTGGTGAGATTTTGCAGCCTGAGGCTGATTTCCAGCTGCTTGGGAAGAGCCTTTGGGTCACCAGGTCTGTTCCTCTGCTGTCTGAGGCCTTGTCTGTGTTCTCTTCAAGGTTCATTGGCAGCTGGAGTTTGCAACTTCCAGACTCCCACTGTGCCCGAGGTGTGAGTGTGCCACCTTACCTGGCACCTGGCTCTTTGCATGTGGCAGGATCCTCCCCATCTCCAGGGAGAGTTTGTAAAATCCAGCCAGTGGGTGCACTGAAACCAAATCCCCACTCTTGACCCTTTTGGAAACGGAATACTGAATTTGGTAAAGCAGTGTGTTCCTGCTGTGTTTGCCGCAGCTGAAATGTGGCTGAGTTGCTGGAGGTCACCTTTCCAGTCCCCGTGGAGCCGGGCGGCCTTCTCTGGTCAGTCATGGCTCTGCCCTGCACTTTGGGTTCTGAGCTCATCCGCTATTTTGCCACTGGCGGGGGAAAAAAAACCAAACCTGTCTTCAAAGCCCTTTTCCCTTGGGGAAAAGCCAGCTTGGTCAGAAACGTCCGCGGAGAAATGTCATCTGACCCAGCAGCTGGCTCACGCCTCCCCGGGGGTCCTGCGGCGTCCACTGCCCGTGTCCCAGTCCCGCCGCGGCCCCGGCTTTGGGCTGCTGGAGGAGGCGAGCCCGGCCGCTGGTTTTGGCAAGCTCTGGCCGCTCCCTTCCCCCCGCAGGCTTCACCACCCCGCCTGCCTCCGCATCTGCCTCTGCCCTTCAGCTGCCGCCGTGCAGGCCGGCGGCCCCGATCGGGGTTTTGGGGGGCTCGGGGGCCGGCCGGTGGCCGGGGCAGCGCTGGCGGCGGCCGGGGATGGCGGCTCCATCCTGCGCTTCCTCCCGGCCGCCAGCGCGCTGCAGCCGTGGAGAAGGACGCAGCCACCCTGTCTCCTGTAAGTACCTCTCACTCTTTCCACTGGAGAGTTAAAATTAGCAACTTCTTTTTTTAAAGCAGGCGTCGCTTTAAACCTCGCCAGCCCAACTGGGTTTCCTTTTATTTCCCCTCTCCCCCGGCTCCTTTTCTCTTGAATTTTTTTTTTTTTTTTAATTTTGTTGTTATTGTTCAACGTGTGCATGCACTTTTCTCCCTTTTTATTTCTTTATTTCTTTTTTATTCCCCCCCTCTTCTTTTCGTTCCTTCCTATTTTAAACACGGGTGACGCTGCAGTGTCGGTGCGGAGTTTGGAGCCAAATAAACAGCCCGGCGCTCCCCCACCCCGATCGCCTTACAGAGCCCGGGGCCGGAGCCCAGCGCTGAATTTAGACTCTTATCTATTGTCAGCCTCCGCGGTCGGCGCTGCTCTGCCAGGGGGGGTTGCCCCGGACCCCCTTGTTGCTCCTGACACAGATCCTCGCTGTGAGTTTGCCGCTTGTTGTTTTTCCCTCTCCTTTGTTTTCGTGGTAAAGCACAGAGGTGCCCGTAAATCAGGACCCGTTGCCTTTTTTTGTTTTTTTTTCCTAGGGCTTGGGTGGGCAGGGAGGGAGAGGGGGGTTCTTAGTGATGTGGGGCTCCCATGCTGGTGAGAGGGGGAAACTGAGGCACAGAGGGGAGCATGGCTCCCTGATGGGGAGTGGGTGAGCTGAGATTTCCTCTTTTTAGAATCAAAACAAACATAGACCGGGAAGGAAAAGGCAGCAGGCACGGGCTCATATGCAGGATCAGTGCCTGTCCCGGGGGATAAATCCCTTTGGGAAGCTTGTGCCCATGGTCCCCTGTGGCAGGGATGATTCCGGGGCCTGACGTGCGGGTGGAGGGTGCCACTGCTGGCGCGGTGCTGCGGCCAGAGCTCTGCTGCGCCAGGACGGGATGGGGCCAGCAGTTGGAAGTGGATGTCCCAGCCCGGATCTGCGAAAGCAAACAGGAAGGCGAATGGGGAGCAGCCGCTGTGTTTACTCAGAGGTTATTTATTGTGGTTCCTCAGAGGTTGGTGCTGGGGACTTTTAACACCTTCCTGCTTGGTGCTGGATCCTTTTGGCCAGGGCTGGATGCCTGGCGGGAGCTCGTGGCCACATCGGAGGTGAGCCAGGTACCAGACACTGGATGTCAGGCGAAATGTCACACTGGGGCTCTCTCTCCAGTTCCTTCTCCTCCCTTGACTGTTTCCTAAATGTTTGTTTTGCTCTAAAGCTCAGCCTGGCCTGGGGGATGTGGTGGGGATGGATGTGGTGGGGCTGGGAACAGTGAGCTTGGCTCATCCTAGGAAAATCTTTTTCCATTTGATTTTTCGGGGGTTTTATGCCAGTGCTGGTTTGGGATAACAGTTAATAATGCTGGTAATCTTCATATCCATGTCTGTGAAAATGGAGGTGCAGAGCCCGTAGGAAGGGAATCTTTCAGAAGTGCTTTTAGTCTTTCCCTCCCAGGAGGGAGGGAGGGAGGGAGGGAGGGAGGGAGAAGTGTTTCCCTTCCCAGGCATGTGCTGCCCTAGCTCTGATGCTCATGGATCGGGCTGGAGGATAAACTTCGGGTGTGCTTTGGGTTAAACCCAGCCTTCTACCCATTCCTGGGGGTGGGTGAGGTGGGTTCTCCCCTCTGCTTGACTTGGAGGGACTTGTCACAAGGTGGTCTCCTTTGTTGTGGGGACTACTACAGGGTCCCAAGGTTTCTGCTTTTGGAACTGAGTGGCTGCCCTCAGTACTGCTCTAGGCAACAACAGCTGCAGAGCCCTTTCCTCCTCCTCCTCTTTTGGGCAAATAACTCATTTGGGTAACTCTTTATTGATGTATTTTTACATCCCCACCCTTCAGCAAAGATTGTGACTGAAATATTTTCATTTCGTTCTACAAACTCGTGCCTTACTTTTTCTCGTCCCACCTTTGCATGGGGAGTATTGACAAAAAACTGTGGTATTTGATTTTCTTCCCCAATATTTTTCCTTTTCCAAGAGGAATTGTGACTGGTGTTTATCCGTGACATTCCTGCACTCATAATGGCTCTTACCTGCCCTCGGGGTCCATCTCCTCTGTGTTGCAGGAGCATCCCAGTGGCTTTTCTGCCATCCCTCTGGTAACGTGGCTGGGAACCAGGACAAGCCCTTGGCTTGAGCTATGGCCATGTGCCAGTGATGCTCCGGCACAGGATTTTGGAGTTTGTCAGACCCAGGAGGTAATAGTGCTTCTGGAAACAGCCAAATGTTGGCATTTCTCACAGTGTCTGGGCATCCCCGTTGCTCTCCTGAGCGTCACCCTCATCCTTTGCTGCGATGTCCTGGAGGGGCGTGTGGGCATCATCACCCCTCTGGCATGTGGCTTTTAGTGCAGCCACAGAGAAGGGCTCAGCTGATTGGGGACCTTCCCCCACCACCTAAATCCCCCTTGCTGAAACGCGAGAGTTTGTGTTAAAAAATCCCGTTTAAAGACAGAATGCTGTTCCTGGAGGATATGTGCTGGGAATGGGCTCTGGATGGATCTCTCTCAGTGGGAACTTCCCAGGTCTGTAAGTAGCTGCCACGGGGTTGGCAGACATCATGGCCTCACCGCGGTGGCCCAGCCAGTGCCGGGGAGAAGGAGGACGGGATCTGTGTGCCTGGGACAAGAATGTGCATCCTGTGAGTGAGCAGCAACAGCTGAGAACCAGCTGTCCTGGTGGATTTGAGCTGCCTGATGAGCTGGGGCCAGATTCTCACCCCTCTGGCTCATTGGCGTGTGGCTCAGGATGCATGTGAGTACAAGCTGTGGCTGAGCTAGGGGGTGAGGTCAGTCCTGGCTGATGGCAAAGTCTTTGTGGCGCAGTGAGTATCCCCTGGTCCCAGCAGTCCTGAGTCACGCTGGGGACAAGGGACCTTGAACTGGTTCGTGTCTTTCTCCCTGGCCTGGCTTTGGCTGCAGCAGCTCTGAGCACCCTGGGATGCTCCAGTGGTGCCCTGCTTGGGCTCTGGATAGCAGAGTGCTGGTGGTGGCTGGTGTTATTTATGTGCTGGGTTGGAGACACTGTGTTTCAAGGCAGCACAGGGGAAGAGGAAGTTAAATCAGTCTTTGCCATGTGGCATCTTGTCCCAGTTCCTCCTGTTTGCTTACAGTGAGTTGGGTTGGGGTTCAGTGGCAGCCAGACCATGATCCATGCCCTTCTGGTGGGATTTGGTGGCTCCTCAGCTGTAGATCTTTGGGCCAAGGGACAGGTTCTCATGCCCAGGGCCTTGATCTCTGTTTCTGGTGCTTTTACAGTCCCAAATAACTAATGCTATGTTTGGGCCTTTGTTTCCTTTATTAAATGAAATAGCGATGTCTGGTGGTGAGCTTCCAGCTGTAGTATGGCAGTGTGCTCTGAGCACGAGCCTGTGGCTGTGGACCGAAGTGGGTTTTGGGGAATGTGTAAAGATGGGTGGGCATGTCCACCTCTGAAAGGCAGATGGCCAGGATGACTATTTTTGTGGCTTTGTTTCCAGGCTGGAAGTGCCATGGGCAGGTGGGAGCTGTGATGGTGGAGTCTGAGCACTGGGATGGAGACAGGAGCATGATCCTGCCTGATCCTGTTGGTGTTGGCCAGATTTTTTTCATCCATTTCTGCAAGGGACTCTTCTAGTGAGCTCTGCTATGGCATCAGCCTCACAGTAATTAGCATTGCTGTATGAGCGACAAATTCAGATCTTTTGTTTCTTATGCTTTGACTGGTCAAGTGGAGCTGGTGACCACCATCTCCTTCCCAGCAATGGGAAGCTCCTGACTTCACCAGCTCCTTTGCACACTAGATGAGTGCTGGAACCTGCAGCCCCTTAGGAACCCGGTGCTCCCTTCCCAGGAGCTCAAGACATGTAAACCCTGATGGAGAGTGTGGCATGGGACAATGCAGGAGCAGCATCTGCTTCTACATTGCCTGCTTTGGACCCGATGGAAGTGATGGTTGCCTTGGCCATGAATGTAGTCAGCAGTCAGTAGATGCGAATCAGCTCAGCAGCCCCGTGACTTTGGGCACCACGGCTGTTACTCGCCAGTGCTTGGGGGTGCAAAACCGACAAAGAAATGATTGTGGGAGGCCGATTCGAAAGATCTTGGTGGCCCTTGGGAAAGGGCTGAGCCTTTGGGAAGGGCACTGCTGAGGTTGGGCACTGGGAGGGAGGATTGTGCTCAAGGGCTGAGTTCCGGGGTGGCACCGGGGACCTCCAGCCTCTCGGCAGCCCTGGCTCCCAGGGTGAGCCCACACTGGGCTTTGGGTGCTGGAGGGTCTGCAAAGCTGCTCTGGGGTATCCACTCCTGGGTGGGGATGGGACACAGAGTCACTGAACATGTGTCTGGGCTGGGGATGGAGATGAGATGAAGATGGGGCTGGAAGAGCTGATGGGGCTGTTCAGCCTGAAGAGGGGAAGGCTCCAGGGAGACCTTCGAGCCCCTTGCAGTGCCTAAAGGGGCTTCAAGAGAGCTGGAGAGGGGCTTTGGACCTGGATGGGGAAGGACAAGGGCCTGGAATGACAGGACAAGGGGGAATGGCTTCCCACTGCCAGCAGGCATGTTTAGATGGGATATTGAGAGGAAATTCTTCCCTCTGGGGGTGGTGAGGCCCTGGCACAGGGTGCCCAGAGAAGCTGTGGCTGCCTCATCCCTGGAAGTGTTCAAGACCAGGTTGGATGGGGCTCAGAGCAACCTGGGATAGAGGTTGGAATGAGTTTCAAATTTCCTTCCAACCCAAACCATTCTAGGATTTCATGAGCTGTGCCACAGTGCCCTTGGGCAACGGGGAGTAGGATATCCCAGGCTGGCTGCAAAGGACATATCCCCAGTCCCCATCCCACTGACACAGGAGGGAAGAGCAGAGTTTCCCCGGGACAGTTTCACTCTCAGCTGTGTCCAGTGGGGCTGCTGTGGATTTCCATTGCTCTCACTGATGGCCTGGAGCAGCAGTTGAGTCTCATGGAATTTCCCCTGGGTAAAACCCACCAGGAGGAGAGAGTTGTCCCCTCTGCTACTGGAGGAAATCCTGTCCCCTTCATGGAGAGCCCCTAAATTCCCAGCAGGGAGGGCTTTGCCCTGATGCAGCTGAGCTGCCTCTGGGAGCCCCATTAGGTCCCAGCGCTGAGATCCTGCCCCCTGTGCTGGAGCTGAAGGCAGTGATCGTCCCCCTGGGGCATGTTGTGTTTTGGGACATGTAAGTCATCAGTGTCCTTGGTGACCGCAGGGGTGGCGGTGACCCATAGTGAGGGTACTGGCAGCAGGGTGCTGGCCGGGCTGCACTGGGGGATGGGTGCACCCTCAGGATGGGGGTGCCGAGGAGAATGGAGGTAATGTTGGGATGCTACTGTACGGTTCATTGAGAGAGAAAAGCCCTCAGAGTGAAACATTGCTGGCGTTGGGTGCTGAGGCTTTTCTTGGGCTCTGATTCCCCCACCCCAGAGCAGGGGGCAGCTCCGTGGGGAGCAGAACTGGATGGCTCCAAAATCTGTAGCCACGTCCAACCCCTCCATGCCTCCCCTTTCCTCGCTGTGGCCTCAGCACCAGTGAAAGTCCCTAGTGTGGGGCTGGTTTGGGGTCAAGAACTGCTCCTGCTCCCCACCAGTGTGGGGTCGGCTGTGACAGCCTCCTGATCTGCCGAGTGCAGGATCCGACCTCGAATTCAGCTCCCTCTCCTTCTCGCTCTTTTTTTTAATGAGTCAACCTCTCATCTGTCATATTAAACCTCCTCATTACCAGGTATCTAAATTTTGCTCTGACAATAGTGACAGGGGAAGCTGCGATCTCATTGCCACGGCGCGGGGCTCCGGGGAGCTGGCAGGTGGTTATTTCATGCCCTGCAGGGAGCCGTGGGGGTGGGCAATGGAGCCGGATAATGGGATCTTGCTTCCCATCATTTAGAAAACCCTACTTAGTGCCGAGGGAAAAATTACCCCCAGTCTCTGACTCTGGAGCTGGTGATAGATAGAGAACATGGGGGAAGGGGAACAGCTTTGGGGGTCCGGCTGCTCCTCTCTGGGCATGGAAGGGTGGATTGGGAGTAGAGTTGTTGGGGATGGAGAGTAAATGGGGATGAAGGGTGGGTGGGGATGAAAGGTGGAAGGAGATGAGAGTGGTTGAGAGTGAGGATAGATGGGGGTGGAGGGTGGATGGGGATGGAGGTGGTGCGGGGCTGCCCTGTGCAAGCAGTTGGTAGCAGCTGGGGAAGGGGATGCTGTGCACATACTGGGGAGCCCCCGGGGCATGCAGGGTTCCCAGCTTGGATGGGCACATCTGGGGAAGCTGCTGAGCCACCTGGGAGACCATAGTCAGGCTCAGGGTGGTGAATGACCCCTGCTGCAAGGATGCCACCACCAAGGTCACTGCTCAAGGTCAAGAGGCTTTTTTGGCAGCTGCATCAGCCTTTGGTTGCTGTTCTCAGGGTGCTCTGAAGGTCACTTTAACAGAGGGCTGTCCAAGCCCCCCCGTTTAACACCAAGCCCTGCAGCGACTTGTCCCTGCCAGTCCCTCCCTGTAGCATCTTCAGGAGAGAGAAGCAGCTGCCTCTCTAGGAAGCCACGTGGAGTGAGGGGCTGCAAGTCTCTGCTTGTCCTGGTCCCGCAGGTTTTTCCTTCCTGAAACTGTGTCCTTACCTTGGGTGAGGGTTCCCTGGTGGACTTTTGGGCAGCACCAGGCAGGGCTGTGGGTTTGCCAGTGACTGCCTGGAACTCCTGCCCAGCCTGCTTTCCCCTCCAGCCTCTGCTGTCTTTGGCCGTGCTGGCAGTGCAGAGAAGGTTACCAGCTGTACCTGCTGACACCCCACCTTTGCAGAACATATCCCCAGTCTAGGATGTGCATGCTCCTGTGGTGCTGGATGTGATGGCATCCCTGGCTACGTGTGGTGTGGAATGAAACTGTGATTTGAGGTGTAGGGGGCCAGGGTTGGGTGCTGCCTCCAGTTCTTGTGCTGATGTTGGGACTGTCATTCTTTCTTGAGGGTGTTGTCTGACTCCACGCTGGCACACAAATTGCAGGGGAAGAGAAGATCAACCCCAGTTTAATAATTTCCCCTAAATCTTTTCTTTCACCCACCCTTGCACAGCAAATGCCAGTTCTCCAGCATTATGTCAGGGCTGTGCTTTTCCTCAGCCTCTGCCAGGCTTGGCACGGCGCGAGGTTTTGTTACAGCTCAGCAGAGCTGGTTGCACTGTTGGCATCTGCCTTTCTTCAGAGAGTGCCTGAATCTGGGTCAGGAATATATGTGTCTCTTTCAAATTCCTTCGGGGCCTGACTCAATCCAGCCTCACTCCTGCTCCCCTGAGCTCCCAAGGTTTTCACCTGCAGCTGGCGGGACTGATTCCCTTCTGCAGGCAGGAGGAGCTGAGTGCTGGTTTGGCTGCCCATCCCAGGGAAATCGGGGCCCTGACGTGGGTGTCAGGTTTGCAGGAGGGATGGCAGCTCAGCACTGAGTTGGCACCTGCCTGGCGAGTGGGATTTGGCCCCAGGCAGGGTCAAGCAGCTGCGTTTCTGAGCAGGAGATTTGCTCTGAAGCCACGTTTTGGCCACCTTCCTCTCCCCTCCCCCTGCCTGCATCTGGAGGTTCGACACAGGAACCCAGATAGCATCATCCTGAAACCAGAATAGAAGCTTTGGAGGAGACTTGAGCATGTTTGTGCGGTTTTTATCTCGGTTTTGAGATAAAGAGGTGCTAAACAATGCTAAGCTGGCGAGTTGGAGTCCCTCACGGTGCGTGCAGTGGGGCTGGGGACTCGCTGGCACCTGCCCTTGCTGCCTGCTGTCCTGCCAAGGACGTCCCCACATACGTGCTGCATCCCTCCTGGGTGCCACATTCCCCTGCCAGCACTGCCCCCCATCCCGCAGCAAAGCAGGGGTGATGGCCAGCGCCATGCCAGTGGCTTTGCCAGAGGGGAAGAGCAACATTAACATGAATACTAGCACTGTGTTTTAGGGAAGGGGGCTTTGCAAAAGAGAAGGAAGTCAGTCCTGCTGATCCAGAAACCACACAGAAGGAAACTAAAAGTCCTTGGTGTCAGCATGGAGGATATGTTAAAAAAACAATGATTAACTCACAAAAGGCAGCGAGAAAGGAAACAGGAAGGCAAGAACTGCAGTTAAACAGGCAGGTTCAAGAGGTGACTTGAGCTAAATCTATGTCCTTAAGGGATGGGATCCAGCCTTGGTCATGGGTGGGGAAGCGACTTGGTCTTTGTCAGTGCAGGACTTAGTATCCTCAAGGTGAGGCTCAGAGACCTCAGCTGCAGTTGCTCTTCATTTGCTATTGCTTTTGTAATTCTTTGCAGCAGGCGGAGGGTCACAGCTGTGCTGGGGGCTGCTGGGCCAGTGCGGCCACGTCGCCTCTCAACGCAGCTGCTTCTCGTGGTAAAAGCTGCAGGTTTGTGGCAGGAGCGATGCAGCAGAGCGAGGGCATGCTCTTGCCACCTCCAAAGCATCATTTACCACCTCAGGAGCTTCATTGCTGCCTCCCTTTCTTGGCCCGTTCCCCCCACCCAGCATGGGCAGTGAAGGGCTCGTCAGAGGCTCGGTGTGGTGGGTGCAATCCACTTCCTATTGCAGCCTGAGCTCAGGGGCTGTTTTGCAGCACAGCAGCATTTCCTCACCTGGGCTCTCCTGTTGTGAGTGGACAAACAGGATGAGTTGTGGGTGGACAAGAAGATGGACATGACCAAGCTATCAGCGCTGGTAGCTCAAAGAGCCAGTGCTGTGCCCAGCTGATCCCACAGCATGGGCAACATGTGAGAGGCCGGGATTGGGCCCCTCTGCCCCACTCTGGTGAGCCTCCAGCTCTGGCGTTCCCAAAGCAGGAAGAATACAAATCTCCTGGAGTGAGTCCAGAGGAGACCATGCAGCTGCTTTGAGGGCTGGATCCCCACTGCTCTGGGGACAGGCTGGGAGAGCTGGGGTTGTTTTGCCTATAGAGGAGTCTGGGGAGACCTTAGAGCTCCTTCCAGTGCATGAAGGGGCTCCAAGAGAGCTGGAGAGGGACTTTGGACGAGGATCTGGAGTGACAAGTGAACAAGGCTTCCCACTGCCAGAGGGCAGGGTTCGATGGGATACTGGGAAGAAATTTTTCCCTGTGAGTGGGTGACAGAGAGGTGGGATGAGATGAGCTTTAAGACTCCGTCCAATCCAGACCGTTCTACAGTTCTGTAACACCCTGCACCTTGTACCCCACATGCCTGCTGGTTGTGTGCTGAAGCTCCCTTGCAGTGAACTTTTTCCCCACAGAGGAGGTGCAAGACTGGGGCATGTTATTGCTGTCATTTCTGTATGTGGATAAATCTGACACCCCACAAAGTGTGATGGGGCTTGGGTCAGCGAATTCAGTCGTGTCAGGTGCTCTGTTCCTTGGGGGTGGATAGTGGCAGGGAGGACTCTCCTTTTACTCTCAGCCAGCCCCTTGACTTGATGGAGCCTGTTGAGGAAAAACACATCTTGGGGAGCATTCTGCAAATCTTGGGTAAAAGATGGGTTGGTGCTACAGCGAGAGCATTGGGTGCCTGGGGGGAGCAGATGCTGGGATGGGCTGTGGTCTGCCATACCTGTCACCTGCATTTCTCCCTTCAAACTGGGACTTTCTATGCCTCCATAAGACAAGCTGCATCTTCACAGGGTAGCATTTGTCCTTTGAAGCTCCTTTTGCAGGTTTCCTTGCAGCCGAGGATGTCCCCATTGCAGCAGATCTGTTTTGGGGATGGAGATCAGGAAAACATCCCATGAACTGGTGGCATGTTGAACCCATCCCAGTTTTGCCATCACTTGTGTCTCTGGCTCTGCTGTGTGTTCCTGCACAGGCACGAGTGGACTGGGGAGCACAGTCCCACATGCTGGGAAAAGCAAAGAGCTCCAAAGGAAAATACATTTCTGGAAAGGATGCATTTATTTGCCTTTATTTATCTTCCTAAAGCTTTCAGATTAATCTTTTTGATCTTCCTTCTGCAGCTGCATGGCCAAGGTTTGGCTTCTTTCAGCTGACATTATGCTGAGAGCACACGGCGTTGCAGGGCGGGTGTTAAGGAAGGGCAGCTGAATTCCTTCGCCCTGGGGAGGGGCGGTGTTTCAAGCTAACTTTAGTAAGGAGTGACTAAAAAGGGATGCAATAAAAGTATATTAAAAATAGCAAATGGCTGTAGAAAGTGGATGTGAGACTCTCAGTGTCCCTGCTCGTGCCAAGAGGAATGTGGGGCTGTTCAGTAGGAATGGAAAAGGGACAAGTTATGGAGCAGTGCAGAGCACCCCGCTGCTTGTGCAAAGCAAAGGTGAAACCACTTAGAAGTAAGTGAAATAGATCAGAAATTTGTACAGTAGATTAAAAAATACAGAAATAAAGATGTGAAAGAGAGATCAGCTCCTCTGTGTCCCCAGCTCTTGGAGCTGGGGATGCAGCCCCCCAAATTCCTTGTTTTGTAAAAACATCTCCCAGCTGAGATTCCTCTGCGCTTTTTCTTTCTTCCCCCATTTGCAAAATGCTAACTCTGCTCTCTCGCCTGTCTCTCCAATTTGGAGCAATTTACTGGGAGCCGGGGATGAATTACTCAGCACAGAGTTAACCAGCACCTGCTCGGAGTTAATTGGCATGTGTGCTAATTGCTGTGATAGTCACACTTGTGCGAGCGGAGCGTAGGGAGGGGGAAGCGGGTGCTGGCGGCTGCCTCCATCCCAGAGCTTCTCATTGCCTCCCCGGGCGATGTCGAATTCCCTGATCCTTGTTGAAATTCCTGGGAGTGGAAGAGGATCAGGGTGGCTTTTTTCCAGTGCGCCACCCATCATTTGCTTTCCAGTGGATTTGTAGGTTCTTTTCCACGCCCTTGGACCGTCCTTGTCGGGGTGTAGTAGCTGGGATGCTTGGCGGTTTCCTTGGAAAACGAGGCTTAGGAGAAAGAAAGAAGCTGCTGTCTGAGAAGGAGGAGATGATGATTTAGTGAGTGGGGTTATTGTATGTGAAATCATTTGAGACCCTGAAAGTTAGAAGTTATTTAGGAGTTCAGCTCCTTGTAGCAGTCCTGTGCTCTGTGTGCTTGGCTATGTGTGCGTTCAGGTGCTTAAATTCCACCTGATCATGGAGGAGGGTCATGGGTGATCTTGGTGCCTCAGGCTGGGCAATCAAGGAGCCAAAACCATTTGGTGGTGAAGAAGAGGGAGCTCCAGGGGCACATGGCATCCTCCTGGGTTGGGCGGAGCTGCAGCAGCACTGCCAGCGAGAGGGACAGGAGAGATGAGGGCAGCTCTCCAGGTTTCTTGCTCTTCCAGATGCTGTTCAGAAACTTGAGCCAGTGGTCAGACTTTCTGAAACAGCCACCTGGGCAGGAAACATGAAAATACCTGGGTTTAAAAATATGGTGGGGAAAAAACCCAACCTAAAACCAAATAAGCTCATCCCAAAACCCCAGTTCCATGAAGAGAAAAGGGAGGGGTTTGAAATCACCTCTGTCAGGTGCATTCAGAGGGCAGCAAACATGCTGTGCTCTTCTCCATTGCTCCTCTTCACCCCATCCAAGGGCTGCCCTCCCCGTGGGGTGTTTCCCTTCCCATGCAGGTTAGAGGGGTCAAGAGCATCACATGGCAACTCCTTTTCTCCCCATGATGATGAGCAAAAACCTGTTAAGTCACCTTATTCCTGTGGAAAACTTTATCCAGTGGCATGAGCAAACCCTGAGGCTGCAACAATGGTCCCCATCCTTCTGAAGCGCTGAGGATGCAGAGTCAGGATTTAGAGCAGCAGGAGGAACCTGGTTTGGTGGTTGAAAAAGGGGATTTGGTTTGAAACGCTTGGGGTGTATTTGTGGCCTGGGGAGAGGAATGTGGTTTGAATCCCACTGCTCCCGTGCGAGAAACGCCAGCTCGTGTGGAGCTGAGGGCAGGGATGAGCAGCAGTGGGGTTTTTTCCTCATCCCTACAAACATCCCATGTCTTCGAGCGCTGTGGAGCTTTTGGCTGCCATAGCGTCCTGTGAACAAGTCCCGCAACGAAATCGTGTTAAAATATGTTTCCTTTCACTCAGTTTAAATTTACTGCCTGTTGTTCTCCAGTGTTTATTGTTGCTTCTGGAGAGTTCCTCTCTGGTTTGGACAGTAAATCTGCTGTCTTTCAGAGGGTTTCTCTGTCCAAGAGCTGCAGCACACGGAAAGAATTAGCATCTTGCCCTGGGTCTGATTGCAGAGCTGTTGCTACTTTGTGCTGCTGCTGGTGGTTTTGAAGATGCTGAAGGTGAATATTTTCCAGCCATTTTGAAGAAATGGTAACTCCAAAGAGAAAAGCAGCAAAGCAAACCTGACAAAATTTCCTCCTCTTCCAAAGTTTCTTTGTGTGTGCAAAATCCTCACCTTGGTTCCAAGCCTTTGGGCTCGGTTCTCCCCTGTGTGGGCTCACAGTGAGGGAAACACGGAGCGCACACTCCAGGTGGATGAAATAAAAATCCTTATTTTCCTTCTGGCTCTTCCTGTATCACCGACCTTTGGAGGATACTTCACGTGGTGCAAGCCAGAGCAGTGATGCTGTAGAACCGGCGATGCTGTGGAACTGCTGATGCTCCAGAACTGGCGATGCTCTGGGACTGGCGATGCTCTGGGACCTATCTTTTTGGGGCTGCCCATGGTGGGATGGGGAGCAGCAGCCAAAGGAAATGTCTCTGGCACTGGCCCAGTGTTCTCCATGGTGACAGTGCTCCTCAGAGCTGGATGGTTGCTCCTATTTGCTGCTGGGAGGGAAACATGCACCTATTTTGGTAAATAAGGATTCAGGAATTAAATGCTGTCCCTGTATGGTCTGTCCTTGCAAAGAGTCTTACTTTTGCAAGGGATGTATGTGTAAAAAAGCCAGGTTTTGCTGCCCTTTCTCTCTGGTCGTCTACGTGGCTTCCTTATACCTCATCCTCCCTGGAGGGCAAATTGTGGATGTCAGGATGGGAAAAAGACTCCCCATTCTCCTCAGGGCTCCTTGAACTTGCACTGAAACCACATAACATGATGCACAATGAATAACTTTACCCAAAAAAAAAAGCAGAGAAAAAGATTAAGTGACTCACGTGACTCAGTGAACCCCAAAACAAGTGTGGGAGTGAGACCATTAGGGTTGTTTGTTGTTGCAGCATGGTCTGATGAGGAGGCAAAGTATGGGGCCGAGGTCTTCAGCAGGATCTGGGGGTGGTCTGGGTGGGAGAGGAGCAGAAGAAGCTTGGTCAGGTTGACTGTGGCTGCTGCTTTGAATTTGGGATGATGGTTTGGGAGACGAAGCTTTTGGGGTTTTTTTTTTGCTTTATGTAACAAGACCGAGGGCTAGGGACTGCCAAGTTGAGGCAGATAGGAAGCTATTTTGGGACTGGTTTTTCCCTATGCCTGGGTCTTGGCACAGGCCACCTCGCCTTAAATGCAATGTTATCACTGCTGTTTCCAGCTGCTCCGAGAGAGAGCAGGGAGAAAGACATACCTGAAGTATGTAATGGCTGAAGTTCCCTCTTTGTCTCCTCACTGCAGTGCAGGACATGCTGGGAAACGGGGTGAGATGGGCTGGGGGCTGTGGCAGGAGGTGCTCTGGTACATCTGGAGCCTTTGGTGCTGGGGGATGCAGATTACTGTAGGGAGGCTGCAGTAAGAGCCCCGGAGACCTACAGCACTCGTCCCTTTCGGGAGCGTTTTGGGCACAAGATACCCCTGAGTCAATCGCATGCCCAAGATCCATGGAAACATCCAGTGTCCGGCTGCAGCTGAGCCCAGTGGAAGGCCAGGCTGTCTCAGCTGCCTTTGCGGTCCTCCTTACCCATAAAAATTAGGTTTCTGTGCCTGGTTACAAGGTTTCTTTCAAGTAATCAAATAAAGACATTTTCAAATTCCAAATTGAAGATTAGTGCAGAAACTGGAGACGGATTTAAATTGCCCAAGCTAATCACCAGCCACTCGACTGCTTATGACTTTATTAAGAGAATAAAAAAGTCTGGAGTGTCACAGAGGAATAGTGATTCACTGGCACATTGCTGCCGTCTCTTCCTCCTCGCCCAGCGTTGCAGTGCCCGGCCCACACATGTCCTGTGGCACAGGTGTTCCTGGCCTCCATCCTTGGGCTTCTTTGAGACCAGTTTGGATAAATCCCTCTGCAGCTCTCCTGGCCCCAGAGCTGGGTGGGAGAAAGAACCAGAGACCACCCTGGCCTCAGGGGTGGGATCTGCGCTGGCAGTAGGAGGATGCCGGTGGGGTGCTGGGTCCTGGATGGTGTTTGGGAACAGAGCATCTCACTCCTGTCTCTCTCACTGTGCAGGTTTCTGAGCAGCTGCTGACATCTCAGCCCCACTGGATCTGTCCGCGCGTGAGGGTACCATGAACTGAGCACGGAGCCACGCAAAACTCTTTTTTTTTTTTGTTTTGGCTTTTTTGGGTTTGTTTCCATCGGAGATAAAAAGCCCCCCACGCTCTTTAATGAAAGCGTTTTAAAGTGGGGTTACTTCTCCCCTGAGCCGAAGTCGTCCCGGGTGCGGTGAGGATTTCCGGAGAAGATGGGGAGAAAAAAGATCCAGATCCAGCGGATCACGGACGAGCGCAATCGGCAGGTCAGTGCTGTCTCTCCCTGCTCTCCCACCTTGTCCTTCTCCTCCCAGTGGGGGTTTTAGGTGTCATGTTTCAAAATGTCCCATTTCCATCCCATTTTGGGCCATCAGCGCTGTGTTTTTCCCAATCCATAAAATGAGCAGATGGACAAGACTTGGTGCTGAGGCTGGATCCAGGTGGATCCAGGACCAGGCAAACGGCCCCATTGTACTGCCCCATCCAGGCATTGCTCCTCGCCCTCGACCTCCTTGAGCTGTTTCCATCTAAGTGCTTTTCCAGAAGAAAGTATCTTCTCCACTTAGTTAGTTCCCCCCCCTTTTTTTTTTTATTTTTGTCCTGCAGAAAATATATTTCAGTTGACATTTTCCATGTGGTTTTTCCAATAAAAAACAGCCACAACAAGTATCTATTTTGCTGAACGCAAACAACTCAAATTATTCCTTTTTTTTTTTTTTTTTTCTCAACTGTAAACTTAAATGACTCCAGGGCTTTTTTCCTTGGGCTGTCTTGAAGCCAAGCCCAAGACACACACGCATGTGCATGTGTGTAGGAATGCGTTCATGTATCTCAGAGTAAAAACAAAAACCAACAATTTTTTTCCCAAATTTCCATGTTCCTTAAACTGGAGTGGTGGAGCAGCAGCACTTTGCCAGCCCAGGTTTGCTCTGGGATGGCTATGTCAATGTATTTCCCATAATCACAAGACTTCCAGGCAGGTCCTTTTGCTTTCTGTGCTCCTGGAGATCCAAGCCTCTGCCTTTAGTCCCGCCACTACTGCACCCCAGCATGACCTGCCATACTTCTTTCCTGCAACTTTCACTCCAGAAAAAGAGAAAAAACAGTAAAAAATCATGTGGATTTATTCCTAATCCTTAACAGAACTGGATGAACCACTTTATTACTCTGCAGCAAAACAATAGGACATGGCAGGTTTTCCTCATTATAGCTTCACTTGGTGGTGGGGGCTGGGATGGGCATCAAATAGTTTTTGCTGATGTCCCAGTTGCTCCTGGGGCTGTTTATATCCATCATGAAGAGGAAACAGGACCTTAGGCATTATTGAAGGATCCAGAGTGTATTTTATGGGGCAGTGCTGCAGAGGGGAGTGAGGGATCTGTGGTGACTGGAGCCCTGCTGGAAGTTCAAAGAAATGGAAAATAATTGGTAGTGCTGGAGGAGGATGGCACAGCCTGGCCCTGATGGATAGACCTTCAGGAAAGGAGAGAGGCACTTCTCTGCAGAGGCAGCAGCCGAGTGATGGGACTTTTTGAGAGGGATGAGCTGCTCTTTGGCAGTGGCTGGAGATAAAAGACCGTTGCTGAAGGTCTCACTGCGTTGGGTGGGATTTGGCAGCAGGAGTTGCTTTGCATGGCCAGGTGTCATGGCTTTAGCGCATCTCTGTTGTCAGGTGTCCCCAGAGCCCAGTTCCCTGAGCTGGGGGACGCTGATTTTCCCCTGGCAGTAGCTGCATCCTTGGCTGGGCTGGTTCTTCCAAAAGCCAGCATGGGAGCACTGCTCCCCGCCCCAGTGCAGCACATCTTGCTTTGCTTCCCAGAAACCAGCCCGATCAAATCGGGTGTCAGCAAAGCAGCAGCTGTTTAATTGGTCACCAGCACAGCTTTGCAATCAATTTTCACTGCTCCCTTTCTTGGGGAAAAAAGGACATACCAGGAAAATGGGACATATCATGAAAAAGAACTGCTCCAGGCAGTGGGATCTGCTCTATCCACTGTGGTAGGAGCTGTAAAGAGGGTGAGAGCCCTCTTTCTCCACTCTCCTGGTCCATGCTGTACATGCTCAGTGCCAGGATCCACTCCCCAGGGTCAGAAGTGTCCCATATTGCTTTATCTCATGGAATGATTTGGGTTGGGAGGAAGCTTCAAAGTCCATCTTGTCCCACCTCCCTGCCATGGACGGGGACACCTTCCACTAGACCAGGTTGCTCCAAGTGCCATCCAACCTGGCCTTGAACACTTCCAGGAATTGTGCAGCCACAGCTTCTCTGGACAACCTGTGCCAGGACCTCACTGCACTCACAGGAAAAATTTCATTCAGTGTCCCATCTAAATCTCCCCTTTTTCAGTTTAAAACCATGCCCCTTGTCCCCTCACTATGTGCCCGTGTAAAAGCTGTCTGCTTGATAAGCCCCTTTAAGTGCTGGAAGGCCGCAGTGAGGTCCCCCTGGAGCCACCTCTGGCTTCTCACTCTCCTTCCCTCCCTCTCCTGCTGTTGCTGCGGATCAGCGACGAGGAGCATCCATGCGTGCCTGCCTGCCGTGGCTGCAGGCTGTCGGCTAAGCTGGCTTAAACCCAGCGTCTGGGAGCATCCTCAGCCCACCCCTGCCCCCGCGGCAGCCCTCCCACTCTGGCTGGGGACAGAGGGCACGGTCGGCTCTCCAATGCTGCACCCCAGAGTGGAGCAGCCCGGCATGGATGAATTATGGATGGGGCTTATTCCAGCAGCACTGCTGCTAGAACGTGGGGCTGGCTGCCCTGGGCCAGTGCACACCGTCCTTGGCATGCCCGGGTGGCTCCAACGGCACCTGTGTCTGCTGGGAGAGGAGTGGGAATAGTGCAGGGATGCCCTGAGAATGAGGGGTTCAGCAGTGGTGATGCAGGAGGTGGAGGCAGAGCTGCTTTCGACACTTGCATTTCCGCTCGTGCTGCCAAGTTCATCCTGAGCGGTGGCTTGGGGCTGCTGAGGCATCGCGACCCTCAGGGAGAGCTGAGGCTGAGCTGGGGCTCTCCAGAGCCTTTGCTGTGAGGTGAAGCTCTTTCCCTGCATCTCACACTGAGCTTTCGGCATCAGCTGACCCTGCTCGTGTCCCAGGTTTTGTCTTTCGTGGGGGCACAAACCACGAGCCCACATGGAGGCTCCAGCAGGATGTGGAGCTGCTGGAGTGGGTCCAGAGGAGGCTGTGGATATTCTCTGAGGGCTGGAGCACCTCTGGTCTGGAGCCAGGCTGGGAGAGCTGGGGGTGTTCAGCTTGGGGAAGAGAAGGATCTGTGGAGATCTAAAGGAGGCTCCAGGAAAGCTGGAGAGGGACTTTGGACAAGGACCTGAAAGACAGGACAAGGGGGGAATAGTTTTAAACTGAAAAGAGGGGAATTTAGATGGAATATTAGAAGGAAATTCTTCCCTCTGAGAGTGGAGAGGCCCTGGCACAGGTTGCCAAGAGAAGCTGTGGCTGCTGCATTCCTGGAAGTTTTCAAAGTCAGGTTGGATGGGGCTTGGAGCAACCTGGTCTAGTGGAAGATGTCCCTATCCGTGGACAAGATGGGCTTTTCGATCCCTTCTGACCCAAACCAGTGTGTGATTCTGTGAATTACAGTAGCAGCCAAAACCAAGGGAGGAGAGCAAGTAAGAGTCACTAATGTCATTAGAGGAATTACTGGAGAGGATTTGCCACAGCAGATCAGGCCATCATTTCTTCAGGGCCAGGCTGCTGACTCTGGCAACTGCCAATATGGTTTGCATCAGGGGAAAGGCAAAAAATCCCCTGCTAGTGTGGGGCAGTAATTCCTTCCTGACCCCTTTGGTGATCGGCTTATGCCCTGAAGCATGAGATTTGATTACCCTCTTAGACTTACAAGGTTAATTCTTCTAGATGAGGCTCGTGCACGGTGTGAGGGGAAGCTTTGAGGTTTCTGTCCCATGTCGTGAGTGGATGCACAAGGCAGTGTTAGGTGATGCTTTTGTGTGATATGGTGACTAAATGGCAAATCTTTGCTTTTCTCCGCAAGATGCAGGGGTGCCAATAGAGAGGGATGCTCTTGTGCCCTGTCTGCAGAGGGATCATCCCCTCATCTCTAGAGGGATAATTTGGTGTTTTGTGTTCTGCTCAGCTCTGCCCAGGTTGCTGGTTGATTTGGGGAAGATGACCCCCACACTCTTCACTGCTCAAGGGCAAAACTCAAACTGTGCTTGTCACTGGTCTTCAAGGCCACAAGCTGCCCCATTGTTCAGCCCCCACATCTCGGCCTTGCCCTATTGCCTCCAATCGTGGTGGCTGAGCCTGTCGTGGTGCCTGGCAAGGTGTGTTTTGGCAAAGTGCCCCCAACACCAGTGGCTGCAGAAACAACCACCCTTGGCTTGTCCCTCTGTTCTGGTGGAGACCGTGTTTTCCTCCCGGGGACACCTCGGGCTGCTTGGAGGGTGAGTCAGAGCCCGGAGGCCACCCCAGCAGGGACAGTGAGACAGGTCATGCTGGGGCAGGGGGCACAGAGACAGGTCGTGGTTTTAGAGCCTGTCCTGCCACAGCTGCAGGGGTGGAATGGCAGCTGGATCCCACCTGAAGTCACAGTGCGGCCACAGCTGTGCTGTGGCACTGTTGGCTCCTGATCTTGGGAGCAGCCCTGCACAGCACCCAGCAGCAGAGGTTTTGGGTGGCTGAGAAGTCTGGAATGCTACTGGGGAGAGGGAGTTTTTGGTGACATGGGAGCTGGCCCTCAAGTAATTTAATTTTCACCAAAGTGTGCCGGGGCTGGGGCTGTACTGGCAACGTGAGTGGCCCGGCCACAGCCCAGCCGTGGCCAAAGCAGGTACACGTGGCGGTCACAGCAGCACAGGGTACCAGCCCTACACTTTCCAAGGGATGAGGCGATTAGACCTGAATCTCGTTACTGCTTAATCATCTCTGGGAGATGGTGGGGAGGGGCAGCAGCTCCCCTTGCTAAGTGTGCCCAGAGCTGCCCCTGCTCTGCCCTCCCATCACAAGCAGGGCCATGGTTCTGTCTCAAGGGGTTCAGGACCCTGGGGGTGCATACTGGGTGCTGCTGGTGGCATCAGGGTGGCACTGCTCCTCACCGTCTCTGTGAACTGGGAAGCTCCATGTTGAGCTCTTTGGACCGTGGCTGTGATGCCACTGACAGGCTGAGCAAAGGCAGCGGCTTCATTCGCTCTCCTCCCTCAGCTCTGCAAATTAAAGCTGCTCATTTCAAAAATTGATGATTTGGTGGAGGCCCAGAGTGGCATCAAGCCCTCCCATGTGGAGAGGGAGCACCCAAGGTTCTGGCACCCAAGGACATCGCAGCTCATCTCCAGCCCTTCCCCTGGAGGCTGCTTCACCCCCAGAGCAATGCTTAGCACAAAGCAGTGACCTCCTGCCTCTTGCTTTCTTTTTCTGCCTTTTATTTGCTGAGAGGGCATAGGCCGAGCATCGCGCCTTCCCCATCAGTGTGCGGCGTGTTCCGGGGGGTGGGGGACTCTCAGCTGTCTGCGCTGCAGCCGGGACAGGGAGCCCCAAACCAGCTCCCTCTCCACCAGCTGGGTCCTGTTAGGAGTGTGGTAGTGAGCGCTGAGCGTGGGCTGGGAATCGCAGCCCAGTGTCTGCCCGGCAGCTGGAGCTGGTGTTGGAGCCAGCACCCAGCCCCAGTCCTGGCCCCAGCCCCCAGCCAGCTCTCCAGAATCAGTCCTGCAGGAGCTGCCTCATCAGCCAACAGCTCTGGTTACAGCTCAGGGCAGGGCTGGGGAGACAGGGACCCCAGTTGGGCAGGCAGTGTAGAAAAACACCCCAGTGAGGTTACACAAAGGGGGTCAGCAAGATGAAAGTGGCAGCTGGGCAGGCTCCAGGCACAGGGGGGCTCGTGGTGCCCTGGGGGAAGCACAGCCTACCGAGATAAGTGGGGTCTGGTGAGCAGGAGAGTGGGTCACGGGTGGGGTGGGCACCCCTGGGCAGTTTTGGGGTGCTGAGCCCCAGCTCTATAGCCCCCAGCGTTGAGCAGTCGCAGTGCAGCTGCAGCAAGCAAGGACAAGATCTCCATCACTTGAATATTCCACTTAAAAGCCCGCAGCCCCCGGACAGATGGCAGCTCTGCTGGGGATTTTGCTGAAATTTATTTTCTCTTGATTTGGCAATATGTGATTTCCAACGCTGATAATCATCTTTGTGCTTGTGAAGTGTCTGCCTTTGGAGGATCCCAAAATAGGCAGCAATATGAACTGTTTGGAAGAGGGAGGCGAGCTTGGGGTTGGGTCCAATTGGGGAAACTGAGACAGAATATTCCCTGTGCGTTCCCCTTCCTTTTGCTCTTTCTCCAGTGGTCATTCCATTTTTCTCTGGAAGGTGTTGGGTCTGTGGCAGCATGGACACAGCTTCTCACCATGGCTGTCCTTGCTTTCAGGTGACCTTCACCAAGCGCAAGTTCGGCTTGATGAAGAAAGCCTACGAGCTGAGTGTCCTGTGCGACTGCGAGATTGCCCTCATCATCTTCAACCACTCCAACAAGCTGTTCCAGTATGCCAGCACCGACATGGACAAGGTGCTGCTCAAGTACACAGAGTACAACGAGCCCCACGAGAGCCGGACCAACGCAGACATCATCGAGGTGAGGCTGCCCATCCGCTCCCCAGCTTTGCCACTGTGGTAGAGGCAGGGCTGAGTCTGGTCCCACACTGGATGCAGGAGGTTGGTGCAGGGTGAGGATGGAGCAAACAGATCTCCCGCACTCGGTGCCAGATGGATTTTGCATGGTTTTGGTTCAGCCTACAAAAAGACTCTGTTCTGGTAGTAGAGCGGAAGCTGTGTCCAGTTGTGTGTTGACCTACTGCCTTGAAACTTGAGGTGCGGGTTTGCTTTGTGGGACTCCACTGTGGAATCCAGGCAAACCACGACAAGATGGATTTGGAGGCAGCTCCTGGGACTGCTGCACTGGAGTGCCTGGTGCAACTGGTGACATTGTTCTGAAGTGCCTGGTACAGCTGGTGGCATTGCCCCAGGCTGGATATTCAGACAGGCACAGTGAGGTTGTGGGAGGGCACCAGAGGCTGAATCGCAGAGGAATTCAGGTGGGATGGACCTTGTGCCTCTGGTCCAGTGCCTGCTCAAAGCAGGGCCAAGCTCATGGGTTGGTGGGTTTGCTCAGGGCTCGTCTGGCTGCATTTTATGGGTCTCCAGGGATGGCCCAACCACATCCACTGTTACCCATCCCTGCAACTGGCACCATGCCCAAACTGCACTCACTTCAAGGGTGCACTCCTCCAGCCTGCTGGCATCGCAGGAGATGTTCAGATGCCATGTGGTGGTGGTACCCCCACGCTGGCCCTCTCCTAAGCTTTGTCCTTGTCCCTGGTGCTGGCAGAGCATTGCTGGGCCGGAGCTCAGGGTCCATTTGGCTGGTGTGAGGGTGCCAGCAGTGCCTTGGTCATCAGTCACATCTTCTCCCTCAGCAGTAGCTGTGCAGATGGAGCTGTGGGGTCCTCAGCATGGGGGCAGCTGCCAATAAACCTGGACAGACAGGCAAATGAAGGGCTTGGTTTTGTAATTAGTGGCATTATGGGCATCAGTTAATGCCCTCAGAGCCACTGGTGGCAGAGTGGGGCAGCACGGCCTGCACTGCTGGAGGAATTGGGCTTCTGCTTCTGCCTTTTGAGTCCCTTTGGTGCCCCTTGGCCAGTGTGCTCAGGCTTTGATTTCATGAAGGAGAAGGGAAAAAACCCAGACTGCCTTCGCCCCCAAAAATCTTTCTTTTTTTTTAATAGTCTGTAAAATGTATCTTTTGGAGAGTTTTGGACTCGAGGCTTTCACCCCATGGCTGAGCCATGGCCAAGCATCTTGCAGCATCTGCCGTCCTTTGCTGGGGTTTGGAAACTCTTCTGCCACAGCACACTTTTGTAGGGGCCTTCAAAATGGTTCAAAAACGTCCTTTTTGGCCTCTTTGAGTCAGGTAATGCAGGGGCACTTCACTGTGCAAATGCCAGCGGTTCCCTGCCACGCTTGGAGGCGCAGCCTCTCCGGGATGCTCAAACTGCGGCGCTCACAGCATTGAACAGATTTGTCTTGGCCTAAAAATACCGTAAACATTTTGGGCAGCGTTCTCTATTCCCTTATGGTCCAAGATGCAAACACTCCCAAGCCGACAAGTTACACACAGTCCTTGGCACCCAAAGAAACACTGTGTTTGCACCACATGAAAAGCTGGATCTGCATCCAGAGCCAAGGAGAGGAACATCGGGAGCGGAAGGATATTGGTGGATGGCAAGAAAAAGAGCCCAAATGCGCTGGGCTCGGCATGTCTTGCTGGCAGAGCTGTCATGGAGCAAAACCTGCTGGGGTGCAGGGAGGTTTGGAGGCTGCTCAAGCATCCCTCCTCATCCTTGTCTTGTCTGGGAGCAGGGTTGAGGCTGCTCTAAGATTTTTACTGTTTTTTGAATCCATGCCCCCAGGGAGACCATTGCTGCTCTTGGTGCTGATTTCCATTTCCCCTCACCCAGATCAGGTTCCAACAGCCCAGATGTGTCCCCACTGCACACAAATCCAATTTATCTCACGTTTGTTGGTGGCTCCCAGTTGAACTTGACTCACAAAAAGTATCTTCTCATTCTGGAAGCTTCCCCACATTGAGTATTTAGAGACTGTGAAAACCCAGACTGGGAATTTGCCACCAAATATGATTTTAAGTGGATTTCAAGGAGCTGCTGCATCAACCCATCTTCCCTGCGATGCCCATGGCCCCTTCCTGCTGAGGGACTTAGCCCTGAGTGGCTCTGGCAGTATCCCAGGAAGGATGAGGAGCAGCCAGGACCTGGAGGAATTGAGGCAGAAGCCTCTTGATTTTGTTTTTCTGGTGGAAGGGGAGCGAGCAGTGGCTCCAGAGGGCTAAGCCAAGCACTGCCTGGAGGATGAGTTGCTCTGTCCAAATTATGTTTTAAAACAGCATGAGATCTCCTGGTTTTTGGTCCTGGGGAAGTGCATCTGATGGTGGGACTGCGGGCACCCCGTCCTATGGTGCACAGGAATGTCCTTGGGGAGTTTATCCCCTGGATATTTAGTGAGGGGCAGAGCTGCTCCATGCTGAGCACACGCAGCCCTAGTTCAAGAGGGGTTCCACACCCCGGCTGCCTTTTGGGGTCCATTCCCTGTGGGGACACCCTGTGTTTCAGCTGTTCCAGGGCTCAGCAGCGGCTGTCAGGGGTGGGATTCAGCCACGCAACCCCCGCGGCTTCTCTGTGCCCGGCAAAGTCCTGGTTATTGCAGGCTTTTAAGTCCGAGAAAATCTCTCTAATGCAGAAAGGGGGGTTTCCTTAATCAGGCGGGGGACAGCTGAGCCCCCAGACAGGCACGCTGGGTGCCACGTGCACGCCCGGCCTGGGATCACGCCGGCTTTGGTCCTCGCTGTCGCTTCTCGTTTCCTCACAGCCTGGCTGATGTGCCAGTTCCTGATAAGGGACTTGGAGGGAGCAAAGCTCGCCGGGCACCAGGATGCTCCACAGCCAATTAAAGCCACACAGCCGTTTCTGCCCTTTCCTTGGCTGAATGTCCTGGAGGGGCTGATGTCCCCCTAATTCTCCTTCCTGGGGTTGTCATTACCCAGGATGTGTTAAATCAGAGATTTTGCAGGATGCTGGGGAGGTGGTGAAATGCAGAGGCAGCTGCCAGTGTCATGTCTTCATCCTCATCCTTATCCTCATCCAGACTTCTCCAAAGCCCCGAGTGGTTAAGTCTCCCTCCTCTAAGGGAAGTCAACTGCATCCTGGTTGAGCATCGTTTCCTTTCACATGTTCTGCATTTCCTGCTGCTCTCTTACCCTCTTTGGGTTGGAAATCTGCTCCCGTGTGAGCTGGGATCATGGAAGTGAGAATGCTGCCTGGCAAAGCAGGATGTGCAGTATGTCCTGATAGAATGGGGGACCTGAGTGTGTCAGGGAGAGGGGCAGGTGATAACTGAGGTGGGTTTTTGCTATGGGAAGTTCACACTCTGGTTTTCTCTGAAAATTTTCTCCTGGAAAGGAATTATGTTTAAATCTCTTCCATATGAAAAACTGTTGTGTTCCACTGGCTGCAGCCCAGTGACAGAAAGGTTTCCTGAAAACCTCTTTGCATTTTCTGTTTTTTCCCTGGCAAAAAGAAAGAGGAAGAATGAGAAGGAAAGTTCTTTTCTAAAAGACGTTGCAGAGATCCCCAAAACAGGAATCTTTGGGTTTGATTCCCACTCCAGCAGAATTGTTTTCCTTTTGCATCATCTTGACAAAAAGCAAAAAATGTGGGACACACTTCTTTTTTGGTAAAAAATCCCAAAAGAACCAGCAGCCAAACGCCTGTATGGCTGGAAATGGCATTTTGTTGTCCCAAACCTCTTGTTGAGCAGCAGATTGCTGCAAGCCACGCTGCCTTGGCTCATGTCCTGCTGCGACTCCGGCCCGCTCACTCCCCGCCGCCGGTGCTTCCCGTCCCACCGTGCTGCAGATCAGCCCCATGCTCAGCACTGCCAGCTCTGGAGCTCGTCCTCATCGTCTTCCCTGCAGCTCTGGCAGCCCCTCACAGTGTTACAGCTTACAATCCCAGCTCCAAGGTCACAATTCCAGTTTGGGGGTCACAGTCCCAGCTCACAGGTTTACAATCACAGCTCACCCTGCTGCCTGTAGCGTCTGGGAAGGGCTTTTTCCCCATGCACAGCTGGCTTGACACTTCCTGGGGCTGCTGGCAGCTTTCCTGCAGGAACAGGGATGGTGGCATCACAGCTGCCCCTCAGAGCTCAGCTGCTGCGGACTCACCCCTGCGAGGAACTGTGGGTCTCATACACAATGAAGTTACGACTGATTTTACTAAGTTGGTGGCTGGGGAGAGCAAAGAGACCAAGGCAGAGCTGGGACATCAAATGTTCTAGGCCCACAGAGAAAGACCTTAGGGAAAATGAAGGGGTGATGCTGTGAGCTGTTTCAGGGTCTGGGTGAGCAGAGCCACATCCACCCCATTCACTGCTTACCTTGACAGACTTGTTGAGGGAACAATACCCAGGATGATTTTGTGTGGACTTAGAAATGGCAAAATGCTGTGATTGGTGGTGGCAGCCCCTCGCTCATCCCTGTGCGTGGTTCAAGCATCAGATACGGGCAGAGCTGAGGGCACTGGGAGCTGCCTAAAAACCTCCCTGGTGACAGCGTTGCTGCAGCTTCTAGAAGGAAGAGTGTTGTCGCTTGGCTGAAACCTCTTGAAAAATCCTGTCGTGAGGTTCCCTCCTTTGAGGGTCCTGGGGGATGGCAGTGGCTCATCCATCCCCAAAACTTCTGAACCTGCCAGCAGCTGTTGCTGAAGGAGAGAGGTTTTCAGGGATGTGAGGGATTATCTTCGCAATTCCCAGGGAGGGATGGGAGGGCAGAGGTGAGAGCTCCAGCTCCTGTCCCTGCAAAGGGAATCGTGTTGAGAAGGGCACAGCCCCATCTTAGACATCAGAGAGTCTCTTCAGTGCCTGAAGAAAACCCGGCCTCATTGCTTCACTGCTTGTGGAACAACTTTTTCCATTTTGCCTCTGCAAGAGAAAAAGGAAAAACTTTTTTTTTTTTTTAGAGAAAAGCTCAACTTTCCGTCTTTCAGCTGTGTCGGCTAAACAAAAGGTTTTGGAAAAAAAAAATCCACAAAAAGCAGTTTCAAAAAAACAAAAGGCAAAGCTGTTCCTTCCCCACCAGCAGCACCTCTTCCTCTTTTGGGCCATTCTGAGAACAAACAAGGACAAGTACAAAAATAGAAAAATAACAGGGAAAAGTCCTCGGGAAACTGCAAGAAAGAGCCCTGGGAATCTCCCATTCATTGCAGTGACTGATTCCCACTGCTTTTCTCTATAGAGAGTCAACACAGGAATTAGGGATACCAGAAATTATTATTAGGTGTAGTATTAATATTAGGTGTAAGAATTATTCATAATCATTCTAATTAGATAATTAGTTAATAATTATTAGGTATCAGGAATTACTGGTGACACCAAACAGGGCATCAGATGCCACCATGGTCAGGAGTGAGCCAGGTCCTTCTCTTGTGAAGCTGTATGTGGACGAGGACGTTTCCCCTCTGCAACTGGATCCAGTAACGAGAGTGAAAATGGCGCCTGGTGCCCAGGAAGGAGTAATTTTAATGGAAAATAAAATGGAAAAGCTTCAGCTAGATGGAGAACAGTCTGGGGTGGGTGTGGTGCCCATTGCTTGGCCGTGGCTACCTGGCACGAATGTCCATCGAGCCCGACCCGTGGTGCGGTGTGCGGAGCAGTGCCGAGCAAATCCCGCCCGCGGTGTTCCCAACTCTTCTGGAGACATCCTGGGTTTTATTCGCTCCAGCAGCATTTCCCCCAGAAGCCCTGTGTTTCCTGGAGCTTGCAGGTAGTTGAAGAGCCACTCCCAAACACGCTTTGGCCTCAGAACGAAGATGTTTTCGCTGTTTAGGAAGACAGAGAATTGTCAAGACTTTTTTTTTTTTTTCCCTTGCTGAATTTGGCATGAAAAGGGATCAAGACTTCCAGGAAATTCTGTAGCTTTGACTTCTAAAAAAAAAAAAAGAATTGGCAAGTGTAGGTCTGTCATAACGCTTAATTACTTTTGGTATGTTGAAAGTAGAGGGATTCAAAGTGGACCTCAATTGGCTGCTGAATATGAGTGAGGGACTTTGGGGCGTCACCATGCCCTGCAGTCATCGGGCTCCTCCTAATGAGGATTGGTTGTCTCACCTCGTTACCTCAATGCCGCAGTGCCTGGGACCTTTCCTGATTGTGATCCCAGTCTTGGTGTGGGGTGTGCTGCCCAGTGTTGTCACCATCACCCCCCCGTGTCACCCCCAGCAGGGATCGCAGCTGTCTCTGTGCCGCATGCGCTGTCATGTGATTCTCTTCCTGTGGCACCTTTGCATTTGGCAAATGCCACTTGTCTGGTTTTGTCAGGGGATTCTGACAAATTGGACAATTTGCCTATTATTCTGGGGTTTATTTTCCTATTTGGCTGTTTGTAAGCAGGTTTTCCCTGTTTTTTGCAGGACAGCAAAGAGCATTACGGTTTTTTTCCCCTTCGTGATGTTGTGGCACCTGAAAGTGACGAAGATGCCTGAGTTCATGCAGGGCCAAATTCAGTCCTGGTGCAAACAGAACCTTTGAAAACAAGGAAGTTTCTCTCCGTCGCTCCCCATGCTGTTAATTCCTAAGTTAGAGACACCCTGGCATCAAAACCCGGGGGCTGTATCCTGACTTTTTAACCCCTTTGAGGTCAGCGACATCTTGGGGTGATGGTGTTGATTTGTACAGGGGCAAGTCCTGGTCTGTCCAGGCCAGGGGATGTTCTTGGGGGGACCTGCCCGTGTTCCCCATCTGCACTCCCCGATCTCAGACTGTTCCGGTTGTGTTTTCAGACATTAAGAAAGAAGGGTTTTAACGGCTGTGACAGCCCAGAGCCCGACGGCGACGACTCCATAGACCAGAGCCCTTTGATGGAGGATAAATACCGCAAAGGCAGCGAGGATCTGGATATCCTGTTCAAGCGATATGGTGTAAGTACCTGCCCGTGGCTGGAAAACCTTCATTATATGTTCTTTTCTGTTTTGTTTCTCTTCTGTTCGACTTCCCCTCAACCTCGTCCCCCGCTCCCTCCCCGACACCCCCGTGTCCCCCCACACGTAACAGGCGCTGAACAAGAAGCACAGGGAGTGCGAGAGCCCGGAAGGGGATGAAGTGTTTGCGCTGACCCCACAGACGGAAGAGAAATATAAAAAGATTGATGAGGAGTTTGATAAAATGATGCAGAGTTACCGGCTCGCAGTGAGTAGCTGGTGGCCTGCAGCCCCCTGGTCCCCTCCCCGGTGCCTCCAGGTGATGGGGGGGTGGATTTTGCATGGCTTTGCTTCGGAGCCGTGCCATGCCTTGGGAGCCGATGCCAACAGCCCCTGCAGCCCTGAATGCACCTGGCTCTTGAGGGCCTTTCCTGTTTCCCATCCTTGGGAAAATCATTCCCACTAGCTCTGGCGTTCCTGACCCTCCTTGGCTCTGGCCAGACAGTTCAGGAGCGTATTGCTTGTCCCCTCTCCTCTACTGCAAGTACTGGATTAGGGCCTCCTTTTTTACCCTCTTTTCCTCAAAAAAACAGATTTTAGTCTGGGTTAAGATCTTAGTGTTCATGAGAGCTGGTTGTGGGTGCTGACCTCTCACATCCTTGCAAGGCTCAGCCTGGTTTGGGCTATTCCACATTAATTCTCCCCAAATCCACCGAGTCCTCAGGACAACTGGTGGCCGTGGCAGAAATCCAGGGAGGTTTTAGCCTGTGATCCTGGAGCTGTCACTGGCACCGGGGTGGCATCAGGACAGTGCTGAAAGGGATTTGTGTCAGGAGACGGGAGGAGGAGGGGGGCACGTTTCAAATTAGTTGTTAGTTCAAGGGAGCAGAGACTATTGATGCAGGCAATGGCTCTTTGGGGGATTAGCCCCGAGTCGCTGCAGCCGTAGTTAATGCTGTGGGAGCACGGGGGGAGGCTCCTTTTTCAGGGGTGGATGCAGCGCAGCAAAAATTACACACACAGCCCTACCCGAAAAAATCTGCCCTTCTGTGCTTTGCAAGCCCCCACAAGTTAAAATTCTGGCTTTTCTCAAGAGCTGGGCCTTGTGAAATCCTCAGGTTTTATTTTGCTGAGTCAGCACTGTGTTGCTCCACGAGCCTCACAAAGATCCTAAAATCTGCATTTCCGTCCCTGAGATCTCCGGGTGGAGGGGGTGGGGAAGCAGCCCTGAGACCTGGGAAGGCTGAGGAGGTGGAGGAAAATGGGGTGCAGGTGGTGATGATCTCTGGCAGCTCTGCTGTGAAAACGAGCTCAGCCCCACAAGAGGGGTTCAGGGCAGGATTTGCTCTGTCAGGATCTGGGTCTACCTCAGCCTGCCTGGTTTTGCTGGGGGGGGTACAGGTTCTCACCCTACCAGGGTGTATGGGTGGGAGTAGAGCCCCAGCAGGACACGTACCCCCCTAGCACCTGGCACAAGCCCTGCCACTGGTGGAAATAGGCTCAAAAGCCACCTGAGCTTTGTCCTTAACGCAGAATACCCTCATGAGGAGGGGCTGCTCAGCATCAAAATGTGTCTGCTGCAAAGGGAGGGCCCCAGGTAGGCCCCCCATCATCCAGATATGCCAATCCAAAGGGACAGTCTGTGCCCAGAAGTCCTTTCAGCAGGTGGCATTCAAGTACTGGGTGTCTCCTCATCAGGGCATAGCATCTGGCTCCCCCACTAAACCTCCCTGGCAGTAAGGGGCCGAGCAGTGCAGGTGGAGCGTGTGCCCTTGAAGAAGATGCTTTTCCATTTTAACCGCTGGGTTGGTTTTGTGTGTGACCAGAACTAACCCAGCGGGGTGGCCGGGGCAGCCTAACACAGCTGCATCTGCTAACGAAAGGCCTTGGCGGGGCTTCTGCCTCTGGTGTTTGCCCTCACTTCTAACGAGAGCAGAAATCGTGGATTTTGGCTGATGTGTGCATCTTCTCCTCCAGACTTTGGACTGATGTGCAGTGCCCTGTCCCTTGTTGTGCCTTCTCCGGGGCAGGGGGGACCGGGTGGCCTGGATGTGCCGGGGCAGCGTCAGCCTGACGCTTGTCTGCTGCTGCAGTGGGGTGGAGCTGGATTAAGGCAGACCTCGGCTCTCAGGCGGGTGTATCCAGCTCACGGCTCTACCATGGCATTGCTCATGCTGTGGTGTGGAGGAGCTTTAGCTCTTCCTCTCCCTCCCTGGGAACGTTGCGCACACATGGACGCGTTGGCAGTGATATATTACACAATGCTGCTCCGGTGTTCGTGCAACGCCCAAGAAACCTTCCTCCTCCTCCTCCTCCTCCGATTCTGCTGCCATGCAGGATGAGCTCCCGGTCTGAGGAGAGGAACTCATGTTCCAGCTCTCCCTGGTGGTGTAGGAATTGCTGAGCCTGTCCCTGTGAACGGCAGCCCCAGGAGCTGTGCCACAGCGCAGGCTCAGAGCCGCTGTCCTCGTGGTTTGGCTGTGGCCGCAGGATATCTCTGAAGGACAGGATGCCCTTGGGAGGCAGGTGGGGAGAGTTCCTGGCAGCGAGGTGTGGGTGAGCACTGTCCTACTCCTTCTTCCCATCCCCCTCTCTCACCTAAGGAGCAGGACCTATTCAGGAGCAGATTTCTGGAGGAGAAGGGGCACCAAGGCAGTGGGGAGATGCACCAGCTGCAGTGGGGAGACCTCGGCTCCCTCTTCCCTCGCTGGTTCACCCTGTGGGATTCCACCTCTGGCCCCATGATGGTCCCATTCAGTGCTGGGCTACTCTCCCACTCCATCTCCCTCTCCATTTGCTCCATCCCAGAGCAAATTACAGTGGGACTTTAGCAAAGCCTGTGCTAAAGCCTCTAAGCAGGTGCCAGCTCCTGTTACTGAAGAGCAAATCAGTGACATAAGACAAACGGCTGGGATAATCGCAGCAGGTCTGGCTCCCATGGGAGGCTGGTAGGTGAAGCTGGTCCTCAACCTGCAGCCAAGGATAGGGCTTTAGCAGTGCTCCTGCATCCCTGGGGGTCAGCTCCTCCTTCCCAGCAGCTCCCAGAGGAGACAGGATGGATCCCAGAGTCACTCAGAGGCTCTGTGCAAAACTAGTCTTTCCCGGGTGCTCAGCCATCAGCAGCAGTGCCAGCCCAGAATGGGGATCGACTACTGGCTTCTGCTGGCTGAGAAATGGACTCATAGAATCCTGCTGGGGCTGAAGGGTAGTGCCAAGCTTGGCTGCTATCGATGCTGGTGGGGGCAGACCACCAGGCTGGTGCCCACCTTCATGCTCTGGGCTGCTCTCAGCCTCTCCTTCATGCCTGCCCTAAAAACACAGAGGTAAATAAATACAGCCTGAACATGAGGCTGAAGCAGTCGTTTGCAGAGCGCTGGTGTTTCCGAGGGAATAGCCCATTGCTCTTCCTGGTGGTCCCTGGGGGAGAACTGGGCTCTAGTGTATCCCCCGCAAGGTGCCAGTGTGGGTTTGAGTACAGCACTGCAGGTCAGCAGTGGAGGTTTGAGGAGGTTCCTCACTGTCCCCCCTTGGTCAGCAGCTTTGCTGTGCTGCAGGAACTCAGCTCCGGCTCCCCTTTACCCCCTGCTCTCTGTTCAGTCCACAGTGCCCGCTCCGAACTTTGCCATGCCCGTGACGGTGCCGGTGACCAACCAAAACACGCTGCAGTTTAGCAACCCGGGCAGCTCGCTGGTGACCCAGTCCCTGGTGACCTCCTCGCTGACAGATCCCCGGCTCCTGTCACCACAGCAGCCGGCGTTGCAGAGGAACACGGTGTCCCCGGGGCTGCCGCAGCGGCCAGCCAGTGCAGGTGAGCCACACTGCATCCCTTTGCACCCTCACCTTCTCACCTTTCCTGCCTGGCTGGGCTTGAAGCACTGAGCATGGGGTGTCTCCCTGAGGGAAGGGGACACCCCTGCTGCTTCCATCCCCTGTCCCTGGGGGGGGCCCACATTCCAGCACCTGTGGGTGGCAGAAGCATCCTAGAAGGGTTGCTGCCCCTCGGTGTATGCTCCTGCCCTCCTGCCAGACACTGATGCCCTCTGTGCCTTGGCCCCAAACTCAGGGCAACCTGCCCACCTTACCTAGGTCTTTTTGAGGGCTGGATCCATGTAGGGATCTGCTTGGGGTTAGGCAGTGCAAGATGAGTCACCCGGCACCATTCCCGGGCTTGGGGGTGGCTGCCGGCATCCTGCTCGCCGGTGGCACTCTGGTGACATGGCTGCCTAAAAAGGGCTCTTCTGAGTCGGGCCATGCTGGTTGCAGTTGGCCGTGGGCGATTACTCATGTGGCTCTGCTGACAGATCGGAGGAGCAGTCATTTCCAGCGGGGACTGGTGATGGGTGGCAGAGGCAGGGTGAGGGAGAGGAGTTGTCACCCACGTCCCCTGCAGTGGCAGGGGGGGTACAGGGACGATGTGTGACCACAGCCCGGCTCTCCCATAGTATGATCATAAATAATAATAGTGTGCAGAAAGCCCCTTCCTGCTATTTTGGATGTCACAGATGGTCTGTAAAAGTCGCCTGGGCTGCAAATGGCAGAGCTGGTGTCAGTGACCAGCCGGACATCTGGGCCCTCAGCCATGGCCCCTGGGGCTCTGAGAGCGCCAGGGAGCTTTGCAAAAGGGATGGATTTGGGGAGAAGGGCTGGGAGGTGCCTCCAGAAGCAGGTGGTGTGGTGGGTCAGGGTGAACAGGAGGAGTGGCCTGGCTGGGATGCAGCAGGACTCATGGTTCAGAGACAGCTTGTTTGCTCACTGCTCTCCCTGCAGAGTCTCCAAGGTGCCTCAAAGTACTCAGGTATCAGGATGAGGCCCCAGACCTCCAGGACAGGGAGCATTCTGCTCTAGGAGTGGTTCTAGGGAGCGGCATCTCACTCCAGGCAGGGTGGCAGAGCCCTCCTTGGGCACAGGCAGCCATCGTTTCAGCTGCAGGGATCTCCTGCCCTCTTGTAGGCCCCTCAGCTGAGAGCAGAAGAGGCTTCCTGGTAAAGCAGACCCCTCTGGGGGCTCGCTGTTTCCAGCTCACTCACTGCTCGTTTGAGGGGGATCATTTTGTGGTTGTGAGCACAGAGGTGTTCCAAGTCTGGCCATCTGTGTCTCATTCACTCGCTGCCTGGGACATGGAAGAAATCCTGTTTATAGGAGCCAGGGCCTTGCATGTTAGAAAAACTCCTTTTTTTCCCTAAATTTTTTTTAGCATTGCACCAGAGCTGGTTGTGTTGTTTCCAGAGCAAATGCACAGCAAACGCTGGGTGGGTGCCTTGACAGTGCCTGGTGCTGTTGGCTTGGGGATGGTGTGGGAGAAGAGCAAGGAGTGGTGTATGGGACTGGGAGCGGGGTTGGCATCACTCACCCATGGAAGTGAGCCCCTCTTTGGCAGCGTAGGCACCAGTGCCTGAGGTGCAAGTGGGGTCCCACAGCAGGGCACAGCCACAAAATCCTGGTGGAGTCCCTTCTCTGGGATTTTGGAAGCACAGAGACCTCTGGCTTTGCATCCCTATCCCTTGAGGGGCGGGTGCTGTGGTGTCACATTTGCCGCATTTAGTGGGTCGCTTCACCCTTTCTCAGGCTCTACAGTTTTTTGGGACCCCTGCTGTTCCTAATCCTGCGCCCATATGGGGAGCAACTGTGCTTCCCTGCACGGCAGCACCTCAGCCCTCCTACCCTCCTCCAGCTTTCAGGGGCTTGCTGCAAGCCCAAAGCTGAGAGCCACGGGCTGGATAAAGGTTTGTGTCTCAGGTTTCCCCATCTGGGTTGAGAAGGGTTGGGCAGCTGTTAGAGGTGGGGTTTGGCATCGAAAGCCCCTCGCTCACCAGCCCAGGGCTCCGGGTTGACTGCGGTCACAGCTCCGGAGCCTTCGCGCCGGCTGTTGGCTGCAATCTCTGCCCGCAGTGTGGTCAGGCAGACCCGGCTGGAGAATAGGTGGCTTTCAGAAATAACTTCATAACAAGGCAGAAAAAAGATCAAGTCTTCTTCCAGGCGAGGCAAAACGTTCTGTTTTTTGGGAATAAAAAGGTCTAGTTTTTCCCAGTCTGGTGGCGAGCGTCGGCGCTTTGCTGCAAGTACTGGGACCATGGGAGTCTGGATTGCTGTGGCATCCTGGCAGTGTGGGATGGTTTCCAGTCAGTGTGACTGATTACAGGGGGGATTGTGTTTCCCGTCATGCTGCTGGGGCTCTCTCTTCCCCGGCAGCACCAGACCTGTGTCCCCCAAAGGGGGGCTTGGAATAAAATAGCTGCAGTGTTTTCCAAGCTGCCTCCTTTGGAACAGGTTCCTGTGCACCTGGCTCCTTCCCAAAGGAAACGGATCTGCCTGGATAACATTTCCCAACCTGATCACCAGGAATGCTGCTCATTTTGCCCAGGACTTTCTCCCCAGGAAGGCAGTCCTGCTTTATTTCCTCTGCCTTCCTCCACTGTGCTCCCTGCCTTCCTGCTCCCCAAAAGCAGGGATGCTCACCCTGTTTCTCCGTTGGTGGTGATCCCATCTCTCCGCTTACTTTGCAGGGGCAATGCTTGGGGGAGACCTGAACAACACGAATGGAGCCTGCCCAAGCCCTGTGGGTAAGTCAGGAGCCTTTCAGCCCTGCACCTCTGGCTCCATGTGGCCGTCCTGCCCTCAGTTTCCCCACATGTCCCATAGGATTTTGCTTTGCTGTTGAGCCCTGCTGGTCCGTAGGGAAGGGCTGGGGAAGATTTTGCTGCTCTTGGCAGTGGGAGGGGTTGGCATGTGGAGCTCCAGGCCAGCGCCTTTGTTGGGGGTGCTGGTTTCAGTGACCAAGGAGTCTCCATGTACCCAGGATCTTGGAGAGAGCTGCAGATCAGGGAGGTGACCCCTGAAGACCAAGATTTGGGTAGCTCTGGGTTTAGCTCCTGGTGCTGCAGCCAGTTCTCTGCTGTCCTCAGGTGATCAATTAACACACAGTTCCTCCTTGCACTTGGGCCCTATAAAGGAACTTTACTGCAAGGAAAAGCTCATTAAGGGCCTTTTCCACTGTGAGAGCCTCAGTGCTAATGAGGCTCAGGCCTCGTGGCTCAGCTCCTCAGCTGTAAAATGCACTAACAGTATCTCCATCCCCACATCTGCCTCTGCTGTCTGCAGGCTGGGGATGTTGGGCCGCTGCTGGTGTAGGCACAGCCCAAAAGCCAGCAACGGCCCTGGGTCCTGCTGGGAAGCAGCTGCTGCTGTCGCCACTGGGCTTGGCAGTGGTCCCAGGCTTGGCAGGGTAGATGCCATCCTTCCCAGGGCAAAGGCAGCTTTGCTCCAGGAGCCTGACTCCTCACCCCTTTTGGGCCTTTCTGCAGTGGGTGTCCAGCCGACAGCACGGAGAAGGAGTATGGAGTTCCACATTGCCCCAGCTAAAAGCAAATTGGAGCCAGGTCCCACTGGTTTTTCGGTGGGGTTGGTCCAGTTGTGGTTCTGCAGCACCATGGCCACCCGACCCCATCCCCTGCACTCTGGCTACTGCCAGGAATAGCCGTTTCCCTGTGCTGGGTACCAGCCGTGCCAGTGCCAGAGGGAATTCTTCACAGAGCAAAACCTGCCAGGGTAGGTTGTGGGGCAGTGTCTCCCTGGGTTCTCACAGCACCCAGCGCGGAGCTTTGCTGATCCTTGAGAGCAGAGGGAAGGGGCCATTGTGCCGTGGCCCCCAGGCACCTCTGTGGCCTCCATTCCCCGGCAGCCGCCCCCATGTCAGCTGTCGGGAGCAGCCATGGCGGGTGCAGAGCTTGGCAGGGCCCCTGAATGTCAGCATTGACGTCACCGAAGCATTCCCTGCGTTCCTGCTGCCACTGCAGGAAATGGGTGTGAGGAGCAGGGACAGCCCGGCTGTGGCCAGCCCCGGACCCCTGCTGTCCCCAGACCCCCGCCCTCCCTGGGGCTCCCCTCGTGGCTGCAGGAGGGGACTGTGGCTCTGGCTCAGGCACTGCACTTGCAGTTTTCAAATGCGTGCTACATCTCTTCCTCCTCCTCCTTCTCCTCCTTCTCCTCCCTTGCAGTCTCTGCAGCACTGAGTGATCACCTGCTGCCTCTGAGTCATCAGCTGCGGGTGCCTCTGGCCGGATCCTGCAGCGATGTCTCTCTATCCCTGCATCCTGCCCACGCTCCATGGCATGTGCTATCCTCAGGATGCAGCACCCAATCCACCCCGCGTGGCCCAGGGGGGCATGCTGAGCCCTGACTGTCCCTGCTCAAATTCACACCAGGGTGGTACAAAGACAGGCCAGAGTGCTCCTCTTTAAGACTCTTTTTCTGGTGGGGGCCCTTGGTTGGGAAGTCCTGGTGGGAGTGTAGCCCTTCTTTCTCTGGCTCACAGAGGTGGCCAAATCCATGCTGGGTGGACATGGCAATGACAGCAGCAGTGACAGCCCAAGGCCACCCATCTTTGGGGGTGAGTGGCAGCACTGGAACCACCCTGACCCACACCCCAGGTCACGCATAGATAACGTGGTGTGTCTCAAAATCACCATGAGAGCCCCATGTGCATCCATGCCCGTGGTGCCTTGGGAAGGAGAATATCAAAGGGTTTAACATTTCTTTTGGCTTTTCCGTGGCCACCAGCACTGCAGGGAGCTGTGGTCACCTGAGGAATTTCTACACCTTCGTTGTTAATAAATCTAAAAGCCAGTGGCCTTGTGAGCAAGATTCCAGCAGCTCATGGTGCACAGAGGTGCCAGGGCCTGATGCACCAGGCATGTGTCTTGTGCACGGCTGCTCACGGTGATTTGGGACTGGGAGGACACCTCGCTGGGGACAGGAGGGCTGGTTCTCTCCCTCCATCAGGGACATGGATGCCACAGTTGCCAGCCTGCAGCAACCCAGCCACCATGGATGTCCCTGATGGTGGCACCCAGGCACCCTGGGGCAGCACCTCCCATCCCTGGTGCCATCTGTGAGATCAGAGCTGCGGCTCCCAGGCAGCGTGGCCGCCCCCTGTGCCTGGTTCAGCCCATCCTGGCCGTGTCCAGCCTGGGACAGCTCTAGGGAGGCAGTGACTGGCGCTCGGCCCCCACACGCTGCGGCTGCGGCGTCACTGCCACCAGCCGCCTGCTGAAATGCAGATGCAGCGCAATGGTAGATGTGATTAATAATGCAATCAGCGACCTATTTTCCCGGTCTAACGTGCAATGAATATGAGGGCTGAATCCTGGTGATTGCTGAACGCCTTTCTATCTTTGGGGCCTATTCATGAAAAAAAAACCAACCCTCATCAGAACAGTAATCTGATCCAATTTATTCCTTTCCTGATGTTCATCAAATCTTTTCCTTTTTATTTTTTTTCTTCCTTTCCTTTCTTCTTTTTTTTTTTTTCCCCTCTCTTTGCACATAAAATCCTTAAGTGGGGCAGCAGGAGGAGAAGGACGGAACCTTAGATCTTCAAAGGGGCAGTGGGAGCAGTGAACTGAGTCCTCACTCTGCCACAGCCCCTTTTCACTGCCCCAGTACCATAAACAGACCTTACAAGTGAATGTGCCAGTAATTACCCATCTTGGCAGGGCTGCGGTGCCTGGCCAAAGCACGGAAAGAGCCTGGCTGCAGATCAGGCTCTGAGATTTGCTGGGTGTTACTGCAGGAACAAGGGGGAGTCGCTGCAGGTTGAGGAGCTGCCCTGAGTGCTGTGGGCTTGGGGCTACCGCCTGTCCTGGTTTCACCCCGCAGGCAGTGAGCCTGCCGGGGTTGCAGGAGGGTTTTGGGGAGCCTGGGGGGATGTGGTGCTGCTCTCCCACAAGGAGGAGCACTGATGGAGCCTCACTGCGGCACCACTCACCATGCATATGTTTACCACAGCTGTGTACTCACCGTCACCATGTATTCATCACCATGCATTCACCATTGCACCATGTTCACCATCACCATGTGTTCACCACCGTGCATTCGCCACTGCCATGCATCCAGCTGTCGCCATGCCTTCACCTCCTTCCTCTCTATCACCCGTGTTCCTGCAGGAAATGGCTACGTCAGTGCCAGAGCCTCTCCGGGTCTCCTTCCCGTGTCCAATGGCAGCAGCCTGGGCAAGATCATCCCAGCCAAGTCCCCACCGCCACCGTCGCACAGCACGCAGCTCGCCGCCAACAGCCGCAAGCCAGACCTGCGTGTGATCACCTCTCAGAGTGGGAAGGGGCTGATGCATCATCTGGTGAGTGCCCGCAGGTCTGCTGGGACACCAGGTGGGCTGGGAGTGGGTCCTCTGCCAGCGGACAGGCCACAGGGGAATTTGATGCTGTAGTGGTGGGAGCTGGCTGGGCCATGCTGGAGGGATAGATCTGAGAAGGAAGGCTTGCATTCCTGCCTGCACCACCCTGGACGGTGCAAACCCTGTCCCAGGCAGCACTCTAACCTGTCTGTGCCCCATGGAGGCGAGGGTGTGGTGCCAGCGGGCACAGTCGCGGCGGGGATGGGGTGCTTGAGTTAATGGTGCCTCTCGATTCTCTCCCTGTTCTCTCACGGACAGACCGAGGACCACTTGGCTCTGGTGAGTTCCCCGCTGAGTGTGCATGGTGGTATGGTGGGACATGGGCTGCTTGTCCCCTTGGTCCTGCCCTGACTCGGCGAGGCATGGGGCACACAGAGGGGGTGGACACTGCCTCCCTTGTGTTGGGAATGCGGCAAGATGTGGGCACCAGTATTACATCCAATCCTGCTGCAGAAAATAAATCCCAAGAAAAACATGCTTTTAGGAAAACCAAGTTCCCTATGGAAAAGAAGGAGCTGACATGACCTGCAAAGTGCCTGTTTCTCCACCAAGGCCAAAATTGCTGTGTTGGTCCCCCTGGGGAGGTCAGCCAGGGTACCTCTGGGGACTGTGGAGCTGGGCTGAGCACAGCCACTGCCCTGGACCTACCTACGGGGCTTCACTGGAGCCACCACAGCTACAGCACAGGAAGACCTGGCCCATTGCCAGCACATGAGAGACAGGGAGTAAATCAGGCTCTTCCCATATTAAAGATATTATTTAAAGCCTGTGTAAATCCACTGGCTGGCTAGTGCACTCCCTAAACCTCCCTTGTGCATGGGGCAGTTTTTCATGTTATTTTTATGGCTTTTTTTCCTCTTCCCTGCCAGCAAAGTGAATGCCACCTTGTTTGTGGCAAGGATTCACTCTGCTCTGTTGCTATTCTGGTGCAGGGCAGATGGCAGACAGGTCAGTGCAGCAAGGGAAAGGCAAGAGCTGCTGCGGGATGCAGGTCATGCAGCCAGGAAAAAGCTCTCCAAAAACACAGGAGAAAGCAAATCCCTCTGGCAGCCTGCATGGAGACACTCTTGGCCAGGGCAAGGATGGGCCAGAGCTTTGGCAGACATGAATTCTGCTGCTCTTCGTGTCCCCAAACCCTTCATGCTTCGTGGCCCCCTTCCAGCATCTCCATTCCTCAGTTCCCCATGTGTGGAGGGACACCAGTCCATCCCCACCTCCCCATCTGCTCATTCCTGATCTCACTGCCTGGGGCATTCCCTGGCTACACACTGCAGAGGCATTAGGTAAAAATCCACTGGGGTGGCATTTGCAGTTTTAATTGTTGGTCTGAATTAATTAACCTGGTGGGCTTTTGCCTGAAAAAATCATCCTCGCCCCAACCGAGGTGGCAGCAGAGGGGTGGAGGGTGATGAAATGTGGGCAGGGTGGGACAGGGACCTTGGCGCTGCTGGATTGGGAAGGGGGCTGCAGAGTGTTGTCCCTGCAGATCTCTCCTGCCTGGTGCAGATGCCCCCCTGCTCTGCTAACCTTCTCCCCAGATTTGCTCCCTCCATATTGCTCAACCTACAGACCAGATCCTCTCTCCAAATGGCAGCTCCCACCTCTTTCCAGGCAGCTGCAAGATGAGTCAGCAGCCCCTCCACTGTGTCCCCACTGCCCGCAGCCCCAGCCCTGCCACCCTCGGCGCTGTTTCTGCAGCTCTGAGCGTGCTCTCCTCCCTTAGAGGGTTCAGAGAGGCGTCCCCCCATTTCTCTCCACACTCCTAACACGCCAGGGGCAGCAGGGTCCATTCACTGGATCCATTCCCTGGGAGCATGCTGCATGGTGTGTTACCAACTGGAATGGCAACTGGGAGTGTTTGTGGGCACGGGGTGTGAGTAGCACGATGTGGGGGGAGAGCTTGCACACCTCCTCCCTGCATGGATTGTGGTGAAAGTCAGGGTGCTCCCCTCAGCGCAGCTGGGGCTGACATCCCCACACTCACCTTGTGGTGTCAAGGAGGTTCCTGGGGCTGGCACACCGTGCCCAGCTGATGTGCCACCAGCCCAGCCCTGTGGCACGGCCGCACTCGTCCTATGCCTGTGCTCTCCCAGGAAAGCCGCAGAGCCCTGGAGAGAGGGACAGAAGGGGTGGAGCTGTGGGGGCTGCATCCCACTGGGCTGGCTCAGGGTCTTGTGGGGGCAGGACAGGGACAGGGCTGTGTCTTGCCTTCTGTGAAGACATTTCTTGCCATATCCTTAACCCACAGCAGTGGGCACAGCCAAAGGTCGCTGCCAGCAGGATGCGTGCCTGGAAAACCCACTCCTACAGCCCCCCAGAGCTTTAGCAATTAGAGCCCTGGTAATCGCCTTCCCCGGGCCACAGGAGGGACCTGCAGTGTGTGGGCGCAGGGTGAGCAAATCCTACAGAGCCAGGTGCTGTTACCCTCTGGAGGTGGCCAGGGCAGGGTTTTAGCCTCCAGCCTTGTGCCAGGGGAGTCTCCCTGGCCATGGGGAAGCATTGCAGAATCTACGCCCTGCCCTGCAAGGCCCTGGGAGCACTCAGTTCCACAGGAAGGCTGCTCACTGTGTCCCAGCCAGCCTCGTGCCAGGCGTGATTTAAGCTGGGCATTGCCCCAGTCTTCACAGGGTGACGTGTGCTGGGGTGCTTCAGATTAGAGTCAAGCTTCTTGAGTCTGATTTAAATCAGATCAGCAGAGACAGCCCAGATTATCTGCCCTGTAAACAGGGCTGAATCTGACCTATAGATCCGCCCACGTAACTGCCTGGAAAACCCTGGGGGGCGGTTGGTGTGCACTGGTCCGAGGGCAGAATTTTTCCACAGTGGACCTGCTTGTACCTGAGTCACCAAAACCTCGTGAGGGTGCTGAGCCAGCAGGTTGCCAAGCACTGGACTTCGAGTTTAGGGATGGCAGAGTCCCTTTAAAATGTGAGGCGTCCTGCTTAGCGTCCTCAGCTTCCCTTGAGGCAGGGGCTTGTTCTTGGCTACCAGAGCTGCAGGGAGATGTCAGCTCTGTGCTGCCTCGGCCGGTCTTGGTTTGCTTTGGTCCCTTTATCACTCCTTGGAAGCTCAGCAAGCCTCACATGCAACCTCTGGAAAGCAGTGAGGACTTGTCTGAGGCTTTCTGCTGATATTCCCTCTCCATGCACACATGGATGTGGGTGGTGCTGGTGGGTGAAGCCCAGCCCTGGGCAGGAAGGGGACTCAAGGCTGCGACCTTCAGATAAGTGTCACAAGGCCCAGAATGTTGGTAGCTGGTGTGGTTTGTACTTCGCTTTTTTGCAGTGTGGAATGGCCAGAGGATCAATCGTGCTTGTCCCACCGTCTCCATGCGCAGCCCCAGTGCATGCCCAGGGGGCCTGGGGGGGGCCACAACCCATGGAAGCTACCCAGTCCAACCATCTGCGCTTTAACTCCCTCCCTGTTTGCTCCCACAGCAAAACACACAGCGGTTGGGTGTCTCTCAAGCAACTCACTCTCTGACCACACCAGTTGTTTCTGTGGCAACTCCAAGTTTGCTGACGCAGGGGCTGCCCTTCTCGGCCATGCCCACAGCGTACAACACAGGTAAGACGTGGCCCGGGCAGAGCTCTCGGGTGAGTCAGTTAACACGAGAGGGAAATGTGCTGCTGCAGGCACGTGCCTGGTGCTCACCGAGCAGCTGCAGTGGTGCTCGTGGAACTTGCCGCTGCAAGATGTGGTTGAGTCCAAGGGTTCCACAGGATTAAAATCAAGGGGGAACTCATTATATGAGTGGTGAGAACTCATTGTCATAGCCAGAAGGGCTGTGAGGGCTGATGTAGCTCATTGCACTGTGCAAGTGGATGCTAATTACAGCTACACCCATCCCCGGGCTCTCAGAGCTCAGGGGATGTCGTAATAGTGACAACAAGCACAGGCCCCCCAAAAGTTTGGGAAGAATGCAAACCAGCCTGCTCATAGGCACATCTGATTTGGGATGGTGGATTGAAATCAGCCTGAGGCGACAGTGACAGTGCACTTGCCCAAGCAGAAGGGTTGTTCATCTGCCACCTGTCAGTCCTCCACCAAGACTTTGAGGACTTGCTGGCTGCCTGTGTAACTTGTTCTGGCTCAGAGAAAAGTTTGCAAAAATGTAAAAAGCTGCTTGTCTGGAAGAACCCAGAACTGGCATGTTGGGAACTCCCTCTCCTAATTAGTAGGTGTAGCCCCAAAGATGCCGGTTGTGCGTGATGAGGCTCCTCTCCCTGCGTGACCATGCGGTTTACCAGCCAGGCTGGGCACAGCCAGAGTCCCCAAAATAGGTTTTAATTGAGCCCTGTGCCGGTGCTCAGGGTGGAGGGGCCTGAATTTCAGCTCTCTGTAGTTATTTTTTCTCACAGCTGACCATGGGTAGAGCTGTGTTCCTGCCCAAGTCCCAGTGGTGTCTGTGCTGAGGTGTTTGCTGTGGGGGGTAGCAGGGAGGGCGCCTCTGTCGGGTGCAAACTCTGAACCTGGCAGAGCTGCCTGGGTAATTGTATAAGAATTGTCTTGATTTGTGAAGGGTCTGGAGCACAAGGAGCTGAGGGGGTTCAGCCTGGAGAAAAGGAGGCTCGGGGGACTTTCTCACTCTCCACAACTCCCTGACAGGAGGGGGCAGCCAGGTGGGGGTTGGACTCTGCTCCCAGGTAACAAAGGACAGGACAAGAGGAAACGGCCTCAGGTTGTGCCAGGGGAGGTTTAGGTGGGATATTAGGGAAAAAAATCTATGGTGTTCAGGCTTTGGAACAGACTGTCTGGGGCAGTGGTGGTGTCACCATGCCTGCAGGGGTTTAACAGACATGTAGCTGTGACACCTGGGTTAGTGGTGGCCTTGGCAGTGCTGGGACTGCCAAGGACTGCCGTCATTTGGACTTGATGGTCTTGGACAGCCTTTCCAACCTAAATAATTCTATGATTCTGTGATGCTGCAGAGGTGATCATTGTGTGTGTGGTGGAGGGGTGCAGATGCCCTGAGCAAACTGCTAGCCTGGAGCATTGCCCCCCATCCTTCCCAGGACTCACCTGTTAATTGGGTGGAGATTGCCTGAATTTCAGGCTGGTGCAGTTGTGCTGAGCTGCCCTCTGGCCAGAATTATGTGCCCTTTCCTGCGCTGGCTCTGCCACTGGATTCAGTCAAATCATTCCCAGCTCTGTGATCTGGGGCAGCTCCAGCTCAGGTCCTGGTGGGGGCTGCAGGGGCAGCCACCACCACCAGTGAGTGTCAGGAGCTCCCAAACCAGAACAGCCAGTGCAGGGGGTGGTGGATGGTGTGGAGCAGGGAACCAGCTGCCAGGATATTGGGTGGGGTGTGCTGGGGATCCGCCAGTGGTGTTGGCAGCAGTTCAGCACCAGCACAGCCACATCTGTGTGTGCTGCTGGGGTGGGGACAGCTAAAACCACAAGACACCCAAAATTAGAGAGAGAAAGGGGGAGGAGAGGGTGCCAGGAGGGTTTGTTGGGCGTCTCTGTCAGGCTGACATGACTGGCCAAGGTTTGACCATCTGCTGAAGGAGCAGTACTTTTCTCCCTGGCTTTCTTCACCAGCATTCACACCCTTTGTAAAATTCCCACCTGGTGTGAGGGACACCACTGGGATTTTCGGCGCCTCTGAGGTTCTGCATGGGAAAAGGCATTGCCCTGCAAGTTTTGGGGGCGGGGGGGAGAGAGTACCGGGGCGTGGGGTGCCCATGGAGGGGCTGGGAACAGTGGCTGCTGTGGGGAAGGGAGTCCCGGGGTTTGGGGTGCCCGTGGAGGAGGAACACGGGGACAGTTGCATGTCCCCATGGCGGGCGGGGAGCGCCCCCTGCTGCCACCCGGGACACTGTGCGCGTGGGGCTGTCCCAGGCATGGGTGGGGCTGTCCCAGGTGCGCCCCAGGCACAGGTGGGGATGCCCCAGGCATAGGTGGGGATGCCCCAGGCACAGGTGAGGATACCCCAGGCACAGGTGGGAATGCTGCAGGCACAGGTGGGGATGCCCCAGGCACAGGTGGGCATGCCCCAGGCACAGGTGGGGATGCTGCAGGTACAGGTGGGGATGCCCCAGGTACAGGTGGGCATGCCCCAGGTACAGGTGGGGTTGCCCCAGGCACAGGTGGGCATACCCCAGGCACAGGTGGGAATGCTGCAGGTACAGGTGGGGATGCCCCAGGTAGAAGTGGGTGTCAGCTGCCAGGGTTCACTGCCCCAGGAGGAGAGGAAGTGTGTCTGTGCTCTGTACACCTGGCTGGAGGTGGCTCTGGGGGTCTCGCATACTCATGGCCCTTCCTGGGGGGAGCCAGACACAGCTGCGTCATGAGGCTGATCTGGCCACTGCTGTGCCTGGGGGCAGGGGCACTGGTGGGTGGTGTGGAGGGTGGAGGGTGGAGGTCCTGCCAGCAGCTCATGCCTTGAGCTTTGAGGGTGGAAAACAACTGGAGATAAGGAGGAAATTGTTTACACTGAAGGTGGTGAGGGGCTGGCGCAAGTTGCCCAGAGATGCTGTGGCTGCCCCATTCCTCGAAGTGTCCAAGGCTGGGTTGAACAGGGCTTGGAGCAACCTGGGATAGTGGAAAGTGTCCCTGCATGTTGGACTAGATGGCCTTTAGATGTCCCTCTGGTGGCATTTAGTTGATGTAGCATTTGGTCATAGGTTTGACTGGATCTCAGAGGTCTTTTGCAACTGAATTTGTTCTGTGACTCCGATACGAGCCATTCCACACACACTAGTTGTGTCTTCTGGCCAACATCCCTGTGCTACACGAGCTGACATTCCGTACCTTGTGTATTTGTGTCCCTTGTGGGTCTCTGTCCTCCCTCAGTGCCCTGGGCAGTGTGGGGGCAGGTTTAACATTGAAATGACTTCTGGGCTCCTTCCCTTCCAGATTATCAGCTGACGAGCGCTGAGCTATCCTCGCTGCCGGCGTTCAGCTCACCTGGAGGGCTGTCCCTTGGCAACATCTCTGCCTGGCAGCAGCAACAGCAGCAGCAACAGCAGCAGCAGCAGCAGCAGCAACAGCAACAACAGCAGCAACAGCAGCAACAGCAACAACAGCAGCAGCAACAGCAGCAGCCACAGCCGCAGCAGCAGCAGCACCTGGTCCCGGTGTCACTAGGAAACTTAATGTAAGTGACAGAAGAGGGAAATGGGGAATTCCTCTGAGGGTGCCAAACCTGCAGAGCCCCAGCTGTGACTACTCTCTGCGTTCTCCAGAATCCCAGTGTCAGGCCCTGGTGGGTTCACGCTGTCTTCCTAGGGGCCAGGAGCTGTGTGCCCATGCACGGCTGCCAGAGGGCCCAGCACAGCTGGCTTGTGAAGTTTGGGGAGTCCTGTCCCTGTCACTGTAGGAGTGACCCAGAGTTCCTGGCTGAGATGAGGGTACTTGGGGATACTCCGAGAATCTTGTCCTGCTGCATGTCCACAGTGGGACTGATCCCTGCACTCACCTGGGGGGACCTGAGAATCAGCCAGAGGAGTGTTAGATGGGATGGACAGTGCAGGATGAGGTGCCTGGAATTGTGCCCTGCTCATATAGAAGAAGGTGGCTCTTAGTACTGCAAAGAGATTGCTTTTCTCCAGGGCAGAAAATACAAACGCTTGCATCTTAGAGCAGGATTTTTGAAGTGGATCTGCTTTTAGTTTGGAATGAAGCATCCACACACTGAATTACATAGTCAAAAAGAAGATTTAAGCCACTTGCCCATGATCACATTGAGACCATGAGACAAAGAGAGGCAGGAATTGAAGAGAGGGGTTCAGTGATCAGCCTCGGAGTCAATGACACTGACATTTCCACCATGAAGTGCCAGATGGATGGATGGATGGATGGATGGATGGAGAGGTGCCTGGAGAGATGAGGAGGGGATGAATAGAGGACTGGAAGGATAGATGGACAGATGAAGGGGTGGGATAGATGGATGGGTGGAGGAATGGATGGAGGGGTGGATGGATGGACCAGGTTTCTGTGTAGGAGTTAAGTGTTTCCTCACTGCCTGCTGCATGTTTTCAGGCAGGGCAGGCAGCAGCTTCCTCAGTAGCTGCCTGGGCCTGCTGCGCTAGTGGGGCCACGGGATGTGTGGAAAGCCTGGACAAAATTTTGTGTTGTAGTAGAGGTTGAGGAGGTTCCCAGTTTAGAGCAAAACCACCTGACGGAGCCCTGTGCTGGGTCTGTGCAGCCCACAGGGATGCTGAGGCAGAGCCATTGGAACACCCATGGGACAGGGGTGTCACAGCCTGTCCCTCTTCTCCATGCATTTGGGTCACTGCTGAGGGACAGTGGGTGGTCTTGGAGCTGGATCAAAGGATACTGGGGGAGGAGGGATGCTGCCCACAGGGTCTGATCCCAGCTTGGTAGTGATGCGTCCTGGTGACTTGTCCAGATTATGAATTCTGGGGTCACAGTTCTGATTCTGAAGTCATAATTCTGCTTATGAATCCAGATTAATAATCTAATCCAGGTCTATAATCATGGGTTCATTTGGCTGTAGCGTGTGCAGGTTCTGAATTCTGTGCACTGTAGGGTAAAAAGCTGCCAAAACGATAGTAATGAGAGATTTCTCATTATGTCCTTCTCCATCTTTTTCTCCCCCTTCCTCCCCTTCTGCTCTCCTCCTTCTCCTCCTCCTCCTCTCCCAACCTTTTCCCCCCTACCTTCTGGATGCCCAGACAAGGGAGTCACTTGTCCCACACCACCACTTTGACTGTCAACACCAACCCCAACATCAGCATCAAGTCGGAGCCCGTCTCGCCCAATCGGGAGAGGAACACTGCCACCCCGCTCAGCACCTTCCCCCACCAGCCCCGGCACGAGCCCACCGGCCGCTCGCCCGTCGACAGCCTCAGCAGCAACACCAGCTCCTACGAAGGCAGCAGTGAGCGGGACGATCCCGCCCGCCCCGATTTCGGCTCATCCCTGGGCCTCCTGCGACCCACCAGCGAGCCCGAGGGGGAGAGCCCCTCCGTAAAGCGCATGCGGTTGGATACTTGGGTCACATAACGGGTCCCCGCCGTCCCTGAGAGCTCCAGCAGGGCCACGGGGAGGGGCTGGGAGGGGCGGGGGGGGCGAAACGGGTGATGGGGATGGGCTGGGGTGGGGGGAAATTATCATAAACTGCCTGAGAAATAGCTTTAGGATTTTGTAGGCATTCATTCTAGCGCAGCAGGCGACGCATGCAGTACATACGGCGCTCCTCAGCCGCGGGCTCGGGAACAGCCAGGTGTGTGGGAATGGGGGGCTGGAATGGAATATCCGTGTCCTCACCAAAAGCAGCAGCCCCTGGCGATGCTCCCCCGCGGGCGGGCGGGCTGGGCACTCAGTGCCCACTGGCTGGCAAGACCCCCTGGGAAGTGGGACCGTATCCCTACGGCAGAGCGCCTGCAGCAGGATGGGCTCCGGGGGGAAACGAGGCACAGAGCACCCCCAAAATGCGCTTTCCTGGCTGTTCCTGGGTCCATGTGCAGGAAAGGGCAGTGCAGACATGACCCAGCTCTCTGGAAGCTTGAAGGGCTTTGGTAGGCACAGGTTTTCCTCCAGAAGCGTTTTCCTATACCAGTTTTCCTAAAGCAGCTGGGAAGGGAGGGTAGGACGTCTCAGAGAGCCCAGCTTTGACATTAAACAGGATGCAGCCACATCCACAGCCTGCTTGAGGCTCCTGGATCCTGGAAAGCTGCATCAGGGGAGTAAGAGGCAGATTTTTAAGGCTTAATCATGTTTGCATGACAAGTGGATGCAGACAGCATTCTTCTTACCAGAGCAGGGGACTCCACTGTTTCTGACCGGGGTCATTGGAACACTGGAGTTTCCATTTCCCAGGAACGCTGCACCTCCACCTGGGCACAGCAGGTGTGTGGAGAGGGGATGCATTAGTGCTGGTTTTGAAAGCAAATTGTGGATTTTAGCAAACGACATCCATAAAAGCATTTTAAAAATGCGTTCCCATTGTACATGGGCCAAAGCTTTGAATCAGGAAAATGGGAAGAAACTATTCCTTTACTGAAAGATGCAACTGAAGAAAGGATCCTAGTGAGATTTTGCCTGAAGGTTTCTAGGCCTGAAAAGGCGACGGTGAGCTGTGCAGAAAATCTGCTTGAGCCTTGAGTAGTGGTTTAGTGGAAGAAAAAAAAGAAAAAATGAGGAATTTCCTCATGTTGCCACATGCTCTGGCAGTTTCCCAGGAATGGGTGTCAGCGCCCTGATCCCAAAATGCATCAGCCTGCTCATGGTCGGAGGGTTTGGAGGAGAAGGGACCGTTCCTGGCTGGCATAGCCATTAGGGATGGGCTTTCTCCCTGCAGGCGCTCTCCTCAGGGATGCTGGTCCTTTGTCCCCCTCCCAGCCTGCTGCCCTGTCACCCTGTGCAGGGACACCCCAGCCCCACTCATCCCAGGACTCGAGGTCCCAAACTGGCACAAAACCTGCCTGGATGCCACCTTAGGCAGCTGGAGCCTGGCTGGCCATGGGGGGCTGTGAAGGAGCTGGGAGCTGCCTGGGGTTCAGCTCTACCATGAAACAGAGCAAAGGGATAGGAGCTGAGTCATGGTGGGCTTTATCCCCCTCCTGGATCCCTCTGCCAGGTGCCAGCAGCCAGCTCAGCCTCGGAATGAGATGGATGGCATAAAAATGTCCCAGGATGAGGGCAAACCAGAAGCAAATTTGTGGGGTTTTATAAACTTTCCCCAACCAAGCATTCATCACAAAGTTCCTGATTGGAAAAACAAGACGAAAAAAGCTGATGATTATTGTGAAACGGATAGGGCGGCCTAAAGGGAGTGGTTGGAGGAGGAGAGGAAATCCTTCAGAAATCGGGTGAAAATTAGTAGCTGTTTGTGTGTGGAGACCCAGCGGAGGGTTCAGGGTGGTGGATGCTCAGCAGTGTCAGTGTTCTGGGTACCTGCTCCTCACCAACATCCTTGCTTGTGGATCAAGGCATGGAGAGACGTACCAGATAAAATCCCCCTCCCCAGACCTTGAAATACCAAATTCCTGCCATAAAGGCTTTTCCAAATGATGCTTTTATTCTTTTTCAATGATCAATTTGGAATTCCCTCTCCTGTTCTCATGCTCTGGAAAGGCCTTGGGTAGGCAAGGGGAGCCCCGTGGTGGTGGAAGGGACCCCTGGCAGGTTTTGTGCAGTTAAACCCCTCTGTCTCCCCTCCCCGAGCCAAACCCAGTGAGTACCACCGTGTGCCAGGAACACGCTCGGGTCTCACCTCCAGAATGCTGGCGCGGCACTGGCGGCAGAAGCGGATCTCCCTCCCTCCATCTCTTTTAGTCCTTTGGGACAGCGGGAGAGATGCTGCGGACCGTGGTCTTCCTCGCCCATGCTGACGCCGCAACCTGGCGATGCCGGATGTACCGGACGCGCACCTGAGCTCTTTGCACGGCCTTGCTTTGGAAATTAGGCGGGATAATGACGTCTCATCGCTCTCGTTTTGTACTTTATTTTTTTCTTCACAAAACAAAACAAAACAAAAAAAAACAAAGCTCAACCCAACGAACCGGGGTCTGCCCCATTGGGAGCGGCGTGGTGGGAGAGCCCAGCAGAGCAGCTTGCTCCAGAGACCCCGGTGAGGAGGCAGCAGCGCAGACCCCCGGGCACTCGACGCCATCGGTGCAGAGCAACCGTGAGGGGGGAAAAAAACCAAAAAAACATTTTTACTTATTAACTTCATGCCCTGACTCCCAAGTTCACACTTCTGCCTGGAAGCTGAGAGCCTGGAAAACACAAAATCCAAGACACAAACACTCTGGGTTGCGTAGATGCAGGTTTAGATCTGCCTGGCGGGGAAGGCGCCAGTGGCTTGGCGCCGTTCCGGGCCGGGCTGTGCCGGAGTGGATCTGCAGCTGCGCGGCCGCGGGACTCGACGATCCCTGGGCTGGTGCCACGGGCAAGTACGGCTCGTGGGGAGGCGGGGATGCCGTGGGTCAAACACGGCGTTGGCTTCACGTCGCAGTCAAAGGGGTTTGGGGGCTGTTTGTCGGGGTCTTTATTTTGTTGGGGGCTTGGGGTTATTTTATTATTATATTCTATTTTTTTTTTTTTTTTGTCCGGGTCATTATCCTTTATTTCCCCCCAGACTGTAGTATCTGGTAAACTCCTCCTAATTTTCAAAAGACAACAAGAAGAATGACAATCTAAGAAACCAACACCCTCCTTTGTGCTTCTATAAATATGTTTCTGATCTAATTTTATTTCTCGTGCTCATCTGTACTGTTGACAGTTACAATTGTGTATAATTTTTTTTTTTAATTTGGAATTTTTGCGTTGTATAGGGTTTAGTTTTAAAATATATATATTTTCCATTTTTTAAAAAGGGGTGTTGCAAAAAAAAATTGCACGATTTAAATGACAATAGTTAAAATGCTGCAGTTTTTAGAGATGTGGAAGCAAAATGGAGCTTATTTATTCTCAAAGGCTATAAAGGTGTAAAATGCATGAAGAAAAAAAAAACATTTACAAAAAAAAAAAAGACAAAAAAAGTGTAACCTGAACAAAGTGTAGCGTTAAAGATTTTAAAGGATGACAACAACAAGAAAAAAAAAAGAAAAAACCAACAAAAAAACAGCTAATATATTGTGTTTGGGCTAGTTTGCTTTTGTTTTTAATTGTTCCTTTTTTGGAGAATGAAATACATTTGTGTATATTTTCATATAAGAAGTATGCACTGAGATGTTTCCAAACTGATATATTCCTTTCTAAACGTGTGGTTAACTTACCAAAGTCTGTTTCTGATCTTTACCTTCTAAACTCTCTGTGGATCCTCCAGCCCGCACCAGTCAACAGGTAAGCTGGGGTGGGGGCACCAGCCTGGCCCCCTCCCCTCCCCGCAGAGTGCCAGGGGGTGCCCAGCACCGGGCGGCTGAGCTGGGGGGCTGGCAGATGTGGGGGGCTGTGACCCCCGGCCCGGGAAGGCTGGTCTTTCCCAGGGCTTGGCAGAGCTGGTTTTTGGGGTGTTTGTGCCGGCGGCGGGGGGCCGGGGCTGTTGGGGTGGGCTGATGCTGGGGGGGCAGTGTTGTGGGGGGCAAAAGCACAGCCAGGGGTTCATCCCCTGCCGGGGCACGGAACGGGAGAGGCTCAGCGTGTGCTGGGATGGCCGAGGTTTGGTGCAGAGAGGAGGAGGAGGAGGAGGGGGAGGATGGAAGGAAGGAGGTCACGGGGTGTGGTACAGGTGACGCCGCTGCTGGCAGCTGTAGGAGCAAGGATGGGGTGGGAAGTCGTCACCTGCTCACCCTTGGAGGAGATTTGGGGAGGGAGCAGGACCCTAAACGATGGATAGAGCCTAAAATACTGGGAAGGGCTGCTGGGGTGCAGTGAGTGTGGTGATGGGTCAGTGAGGATGGTCCTGCCCGCTCTGGAGGCTGTGGAGGTGATCAGCTGGGATTATGTGGTCAGCAAGGGGACAGGGTGACTCCCTGCTCAAGGGGTTGTTTTGGGGTGTAGCAAAGAGCCTGGCTGGGCTGGATGTTCGGATGAGGGCATTGGTGTTGAGGGGAGTCTGGCAGTGAGTTGTGGTTGTGTGAGGGGCACCCGAGCCCCCGTGGGGGTTATGGCTGTGGCAGGGAGTCTCTCGGGGTCCCTTCGGGAAGGGGTTTGTTGCTGTTGTGTGTTGGAGGCTACTGCCAGGGTTGGGGTCTGAGGGCCGTGGAAGTGTTAAATCCAGAGCTGGTGGCAACAGGCCAGGTGTGGGCCTGGGGGAAAGCGGGGAGAAGAGGAAGAACATGTTTCCTTTTCCTTCCCCCTTTTCCACTTCCCTCTTCCTCTCCAGAATAATTCCATCAAACCAAGGAAAAAGCAAATTTACGAAAAAACCTCACCTTTTCCTTGAAAGTTTCACCTCCTTCACTTTTCCCTCCCCTTGTATTGCTTGGTTGGGGGATTCCCCCCATCACTTTGGGTGCAAATGGGGATGTTTGTCACCAGTTCTGGGGAAAAGGCTGTGAACTGCTGCTGCCAGCCCAGGGGCACTTGGTGCTCTGGGGGTCCCCTCCACCCTCATAGGGAGAGCGTCCATCAGGTGGGGAAGGAGCATCTTCCCAGCCACTCCTTAGCTCTGCCATCCTGGATGCCACTTTCTGCCTCCCATCCCTCCAGCTGAGGGCACAATTTGGGGATGTTTTGGGGATTTTCACCACCCAAAGTGGTGAAAATTCACCCCCATCCACCTGTCTCTGGGCTGTGGGAGAGTCTCTAACAGCGGGCTTCAGCTGAAGGTTTGCTCTGGTTTCCCTTTTCCCATGTTCATCCTTTTCATCCTTTTATTCCACCTTCCCCTCTCACTTCACTTCTCTCTCTCTCTTTTTTTTTTTTTTTCCCTTCCTCCTGTTTCTTTTCCACAAAAAAACCCCAACCAGACCCATAAACCAAGTATTATGTTTTCACTACCTCCATCCATCACCCTTCCTTGTCCAATGCAGGAAGCCACGCTCGGGATTTAAGAGGGCCTTTCCCCCTTTATTTTTCCCTTTTCCCTGGCGATTTTATCTCCCTTCTGTCCCTCTGCCCCTCCTCTCTGTAGTCTCTCACCTGTAGTATTTTACCTGGCTACTGTAATTGTAAATAGCGAGTTTCAATCTGTTAGCAATGGTAACAGTACAGAAAACTGGTTTTGGGGTTTTTTTTGTTGTATTGATATGAAATGAGATTATATTTTTGTCAGAGTATATTGTAATAATACTGACTTTGGACATGGCCGAGTTGTACAGCGATTTCTTGTTTAACCCTCTTGGCTCTTCCCATGCACCCCCTCCCCGGGCCTCCCTGCTCCTCAAGTTTCCATGTCCCAGACCCAGACCTTGCCAGGGTCCTGGACAGGAGCAGCCACTTTGTACCAGGCAATGGTTTCGTACCAGGGCTGCTTTTCCACAGGGTTCCCAACACGCCGGCGTGTCCCCCGTGGGTCCGGAGAGGTCAGCAACACCCAGGAGTGTCTTTTAGTGAGCCTTGGAAATGGGGAGGTCGCAGGTGTGCAGGGATGCTCTGGATCTCTGCTACGCTCCCGGCAGGAATCGGGCACCTTGGAGTAGTTAACAGGGTCGTTCCAGCTCCCCTCTTTCCCCTAGCGAGGGGAAACCTCAGTTACTTCCCAGTTTCTTCCTCCCGAGCTCCGTTCTCTGGAGCGATGCCTGTTTGAAATGTGCTTTACTTAAGCCAGAAGAGGGTGGTGTGGCTCAGGCTGTGCCAGGACCGTCTCCAAACAGGCTGGGATGGTTTTCCAGGAACGGAGGTTTCTACGATATCCCCAGGCCCATCGTCACTGGGTGGGGATGGGCAGCTGCTGTCCCCCCCCCAGCCCCCCACATCCACCACTGGCCACGGGGAAACCCCAGCATTGTGCTGGGGGACAGTGAGGGATTTCTTCAATTCAGATGGGATTTCAGAGTGAGATTTTCATGCTGGTGCCACTGAGGTGTAGAGACTGGCCCAGCTCCTCGCTCTCCGGGCATGGACCCACCTCAGAGCTGTAGGGACATCCTCTCCCCAGGGAAACGCTCCTGTGAGGTGGTGCTGGCATGTCCCCGTGGGCTCCTGGCATCTCCAAGGCTGAGAGGTGAAGGAGTCCACCTTGGGCCGTGACTCCCCTCCTCCCCACGGCTCTTTCCAAGCATTTGCGGGCAAATCAGATGTTGAAGAGGTGGGGACCATCGTAACCAAACTGCTGCTCCCGCCTCCTGTCCCCCATGGCCTCTGGATCGGGTCTTTGTTCTCCCCCATCCCCTTTGCTCCCCTGGCTCCCCATAGCTCAGTTAAGCAGGTAGGTGTTAGCAAACTCTGGGGTGTCTGCAAAAACCTTTGTAAAATAGAATAGACCCTTTAAATGATGCACTAAAAGAAAAAAAAAAATGCCCCCCCGTCAGCTTCTCTGTGTGATGGTTCGTTGGATGTCCCTGCTCAGCCCGTCTGTACCAGCACAGGCAGCTCTGCATCCTCCCCCCAGGGTGCTGCACAGGTAGAAACAAAACAGGACGTGCACTTCCCCCCGAGGAGTTTTATTTATTGTTTTGAGAAGCAGTTGAAAAGGGAAAAAAAAAAAAAAAAAAAGAAAAAAAAGAAAAAAAAGGAGAAACTGTATCTATAATATATATATATATATATATATATTTTTAACCTCTTTTTTTCCCTGATGCTCCTCCACCCGTGTGTGTGGGTATGTGTGTGTGTGCGAGTCAAGGGATTCGGTGCCCGTGAGTCGCAGCTCGGGGCCGCCGTGGGGCAGCCGCGCTTGTCCCACGGCCGGGGCACAGGGACCAGGGCGTTCCCTTGCCCGTGTCCAGCTCTCCGGGCCATGCCGTGGGAGCCCAGCAGCAGCAGTAGGAGGGGAGGGAGGATTTATGTCGAGAGCTTGCAATGTTTTAACCGGGATCTTTGACTAATTCTATCTTTCTCTGGAGTGTTTGCACCCTCGGGGTCTGGCCTGACTGAGAACCTCCCGCGCCCTGGGGATGCCATCCCCGCTCCCTGTCCCCATTCCCTCCCATCCTTGCTCCCTTGACAATCAGTGGCTCCTTCCCAGGGACTGCAGCACGTGGTTGAGACGTCTATTTCGTTTTTTCAATATTCCTTTTTTTGTGCTGTATGGTGATGCGTTATTGTATATTCCACAATAAGAAAAAAAAATATATTAAAAAAATGATGATAATAATAATAATTACCATGAGAAATTCTTATGAGTTTTGTTTGGAAACTCTTTCACTATATTTGTTGTAAAGAGGTTTACTATTAAAAAGAAAAAAAAAAATACACGTTTCTGATAATTTTCCACGCCTCTGGCTCTTTCTTTCCTGCTCTCTGCATGGCAGGGTGCAGCAGGGCGTCACTCGGGGCTCCAGCTCCAGGTTCTGGTGAGGTGGGGATGCTCTGGTGTCACCTGGTCTCAGTGGCTGCAGGTGGTGCTCCTGTCCCCGCTCCCACGTGGGCAGGAACTCAGGCGGGCGCACGGCAGTGGGAGGCACCCGGAGCAGCTGCAGGGATGCGGGAGCAGGGGTGACCCCGCTGTCCTGCTCAGGGCTTCCCAGTCTCCCGTCCCTGTCCCATGTCTGTGAAGGATCCGGCCAGGCTGTGGACCGGGGCGCCGCTGGCTCGGTGGCGAGGCTGCCCCAAGGCAGAGTCATGCCTGTCCTGGGATGCTTTTGGCTCCCTTGGGATACTCCTGGTGGAGATGGTGATTCCCGCTGCTCAGTTTCTGGTGCCTCCCTTGGGCTGGGATGGACACCCCAAGATAGCCCAAGACATCCCATGCTGTGTGTCCCACAGGTCCTGGCAGCCTTTCTACAGGTCGGGCACTGCCCTTCCCGCCCGAAGCTTTTCCTGGTGGGGGTTGGACCATCCCCTGATGCCCAGTGAGAACCATGCGGGCTGGACTTCAGACCGTGGCCTCCCTCCAGCTGGAGGTGGATCTCTGGGGGCCTTCAGTGAGGATGTCATGTGAGTGTGATCCGAGGACGTGTCTCTGGGGTGGGGGCCCTGTTGCACAGCCTGGCTGGGGACTTCTGGATTCAGGATATGCCCAGGAATGCCATGAGGATGGTGCTTGCAGGAAGGGCAGCAGGGCCTGCGTCCTGAGACCCTCACCCCAAGTCCTGGATTCAGTTTTGGACCCCTCATGACAAGAAAGACATGGAGGGGCTGGAGCATGTCCAGAGAAGGGAATGGAGCTGGGGAAGGGGCTGGAGCACCAGGAGCTCCTGAAAGAGCTGGCGGGGGGGTGAGGGGCAGCTCAGCCTAGAGAAAAGGAGGCTCAGGGGGGACCTTCTCACTCTCCACAACTCCCTGACAGGGGGAGGCAACCATGTGAGGGCTCTGCTCCCAGGGAGCAAGTGACAGGAGCAGAGGAAATGGTCTCAAGTTGTGCCTGGGGAGTTTTAGGTGGGATAATAGGAAAATTCCTTCGTGGAGAGGGCGGTCAGGCACTGGCACAGACTTCCCAGTGCTGTGGTGGTGTCCCCGTTCCTGAAGGGGTTTACCAGGCATTTGGATGTGGCGCCTGAGGACTTGCATTAGTGGTGGCCTTGGCAGTGCTGGGAGAACAGTTGGATTCGATGACCTCAGAGGCGTCTTCCAGCCTTAAATATTCCATGGTTCTATGATTTCAACTAAACCAGGCCAAGAGGTCGCTCCCAGCAAAAATCATCTTTTCACCCCAGAACTGATGCGGGGGAGGGGGAGATCCCCTTCCCCCGGGGTTCAGCCGCGATGCTTTATTTCCTTTAATGCTCTCAAAGCCGAGTTACTCCCGCTGCTCCCGGTCCGCGTCCGGAGGAGCGGGGGGCGCTTTCTGGGGGTGGGCGCCTTTCGCCATGGCGGCCGCCAGGTGGCGGCAGAGCGCAGCGCGCCGCGGCGCTGATTGACAGCTGTCAATCACCGCGGCCGGGGTGGCTGGAAATGGGGGTTCGGGAGGTCCGAGGTTTTGGGCCATCCAGGAGCTGCAGGGTGGAGCGGTTTAGGTCCCCGGCCGTGTCAATTTTTCATTGTCTCGTGTGGTGCATGGCTGGGGAGTTCCTCAGTCTGGAATGGATTCCTTGGGAAGGAGTAAAACCACAGGGATCCTTAATATGAACTGACCACGTGCATTGGGAGCTCAGAAAGCCGGCGCTGTCCCGGGGACATCCACAGCAGTGTGGGCAGCAGTTGTGGGGGGAATCTGCTCCTCTGTTCTACTCTGCTGAGATTCCCCTGCAGAGCCGCCTCCAGCTCTGGGGCCCAAGCACTGGAAGGACATGGAGCTGCTGGAGCAAGTCCAGAGGAGGCCACGGAGATGACCCGAGGGCTGGAGTCCCTCTGTTCTGGGGACAGGCTGGGAGAGATGGGGGTGTTCCACTTTGAAAAGAGAATGCTCTGGGGAGACCTTAGAACCCCTTCCAGGGCTTAAAGGGGCTCTGGACTTTGGACAAGGGCCTGAAAGGACAGGACAAGGGGGAATGGCTTCCCACTGCCAGAGGGCAGGTTTAGATGGGATATTGGGAGGGAATTCTTGACTGTGAAGATGGTGAGACCCTGGCACTGGTTGCCCACAGAAGCTGTGGCTGCCCCTGGATCCTTGGAAGTGCCCAAGGCCAAGTTGGACACTTGGGCTTGGAGCAGCCTGGGATTGTATAAGGTGTCTCTGCCCATGGCAAGGGGTGGGACAAGGTGAGCTTTATGTTCCCTCAAAACCCAAACCATCCCCTGACTCTTTGCTGACCGAGACAATGACAGCAGCCTGCAAGATTTCCACCCTGTGCAAATGAGGCAAGGACCTGGACCATCCTCTGCCTTCCCTTCTGAGGCTGCATTTGGAGAAACCACAGGGCTGACAACACCCCCTGAGATTAGTTTCTCAGTCATGGGAAAAATGGTTTGAAGAGTGGGATCAAAGCCATCCAACTCTGAGGGGCTTCTCCTTGCAGGGCTTTGTGTCAATGTGTCCTGTTGGCTGAATTCTGCCAGCCAGCCCCAAAATACCTACCCCACAAAACATTTTTGCTGAAAGCGCCATTTCAGGCAATCTGCTTTTTCGAAGGAGCGGGCTGGGAGCTGTGGGAGCCAGGCCCCTTGGACAAAGCTCTCGCTCTTCCCTGGCCAACTGGAGCTGGAATGGCAACATTGAGGGTTTATCAAAAGACACTTTTGGGAATGGTGGATGATTCTGTTTGTCTCACGCTCCTTTTGTACCAGAGGTGCTCTCTGGCTGCGCTGGGAAGTGGCTCTGCTCGCCAGGGATGTGGCAGCCAGGGGAAGAGGGAGGAAAGAAAGAGAAAATCCTTTGCTCTGCTCACTCAGCTGGCAGCCTGGGAAGGACCTGGAGCTTTTCCTTGCTTGTATTTCCAAGTTTCAGTAACAGAGGAGGGTGGAAGTTGAAGTTTGGTTCCTCCCTATATGTACGGGGTGACCCTTGGTTACAGCCTCTTCCAGCTCCAGGTCTAATCACTCCCTGCAGCCACAAACTGTTCTCTGTGTGGTCAAAGAACAGTAGAAGAATAGAAAAAGAGTAGTAAAAGAATAGTGAAAGAGTAGTAAAAGAGTACTAAAAAAATGAAGCCCAAATTTACATTTTTAAATTTTTAAGATGTGGTCTCAGCTCCGGAGGAGGAACCTGGAGTCAGTAGTCTGAGGAAATAGAGGTCATTTCAATCTCTTTTCGACTGTATTTGGTGTGAGGAGGATGCCTGGGAGAGCACCTTTCCAGAGTGCAAAGTTTCTATCTGTGGAATCAGATGCTTTGCACTGGTGTGTGCACTTACACCCCAAGATGGTCCAAAAGCTCCTGGCTGCTCCAGAGTGTTTATTTTACACCCACCCTACTCACACTTTGAAGTAGATTTAAGCAACAACAACAAAATTATAGGCCCAGTATAAATCTTTAATCAGAGCATGTTTCCCCCTCCGAGCCTGCACTGCTGTGCACAATCAGAACGCAAATCAAAAGAAAGTGGAGTAAATTATTCATTGGGAATCTATTCCTGCTTTCCCTACATGGGAGACTCAGAGGCAGAGTTTGGGGTGTGTGGCTGTCTCGGGACTGTTAATATTCACTCCAGTAAATGGAGCTGCGGCCACAGTGTCGAGGGATGGGCAAACCCCAGCTCCTGGTTTCTCTCTGCCATCCATGGGGTTGATCCATGGCCGGGGTGACCCAGGGGTGGGAGCTCCACCGCTGCCTCCTCCAGCCCTTCCTGCAGGGCTGTTTCTTCCACCCAGCCTGTGGGATGACACTTGTGTGGCTACGCCTTCCCTCACAGCAAAAAGTGTCTGCACGGATTTACCCCTGGGGAAATGAGTCCCCTGAGCCAAGCCAGCATCTCACCAGCTCTTCCCATCCCTCCCTCCTCCCGCTCATTGCACCCACCTACACAGGCTATTTATGGAACGCCCAGCAGACACCAAACCACACCTGCCCACCATGCTGCTCTTTGCCACTGACAGGACATGGAGATGTTGGGAGGATCTGAGCATTTAGGCAGGGTTACCAAAGATGTTTGGAGAAAGGGCTTTTGGATGTGCCAGTATTACATTATTATTATTAATAATATTATTATTATTAACCTCACAGTATTTATCCAAGGAATGCCTGGGCTCATCACGGCTGTGTGTCTGACAAAGTGCATTGTTCTCAGCTGTTAGTGGAATCAAACCCCTTTTTCTTGAGTTGTTTATATTTTTTAAATTTTATTTCAGAGTCATGCTCCATGGCACAAACTTTAAAAATAAATTTTAAAATGGCCAAAACAGACAGGTTGGGACCTTTCTGCTAACAATCCTCCACCCCATCCTTGAAATCTAAAGTAGTGAAGGATTTTGCAGAAAATAATGGATCATTTTCCCATTTACCCATGATTCAAGGATTAATAACTAATCCCATCAAAGGACATCTGCTTAGATTGTTCCTTGTCAGTGAAAGTAAATAGAGCCTTTTAGTCTTTAGACCTAAACTCCTCTGAGGTTATTATGCAGAGGAACCTCCTACAAGCGGTTGCTTTCTCTGTCACTCCTGCTGTGACTAACCCTGGAGGGAGAAAGCAAACTTTGCAAGTCCCTGGACATAAAGGTTATTTGCTAGAATGGAGGAGACTTTTATGAGAGGCCGGGTAAGCTGAGACCCTCACCCTCCCCTAAGGCTTGGCTCGGGCAGGGGGCTGCAGCCCACCGAGCCCTTTGAGCTGCTTTGTCCTTCCTCTATGGCACATTCCCCGTTTGGGGTGGGAATGCTGGGGCTTTGCTCTCCTGAAATCTTCTCCCCCACTTACGTGCTGCTTCAGATCAGCTCTTCTGGGGTTAAATGGGAAAATGAGGGACTGTTTGGGTCTGGGTCCAAAATCCCCAGAGTTGGCAGGAAAAGTCTGGGAGGGGGGTGGATGTGGGAGGGGTGAATGGGGTTGGGACTCCATCGGTCCTTGGGGCTGGCAGGGGAACGGGGACCTTGGGGGAAGCAGGGAGGGCGTGATACAGGACTTGAGGAAAAAAGACCTTGGAAACAGTGAGCTACTTATCAAACAATGGCCTGTCAGAGCATGACTTGGGTTTTCATCAGTGGGGCTCCCAAAACTGCTTTTTGGGGGGATGGAGACTTTTCCAAAGGGCAGGAGTGACTAAGCCAAAATGTGAGAAAAATGCCCCAACTGAGAAGAGCCCTCTCTCCTGCCCAGCAGCTGCTCTCTATAAATATTGATGACTGGCCCTGCCCAGGGCAGAAAGGCCCCCAGAGGAGAGATCCCTTCGGGTCACCTGGGGAGAGCCTGGTGCAGGGCACAGCAGATCCTAGGTCCCTGTTCTCTCCTTCTGCTGGGGTGGAAATAACCACTGGCGCTCGTGCCAAGCCGTTGGAGGGATGCATGTTGTAAGCATTTCAGAACATCTAAAATTAGACTTTGTCTTTTTTTCCCCCTACCAGAACATGGCTGAGTGTCTCATCCATCAACACCAGCTGTGGATTTTTTTGCTATCGCTTTGGAAAAAGCTTCCTCAGAGATACAGACAAAAAAGAAATGCTGCTCCACCCTCTCCCTGGTGCACACAAAATATGAGAGTAATTACAAACTGGGGCTGTGGGCCTCAAACCCAGATCCTGCTCTGGGCTATTGAGGGAAATCTTTCAAAATCCAAATGGAAACCAGCCCCATCAACCTTTTGCCATGTGGGGAAGCTGGTCCTGCTGTGCTCAGCCCTCCCAGCCCTCCGGACCCGCAGCCCCGATGCTGCCGTAATCCAGACTCGGCTCCAAGCTCCGGCGAAGGGAACAATTGCAGGCAGAGCCAGTGGGAGTTCAAAAGGAGCAATACTGAATTAAACGATAGCAATTTCCCTTATTTTCTGCCGCTTAAAGGTGCACGCTGGGAATGTTTAAATATCCTTGTTATCCCCTTCAATACCTAGGGAACATTTTTTTAACGAGCTGGGCTGTAATCAGGCCGTGTTCGTGCCAGGCATCCCTTACAACAGCCATTCTCCAAAAGAGCTGTCCAGATCGAAGCCCTTTGAGGCAGAAGAAAAGGCACCTGCTGGACGGAGGGCTCCAGGCAGCTGAGCCAGGGTAGGTGCTGGGGGGACACTTCACCCAATTTTACCCAGACAAAGCAGAGCTCCCCGCCAGTACAGAAAGAGGGAATTTTGGTATTCAGTTTCAGTTTGGGGTTTGTGGGTTTTTCCTGGTTTGTTTGGGTTTTTTATTTCATGTTGGTTTGGAGGTGAGCTGAAGCTGAAATAACATCACATCTGAGGCCAAGATGGTCTGAGATAAATTAATTTATAAATTAATTTGCTTATTTTCAGGCTTCAGCCCCCTTCCCCTCTGAAGCTACTGGGTTACATGGGTGCCTTTGAAGGCATCGAGCTACTGTTCAGCCTTTGGGTTGAATTATTAAAATATCCTGAATTACTAAAACCTCCACTTGAGGTAGGAAAGCACTTGCTGGGGAGAGCCAGGAGGAAGCGATGAGGCTTTCCAGCCCTGAGGCAAGAAGGGTTTGTCTCACTGTGGGGTTCTTAGTCAAGGATGGAGCAAAAGGTACTCATACCCGGGGCAGAGGCTGTGGATGCCCAGGACAGAGGCTGTGGACAGTCAGGAGTTGCCTGAACATGGCTGGCACAGCCCTGCAGGCCTGGGGATGGCTTTGGAGCTTCTCTGCCGCTGTCCTTCAGTGTGCACCCACTTGTTTCAAAATGCAGCTTTTGTTGGCATTTTCTTTGTCTGGAGGATGCTGAAGGGTGGCACCGCATGGCCCAGACAGCAGTGAAAGTGCCCAGCAAAGGCAGAAAAATGCCATCCATGGAGAGGAGGTTGACTCTAAGACAAAGACATTTACTTAGAAACCACCCGGCTCCAGACCCTTTCCCCTTCCCCCAAACCTACAAGCCACTAATCTGTTCAGGCAGCTGTACCCCAGATTTTGAGGTGACTGGGACTGCTGGGAGAATCTCAGACAAAAACCTGTGTCTGAACGTCCCAGGGCAGCAGCCACACACACAGAGGCAGGGCCACTCATGTGAACGTTGTCTACAGAAAATAACCCACGGCTTGTCTAAAGTCAGGCGTCCGTGTGGACATCTCAGTGCAAACGCTTAAAAAACCAAAAATCCTCTCTGACCCCTATGTGGCATTTCTTACAGAGGTCATACATCTTCCACATGGAGCCTCTCTGAGCTGGCAGGCAAAAAAAGGAGGGAATTTTCTTTAAAAAACTCAGCGGGGAAGCTGCAGGCTCCCCTGCACCCTGTGTCCAGCACCCACCAGTGAGAACAGGGAGCACCCATTGCTTTTCCCCAAGTAGGGACGGGCTGCAGGCAGGGCATTTTGCAGAGGATATTTTGCCCCTCCACATGCACAGGGGCACGGAGAGGATCTCCCTGTAGGTGCCTTTTGTGGAGGGAGCCGGGAGCTGCTGGGGTGAATGGAGTTGGTGTCTGCGTGCAGCTGGATGGAAATCCCACTGTGCTCCCACCCTGCCCGCACCTTCCATGTGCCACCCGTGGGACACACACGCTGCATGCACAGGGCATGCATGGACAAGGTGCACAAGGACGAGGTGCACACAGACAGAGCACACACAAGAAGGGTGCACCCAGATTTAGGCACAGCCCGGGGGCTTCTGGCCAGTTTTGGGGTTGCTGCTGCTGAATCTTCCCCCCCCGCCACTTCCCCTCTGATGTGCATAGCCTCTTCCCGAGTCTCATCTTGGCAGGGGGCTGCGGGTGGGGTAGGGGCTGGGGGGGAGAGAGCTGCACCCACAGCACCGCGGTGCCTTGCAGAGGTTCACCGGGATAAACCCCGGGGGGCTGCACAGCTGGGAGACGTTCCTCCCCTCTCCCCTCGTGCGCTGCAAACCAGACCCTTCGGGGGGGGAGGATTATGGGTTTGCTTTGGGTTTCCTGGAGGGTTTTTTTTTAATTTTTAATGGGTGCAGGGGCTGCGCTGCTCCGTGCGGGGCGAGGGGGTTGCGCTGCGCGCAAGTAGCGCGGGGCTGAGGGCAGCGGCGGGGGTCCTGCGCATCCCTGCCCGCCTGCCTCCCCCGGGGCACCCACCGCCCAAAATCCCGGCTTTCCGAGGTAAAAATCCTCCTGGATCATCTGAGACTGACCGCCCCCACCGTCGCAGCCCGGGATTTGCCTTCCAGCAGAAACTCTGTTCAAAAATAAGTTTAAAACGCCCGTTTTGCTGCACTAACGCCCCTTTTCATGCCCTGTGGCAGCGCCTGGCACTGGAAAAAGAAATGTGAGATGAGACGGGCACAAAGCTCCTGAGCTGGAGGCAAAGGCTGCGTGCCTTCCACTGGAGGAGCCAGCATTGCCGAGAGAATTCCAAAAAAATAGGATAAATTTCTCTGCCGTTTTGCTCCAACCCCTCCTCTTTAAAGTTCAGTATCAGAGAAAATAAAGAGACGCTTTGGGACCCAAAAAATGAACGTCTGTCCCAGCGGAAGGCAAAGGTTCCCACTTTCTTTAATTGTTACTTTGGAATTAGGAGGGGAAAATAATAATCCACACTTTTTTTTTTTTTTTTTTTTTTTTTTTTTTTTAAAGCATAATCTGTTGGGCGAAACTGCCGTCCTCGCTGCCGGATGGGGAAGTGATGCCAGAGTCTCTCGGGTCTGTAGTGAGGTTTTCTGCAGGGAAAACGGTTCATCTCGTCGGTCGTTGGTAGCTGCGGATTTGCCAAGAGAGGGGGAACAGAAAGGGAATTTTAATTTTTAAAATTTCTTTTCCGTACAGTGTTTCCTGCATTTTCAAACTCACGGGAGGTTTGCAGGAATGTCGGCTGAAATCCCGAAAACAAACAAACAAACAAACCAACCCCAATAATAATAATAATAATAATAATAATAATAATAATAATAATAATAATAAACAACCAGGACGGACAGAAATGGGCACGGTTCCTCCGCCCTCCTCCGCCCTCGGCCACGCAGGACGTTCGTCGGTTCTGGCCATTCGCAGTAAATAAATGAATTTTAAAAATATAATAATAATAGTAATAATTATTAAAATAATAATAAATCCTGGTGACTCGGGAATTTAAGAGGTATGGAATAGAGGAATGCTGAGACCAGCGACCCGGACGAGGCTGGGAAAAGCGGCTCAGCAGCCGAGGTGGGAATGAAACTGCAGAAAAAAGCTTTTCCCAAACACTAAAACAAGAAGAAAAAATTTAGAATTAGTCAAAAAAAAAACTGGAAAGAAAGATGAGAGAACCGCAATTCTCTCTGTTTGCACGTCTGTTGCGCTTGCGGGCAGGAATAACCCGGGCTCCGGCGGACGGAGCCGGCCGGGCTCGCGGGGATGCTGCCGTGCCCCGGGGCTGGGCTGCTGCCACCCCCACCGCCCCCGTTCCCCGCGGAGCCCTTGAGGAGGTTTTGTTCTCTTTGGGTATTTTTATCCATATTTTTATCCGTTAAACTAAACCACGAAATACTCTCAGCGTAGGGAATTGATTCCTGATTTTTGGGTTCATTCTCGTCGTTATTTGGGGGTTTGAACGACGGGCAAAAGAGAGAAAATGTTATTTATTAGGGGGAAAAATAAAATAATTCTGAGTAGAGAAGAAAATCGGAGCCTAACTTGAAACAGGCGTTATATTTCAATATGCCGTGATTACAGTTTGTGGAAGGAGGGAAACAAAGTAAATTCCCAAATCGAGGGGGGAAGCCCAGCGCCGGGGAAAACTTCGTAAATGCCACCGGCGAAAACGCTCCTCTGCCCGCCCCGAGCGACAGAGCGGAAAAACCCGCTCCTTGCGCTACTCCTGCCGTGACCCCCCCAGCTTTAATCAGCATTCAGGAAATGCCAGGGAGATTTTGCCCCTAATCTCTGCTTATTAAGAGAAAAATCCCTGCGATGCTTATAAAATCGCAGGTAACAAGGGAACTCGCGATCGAGCGCGTGTGCCGGGGATCTCCCCTTTATGGTGGGGGTTTTGTTATTAATAAAATGCAAGAAGTCGGTAGTTACCTTTAAAACACTCCCTCGGGCCGGGGCTGGAGCGGTCCGACCCCGGCACCGGCCCTCCGCGTGTCCCCGAATTACCGGGTTATTCCCGGTGTGTGCTGAGGGCACCGCGCCGTTTTGGGAGGGGGTCCTGGGCGGGCGGAGGAACCCCTCCACTCAGGCGGGGCCATGCTGCTCGCCGGGCGTTTATGTCAAAGGGAGAAAAAATTTATTTGAATTAAGGAGCAAATTCGGAGCAGCCGCACGGGCCCCAGCCGCACGTGTCCGCGCCCCTCGAGCACTTTGTGACCCCGCGGCTCGACCGCTTTCCTTTAAAACCATCTAAATTCCCTCAAATAACCTTTTTTTCCCCCTTGTCCCCGTTTCCCCGCACACCTCATCCCCGTTCCCACCCCTAAACGCGGCTGCGGTTCTCTCTCCCCGCGCCTCCGTGGCTGCGGGGAGAGAGGTTGCCATATTTGCATATATGGTAATGAGCTCCTAATTGCCAGGCTTGCTGCGCTTTGCTGATCGATTTCGAGCAATCCAGAGGTTAAGGAAGCTTGGAAATAGCGCGGCTCTCAGCTCCCCCCTACCCCCGAAGCCCCCCCCCCCCCCACCGCGCGATGGAGCTGGCCCCGCATTTGCATCCCAACTTTTTTTAACTCTCACACGTACACTTTACGTATCGGCTACGTGGAGGCTCCTCGGCCGCTCCTATATATCCTTACGCCGGGCACGGCCCCCGCTCCTCTGGCGGCGGCTCCGGGCTCGGGGCCACCGCCAACACCCGCGGGCGGAGGGGCCGGGGCCGGGGGCGGGCAGGTGAGCACAGGGCGGAGCGGGCAGGGAGAGCGTGCAGGTGACCGAGGGCAGGTTAGGCAGGCAGGGAGGGCAGGCAGGCAGACAGAGCCGTGCAGACAGGTAGGCAGGCAGGGCAGTGCAGGGGGGCCAGCGGTCCAGGCTGGCGAGCAGGACAGGGAGGGCAGAGAAGGCAGGACCCACTGGCCACCGGGGGCATCCCCGGCCGGCAGCCGCCCCGAGGTGGGTGAAGAAGTCGCGGTAACCTGGGAGAAGGAAGGGAGGCCGAGCCGTGCTCCCCTGGCCGACCATCGCCCGCCCACCCACCCCCGCCCCGTGCTCGTGGCCGGGCCGGGGCGCGAAGCCCCCGCGGAGCCCCCCGCAGCCTCCCGCGCCGCGCGGGGCCGGCCCCGCACAGCCGGACAAACAATGTGAGACTTGGCGGAACAAAAGCGGCGGGGCTTGGGTTGCTGAACACGTCTGAGGCCAGACGAGCCGCGCGATTTATTGGACTCGGTGAGAAAACCATAATAAAAAAAAATGGGGGGGGGGGGGGGGGACGGGGGGACGGGGGGTGGAGGAGAGAGAGGACTCTCAAAGCGTCTTTATTATGGGATGGGGGCCGCAGCGCTGCGGGGCCGGGTGGAGGATGCCCCGGGAGCGGGTCCAGCTCCTGCCTGGGGCTGGGGATGCGGGTCCAACCAGGGCCGGCTGCGGGGTCGGAATTTCTCCCGAAGCCCCGGGGTCAGGGGGAGCTTCCTTCCCCTTTCTCCCGTCCCGCGGCATCCCGGCATCCGTGCGAAGAAAGTTTGGACGCGGCGAAGCGCGTCCCGCTCCGCACCTCCGCCCCCTCCCCCCGCGACCCCGTGCTTTTCTCTCGGGCCGCGAGTGACCCAGACCCACTTTGGGTGAGGGGTTCACTTCTTTCACCTTCTCCCGACTCGAGAATCCAGATTTGGGGTGCGGAGCCCCTCCCTGCAGTCCCCCACTATTCCTCGGACAGGGGATGGGAGAGGCCTGGCAGGACACGGCCATTCCAGGTTCTCGTCTCTGCTCCACGCTCGCCCGTGGATTCGCCGTCGCCCTCCACGCCAGTCCACAGGGCTTTGTGCTTTGCTCGAGGGGATGCTCGCCGTGCGGAGCTTCCCGTGGGGGGGAGGCAGACGCGCCCCCAAATCCTCGCTCCTGCAAGCGCCTTCCCCGCGGGAGTGGCCGGGGCTGCGGCGGGGGTCGTGCCGGGCCGCGGGGCGTGGGCGGCAGGGATTCGCACACGGGGTGACCCGGGAAGCAAAGGGCCCGGGGACCCCCACCCCTGGACAGGATTTTGGGAGGGGTGGGACGCGCAGAGCTGGATCCCCATTATGGAATAAGCAAATGCCAGCGAATGAGAGGTGCGGGGAAATAGACCCAGCGCAAAGGTTCCGCACATCCTCCTCCACCGTCCGCGGCAGAACGCGACCGGGTACGGAGCCAAGGGACCACGATCCCTCCCCACCTCGCGAACTTCTCGTGTGGCATTTCTTAAATTTCTCTCCCCACCACAACAATGTGGGAGCCGCTCCATTAATACCCCTAACCCGATGAATTCCTGCCGCGGAGCGGCCCCGCTAAGGCTCCCCTTCATCAGGCCGTGCAGGGCACCCAAATTAAATGAGTTTAGGGGTTTTGTTAGAAGTTATTGAAGCCAGACGTGATGCCCCGGCCGAAATCCGCCTCTCGGGGACAGCGGGCCCGGGTGTTCCGGTCCTGTTGCCGATGGAAAATCTCGCATGGCTTTTTTCTTTTCTTTTTTTTCCTTTTCCTTTTTTTTTTTTCCTTTTCCTGCCAAGGAACCTTTAATCTTTATTTTAATTTTATTTTTTTATTTTAACTTATATTTCATTTCTTATTGTTATTTTTTGTTGTTTTGTTTCGGTCTTAAAAAGCCTCGTCCCTGCAGCCTATTCTTGATTCTTTCCTCAGAGCAGGGAAAAAGAAGCTGCGCTCAGAGTGAACAGGGAAAAATCAGCTCGGGCTTTTTTGGGGCTATTTTTCGGGTCCTACGTGGACTCTGGCCTCTACAGAAAAGCACATGGTACCCCCCGGGTCAGGTCCTGCCCAGCTCGGCTCCATTTCTAGCTCCCGGACATTAAGTTTTTATATATGCACTGGTGTGCATGGAAGTTTTAAGGCTGGAAATCCTCAAATCTGCCGTTATAAGGGAGATCCCGCGATCGCGGCGGCGGCTCCTTCTGCTTCCTTGCGGTTTCGATTTTTTTTTTCCCCAGAAAGACAGCAAAGCACGGAGCAGGTTTTTATTTGTTAAGACACTCAAAACACACTGGAGTATTTTCCGCAAATCGCTCGTGCCCTTCCCTAAATTCTCCAAGATCGGGCTGGTTCTAACGCGATGCTAAATAAAATTAGAAATAAAAATGCGCTGTCATCGGGGTAATCCCAGGGTGAATCCAAATTTGAAAGCAAAATCCCTGTCTTTGCAGCCTTTTCCAGGATAAACCGCAAAATACGTCATGTTTCTTTTTCTTTTTCTTTTTTTTGGTCAGGTTAAAAAAAAATTATAATTTCTGGAGGGGACTGAAATAGAAATTTAGGGGAAAAAATTACGTGAATTTAATAAAGAGGAAAATAAAAAGAGGGGCAGGCGTGCGGTTGTATCCCTAAAATCGCATCACAGTGAGGGTAGGGAATGGTTAAAGCCGGCCCCTCCGGGATCCCACAGAGCTGTTCCACGGACACCCCGGCGTGGGGGCTGCGTGGGCACCACGGGCGCTGCTGCCTCTTTAACCTCTCTGCCTTCTCTTTCAGGAGAGCCCCAGCTCCGGGTCCGGCCGCTGCTTCAGCCCGGCCCCGCTCTACCCACAGAGGAGAAGCCGCTGGCGCGGGGAGCGTGGCCCAGGTGGGTGATGGGAACCACGGAAGGAGAAATCACGGGGAGCGCCCACGCCGGGGTGCGAGCGGCTCCCGGCGGGGTCTGGGCGGGCCCTAGTCCTAAAAAGAGTTGGAGGCTGTGATTCGGAAGTGGGTGCAGGTGGGGGTACCCCTGGGTGCCTCCAATGGATGCTGCAGCCCCCCACTTCCCCCGTAAACACCTACAGAGCCTTCCTGAAACCTCCGCTCCCCCCCCCTAAGTCTGAAAGTGGATGAAGGGAAAGGGGAAGGGTGCAACACAGCACTCCCCAAACCCGTTTGTTCAGGGGGTGGCTCAAAGAGAACCAGGCAGAAAGCCACGGGGAGGGACTGTCGGCAGAACAGCGACAGTCCTGGGGAGCAGAGCCCCTGCCCCACGAAGCGGGGCCAGCATATTTTGGGGCTACTTCCACATCCCCCATCCCCCTTTCCCTATTCCCAGGTAGGGCTGAAGTGCTGGGCCTGATGGGGGTCAGACCAGTGGGTTCCCATTTTCTTAGTGGGGGCAACTGGAAGAGAGGGCCCTAATCCTTGACATGGTGGACTTGCTGCACTGGTGGTGGCAGTGGGAGAATCCAGCTCCAGAAAGAGACAAAAGCCATGAGTAACTTCTCAGCCCAAACTCACAGACCTAAACCCAGCTGGCTCTCTACTAGGAAAAAAAATAATTCCAAGACAAAGAAAACTTTAAGAGAAAATTTAAAAACCCAGCCCCAAAACTGTGTTCTTGTTCAAGGGAAAATCATGGTGGATTTTTTTTTTAATGGGATCTGTATTATAGCAGGAACATCAAAGGGTAATTAATGGTGGGGTTTAAACTACAGAAGGAAAACAGCATTTGATTCCATTCAGGATCTGCACACCGTGGTCAAGCCCTGGCATTGGGTGGCGTTCCCCTTCTCCGAGAAAGGGAAGCCAGGGAGACACAGCCTGGGTGGCAGAAAGGTGGAGAGCTGGAGAGACAGGTGGTGGTGGGAGGATGGTCACGGCTGGTGGAGGAGACACTTGGTGTTGGCGATGGCTGGTGGCGATGAGTGGTGGCCGGTAGTGCTGAGGGTAGTGGCGATGGCGATGGTAATGAGGGGCGTTGTGCTGAGGGTGGTGAAGTCCACGGTGCTGAGGGTGGTGATGAAGATGATGATGATGAGGATGATGTTGGTGACGGTGGCGATTGAGGGTGATGGTGGAGCTGCTGATGGCGCTGGCACTGGGCGGGAGAGACCAGAACAGCGGAGACGGTGGCGGCCATGGGGCAGGCGGGGGTGACGGACGGCGGCGGTGCTGGGGGGCGATGGCGGGGAGGGCGATGGCGGGGATGGGGGTGACAGGAGGGGGTGACGGGCGGCGGCGACGCGCGTGTGCGCGCGGCCCCTCCCCAGCCCATTGATGAAGCGAGGAGCGCTGCAGAGGGGTGGGAGCCGGGGCGGGTGACGTCAGGCGGGCCCGGGCCAATGAGCGGCGGCGGCGAGGGCCGGGAGTGTGAAAGCATGAATGAAAAGTGCCGCGCGCCGCTCCCCCCGGCGCAGAGGCTGCGGGCAGCGGCTGCGGGCAGCAGGTACGGGCCGAGCCGAGCCGAACCGAACCGCCGGGAGGGCCCCCGAGCTGCCGCCAGGGCCTCGGTCCCGGCCCCCCGCGCTGCCGGCGCTCCGCTCCGCGGGAGAGGCGCGGGCGGGGGCGGCGGAGCCGCGGTGTCTCGGCGGAGCGAGGGCTCCGCGCCTCCCCGCAGCGCGAAGGGTGAAAGAGGGATGCAGGTGAAAGAGGGATGGAGCGGAGCAGGTCACTCGGCGAGGGGAGGGACGCGGGTGGAGGCAGGCGGGAGGGATACGGGGCGCCACGGGGAAGGAGAGGGATGCGGGTTCCTTCCTTGAGGAATGGAGGGATGCAGGCTGCCCTGGAGCAGAGGAACGGTGGGGGGGGAATGCACGTTCCTCCCCAGAGGAAGGAAGGGTGGAGGGACGCAGGTCACTCTGGAGAAGGAGAATGAGGGTTCCTTCCCACCCCCGGAGAAAGGAAGGATGGCGGGAAGCAGAGCCCCCAAAGCAAGGACGGAGGGATGCGTGTTCCCCGCCAAAGAAGAAAGGAGGGAGGGATATGGGGAGAGGAAAGCGAGGGATGCGAGCGAGGGTTCCCAGCTGGGGAAAGGCTGCGCTCTCCCCCTGAACGAACGGAGGGATACGGGTCCCGGTCCCTGCCCGAGATGCGCGGTCCTTGCTCAGGGCCGGGGTCCTGAGCCGCAAGCAGGAGTCGCTCCCTTCCTTCTTTCCTCCCTTCCATCCCTTTCATCATTTCCTCTGTGTTTTCTGTGTTTATTCATCGCTATTCCCGCAGATCTCGGCTGAATCCAAAGCCTCACAAGTTACTATTTATATTAACCGGCAGGTTTCTCTCGCAGTCATTTTGTTTAGAGAGCGTTAAACGCATTTGTGGGTGGGGAAATGTCCTTTTGGTCTTTTATGCATATTTTAAGTTGTGGGTGCAAATTATATTTGCTTTGATTATTACCAGTTTGAATGCATTAATTTGATAGTTATTAAAAATAATGTGGGCTTAATTCTCGGCACCTGCAGAATATCATTTGGTTTGCAAATGAAACAAATTGAAACTCGGCAGAAAATAGGCAGCCCTTGCGTGGTTATCCTGTAATTCTGCTCCAAATTGTGTTTCCGAGGGGCCTGATCCTGCCTGTCCCAGTGATGCTCAGGACTCTGTGCCCTGGGCTGGTTGGGCTGCAGGAACAGGGCCAGGGCTGTAGCTGTGTGAAGATATTATGGATCTGGCTGCTAATATTTGCATCTTTTTTTATTCGTTTTCCTCCCTCGTTCCTTCCTTAAAAAGCCACGTGCCCCCGAGCCCCTGGAGAAGAAGAGGTTGGCTTTTTCCTGCTGATGCTGTAGACTCCAGGGGTTGGTTGTTATCTTTGGTTATCTAGCTGTATGAGTGGTGTCGATTCTTCATAAAGCTAGATAACCGAAAGTAAAAATAACCCCATTACACGCCTGAGGAGGATGTGGAGAAGAAAGGAAATTCATCAAAAAGAAGAGGAGGAAAAGAAAAAATTAAAAGAAAAAAAAAAAAAAGAAGAGAAAGGAAATGAGAGGCGGAAAAAATGGGGGAAAAGACAACTTTCAGAGACTGGAATTAAAACCCGAGGTAGGATTTTTTTTTTTTTTGGTTTTTTTTTCCCGTTTGTTTTTTTTTCCCTCTTTTTTTTTTTTTTTTTAAAGAATCTATTTGCCTCCTGTGATTTTAAGAATTTACTGATTCTGGGCAAGGGAAGAAACCGTCTGTGTTGAGAAAGACAAAGATGTTGCCGCTCTCTCCTCGGCCGTTAACTGTAATTGAATTAACAAAGTAAAACTTCCAATCAGATTATGAATTAGTTAAGTCCAGGACCCAGACTACAGATCAAGGATGAACTTTCATTGCATAACCAGACGTAGAGCATCAGAGAATCCATAAATCAATACAGATTACTGTGTTGGATTATCTGTTTAATAAAGCAGCAACAGAGCAATGTTTATTAATGGTTGTTTTGCAAATACGAGTACTGGATTCTTTTTCCTTTTTTCTACCTTCCCTCCCCCCTCTTCCCTATCTGTTATACAGATACCTATATTTTCCTCCCTGACAGCTATAACTTGATATCAGTATTAGAAAGAAGGATATGGTGATTTGGAAAATGGTTTCTTGCAGTTTTCTTTGTTTTTCTTCCCTTGTGTCTCTATCCAAATGCTTTCTTTCTTCTTTTAACCCTTTGTCTATGAATGTTTCTTTGAATGGACTCCAGATTCTAATTTGGGGATTTTAAAATTACACATATATATCTATATATATCTATATCTATATCTATATCTATATCTATATCTATATATATATATATATATACAAACTTGTGTATGGAAATGCATGAGACTAATTGGGGAACTTGATTTTGCCTAATTTATCTTCTCTGCAAATTGGTGCTGGTTCTTATCCGTCTTTAACGGATTACGCGTCCACGTCTTCCTTATGGAAACTGGGATTTTTTTAAAATCTGCTCTACCGTAGAAGGGAATTTTGAGTCAAAGAGAAAGAGGTGAACTGGGTGCTTCCCACTTGCTTTTAATAATCAGACTGGGTGCCTGAGATGCCACCCACAAAACACAGCAACCTATTTGAAAAGGTGTCATGATCTTGCTTAGAAGAACACAAAGATCTCATGGTGTATTAAGATAAAATAATATCAGAACGGTGATTCCAAGGAGGAAAAAAAAACCAAAAAAGACATTATAATAATAAAGAGCTAATGTGGGTGATGGCACCTGAACTAATTTTGGAAAGGAGCAATTATAGCTTTGTGACTTTATGAAAACCTTCTTGTGAGAGATGTAGAAATGAGCTGACTTTTGACCTGTGCTGGACCCGCTCGTTTCGCTCATGTGCTCATCGGGATCTTTAAAAAAAAAAAAGGGCAAAAGGAACTGTCCCTTGCATTTCATTCAGGGAAGGGCTGTAGTGCTGGATGTGACGTGAAAGATTTATCCTGCTCATATGGTTGCTTGAAATTAATAAACAAGATATTATTCCCTCTCACCCACGGCCCTGTAATTCAGGATAATTTAGTACGTGTGTTAACTGGCAGTTCTGTAATGATCTGCTTGGGGAAAGCTTCGGGAAAACCTTCTTCCATCTTTCCGTTGAGGTTCACCTGGGTGCTGCTATTGTTCCTGGTGCTGTTCCGCAGCCTGTGTTGACAGTGACAGGGATGTAGGGAAGTTTTTACAAACTGTCATTGGAATCCCTGTTCTCTGATGCCGTCCTGCTACTCCTCCCTGGGAGGAGTGAAGTGCTGCTCTCCTGGCCAGGAGGTTTGTCCCCAGTCAGAGAGGGACATTGCAGAGGACAGGGCAACCGGGAACCAGCTCTAGAAGTTTTGCTCCACGGGCAGGGACAGCACCTTCCAAGGAAGCGGAGACATCCTCCATGGATGCTCACACCCTGAGCATCTCACAGGATGAAGTTGGACACCCTTGGTTTTGGTGACAAAGCGGTGACAAAGCTCTCCTCATTCATCCTTCCCAGGCAGACCGAGCCAGGAGAACTCTTGCTGGTCCAGCTGGGTGGTTGCCCCTCCAGCCAGGCTGGTGGACCAGGATGTGTCTGTGGGCAGTCATCGGCATCAAGTGGTGGCCCAAAGTCTGGGTGTGAAGGGGTGCGGTGGCTCCCCAGGGGGGCGAGGGACTCTTATTCTGGGTGAGCAGTGGGAAGCTGCCATGTGCCATCACCATTGGCCGATGGCTTCCCTCAAGGAGGGGGAAAAGCGCCTTTTCTCCAATCAGGGGCTGGGAGTGGTGCTATGTGAGCATCTTTTGGTGCTCCTGGGTGACCAATCCTGGGCTGTGCGGCACTGCCATAGGCTGATTTTGATGGTGTCACTTCTTGGCTATAACAAAGGCATGAGCAGGAGTGCGGGGATGTAAACTGGGACAAGGACGAAACTCGTCCAAGAATTCAGCAAACCATGCGTGGAGGGCCCCGAGCCAGGGGCAGGAGGTGCCTGTGCTGCTTGGTGATGAAGAAGGTGGGTTTAAAGCCTACCCAGGCCCAAGCTGGCTCTCTGGAGCTTTTGCACCTCATTCTCAGCTGCAAAAAGCTCCCTTTAAAATGCTTGTGACCCCCACCACCATTCAGGGACTTGGTGACACTGTGGGGCTGAAACACCTCCATGATCCTTATCCATCCCTTTGTGCTCCCAGCCTGGGAGGGAAATGGGAACCAGTTCCAGCCCACTCATTGCCCCTCAGCCATTGGATGGGTCCCTTGGGGTTCCTGGTGCCACAAGCTTTGCTGCAGTCCCTGGGGTCTGTGGGTGCTGTCAGAGCATGTCACTATTTGGCTGGGTGGAATTTCTTTTTAATTTGAGCTTTTGTTCTGAGTGGTAACCATTCCCAGTGGCAGGAGTGTCCATGTGATCGCGAGCTGGGTTCTGTCCAAGGGCTTTGGAATAGTCTTGCAAACAGCTGATTTTTAATTTTTTCCTCCTTTTCTCCCTGATTTACTCCTGTAGTGCACTAGCAGTAAGCCCTGTGTGTTTGCGTGACATTGATCCAAATTGCAGTTTACATGTGGCCATTTAAGCTTGCTTGGACACTATGATTTGACTGGTTAACACTCAGCACTGTCTACTCTGCTCTCCCTTCTGTCCACATAACTGCTGGAGACATTAATAGGAGACACACTCGCATGTTCGGGAGCGAGGTATCAGCTCTCCACATCGTTCTCTTGCTTAACAGCAGTTTGGAGTAGGGGGAAAAAAAAAAAAGAGAGCAAATGCAATACTAATTTTTCCATGATTCAGTGACCCATTGAGGAGAACTAGCCTATGCAAATATAATTGTTGAAAATTATTAATTTCGTTCAGTAGATTCCCTTTAGCTTCTGTCTTTAAAGCTTATGTTGGCAGTGCAGAAATGCAGCAGAGCAGTTTGTTGCTGAGGCCAAAGCCCTTTTGCACCACTCTCATTGTACGAGTGACGCGCTGCGGGTTGGGGGACTGGCAAAAGGGCAGAAATACTTGTGCTGGTTGGTACTGCCACTGGATATTAACTTTTCCTTTGTGATGGATAAAATATGTGTATTTTTTGCATTTCATATTTGAAAAGTCTCAGCCCCGAATGATGAAAAGTAGCTAAAAAATGTATTTTAAAAAAATCATGATTTTGTGGTGTTTGAGGAAAACAGACACTTCCCCATTGAGGGAATTTTTTGCTAGCCTTTTACAGTTTTAAACTGAAAACAAAAGGAGGCCCTGATGGCTCAAGCCCTTTGAGATCTCCCTAGCACATGAAATATCCCTTGTCCTCTCGGCACAGTCCCATGCACCCTGGGTTGGGCAAGTGTTGAATAGCACTGCAGTGCCACCACAAAGAAATCACACCAATATGATAGAAATTTGCATGTATCTGTTTAGTTTTGAAATACATAGGTAAAATTCCTTCCCACAGGCAGTCGCAGCTGGATTTGGAGGGAGAGGGAATGGTTTTTAGAGATGTTCTTGCAGCAGGGCTGGCAGCCAGCGGTGACTTGTTCCCAGCACCAGTCCTCAAAGCTCTGCTCTTTTTGGGGTGCTGCGTGGCCCAGCTGGTCAAGCTGGGTTTGGGGGATCTCTGTGCCAAGGAAAGCATGAGGGTTCTTGCCGTGGGTACCTACGGAGTCAGAAATGCTGATTGAAGCCTCCAGCTGCCGGACCGGGGCTGAGAGGGAAGCACATCTTTGTGCTGAGAACAGAGTCTTTCCTCTTCAAACAATCAGGGCTTCAAACCTCTGAGCGTTTTCAAGGGAGCGATTTTTATGTCGGGATTATGATAAACCGGCTGAGTGGGCGCGCTAAGCCGCCATAGGAATCAGATCAGGCCCTGCTTTAATTTCAGCAAGTGGCGGGTGTGGGGGAACGGAGGCTGGGGTGATGCTCAGAATTAACCGTCTGGGCTCTGGGCCCCGCTGGCCGTGTCTTGGAGCACAGATTGGAGGAGGGGTGCGGGCAGGACCATCCTGTCCTTGTCCTCACCGTGGCTTTGCGGATGGGGTCTGGCCACTGGTGCACGGCACTTCGCAAGGCGCTCTGCGGTACCCTGGGATGATTTCGGGGTGGCCAGTGCCGATCTCTGTGTGGCAGGAGAGGAGATTTCTTTAATTACCCCGCCCATCCCAGGGTGCAAACGTGGTGCGTGGTGCCCAGCGAACGGGGCCGGGTGGCTCTCCCGCACTTTGCCCCGGGGAAGAGGGTGACAGTGTCCCGAGGGCGATACAGCTGGAAGGAAAATGATGAGCTCTGTGGTCTTCGGGCTGCTGGGAGGAGACGGGCGCCAGCGGGCAGGTCGCTCAGATGCAGCCGGGGTGATTGGATGTGAAAGCGGAGCCGCGGTTCTCGCCGCCCGCGCTGGCAGCTTCGCTCTCCCCGCTGCCCGCCGCGGCGGCGGGAGGTTCTGCTGGCCCAGGCTTGTGTCACGGTGCTGCCAGCATGACGCGGGGGGGAGGACGGGGGGGGGACTAAACATAGTTCTGGGGCCGCATTCCGGCTTTCCCGGCGGGATTTTCAGGGACAGATATAGAAAGGGACGTGTGCGTGTGAGTCCCGACGCCTCTCCGCTCGCCACCTCTCGCTGTACGAGCTGGGGAAGGGGTGGCGGCCGCCGAACGCGGGCAGGATCTGCTGCCGGCAAGGCTGTGATGGCCCTGGGTAGTTTTGCAGGAAAAGAGATGGGAAATTTTGTTTTAGGGGTCCCGTGCCAGCTGCAGAGAGAGAAGTCCCGAATCTTGGGATTCTGGCTGGAGGGTGTCCGTATGTACTGAAGTCTGCAAGGCTGATGGGGAGATCTTGGACCGACGCTCCTGGCTGAATCCGTCTCTGGTTATCAGTGGATCACGGTCTCTTGCTCACTGTATAACTCCAGGATTTATCCTGCTGCAGCTGACAGCAGCCTCGGACCTGGCATCTGTAACTGTACAGCTAAAGCTGTGTAATCCTCACCCAGCATCAACGGCCATGGCTTGAGCTTCGACTTTGACAGACCAGGCTAGGTGTAAAAATAATTGTAATTCCACTTTCAGGGGTTTTAATATTACTGGAGCAGGGACAAAAGGAGTAGTGCCAGGATGCTGGTGCAGGAGGAGGGAGCATCCATGTTGGGTGCATCTGCTGGCTTTAACTGCTGGGTCTTGTGCGATGCATTTTTACAGGCGAGTGAAGGACATGAGGTGGAGCTTGCCCTGGTATAGGGAGAAAATGCAAGTTCTCATAAGGGGGGAAAAAGTGCTGATTAATAAGTGTTGAGAATGAAAAAGACTGGATACTCATTGGTGGTGGACTGGTCTGGTTTCGAGCTCTGTGTGGCTCCAGGGGGCTGTTAGGTCATCTTGTGGCCTTGCATTGTTTAAGTCAAGGCAGGTAAATCAGGTTTAATTTGACCTTCAGCAACTTCCTGCCTGCTGGAAGCTCATTTTTTATTAAAAACAAAACCCCCAAAAAACCCCCATCCAAAACCAAAAAACCCCAAAAAACCCCACCCAAAAAACCAACCAAACAAAAAAACAACCAAAAAACCCAAACAAGCAAACAAACAAACAATAAAAAACCCCCCAAAAACAAAAAACCGGACCAAAAAACCCCCAACCAACCAAAAAAAAAAAAAACCAAACCAAAACCGCAAAAGATTTTCTGGATCAGTGTGTGAGCTTTGGGAAAGGGAAAGGGAGTCCCTTTTCACCCAGCTGGAGGCACAGAATGCTCTTTGGGAAGGAGGAAGGGTTGTCTCTAAGGAATCTGCTTTGTTTCATCTATCTCGCTCCCTCTGTCTTTTAGTAAATTTCTGCTATTTTGGTTGAGTGAAATATTCAGCTTTTATAGTATTTCATAAGAGTGGATTGTTTCAGGGATTCCCGGGCTGAACCGGGCAGGAACGTGTCTGAGCCAAATAACCTTCCTCTGGCATCAGTCGACACCAGCTGCTTAGGACGAAAGTGCTTGAAACCCTACAATTATGGGATAATGTATTCCAAGAGAGTTTCTTGGCTTTCCATTCCTGAGCTGGAGAGTTTATATTACCTCCCTGATCCTTGCAAAATGTTGCTGAACTTGGATGTTCTTGTCACCTTCTTCTTGATGGTGCCGGGGGTGGGGACAATCCTGCAGCAGCAATTGGGCTTGGGTCAGGGCAGGAGGGGAAAAAGCCAATTTTTCTGGCATTTGCTTTGAATTTGCCTCTGTGACCCTGCTTGTGGCAGAGGAATCATATATTTGAAAAGATCTGGACGGGCACTGTCTTCCACAGCCACATATAGAGTCAATGGGAAAGCGATGGGGAATTACCAGTGTAACTTGGATTGTTCAAGGGAATTAGGAACATAATTCACTCAGGAACTTTGATTAATCCTGCTGGGCACTGTCAGTATCCAGAGGACTTTTCTTCCTGCTGGGGCCTGGCCAGAAGGTGCAGCAGTTGACCCCTCTGGCTCGGGGGAGGTTTGAGGGCTTGAGATGCTATGCTGGACTGGAGAGGGACCACAGAGGACGGGTGGCCCTGGCCGACTGCTCCACCCCATAATTTTGCAGACAGACTCCACTCCTGGAGATTTTTCTCTCTTCTTCCACTTTGTTTTGCCTTCGAACAAACCCCCCTAACAAACACACACACGTTTTTCTTATTATTCTTTTTTCATGAAAAAAGGTGTCTTCAACCTTAAACCCACCCATGTGCAGGAGCATCAGCAGGGCTGGCTTGGTTTCTGCCGGTAGAGCTTTCCCACGGAGCTGTGCATCCCCTTAAGCTCTTTGCTCTAGAAAATCACGGATTTCTGGAGATGAGGGAGCAGGAGGAAATCTGCCTGGCCCCTCTGCCCAGCTCGGCTGAGGCTCTGACAGCATCGGGACAAGCTGGCAGAGATGCCGGCGTGAAAGCAAGCTGCCTCCCTCCTCTGGTGCGAGGGATGGCCACGGAGCAGGTTGCCATGGAGAACCGGGATTATTCTGCGCGTGTGTGTACAGGCTGGGGGGAATATCGTAATTTTTAAGAAAAAAAAACATTTTTGATGGAGTGTGATGCCGTCAGCAGCCATGCTCACCCGACCTTGGGAGCTGCAACCTCCAACCCCAGCCCCATCCCCGCCTCCCCTCCTCCTTCAGCCCTAGCTCCTGCCCCAGCCCCTCCATTGGACTCTTATCTCCAATAATCCCCCCGTAAGAGGGCTTTCTGCTTGTTATGACACCCAGTGAAAGCGTGGGAGAAAGATCCTTTCTTAGCCCTTGTCCTCCACAGCCAGCCACTAGCCTGAATGGGAGGCTTTTTTGTGTCTCTGTGTGCCTGACTAATTGAGCTGAAGGACTTGCGTCTGGAAGGGCTTGAAAGGGACTTTTGTTGCCACTGCAGAGTTTGTGGAAGGCGAATGAGCCCTGCTTTCTTAGGGAACGCGGGTCCTGGGCAAATTTGACTCTCGAGTGCTCACGCCTCCCAGTTCTTTGGGAAAATTAGAAAAAAGGGTGGAGGGATTGATTTTTTTGTGTTGTGTGGGGGGTTTTTTGGGGGTGATTTTTTTTTTTTTTTTTGAGCACTATTGGCAGCCCCAGGCACTGGAGAATTGAGTCTTGGGGGAAAAAAAAAAAAAAAAAAAAAAAATTCTGGCCCTGGAATGTTGGTGAGCTGGCTGTAAAAAAAAAAAGGGCTTGGTGAGATGAGTTAAAACTGGCTAAAAATAACAGTATCGGAAGCCCTCCAAAAATAACAGTGTGGAGAGCCCTTGTCTCCAAAAATAACAGTATCGAGAGCCTGTGCCTCCTGCATTTTTTAAGGTCTGATAATCAAAACCCATATCTTCTCTATGATTCCATGGGAAATTGTTTTGTGGTCCAAGGATGCTTTCACATCCCATTGCATCCTGAGAGGCGATGAGCACTAGCTATCACAAGACATTTTAAGTGGCTGCTGCAAAATTCTTCTTTTCCTCTTGGCCTTAACAGGAGTGATGAAAAACTGGGATTCTCCCTAAATGGGGTTTAATTGTTGCTTGGTGTCAGGTGATCCCCAAGTGACTCCTGACAGTGCCAGTGGCAGTGTGGGCAGGGAGGAAGCAATCCTTCTTCTACCTAGAACAGCCTCAACCCCACATCTTCCTTAAAACATCCAACATCCTACTTGGTAGGAAAACTGATAGGTTTTACCATAGCAGTTTGGGACTTCAAAGGCTCTTTTCCACTGGGAAATTTGGTTTGGGGCACCTGGACTGTCATCCCTGTTGGTATCGTCTGCTGCACTTTTGTTCCCATCACAAGAATGTGGTGTTTCCATGTGTCCAGGCTATTTTCTTGCTGCTTTTGCTAATTTTTCATGATCTGATGCTGGATTCACTCAAAGACCTTCTCCAGCCTGTCTTTTCCGCATGGTGTGGCCATGCAAAGCCTACTGATGAGTGTCTCACCTAGGAAAACACCCTTCTCACAAGGAGGGAACACGGGGTTTGGGAGGAAAACAGGAAGGGCTTTTGAGGCAGAAAACTTCTTGGCACATGGCAAAGACTGGACAGTAGGTTTTTAAGTGGCTGACAGGAGAAATGGGGAAGAAAGTGACTGTATGGCGTCACTTTGTTCCTGTTTCTTACTTCCCACGGGATGTGCAGTGCCTGCACCTCATTGAGAAGCTGTTTGAAATTATTGTCCATAATATATTTTCAATAAATATATTTCCACTGTAATTTCTCAAACCTCTCTCTGCCCCCACCCCCCCCCCCCCTTCATTCCAGAGATCTTGCGGGTCCCTCCACACAATAAATTACTGTGGAAGCTGCCAGGGTCCGTTCCATCCCCTGTGTGGATAAACCCTCACGGGATTTCTAACGATAAGGGATTAAAACGTGTTGAAAGTTATGATTTTAATGGGGTGATGAGGCTGCAAATGCCCACTCTTTCCCCACTCTGTACCCAAAGGCTGCTGTAGGGTGTCTTCAGGAGCTTTCCAGGGCCAAAGAGGTGCAGCAACAATGGGGGGAAACCAGAACAAAGGGGTATGAAACAGATGTAGACATGAGCAGTGAAAATTGATAGAAAGGGAAGGTGAAAAAGAGGAGAGGTGAATGAACAGGAGGCCTTCTTAAAAAAAAAATCAAAAATTTAAAAATCACTTTTGGAGATGGAGCTAAACACCTTTTCATGTGACTCCACTTGGAGTTTTTAAATCCAGCAATTTCTGCACTGCTCTTTGCTGACATTGTGCTAAACCCAACCTTGGTTTTGTGTCCTGCAGCCCGAGGCCCGCTCTGCCGCAGTTCTGGGGATGCCCGTGACACCAGGTATTTGTTAATGCATCCTGACTCATTACTGTCCTGGGAAATGACAATTTCTGTGTGTTTGGGTGCTCGTGAGGCTGCATCTGAGGGGTTTGTCCTGTCAGTCCCATGCCAGGATAATGCAATTTTTTATTGGTCATTAGTGATGAGCAGCTCCTGGCCATGCCCGGGCATGGCTGCACCCACCAGCATCCTCCAGCCCTCCTCCTGCACAGGGCTTGGCTTTTTCTTCCTTTTTTTTTTTTTTTTTTTTCCCCTCTGAGTGTGTGTTTGTGTGTTTGGTTGGTTGGTTTGGTTGGGGTTTTTTTGTTTGTTTTTTTTTTTGTTTTTTTTTTTTTTTTTTAATATGCTTTCCAATAACTAATTAAAGAAGAAAAAAATCACCCAATTCCAGTTTTGGAATGATGTGTGAACTCGGAAATTGGGGCTTGGAGTCAAAACAAGATGAGGGGAGCAGAGCAAGGCTCCTGCTCTTACGGGCTGGAGGCCAGAAGACATAAAGAAACCTAAATTACTGGTGCAGTTTGGTTGGGGTTTTTTTTAATTTTAATTTTAATTTTTATATTATTCATTATTCATTTTTTTCTTTTTTTTTTTTTTAATGAAGGAAAGGGGTTTGCCAAAGTGCACACCTCAAATATATTTTACCTTTTGAAGAGGCCTTATTATGCTGGAACCAGCTTGATGAAATAAAAGGGTTTATTTTTTCATACCTGACCAGTAGTTCTGGGCTCATGCATTGCAGAGCACAGCAAACTGACTCTAAACAAGTGATTTTTATGATGTCTCAAACCAAACCCCTACAATTTGGGAATTTCTTGTCCTTCAACAGTTTATTGCTGCTGCACGTAACACCTTACAGCTCAAATAACAAGAGATTTTAAGTAGATTGGGAAAAAAGATCAAATGTAAGAGGAGGTCTAGAAAAAAACAGAAAAATCAGAAGGTTTTGGAACAGATAAGGAATTATTCTCGGGCAAAACTCAGCAATAATCCTGAAGTGCTTTATTGTTATGAATCAATACAATGTTGCTATAAAATATTTAGAATTTTGCCATGCATCTATTTCTCTACTTTACAGCCCACTGTAATATTCATAATTCCTACAATCCCAACATTTGGTGAGCACGAGGTCACTACCCAGAATTTCCTTGTTTCAGTTCCCAGCACTGGGGCTTTCTCATCTTTGGGGCTGGGATCAGGAATCAGGATTTTTACAAAGGTTTCGTGGAATGGGGCAGTGGTCCCACACTGAAGCCACGCATGTTTCAAACACACTCTGAGCATCACAGCAAGCTGGACAGGTCACAGGGATGTGGATTGGGTCCCCCGTGCCACCACTGCTCCTCCCTTCCTCTCTCCTCGGAGGACCACGGGCTCACTCAGTACAGGGGAGAAATTGTAATTTAATGTTTTTTTTTCCTCAATGAAAACACTGGGGGGAAAAAAAAAAAAAGAAAAGAAGAATGGAAACTTGGCGTGTTGTGTGACTTTGCTCCCAGCAGAAGAAGAGCCAGGGGCTCCAAGGCCAGCCCAGTGAGCGGGTTTGATGTGAGCAGCCAAACCCTTGCGGCTGCCAGGACCCTTCACTGCTGCACTACCGGAGGGTTTCACCTTCTGCCAAGAGTGGCCTGCTTCTATTCTTTCCCTTCCCTTCCTTTTCTTTTTTATCCTTTCCTTTATTTTCTTACCTAATATTTATTCAGCTTTATTTTTCAATTTTTTAAAATTTTCCTTTTTCTTTATTTTCCTTTTTATTTTCCTTTTTAATGTTTCATTTTCCTTTCATTTTATTTTTCCTTTCGTTGGTGTTGTTGTTTTCTAATTTTTTTTTTCTTTGTTTTCTTTTCCCATTTTAATTTCCATTTTTTCCCCCCAATTTCGTGCTTAAGCCTGCTTACTCTTGTCTCCTGCCGGAACGTTTAACGAAGGGGCAGCCGCTCCCACGCCAGTTGGGTTTTTATTGTTGTTGTTGGTATTTTCCTGATGCTTTGTTTCACCCTCCTCACCTCGGTGCCCATCGAGGGGTGCGGGTCGGGGTGCCCACGATGGATGGGGAAGCACAAAGCCCCAAGGAAGACACGAGGGCTCTTGTTATTCAGGCCATGCAGGAAAGAGTTAACCCATTAGAAATTCCTAGCCCTTCTTCCGATAGTTAAACCTGATTTGCATGCATTTGCATAATGAATGTCATTTGCATTCTTGGAGGTTGGCTACTTCTGTGGGAAAAGTCAAAGCGGGATTGCGGGGAGGGTAAAGGGGGGTCGATGAAGAAAGAAGGGAAGATTTTTTTTTCCCCGCACCCCCGCGCATCCCTGCGCCTTGCCATCCTCACCCAAACGCTCTTTTTCTTCCCCTTCTTTCCCCCCATTTTTCCCCCCTCGAGGCCTTCCTGCCTGTCCCTTCCGCAGGACACACAAAGCCAACCATCGGTGGCTAGGCCGTGGCGAGGCGAGGCGCATCCTCTCCCGCTTCCCCCCCTTCCCCTCCTTTAATTTCTGCCTCTAATTCCATCTTGGCTCCCGTTCCCGGCGCCCTCTCGTGCGGGGGGCTGCGGCCCTGTCCCTCCCCTCCCCGTGGGTGCATGCGTGCTGAGGGGGAAGGCAAGGTGGGAGCCACCATTTTAGGCAGCTGATATGTAAAATGGCCGATTCCCCTTCCCCTGGCCCAGCCACGCGGGTGGGAGCGTTCCGGCGGCTTCGATCGGACAGGACAGAGCCGCTCACGGCGCCCCACGTGCCTCACCAAGGGGCCTTCGGCCTCAAGGGGCTCATCCCAGCCACACCGCGGTCATTTGGGATTTCCCTTTTTCCCGCCGTTGCTGGGGCGTCGCAGCCACGAAACCCCCCAGCCGGCCCACGCCCCAAAATCAGCCTCTTTTCATCCGGTCTCCAGGTTTTGCACATGGAAATGGCACCAAAGGCAGCTCTGTCATCGTTTTTTTTTACCTTTTTTTTTTTTTTTAAAATTATTGTTCAAAATACCCTCCGTGCCTCCTGGGGACACTGTGGGGCTTGAAGCTTGGCTGCAGAAATTTTTCCTAGATGCACTAGATGACGTTTCATTCTTTGTGTACTGTGATAACATTAGCGAAACAGCTGTTTAATTTTTTTTTTTTTACCCCTCCTCCCCCTTTTGGACTAGAAAAATTCAATAGCCTCATTTTTTCTGTTGCTGAAACCATTTCATGGCTGTTTAAGAAAGGGGAAAAGAATCAGTGTGAAACAAGAGTGACTTCATCCCCTCCTGTGCATGATGGGCTGAGGCACGAGAGGCTTCACCTGGTCCAGGTGATCTGTGGGCACAAACTTATTGTGCTCAGGTTAATCTGAGAGAGGGGAAAAGTCTCTTCACACAACTGGTGGGGTGGGAAGTGATTAATTTTACTACAGCAGTTGAAATACATTGGGGTGTTTTATCTGAAGGCCAATTGCAAGAGGTTTGTGGTTTAGGTGAAAATCTTGATGTTCCATGAGGCCGCGTTTGTTGTTCTTTTTAATTTCTCCCCATCTCTCTGTTGCCGTGAGATCTGGAAACTTAAAAGCCTAAATATGCTAAGTGAGTTTAACCCTGGTGTGACGGGAATTTTGAAAGCAGATTAAAACCAACTCCAAATTTATCCCTAGAAGAAAAATAAATCACACTTTTTGCTTGCGGGCTGGTGCCGGAGCCCCAGACGTGCCTGGCTGGGGGCAGCCCCTGGGGAACGTGGCTGGGCTTGGCTCTTGCCTGGTCCCTGGTGGGGTCTGTGAGGTGGGAAAGGACTGGGAAGGGATGACTGTCACCGTTTTAGCCCTTTAGCTGGAGCTGTGAAGGGTGTGCAGCCACGCGCTCCACTCTGACTGCCAAACGTGCTTAGTCAGGAATGGGAAATGCTTCCCTAAAACTTGCAAAAATGCGCTAAGGCTCTTAGCTCTTGGGCTAAGCTGCAGCTACTTAGTCCATTTCTCACTGCTTTTATTTATAAACTTCAGTCTGTGCTGAGGGATTTTTTTGTTTCCGTCTTTTTTTTTGGTTCTTTCCCTGGGATGGGGCACAGGAATGTATTGGCAGTAGAGCTCGAGGGAGAGGATGGGTCTGGGCACTGCTGCTCTGCTCCCACCAGTGCCACTCATTGGCTTTGCACCACTGAATTGTCACAGGACCAGATTGTCGCTGATTTCTGTAGTGATAGAGATGATTTATAGGACTAAAGGACAGGAGAACGAGCTCTTTCTCTGCCTCTTCCTCAGTTAAGCCACGTCAGGTTCTGCACTAGGTGTCTAAATCCATGTGAGCAGCCATAGCTGGAGGCAGAGTTTATACAGGTGGAAAGTACATAAAGTGAATATTAATATATTATTAAAATATAAAACAATTCTGTAAGGATACTCCAAAGCATCCTAAGGGTCAGGGCTGCTCAGTTTTGGTATTTTCAAGTAGGGATTAACAGTGCTGGAGCTTTGCCACTTGGTTCCTGCTGCACTGAGGGTGGCAGTCACAGAATGCATCCCGTCAGGCTCCTCCTTTGACCCAAGACTCTTCATTCTGTGAGGTTCTTCCTGGTGATGGGTCTCCCTGTGCTTGGCCACAGCTATGAGCTCAAGAAGGCCGCTGGGATAAATCCCCCCAGGTCTCAGGGTGCTCTGGGGCCTTGGTGGAGCAGCCATTGGCCTGGGCAGGGCTGGAGACCTGGAGAACACAGCTCCCCAGAAGACAAAGAATAAAGAAGGTGTATTTTTGACTTAGATTTAGAGTTTTTGGTCCTGCTTGTAGCTTTTGAGTACTTTGGGTTGGTTTTTCTATATGACAGCAGTGAGATGCTGGCTGGTACCACAGCTGGCAGGGACAGGCAATGGTGCAGTGACAGCTTTTCCCCATTTCAAATTGCTCCCAGGCAGACCCAGGCTCCTCTTGCTCCCTACAAGGTTGAGGCCCCACAGAGGCATCTCAAGTTAGGAAACTAGCCCAGTTTCAAAGATGCTGAGAGTTTTCTAGATGAATTCTCTCTTCCTCATTCCCATATGGTGTCAGAAGCATGGCTGTAATCTCCCTATCCTGGTGTAATCCAGCCAGGGAGCACAGGTCTGACATTTAACAATTCCGATCCTCTTTTCTCTCTCTTTCCAGGCTGGACATGGGTTCACCCTACGTGATGCTCATTTTCTGGCTGACAAATTGTAGGTCTTTGGCCCTGGTGAGACTTCACTGGGAATATCCTGGTAAGTGGATTTTTAAATTTTTTGAAAAAATTTTAAAAGACTTTCCCTAAACTCTTACGCTGGGTCTGGCACCATCAGGCTGCCGGGATGGGCCGAGTGTCTCCATGGCAAGTGCTTGGGGACTGGTGAGAGCTCATGGTGACCATGTGGTGGGGAAAAAGAGGAGCCAAAATCTCCGTGGTCACCAGCACCTTCCTTGCTGACCACTTGGCCCGAGGTCTCAAACATCTGGATTTTTTTTCTGTGTTTAACATCTTTTTTTTTTTTGTGGGTTTGTTAACTCATAATGCCCAAGCCCTGGGAGAGGTCTGTCTCATCCACAGGAACAAAGGGCTCCTTTGGGGTTCCTTGGGGAGGGGGGGGTTGCCTGTTAAATGGAAAGCAGATTATAAATATGTTTCTGTTGTGTTTGGTTTTAGCTCAGATTGGCTCACTATTACGTGAATCAGGAGTGGGGGTTATATAGCAAACCCCACCCTCCAAAAGCCGTGAGCCATGAGGAGCTGCCGGCAGAACCTTGTCTTGAGGGACCCTCAGCAGAAGCCCCTCACCATGGCTGATCCCACTTCAGCCTCCTCCTCTCCCTGCTCCTGATGGCAGACCCTGGCCTGGAGCATGATGTGGATCCTGATTTACACCAGCATCTGTCCAGGCTGACCGAGGCTGCTGACCAGGGCTGCTGACCAGCACCAGGCCTCGGCGTGGGGACACAGCACCAACCCAGGCACGGACAGGGTGCAGAGGACACCAGGACATCCCCATCCTGCCACCGCACATCGCCCTGGGGGCCACTCACTGGTGAGCCTGGGGATATGCTACCACTGTGGTGGGTCACACTGGGGTGTGGGGAAGCTGCATCCCTTGAGGGATGGGGATGGGGATGGTAGGTAGAGCCCACACCGGTGGGCAGCTGGCCTGAGGTGGAGGTGATGGGCAGGGGGAGAGGTGTTGGGAAGGGACAGTGCGTTTATTATCGAGGCGCAGCTGAAGCGGGTCCTTTGCCAGTGGTCAAGTCTGAATCACAAACTCTGCATTGTTTCCAAGTGTGTTCAGCACATTTCCCTTCTCCCCCTCCCTTTCCCTTTCCTCTCCTCTCGCCCTTGCACAAAGCTGTCATTGTGCCGGGGACTTGGTGATGGCAGCGTTGTTATTTGGTAAAAAAAAAAAAAAAAAAGAAAAAAAAAAAAAAAAAGAAGAAGAAGAAAAGAAAGAAGTGGGGAGGGGGGACCCAACAAGGTGAAGAGGTTTAAATCAGCTTAGCCCAAATGCCAATTAAAAACCAAAGAGGATTAGGCTTGTGATCAGCAGAATAGACAGTCATTGTACACGGAGGAGGTTCCCCCTCCCCAGGCCCGACGCGGTGCTGCCGCAGGTTTCGCTGGGATCGGCACCGCTCTGCTCCCTCGGCAGAACCGAGCGGGGCAGGGGCTGCCCCTGACCCCGGGGCTGGGCTGTGCACCCACCAAAGCACTCAGCAGGGCAGAGGCAGGTTCCCGGTGCAAAGATATTTTGTCGCATTTTTTAAGTGTGTGCAAGGACTCTTGTCTCGCCTTGAGTTCAGCTAGCAAGGAGAGGTTCCAACCTCTCTGCCAAGGGGAAAGTCTGCCCTGAAATCAGCTCTTGGGGGTTGGAGCATCCCTTGGTCGGGGGCTGGTGCAGGGTCCCTGGGGTGAGATCCTGTCTGGGGGTCTGAGCAGACACTGTCCCCATCCTGCAAGACCCCCACGTGCATCTCAGGTGCTTGTGCTGGCTGAGGGCTCTCTCCAGCTGTAGGACCTTTCCTCAGACCTTTGCTCCAAAGCAGCCAGCGCATCACCTTTGGCCCCAGGCCATGGAAACAAAGTGCCAGGATCATCGCACAAATTCTACTCCAGCCAGTGGATGCCCAGAGAAGACTAGTTGTTCTCTGTTCCGTGGCCTGGAGATGTGATGTCAGTGCTCTCTGCCTGGTTTAGTCCTCTATGCTGCCCACTAACTTGCTGCTTCCATGGTTTGAAGTCTCAGGTAGCCAGAACCTGTGGTCCTTGTGGCCCGCTTACCTGTGAGAGGAACACAGACTGGGTGAGGTGTGTCTGGGTGATTGTTTGGACTCAGAGTCATGTGGCTCACCCAGTTCTCTCCCAGTATGCTGGTAAACTGGTTAAACTCCAGGAACAGGAAGATGCTCTGCACCATCGTGGGAACAGGAATCAGTCTGTGGCTGCGGCCGTTTTATTCCTGACTCTACTGACAGAGCAGGGAAGGCAAATCCCCTGCAGCCAGAACGGCTACGCTGGTGTGAAAACGGTGTGGCCAGAGCAGGGGTGTCCTGATGCCACGCTGGCAACTTAAAGTGTGTCCTCACTTAGGTAGAAAATGTAATTCTACGCTAACTTTGAGGCTATTTATGTAAAGGAAGGTTGCCGAGTGGAGGTGGGAGCTAGGCCAAGCTGGGAGAGGTTTAAGGGACATCAGCAACAAACTCAGGTGGACCTTGAGCACCTCCATGTCTGAGTGGGGGTGAGCAGCCTGAGCCCCCCCTCTTTTAGCCTGATGCTGCCTGGCAGTTGGGGGTGTAAAGTCACCCCCTGCACACCTGTCCTGCCTCTGTAGCGTCTCTGCAAGGTGGATCCTTTCTGCTAACGGGGACCATCTCCTGGCTGAGGTCACCTTGAAGCATGGTGGATCCCACTGTTCTGCTTTGCATGGGAGTCCACGGGTGGCTGTGGTGTAGCTCCAACCCTCTCCTGGAAGTCACTGAGCTGAGACCTTGCTGCTGTCGGCTCTAGATGCAAAACGCTCCCAGCCTTGAGCCAGGGAGAAGAAAAAGGGAGTGAAAGGGCCTTTCCCCTCAAGAGCAGAAGAAGGAGAAACTGTTCTGCATCTGGACCAGGAGCTGCTTCTCCCTGATTCTGGGCACAGGCAGCACTGGCTGAAGGACCACAGTTGTGGTGCAACAGGCAACTCTGGTGCTGAGGTGATGGTGCTCCGGGGAGGAAGAAAGCAGAAAAGCTGTGGAGCAAAGGAAATGTGCTTTGAGGGGACAGGGAAAGGGTGAAAGGGATTATGTGGGCTGGGAGGTGCAATGCCTCCACCTCCCTCCTTCAGAAACCCCTCGTGCCGCCGCTGTCCCTTTGCCTGGGGATGCCCAGCGGCGTCCGGCGAGCGCCCGGGCTGTGGGAGCGGCGGAGAGGGCAGGATCCGTTGCTTTTTTGTTGCTGCCGTGTAATTTATGATATGAGAGAGAGCCATTGTCTGGACCCATCCTGTATTTTTCCGAGGGCTTTGCCTCTCTTCCCAGACCCCCGCTGTGCTCCTGCTACTGTACGGTTGCTATGGGGCTGCTCCCCGTGCCGCGGCTATGCGGGGCAGTGCCGGGGAGGGCTGCCCGCCGCGGCCGGACCCATCTGGAGCCCCGAGCCCGCTGCCTCAGCCCAGCCGCCCGGCGGCCCCGCTGACGTGCCGAGGGCCTGGGAATGGGGCTTTCGGCCCATCCAAGTTCACGGCCACCGGAGGCATTCAGCTGCCGGAGGGGCGGGGTGGGGGGCAGCGGGATCTGGGGCGTTTGGCTCCATTCTCCCTTCCCTTTCAGCGCCGGCAATGTCCTCGGTGCATACAGATCCCCCGTCCCTTTCTCCTCCTGACAAGTGCGCACATAAATAAATTACCCCACCGGGCGAGTGTGGAACAATCTGTCCCCTAAATTCTATTCATCGCCAGACAGGACTCATTATTCCCCCGATTAAAGCCGCTGGAGTAGCTTGCAAGGGTTACAGTTACTCTGTCAAACTGTAAATAAGACACTAAAAATAAAGGGCGCTGGCGAGAGAAGGGGGAAAGGGAAGCCAGACTAATGCCTGCTGCTAGGGAAACCGAATGAATCCCTAATGACGCCTGTGTACAAACTGCAAATAATGAAGGAAAAGTGACAAACAGACCTCAGCCAGGCTGCGGCGAGGTCTTCGCTCTGTGATGGCAGTGGGGACCAACTCGCCCCGTCCTCCAGGGAGAGCCAGCAGGGGAGCAGGACCCCCTTCCACACCCCTTTGAGCAGAGCATTTAAGCCCTTGTCCATCTCTTACAGGAAGTTTTAGGTCTCGTGGATGTGTTTATTTTTCAGGCGCAGAACCCACCTCTGCCTGAGCCTACATTTTGAGGTTGTAGGGGAAAAAGGTCCATTGCCTGTGGCCTCAGGGCAGCGTGCAAAGCAGCAGCCCCCAAAGTTTAGTTTGTGCTCTGCTGTTAGAACAGCTCAGAGCTCTGACCTAGGACAGGGTTAGGACCAGGGGGGTTAAATCCATCCTTCTGCCCAGAGCCTTGAGGGGTGCAGCCCAGGCTTCTCCCCACCTGCAGCAGGTCAACACTCTCATGGCTGAGATGGAGATGCAAGGCTGAGACCCAGGTCTGAGCAATCTGGGTCTGTTCCTCGCTGCTGCCTGTGCCATGATAGATCACAGGGGAGGATATGTCCAGCCCTAGAAAGCCTCTTTGGATAATACAGTTCTTTCCTGGCTGGTCTCTTGCCAGCCAGCAAAGATAGGGACATTTGCCTTGCAGCAGATCCTTTTTTCTCCTTTGATATCTTAGAGCTGAAGAAATGAGGCAAAAAAATCAGCTATAGGCTTGTCGTGGGTGTTTCTCAGTTCCAGAGGGACTGAAATGTGAGAGTTTTATTTCAGGTCCTGCTTGAACTATTCCCATCACCCGCAATGGGTGAAATGCTGGAATTCTCTGTGTTGCTCAGGGAAATATTTTGATTCATGCCCCCCAAGCATGTAAAAGATGGAGCAAAGACAGCTCTGAGCTGTGCCCGTCCAGGCGGATTCTTGCTCTCCAAATGACAACACCGAGCAGGGAAGGTCCTGGTAGGGCTGTGCAGGCCTTGGCACCCTGAGCAGACCAGGCTGTGACCAGACTGGACACTGAGCCCTCATCCCCCAGATCTGTGTGGATGCCTCAATGCACTCCCATCCTCCCACAGAGCCTAGCAGTGCTGGGGCCTTTCTGGAGCCTGACCTCCACCAAGGAAGGGCACAGCCAAGAGCAGGGGGAGCAGCAGAAGCCGATGTTCCCTGCCCTGTGGATGCTGTTCAGCACGGCACCCACCTGTTCTCCCACCAGCAGCAGAATTGCAAGGGGCCTAATGCAGGCAGTGGGATTTTTAGAGACATGCTCTGCTTGGGGCTTCTACAAGGCTCAGACATCTTAAAAGGGATTTTTCAGGCCAGCCGAGCTAGTCTGGAGCCCAATTGCATTTCCCAGTCAGGTCAAACCTAGGCTTAGCAGATTTTTTTTCCCCTTCTGTCTTAGAGGAAACAAACCCTTTTCACCCACAATTCCTGGCTGTGAGCCCTCATGACTCCAAAGCAGCATTCCTGGGACATTCCTGATGCCGTGGTATGTGCAGAATTTCAAATAGACGCACATGTCTCCACATCTCCAGGTGCTCTACCAGCTGGACTCTATTATTTGGGAAAAGCTCCAGGATGGAGCAGGAGATTCACTATTGCCATTGGTAATGGTGGTGTCTGCACAGCTCCCACAGACCCAGGTGGGTGCATGCAGGTGGTGATGAAGGAAGAGCTGTGCTCCTGTCTTTCCCCTGCAACATTTACCAACTTAGCTGGAAAAAGAGCAATTTGAAAAAAGTCTCATAACCAGCCAGACCTGAGCAAGTCAAACCCACACCGGCGTTGTCCTGGTGCTCCCCAGCCATGGAAATGGGCAGGTCTTCACCATAACTGCTCCCTGGAGTTTGCCTTTAAAAGAGTTTTGGGCTTAGGGAACCTCATGGTATCCTGGGAGAGGGCTTTGATCCTATGGGTTTTGCTCCCCTACCAGGAAAGCCTTTGCTTGAAAACTCAGGTTCTGGGAGCAGCATCAGGGCCAGGGATGCAATTGGGAATTCTCAGATCCTCCTGAGACCACACCAGGAATGGCAAAAAGGAACTGACTTGCCTTTCCCTGCGTGAACTTCTTGGGTCACATTTTCCAAGGTTTCTCTCAACTTGTAAAAATAGGATTTTTTGCTACTTTTTAATGGAATCTGTGATTCCCCTACATATGAATCATCCAGTACCAGAAGCTCAAGCTTTACCATGGTGTTTGAGGAGACTGGGGGTTGTTGGCCCTTGAGCAGAGAACATCCTGACTGATTTGCCCTTCAGCCACCAGGAGAGATGAGGACAATTGGGGAGTCCTCCATTTTAGATGTCTTCATACCAGTTCTGAGAAGATCCTGTGCCTCCTATCATTTCCTCATGGCACCTGACTGTGCTTTTTCACCTATCCATGGATGTCATCTGTATGTGCCCATGAACCAGAAGCTGGCAGCTCACCCTTGGACCTTCAAAGATAGCTCAGCGAGGTCCAAAGGGCCATGTTTCAGTCACACCACTCTCAGTTCCCTTCCCTTTTCAAGGATTAGGATGAGGCAAATACCTTCAGTCTGGTTTAATCCTCAGTACCTGATTCTGCAGGAGTCCGCTGGCACACACATAGCGCACACACATTTCAGTAATAGCCAGGTAACTCACAGGGCTAAATCACTCTGGGTTTTTTTTTCATTATAACCTCCTTTTAAAGCACGTTTAAATGCTTCCCCGCAGGCTCATGCAAGGGCTGTTAAGGGCTTCATTTGAATAAATAAGGGCATAGGTAGAGGAGGAACATCACCACAGCCCCCTGGAAACCCAGCGCCTGCCATGGCAGCAGTGGGCTGGCGAGTGGCGAAGGGCCTCGATGTTATATATTCCATAAAGTAGAGTAATTAAGTATTACTAGTTTTGATGACTTCAAACAGAGTGACTCCAGGAAATAAGCCCCTTCTTTATAATTAGTGGGATTTCCTCTGCATCAAACGGAGAGATTGGTTCTTTAATCTGCTCACATGCTTTTGATTTGGTCTTTCAGCTGCTTGTACCAACTGCTTCTACTCCCTGCTCTTGCCGATAAAACCTTGCAAAGGAGATTTTGGGAAGGCATGACCTGAGTTGAGGTCCAGGATTTTCTTTCTGTGTGGCTGTTTTGTGTATTCCTAATTTTCCAGATGATGATCATGATGATAACAATAATACAAAATAACACAGACATCGGTTTTAAACATCTGCCTATGTTTAGGTCAAATAATCGGGATTTGGGGGGTTGTTTATTGTCTCGTCAGCACACCCTCTTAGCTCTGGCTCATGCTCTTTAATACCTGAAAAGGTAACTTTGGCTTCCTGTCTGCAGGTGAGCTGACCCAGGTGGGGCTCACTGCAGAATGTTGCTCATGTAAGAGCACACACCTGACACCAGGGTCTGGCCAGTCTGTTGGCATTCCAAGGGCTCCACTGAAGTAAGGACTGGATCTCTGCAGAGTGTCTTTGGAGTATTTCAGGTGTTGGACCTGATTTAGTAGTAAACACAGGAATTTGGGAAGCTCTGTCTGTAATTAAACAGATTGTGGCTGCCCCATCCCTGGAAGTGTCCAAGGCCAGGTTGGACAGGGCTTGGAGCAGCCTGGCTCATGGCAGGGGGTGGAATGAAATGAGCTTTAAGGTCCCTTCCAATCAAAACCATTCCACGATTCTATGAAAATCCCTGCAAATATTGCTGTTTTCCAAATAAGGGGTTCAGGAGGGAGTGGGAACTTGCCCCCTGCAAGTACAAGAAGCTGGTGGTGAGCAACCAGCTCCTTTCTGGGCATCTCCATGGGGTCAGTGGCACTGCATCAATCATGTGGAAAATGTGATCTGCGGTCTGTGCTGGTTCCAGGCATGGACCATGTGCTACTCCCACCTCCAAGCTCAGATCTTGAATCCTCCCAGCAAACAGACCCTAGATGGATTTCCTTCTGGCACGTGAGGTTCTTCTGGGACTGCTGAGGAGATAAAAAAGGAGGGGAACTGGGACTATGCTGCTTTCCATCCACCTTTTGATCCTGTTGGAAACGTGCAGGATGAGCAAGAAAGAGGCTTGTGGGCCTCATGTGCATCCCAGAGGGTGAAAATGGGAGGACGATGGCTCTGTTTTGGCAGCTGTAAGGCAGGGACTGGCATCCTTTTCGATGTGTCACCCACAAACAAGGTGGGAAGGGCAAAAGGGGCTGTGGCCACCCCTGTCCGGTGGCTCCAGCCTGCAGGGAGGAGCCGTGGGGAGGGGATGGGTCATCCTGGGCTCACCTGGAGCCAGAGCAGGAGCAGGAATGCTGTGAGCAGTGGTTGGTATGCCCTGCACAAGCCTCCCCGCGTCTGGAGCGGTGTCGAACACAGATCGTATAATTAGGGACCCGGTGAATACGTAACTGTACATTATGCAAATAGTGATCAAAATCACTGTTTTCAGCAGAAATGCCTGAAGATCAAGACAGAAGCTTCATGCAACCTTAATTTAATCCGGTCCTGCAGGAGTGGGGAGGTCTGATGGATGACCCAACCTTGTGCCTGCCCGTGTTTAGCAAGACTGGGGTGGGAGGTGGGGGGAGGAGTGCTGGAGCATGCTAAGCGAGGGGGAAATGGCACTGAAATCACGTTGGCAAACAGGGAAAAATGGCAGAAAGTGCTGATGTTTACAATGATTTTGTTTTTCTTTTAATTTCAGGTGAGGAACATAAGGCTGGAAGAATAGGAAAAATTACAAAAAGGAAGAAAAAGAGTCTCCAACCCTAGGAAATCTGTGTTAATTGCCTATGAATGTCTCTGTCTAAAAAATTATCGAATTGATGTTGTCGTGCTTTTTTTTGACAGCCTGTCTGTTACATTTTATTAAAATATTCATGCACCGAAATCTAATTACTAGGCAAATTTAATGATAATGAAATGAAGGCACTTTAGCAGAAAGCATAGGGCCTTGTTAATGTTTTCTCAGCCTCTGTCTTGTTCATATTTTTAAAATAATTTTTTTTTACAACTGTCTTTCTTGCATATGAAAAAAAAAAAGATTACTGAAAATAAAACTCAGATTGCTGATAATGTTTGTGGTGGCTCTGTTTGTAATGATGGGGAATTTGCAAGGTGATTAAAGGTGTTTTGCAAAAATCAAATGAGCCTAACCTAATCAGATAAGGCAGATGAAATATTATTATTAGAGGGGTAACATTAAGAGCATGCCTGGAGGCTTTAACAAAGATGAAGCGTCTCATGCACTGTGCAGGGCCAACAACAGCCTTGCCATCCTCTGGGCCCCTCCAGCCCCTTTCCAGGGCACACGACTTGTCTGTGCTCTCCCTAAGCCAGGCCTAGATGGTTGGAGGATGCATGTGATGGCTGGAGTATGGTTGTGACTGATGGGGAGTGCAGGTGGCGAACGGAGCGTGCATGTGAGGGCTGGAACACGTGTGTAATGGCTGGAGGAGGCTCGTGATGAGTGGAGAAAATGTAATGGATGGAGCATGAACGCGACCAAGCATGCACGTGTTGGATGGAGCACACATGTGATGGTTGGAGTACACATGGGAGAAGTGTCCAGGCCATGGTGGGTGTCCATGCTGTGGTGGGTGTCCAGGCTGTGGTGGGGTGTCCATGCTGTGGTGAGTGTCCAGGCTGTGGTGGGTGTCCATGCTGTGGTGGGTGTCCAGGCTGTGGTGAGTGTCCATGCTATGGTGAGTGTCCAGGCTGTGGTGGGTGTCCATGCTGTGGTGGGTGTCCAGGCTGTGGTGGGGTGTCCATGCTGTGGTGGGTGTCCAGGCTGTGGTGGGGTGTCCATGCTATGGTGAGTGTCCAGGCTGTCGTGGGTGTCCAGGCTGTGGTGGGTGTCCAGGCTGTGGTGAGTGTCCATGCTGTGGTGGGTGTCCAGGCTGTGGTGGGTGTCCAGGCTGTGGTGAGTGTCCATGCTGTGGTGGGTGTCCAGGCTGTGGTGGGTGTCCATGCTCTGGTGAATGTCCGTGTTGTGGTGGATATCCATGCTGTGGTGGATGTCCATGCTGTGGTGGGTGTCCAGGCTGTGGTGGATGTCCAGGCTGTGGTGGGTGTCCAGGCTGTGGTGGGGTGTCCAGGCTGCAGTGGATGTCCGTGTTGTGGTGGATATCCATGCTGTGGTGGGTGTCCAGGCTGTGGTGGGTGTCCAGGCTGCAGTGGCTGTCCATGTTGTGGTGGATATCCATGCTGTGGTGGGTGTCCAGGCTGTGGTGGGTGTCCAGGCTGTGGTGGATGTCCAGGCTGTGGTGGGGTGTCCATGCTGTGGTGGGGTGTCCAGGCTGTGGTGGGGTGTCCAGGCTGTAGTGGGTGTCCATGCTGTGGTGGGGTGTCCAGGCTGTGGTGGGTGTCCAGGCTGTGGTGGGGTGTCCAGGCTGTGGTGGATATCCAGGCTGTGGTGGGGTGTCCATGCTGTGGTGGGGTGTCCAGGCTGTGGTGGGTGTCCAGGCTGTGGTGGGGTGTCCAGGCTGTGGTGGGGTGTCCAGGCTGTGGTGGGTGTCCAGGCTGTGGTGGGTGTCCAGGCTGTGGTGGGTGTCCAGACTGTGGTGGGGTGTCCATGCTGTGGTGGGTGTCCAGGCTGTCGTGGGTGTCCAGGCTGTGGTGGGTGTCCATGCTGTGGTGGGTGTCCAGGCTGTGGTGGGTGTCCAGGCTGTGGTGGGTGTCCATGCTGTGGTGGGGTGTCTGGGCTGTGGTGGGTGTCCATGCTGTGGTGGGTGTCCATGCTGTGGTGGGGTGTCCAGGCCATGGCCTGTCCTGCACTGCAGCTCGCAGCTCTGCCCCTGCTATTTGTGTGGTCGAGAGGCTCTGGCTGGTGTTGACGATGGTGTTAAAGGTTTTTCTGGGACTGCTGGTGACCCAAATAATTTCTGTAGGGTTTCCAGTTCTGGAAGACCATTAGGAAATTTCTTTTGCTGTGGTTGGAGTGGCGTAGAGAAGGTGGCGTGGGTGGGAAGGGATGTGCCAGTTGGGCTTGTTGACTGCCGGCAGCAACCCTTTGTGGGGTGGCTGGAGGCCAAGCTCACACCATTGGGCTCGTGCCCCCCAGGCTCCCCAGCCCGGCTCGAAGTGAGGAGTGTCTGTGGTCCTTGCTCCTGTAGGAATGAAGTGTGTGGGAATTCAGGAGTTTGCAGACCCGGCTGTGAATGTGGGTAGACAGAATCGGCTTTTCCCTCCCAGAAATGCAGCTCTGCATCCTGGGCTCACTAGTGGCAGCTCAGTGGGTTTGAACAGCTGTGGCAGGTCTTGAAAGGGCTATTACAGGGCAGGATGTTTTTTTGGATCTCTTTTGACTCTCAAACTCCCTGGTCCTTCAGTGAGGGCAAGGGTCCCTGCTTGGCCCTCCTGCACTGCAGCTCAGATTTCTCCAATGTGGCAAATCTCTTGGAAGTAGCTCCTGGACCACGTTAATCCCCTTAATCCTTCCTGCAGCCATTCCCTGCTGATGCTCAGGCACTGAAAGGCTTCCTGACACATCTCTGAACTGCTGCAGTTGGCTCAAGAGGGATCCCAGCTCCTCAGAGTGAGGGGACGAGAACTGACCCCCTTTGTGCCTCTGGTTTCCACGCTTCCTGCTGCAAAGGCTTGGGCACTTGTAGGCCTGAGTGGAGGACGGGAAGAGCTTCCTGACTGCTCCCAAATCTGCCACACAAATTTGGTCTGGATTTTTAGGCTTGCAGCAAGGAATTCTCCTTCTGCACTCAAACTCTTCGCAAAAGATTTTGCTCCCTTCTCTCCCCTGCCCCCACCATCAGGGCTGTGTTTCTACCTGCCCTGTTGAGATGCTGTGGCAGGAGGAGTTCAGTGACATGGGGAAGGGTTGCAGACTCTGCCATGGGGATCTCCAGCTCCAAGACCCCACAAGTGCTTTTGCATGCCTTTTCTGTGCTTCTCCACCTGTACTTTGTGTCCCCTAAAGTGCTTCATGTGATTTTTCTCTGACATTTCTGGGGTAGAAAAGCAATTCCTGGGCTCACTACATAGAATCATGCAATGGTGTGGGTTGGAAGGCGCCTTAAAACCCATTTCATTCTTCCACCACCCCAAGTTGATCCAAGCCCTGTCCAACCTGGTCTTGGACACTTGCAGGGATGGGACAGGCTTCTCTGGCCAACCTGTGCCAGGGCCTCACCACCCTCATTGCAAAAACCTCCATCTTTTTATAAAATACAAAGTTCTTTTGACATGTGGGAAGCTGTTTCATGCTCAGCTGTCCTGAAAAAAGCCCGGTTCCGAGTGGACTCAGGAGTGCTCCCAGTGCTCCCAGGCTTGCACACACATACACACACACACACACACACACACACACACACACACACACACACAGAGCTCCTGAGCTGTATTTATCCCCCAAAGTAACAGTTTTCTATTAGAGAGCTGCAGCCCAGCACGATGATTATAATTGTCACTAATTTATTTCTTTAGCAATCAGGTTTGTACCTTGACACTGTGGCATAAAATGAGGCAGATTCCCCCCATTCGAGGCGAGGCTGGCTCTCGAAATGTTTGTAGCCCCCTGATTTCTTTCAGGGAAGCTGCTGTTGCTTTTCAGTGTCTCTGCAGAGATGCCAAGTTTTAGTTTATGGTGGGAGAGGGACAATATTAATAATACTATGGGCAGGGACTGGGAATGCCTCGTGCAAACCCCTTCTGAAGGGGCAGTCACCCTCGCAAGCAGACAAATCCCAAACCCACCCTAGAGAAGGCTGGATTCAGGAATGGAAGGCTCCTCCCTGCCCTGGGTTTGGGCTGGAGCATCCCAGGACCAGCAGGGCTCTGTGTAGATGTCCCTTCCCTGGGCACCTGGGGCAGACCCTCACGCTGGTGTCCTTGGCAAGGGGAAACATTTGCTGGCCAGGCTTTTCCCACTAAACCTGTGCAAATGGGATGGGATGGAATGGCAGGAAGGCAAGGTGGGATGCGTGAAAAGTGGCTGTGGAGCTTGTGAGGGTTCAGAGAGGGGGGCAAGATGTGCTCCTGCATTGCTCCTGCATTTCGATCAGGGTCACGAGAGGAGAATTTGGCCCTCTTATTTATTTATTTTTTTTTTTAGCTTAAGCCTCTGAAGAGAGTGCTGCAGAGATTCCCAGGGGGTATTTGTTGGCAGAGGTCCCATGATACCCTCAAAAATATCCCCCCAAACAGAAATAACTCAGTAAAACAAAGCAATGGATTGTTCAGCCAACTAAAATTACCAGCATGTCAAATAAAATATGTACAGCATTAAAATAAAATTTGCATTGCAATAATGCTTTATTAAGCACATTAGGAGATTAAAAGAATCAACCCATTTGTTCCCATTCATGTTGCGTCAGGATTTGCATTTCTTTTTTCCCCACCTCCAGCTCGCCCCTCTCCCCTTGCTTGTTTGGCGAGTGATTTTCTCAACGAACCTTGCAAAGCTCTGCCCCGAAAGAAGGTGTGTGTGGATATGCCGAGGGTTTTTTAAATCAAAGCACTTGACTTGGTGGTGTTTGTCTGCATGAGTGTGCAGCAGAGGAGGGGTGGGATGGAGAAGAAAAGGTTTGTCTGCTTCCATTGCAGCTAAAATGGTTAATTAAGACAATAGAGGCTCTGTAACAATCGGGGCCGGGGCTGTGAATGCTTGTCTAGACTCTATAGTTCAGCTGCAACTTCTCTGTCGGAATTTTAACTTGGCCCGGCTCATTTCCCCTCCCCTCTTTCCCCGCCTCTCAGCTCATGTCCATAAGTTCTCTTTTCTCTTTTGTTTGTTTTTTTTTGTCCTTAATCAATCTTTTGAGAGATCGGGCCCGGATTGACAGCTCTGCCTGTCTGAGGGCTTGTGTTTGCCGCGGCGCTGCCTTCCCAGCGCCAGGACGGGAGGAGTCATTGTTAGTGCTCTGTGCCCGCACGGCCCGGGGCTGGTACGAATATGGGAGAGATTTTATCTTTATTGCTGGAAGCCTTGGAAAGGACTGGGAAAGGAGTGGGGAGACACCGGTGCTCGGTGTTCCAGGTCCTGGCACGGAGGGTGCTCCAGGGGTTGTATTTATCTGGCTCTTGCAGCCCAAGTTGCACTGAGCTGGGGGCTGATCCTTCTCTGGGGCAGGTGGGTGAGGCTGGGAGAGACCAAGAACTGCCACTGATTCTGCTGGGCAAGGTGTCCCCTGCCAACCAAGTCACCTGGCTGCCATTCACCTTGAGTGGGCGTTGGATTTGTGGACATTGCAAGGAGCTGCTTTGGCCCCAGTAAACACCAGCTGCCCCAGCCAGGGTCACAGCTTCCCCTTGGGCTATTAAACCAGCTCTGAGAGGCCTCCAGGCTTTGAGGAGGAGCAATGCGAGGAGGGAGAGGTGAGGAGAGACCTCAAATGACACCCAGATTTTTCACTTCCAACATTTTTAACCTGGCCTTTGGGAATTGCATCAAAATTATCCTCAAAGCACCAAATAAAGGGCATGCCAGGACTTCAGCTTGCACCAGAGGGATCTGGTAAAATGTTTGAAGTCCAGAAACCTGAGATCAGCCTTAAGCCTTGGTCCCCAGAGGAAAAGAGGGGTGGCTGTTAGTTGGAGCAGCTCCCACAAAGCCCAGGGATGCTCCCAGACGGGAGGTGTGGGCACTGCTGTCAGGGTCTCGCAGCTTGGGGTGTCCCCCAGCCATGCCACATCAGGGCTCCTCTGTTTTGCTGCATATGAGGCCTCAAACCTCTCTTTCTCTTCCTCAGGGAGAGGCTCCTGTGGGGCTGGAGAAGGCTGCCTGGTGCCTAGGTGGCTTTAAAGGCAGCCTGAAGTGGCTGCACTCAGATAATGGCATGCACAGCGGGAGGGAACCTCTCTGGAGGAGGACGCGGGGATGCAGCCACACGCTTGAAATATGGACGAGATTATTCCAACTGCATACATGCAAATGAGGCCTGTCTGCAGACAGGAGAGACAAAAGGTCATTAGCTTCCCATGTAGAACCCTTCGTGCAGGGCCTAATTTACTGTCTTCCTCACCCTTTACTACAGATCTTGCATTTTTAGACTTAAAATGGGGATATTTTGGCAGGTTTGATGGGTGTTGAGCAACTTGGGGTTTATTAGATATTGTAGTGCGTGCAGTGAGTGGGAGGGACATGCAGGAGTTCAGCTTTTCCTCAAAAGCAGATATTTGAGGCTCGTTACACACTGCAGGTTGGCTTATGACTTGAGGTGCACTTCAGAGCCTCCTGGAAGATGAGATTCTGCAGGTTTTCCCCCAAAAGCACAGATGTCTGCCTGCCCAAAAGCTTGCTATCAGCTTTTGTGGAATTTTTGATCCCCCATATGATGCTAGTTTGTTTTTTTTTAGGTGAAGCTGGTGGAGGGGGGATTGTGTGGCCATTCCTGTGGAGCTGGTCATGGCTGCTAGATCTGGATGAGCTGAAAGCATCCTTGGGGCACCCAGCTGTCCCCACAGCACCCATCCCTCCTCTGGGTGAGTCGTCACAGAATCGTGGCTGAGCCACAGCCAGACCCAGAGCATCTGTGTGCTCAGAAGATCCTACCCCGGCAGGGGTAGATGCCATTGCTCCCCTTTCCCTGTGCAATTCGGGAAGAATTCAATGTTTCAGGCTCCTTTGCAAACCTCTCCAGGTGCTGATGGGACATTTGGGTGGATCCACCCCAGTCCGCCGCAGCAATGCTTGCACAGGAAGGTTCCCTCCATGCTTTTGGAGTTGCTGCCCGAGTTTTGAGCACTGAGGTAATGAGGAAGACTGACAGTATTTCCCTGTGCATGCTTAAACGTCTAATTTTGCCCACTCTGCTCAGTGTGAAGGTCCTGTGGGCCGGTGACAGTGGTGGGAGAGTTGGGGTGAGGTGGGGATAGGTGTAGGCAGGGCAGGGTGGGGGTTCCGTGCAGTGGATTAGCTGGCAGAGGGAAGAAGGTGCTGAGGGTGTGGGATCCCTGGGGCCACCCCGGGGTGCGGGACTGCGGGTGCCGATCCCGCGGCCGCGAGCAGAGCGGCTGCCGCCAGCCCTGCCTCCCCCAGCCCGGGATTGAGAGTTTATTCACGCACTAATCAAAGTGACATGATGGTCGTGGCAGACTAAAGCCATTCACTCCCCGAGCTGGCGAGGTCGGGAGGTCGCCCAAGTTCACAAGAATGGGGCTTTTGTGATGCAGATCGGCAGAGAGCGGCCAGACGAGCGTGGCAGGGTCCCCCCACGGTGACGTCGAGCGGGGCCGATGTGCCGGCATGGGCCCGAGTGGGGCTCCTGTGCCCCCTGGGGCAGCTGGAGCGCTGGGGGGACTCTGGGCTCTGCCCTGCGCCCACTCATGGCATGGGTGCTGCGGGTGTGTGTGCTGCTGCGGCACGAGGGGCGCGAGGTTAACAAACCATCTGGGGCACAAGTGTCCTGGCAGTGAGTCTGGCCATGGGATGGGCCCTTGGGCAGCCGCCCAGCACCCCCTGCCCACGTGTAGGTCTGAAGTCTTTGAGTCTCTCTTCCCAGCGCTGCTGCACCCGTCTCAGCTCGGTCCGGGTGATCCCTGCAGTCCTGGTGCTGCTGCTGCGATCTGCAGGGCTGTGTGGGGTGACGTGGAACCTCTTTTCACCTTGAGACCCCCAGGGTGTCTGTGGGGATGAGCTGAGCTGTAGGAGGAAAGAAACCCTGTGCTGTGCTCCTGAGGACTCCTTAGCTGCTGCATTTGGCAGGGGAAGGGGAGATGCTGCTGTGCAGGAGGGATGAGGACAGAGGGCTCATTCCTAAGATGAGAAACTGCCTTCCTGCACCGGCCTTTGAGCATCCCCTCCATCCACACCCTCCCCTTCCTCTGCCTCATGCACCGGCTGTGCAGGGCCATTTGGTAGCTTTACAGATGTGATGACAATTTTGCACCTCTAAAGCTAAGCAAACCCCCAACCCAATTTTTATAATTGGCTCTTGACCAAAATGAGAGTTTCTTTGAGGGTGTTTCGAACAAAGCGCACTGATGGAAGGGGCACCCCGAGCCACAAAAGGGCTTGGCTTTGATCCTTTCTGCTTTTATTGTCAGTGGAGGTAAAATAAATGGTTTAAAAATTAAATTGGTGCAAGGGGTTTTTTAAATTCAAGCAATGCTTTCACGGCAGATTTGAGGCAGCGACTGCGCTCAGGCATCTCTGTGGGCACTGGCGTAAGCAATGAGGAGTGAGGTCAGTTTAGGGTTGAGGACTGCTCTGGCTAAAAACAAAGGCTAATCAATTTGAGCAAAACTGATTCCTTTCTGCAGGCATGGAAAGCCTTTGGAGGAATTATCCAAGAAAATTAAATCCTTGGGGTGGGGGGTGGGGGTGGAATGGGACATGACAACACTGGAGGAGAATTTGTTAAAAAACATGAGCAAACTCTGCAAGAAACAGGGAGGTTTTCCCTTTCTGGAAGTGAAAGCTCAGCTTATAACCCCGAAGTGCTGGGTTTGGACGAACACAGTTGGACTTCCGACTTGTTGGTGTGAATGTGGAATGTCCTGGGGCTCACTGGGTCTTTGCTGTGGTGGGACAAGGGCCTGGTTGTGCAGGGCAGGCTGTAGGTCTACCACAGATGCTGCTGCAGGATCTCTGCTGGCCTCCCTGATAGAGAGATATGGGCAGTGGCAGGGCATGAAATCTGCTTGAATTGGTGACTCCCAGCTCGCGCCGGCCGATGTGCCTGAAATGACTAAATTACCTCTGTGCTGCCCCAAGGTTCCCCTGGGCTGGGGAGGGTGGGCAAAGCTGCTCTGCACAGCTCGGAGAGGCTTTGGAGCCAGGGCCTTGCCTGTGTTGAGGGGGTGAGCTTGCTCAGCAGTCGGGGAAAATCGAGTTTATTCCTCTTCAAATCGTGCCTCACATAATTTCATCTATATTTGAGGTGTGTTCCGTGGCATTTTTGCTGCTGTTGAAGCTGGAAACTTCCTGTTCAGCCTTTTCCTGTAAGGACAGAGATGTGTGTGCCCATCTATGTCTCTGCCTCCTAAAAAAACCCCTGTTGGGACCCATTGGCTGCAACTCCCTCTCTATCCCATGTCTGTCTGCAGCACTGGAGAGGAGCGATGGAGAAGAGCAGGCTGGAGGAGTAGGGAGGGATTTACTCCCACGTTTTCTTATCTCTGCTTTTAAAAATTATTCTGAGGAGCCTTTTGGTGCTTCCTTGGTGGTGTCTGGGGAGGTGGAGCACAAGGAGGCCTGATGGTGAGACCTGGTGGGGTGAAGTGGTCCTTCCCAGGGCTGTGCCATGCCTGGGGACGGGGGATGCAACTGCAAATACAAAAACGAGCCGGAGAGGGACCATCTCCCTCGGACAGAGAAAATGAAGGCAGAGGCACAAAGGGGTGGGCTTTCTTCTCTTTTTTTCCCCTGGTGGAATACAATGTGATGAATTCAGCGCGAGGGCCAGCGCCACCCTTTTAATATACTTTCAGCTGAACAGGGGTTTCTATGGCAGCCGGGAGAACCAGGCGAGCCCTGAAAAGCTGTTTGTGCAGAGCTGTGCCAATGGCATTTGTGGTGAGGGGCACCGGTGCCAGACGGGTAACGCTGTGCAGCCACTCATCACGCGCTGACAGCCCCCGGTCCCCCACCGCCACCCCAACGTTTCTGGGGTTTTAATGCCCTCAGACAAAAGGGGTGGCAGCTTCAGCCCGGGATGTGCCTGGCATCGGCCCGGCACCGGTGCCTGTGCCATTGTGGCAGCAAAAAAATCTGTCGGGGGAGCAGGAGGCAGCACTACCCCCAGGCAGGTGCTGGAGAGCAGGACGGAGAGGAGTAGGGCGCAGTGTCTGCCAGGGCTTGGCCATCCCTGCAGTTCTGTCCTGTTTTATTCCCTGTGGCTGGAAGTGATGTCCCAAAACAGGACCAACTGAAAGCATTGGTGTGCAGATTGTTTCTCCAGTTGCGTGGCTTCTCCTGGGTCTGCCTTGTACTGAGTGCATGCAGAGTGGTCAGTAAGAGGACCAAGCACCTCCTTGTCCCCGCTGCTTTCTCCTGGCAGGATCTGAGAAGGTGGCGACAGTGGCACTTTGGGTGGAAGGAGGGGGAGCCTCAGCTCTGTCCTCAGGGATGCAGCAGCCTGAGCACGGCTCCTGATCACCCACCTTGGCACAATTTTGCCACCCATCTCCAACATCTTGTGGCATCATCATTGAAGGGAGTAGCTGGAGCAGGCCCTGCTCAGCTGCTGCCTCTCCAGCAGCTGCAGGGTGAATTGCTGCTCCACCTTATCCAGGAGCACTTTGCTTTTCTCCAAAGCTTCCTTTTTCATCAGCAGCTCCCCGGGCTGAAGGTTTGGAGCTTGTGCTCCCCGACGCAGCCAGAGACAGAAGTGCCGCTCCCGTGATGAGCCCTGGGTTGGTTTTGGTGGGGTGATTCAGGGCTGCTCCCACTGAAGGGAGGGGGTTTGGTGCAGCCCCCACATGCTTCATCTGGTGCTGCTCCCTGTGATGTTGCATCGAATACAAGTTGTTCCAGATGGACCATTCCCCCATCGCAGGGGACCTTCTCATGCTCATCCTCACCAAAAACTCCCTCTCCCTCACCAAAAAAATGTTCTCCAGCTTGATCCTTTCCCGTGGGTATTTCCATCCCTAATCTTTTGTTGTTGTTGAGAAAACATTTTGAATGAGATTTTTCCAGAGCGGGGTTCCTATAGATTCAGGGCTGATCTCATTAAGACAGCCGGAAGGGGAAGAGGATGTTTTAAATTCATTGGCAATACTTGAAGTTTTTCTTCCCTTCTCCTTCTCCCTTTCTTGCACTTCTGAGGAAGAACAAGAGATGAAACTTCAATGTTTTTCTCAGAGTGAAATTGCAAAATAAATTACTTTAGACTCTATAATGTGAAATATTAAAATGAAAAGTGATTTTTTTCAACAAGCTCAGTGTTCCTTCTTGAAAAGCCCAAAGCAAAATGTGTTGATCTCGTTTCTGTGCTTCTCCCCTCACAATTTCTCTTTCAAAACAAGCTCTTTGTAGGAACGGACTGTGTTTAGGCATGACATCTTGCTTTTGATGAATTGTCATTTTCCATCAGAAAAATGTCCAGCCAGCTCCACCCACTAAGCTGTTCCTTGGTGATATCCCCAACAGCTTCAGTTTGTGCACAACTGGAGAGGGGTGCTCTTCAGTCCCCTGGGAAGGATTAAAGGATTGCTGCCATCCTTGCACCAGTCCTCAGCTGGATCCCCCAGTCGACACCAGCAAAAGCCAAGATCATGCTGGGGCCATTTCCGGGTGCTGAGGTTTGGCCAGGTTTGTGTGCAAACCCAGATATTTTCACCTGTGAACTCCAGGCTGTCTCTGACCACTTCCCCATCCCACTGGAGCAGCCTGGAATGCTCAGCTTGCCCCAGGGGTGCAGGATATGATGCTTCCCCCATGCCTCTAATCAGGGTTTGGGGTAGAACTGAGCAGCTCCAGGTTCAGGAAAGGTGATTCCTGAAGGTTTTTGTGCTCATTCTTTAATGGGCAACTGAAGTTACCCGGGACACCAAAAGAGCCACTCCCTGGTGTCCCCACTGCGGCCTGAGAGCCTAGCAGTGCTCCAGGGTTTGGGGTGAAAGGGATGGGACGAGGCTGCACCCATTCCCTGCCTGTCTGGGTACCTCTGAGCACCTAAAGAATGCAGAGAAGGCTCATTCTCTGCCCCAGCAGGAGATGGCCTGGTGAAGTGTGTCCTCTCCCAGCCCTCTGAAAGACCCCAAACCAAAACTGGGCACGGAGAAGGTAAAAGCTGCAAATAAATCATCTCCAGAATGCAAGGAGCAGCTCTCAGGAGGAAGGCTCAGCACTCTTTCAGTTCTTCTTGCCAAACGCTGGGCTCAGCGCAAGAGAAGGGGTTGGTTTTTTATAGGCATAATTGTCTGTTTTTCCCCCTGAAAAATCAGGTGGGAAACAGACGGGGCCGTGCCTTCCTATGCCCCAATATTTGAGCCCTTTGGTTGACAACAAAAGGTTTATTTAAAAAGTGGGGAGCAGAGCAGCAGTGGTGGCTTTGTTCCATCGAGGAGAGTGGTGCCTGCTTGTCCTGTGCTGCGCAATTCCCCCACCCTGCCTGGTACTGGGCTCCCCCGTGTCGGGTTCCCACTTTGGGGCCGGGGAGGTGGTGCAGCTGCCCAGAGCATCAGGCAGGGCTGAAGGTGACTCTGGGAGCCTCTACTGGCACTGGTCCTGGAACTGCAGTGCAGCCCCGCATCCTCACAGAGAGGAGCCACAGAAAATGAGGGAAATCCCCAAGTGTCAGGAGAAAAGAAACCCCAGACTCCAGGCTGGTGTGGCAGCGGGTCAGACTGGCAACGGTGAGCAGACACAGTGCCATGGGGCAGGATGGGCAGAGATGCTCTCAGCAGACTGATGGGCTGGGGACCAGATCCTGCCTTTGCTAGGACTGCTCTGCTCTCACCAGCTCTTAGACTGCAGCAGGGTGCTGTGAGAGAATTTAAAGGGTTAAAATTATCACTATTTTATGCTTAAAATCTTGGTGAAGTTTAAAGTAGGATTTGCTCGCAGGGGGCAGTGTCTGGGTGGACAGTGGGGCGTTTCAGCTCTGTGGCCGGCACTGCTGGGGCGGGGGCTGCAGATCCTGTACCTCCCTGTCCCTGTGCTCCAGCAGCTGCTTTTGGAAGAACAGCAAACACCCCTGAGCTGCTCCTTCCCCTCATCTCTGGGCAGGGCCGCCCTGGAGCTTCAGAGGGTGGGCAGTGTCACGGTGCTCTGACCTGCCTGAGGCATTGTCAATAAAGACTCAAATACTTAGGAATTTTTAGTGGTTGGATTGATTTTAAAGGTCTTTTCCAACCTAAATGATTTGATAAAATACATTTATTTCCCTTGTTCTGGCCACATTAGTGAGGGGGGAAGACTCTGCTGCACAGAGAGCAGCTACAGCTGTGGGAGGGCTGGTTTGGGAATATTGTTGGAATTGCTGAAATAACTTATTCCAAGTGAGGCAGTAGACCTATGCCTTCACCTGCAAAAAAATTCAGGAAAAAAGCAGCATGGAGAAGAAAGGGGGATGTCAGTTAAAATTTTTAATGGAACACAGGAATTCTCTTAAACTTTTGTCAAGAAAAAAATTCAATAGTTTCCTGTATTTAAACTAGAAAAAACTTCCTTGAGTAAACCAGATTTTTTTTTTGTCGTGTAATATCCACATAGTCCTAGTTAGCATTTGGCACAAATATAAGAAAAACACCACAAAAGAAAAAAAGTTGAAAATATTTTGATCGGATCTAAATATAGCCAGTTGCTGTGCAATTCCCTGTGCTCCCTAGGTAAGATAATATTAATAATAATAAAATTTTAGATATTATGAAGTATTAATAAATCTTTGAGTTAAGTATCAGAGAGTTCAGCTGGTGTTGAGGCATAAAACTGTGGCACAGAGCAGTGATGCCGTGTCATGATAGCCCTGCCGCCGTATCTGCAGCGAGTGCTGCTGCTGCCACGGCTCTGATATCGAGTGACCCCTCATAAATATCCTATTCCAGTGTAAATGAGGAAAAACATTTATTAAGGCAAAAATTACCCATCTCCCCTAAATGAAAACAAATCCCTTTCCAACTGTGCTGGCATTTTTAAAGGGAGTATCTGTCAGCAGCTCAACGCTGTATTAATGGGGTGGGGGGGTGGGGGTGGGATGTGGAGATTCAGCTGTGAAGAGAGTGTTTATTTTCCATTTATTTTCTGGACATTAATGGCACAAAAACGCAGGGCGCTCCCGCCACTGGGCTGGGAGACAAAAGGCTGTTGTGTGGCGGCAGGTACAGCAAGTCGGGATAGGAAAGGGATCCAGGGCTGGAATAATCCCAGGCATCACCCTGAAAACGAGCTGGGTACCTCTGGAGGTGAGATCCTAAATCCCATCCCACGGCCTCCATGCCGGGCTCGTGGATCAGCTCAGGCGAGAGACAGACACGTATAAATAGATTTGGGTTCCTCTTTTTTTAGGCTGTTTGTGTGGGGGGCTGTCGCATCCTGTGCCTGCTCCTCTCCTCTGAAACCTGTTCTGGGTGAGCGCTTTGTTAATTGGAACAATCTTATTTAAAGGAAGATGAATTTAAAAAAATAAATAAATCAGCAGCCAGCTGCCCCCATCGACCCCCCCCAAGTAATTGCCATCGCTTCGGCGCTGCCTGGCAGCTGCTGCCCTCTTTTCTCCGTGCTGCGTGCCAGGGCGCTGCCTTTCTGCTGGCACTGGGAAATGCTGGTGGGTTTAGTGGGAAGAGAATGGTTCCACTGGGGTTTCAGGGTGGCACCTGCATCTGATTCCCCTCCGTTGGGCTTTTGGGATTTTCCAAAGGGTCGTTAGTGAAAGCTGTCCTCTTGTTTGGATGGGATCTCTGAGGATCTTGCTTCAGGGGCGTGTGTCACTGAGGGAAGGCAGATGCAGGGACACTCCTCACGGTTGCTGGACCCCAGGGATGGGCACTCGCCTGCCTGCAAAGCTGGCTCGGTTCAGGGATGTCCTCGGAGAGGTGATCCCCTGTCCCTTCCTGGTGGTGGCAGAGCTGAGAGAGGAGGGATGTGGAGGGGCCCTGGGATTTGGGAGTCACCACACAATTCTCCATCCCACCCAGTGACCCCACACATGCCCTTTGCTGAGCTGAGCACTGGGACGTTCACAGGAATTCACACCTGTGTCCCAGCACATGGGCAGGGGGCCCCTGAGCCAGGTGAGCATGGAGGAGGGCTCCTCCATCCTTCCTGCCCACGTGTGTCCTCTTTCCTGAGGATCTGGGGTCATGGCTGTTGTACTGTCTGTCCCCTCTCCTCGGCCCTGCAGCATCACCCTGCCCGTTTGCAGAAGTTCAATAGGATCAGTGATCTTAGAAACCCTCATGTGCTAAATAACTGCTGCTGGAACAGGAGCACTCCGGGGAGGGGGGAAGTCTCTAGAGCATGTTACACTGATCCCTATGAAATATCCAGTTAAGCACCACCCTGGTCAGAGCTGTGTTTGGTGTCAATTATCGTTTTGGCTTTATCCTTTCCCCAGACGAGGTTTTGGTGCTGCCTCCCATCAGTCCTGCAGAGCTGCTGCGGCCAGAGAAATCAGAATCTCTTCATGGACACCTCCCTGCGATGCCATGTCAGAGCCAGGGCAGGCGCATTTGTCACAAGTGCCTCATTGCTTAATGTCTCTGGCTCTAAAAAGTGCTGGTTTTGTTTGTGTCACGGGCAAAGAGGGAAGGATCAGGCCTGGGCTGCTCCTACAGCTGAAGGTGATACCATAGGGAAAGGTTGAGTCAAAATTAACAGGGTTAGAAAGAAATTGAAATCCCTGTTATCTCACATTGTTTTTATATTATTAAAGGACATGTGTGTGTGACTTCTTCCTCTTCCAAATGAGAATGGATTTTTTATTTCCTTTCTAAGGGGGAATTAGGAAAGAAGGGGTCTAGTGCACAGAAAATGAGGAACAGTCCAAGGAGAACAATTACGTGGGGGTGGGTGTTACTGTGGTTTCAGAGGGAATAGAACTTATCCTGAGATTTTTCTCACAGGAGTGGACGCTGACATACGCTGTCCTGGGGGGCTGCACAGAGCCTGGCAGCCTCCTCCCAAATCGCTGTTTGGCACCAGGTGAAACATTTTCCTTGGGATGCAGCACTTACAGAGAGGGAAAAGAGGGTTCAGGCTGAGGCAGGGAGCATGTGTGCTTGAGTCTGGGCTTTTCTAAAAATTATTTTTAGGGGAACATGTGGGGCTGGCTTTGGGAGGCACTAGTCACCCCTCAGCTGAGTTCTGCTAAGAGCAATGCTTGGCTTTGAAAGTCACTTCTGGGGGGTTTTTTCTGCTTAAAAAAAGTTTTAACTTTCTGAAAGAAACGTTAAAATCCACATTTAAATTCCTAGAAATTTTGGAGATGTTGCCTTTCCAGTGTTTCCCTAAATAACATTTGCTGATTTGTCAGTTTTTCTTACTTCGAAAGCAAATATCCGGTGTAATTTATATGGGGTCGAAGACTTCTCTGGAGTGAAACAGCCCTGCTGGGAGGGTGCTCTCCCCATCCCAGAGCTGGGAAACCCCTGGCATTGCAGGGCCCAGAAGATCTAAGTTTTAATTTTTTTTTTTCCCCTCTCTAAAATCTGTGCATTGGTGACAGTAGAAGGTGGGTTTATACTGAAGCCGGGAGAGGGAAGAGAGGGCAAAGACCCTTTGCAGGACTTGCAAGGGTTCCTGGAGAGCCACGGGACTGGAAAAAGTCACCGGGCTGGGGAGGGGGATGCTGAAGGGATCGTGGGCAGTGTGGGGGCTCCTCCTATCTCTGCTGGGGGAAGGATTCTGCTGCAAAACTTCTATTTCTGATGTTTGCAAGAGAAGAGTAAAAACAGGATGGTCCTGGCTCTTCCTGGGGAAGCAACAGTAAAAAACCTCAGCATTTTATATATTTATGAAGGCATTTTCTACCCTGGAACAGGCTGATTTTTGGTTAAAGGTGAAAAATGGTTCACTCGAGGCCAATGGAACAAGTCAGGGAGAAATCTGAAATCCTCTGCCACGAGAGTAGGGAGTACCAGTGTCCAGTCCGGGAGGCACAACCCTCACATTTGCTTCCGTGATGAGTTATTTTGTAGAGAAACAACTTTTCATCAAATTTAATTTGATGAAAAGAAATTATTTATATGACATAAAACGACCACGTTTCCAGTAAGTCTAATCAAATAGTGACTGAATACACCAGCAAGCAAAATGGACAGATTGGAAGTTCTTTGTGAAAATTAAAACAATCTAGGTGCAGTGTTTTCTAGCAGAATTGTGCTGTTAAAAAAAAAATAGTAGTTGTAGTAATAATAACAATTAATAAATAAATAAATAATACAATGGTAGTACACCTCAGGTTTAATGCCTACGATTATAAATATAGGACCTGTGTTTAGCTATGTTAAAAAAAAAAGACCAAAATTAAAACCAATTAAATTTATATTAGAGGATCAAGTGGAAAACTTAAACTCCACAAATCATGCACTATTTCCCAGGATTTCCACTTGTATCTTGGCAAACTGATGGTTCACAAGAACGAATGCAGTTTCTTTTACTATTTTATTTTTAGACTGCAAGTTTTTTTTGGGGGGGGCTGCAGTTGGAGCACAGCCTCGTGTGTGATGGATGGAGCCGGGGCAGGAGGGACCTGCCGGGACCGCGGCCACCGCGCCGGCTCCGGCGACAGCGGAGTCAGCTCGGGGGGGGGTGTTGCAGGTTTTGGGACACTTTCGAAGCTGCTGCTGCTCCCGCACTGTTGTCCCTGCTCTGGCTTGTTTTGGGTAATCGGCTAAAATCCCCGTGTTTCTGGGGTTTATTAAAAAAAAAATAAATGAGAGAGAGAGAGAGAGCGAGACCCGTTTTCCATCTCCCAGCCCTTCAAACCTCTTTTTTGTTCCGTGGTGTTTTTTCTTGCCGTTCTCCCAGCACTTCTCTCCCCAGAAGCTGTGGAGAGGCAGCGTGGGGAGACCTATGGGTTGGGGGGGGGCCCCGACGGGACTCTCCACGCAGGGATTTCTCGAAGAGTTGCTGCAAACCAGCCACGTCCCCGGGTTTGCTCAGTGCAAACCAAACAAAAAAAAGCACCCTCCATTCTCGCTGTGGATATTTGCAATTTATTTACAATTAGCCCCAAATTTACCAGAGACGACAGACTGAAGGGGGTGGCGGGTGAGGGGCGGGTGGGGGTGGGGGGGGAAGCAATTCAATTAATTTGTAATCTTGCATTTCATTAGAAAATGCAAGAATAATGATCGCGTCCAGCAGGCAGGGGGAAAAAATCATAAATGGAGATTTCTCCCTCCCAAATCAGATTATAAAATAAGCTTTTTTTAATTAAATTAGTTGATACGCAGTTGATCGGAGTAACCCCAGACTATGAGCGAGGCAAACACAACAAATAGAAATAACAAAGGATACAAAAGTTGTCTGCTCTTCCCTCTTTCGGTGCAACCTCCGGGGCTGTTGGGGGTGGTCCCGAAGGGGAGCAGAACCGGGAATGGGGGGGATGAGCCGGGAATGGGGGGGATGAGCCGGGAATGGGGGGAATGAGCCGGGAATGGGGGTGCGGGGGTGCAGCCGGCTCGCAACAGGGCAAATAATTCATTTGCAAACAGGACTCTGCCGGCAGCGAAAAGATCCGCGTTGAACTCGCAGGAGCTGAGATGTTTTATCCCGGGTTAAACCCAAAATCTGCAGAAAAGGGACATTTGAGGGCAGGGGCAGCGCGGGACCTCGGGCTCAAAGCGCGGAGCCCGATCGCCCCGGCCCGACCCGCAGTCCCTCCTTTTAAAATAGTCATTGGCATTTCTTTTCTCTTTTTTAATTTTTTAAAAAATTTATTTCCCACGGAGGAAACTCCCCGCGCCGTCCCGGGTGGGATTCGCTGCCCCCGGCGCTGGGAAGGATTGAGTGCTACCCCTCGCGGGTGGGGGCGTGGGAAAGTTCCCGAAACCCCCCGATCCTCCCCAATCCTTCCCAGCCTAACTTCAGCTTCGTTTTCTGCCTTTCCTCCTCTCATTTTTTCCATCCCGTCAAATAGGCAAAAAAACTCTTTAAATGGATCCAATCCATATTTTCATTTTTTTTTCCTCTAAAAATCGTTGAAGTGGAATTATCTCCCCTAAAACCCAAGAGGGGAAGTTTGGGGGAATATCGTGTGTTTCTGGGTCTGCTCCCAGCTTTGTGCCGGAGGAAGTGTGAAATCTCTCCTGCCACACGCTCAGACAAAGCCGTCTTGTTACCCAGGATTTGTCGGGTCAAGCAGGATCCCGTTTTAAGCCAGTTACTAAATGTAATTCTCCCACTTTGCCTCTTAATTTAGCAAACGAAAAAACCACAACTTTTCACTGGGGGCATAAATGGCAGTGATCATTTGCCCTCAGAAGTTAAAAAAAAAAAAATTAGGGATTTTAGCCACTTGATTATTCTTGCCACTAATGTTTGTTCATTTCTAGAATGAACAGTATCCAAGAAATGTTTGAATGCACTAATTTTTTTTCCATTTAATTAGAAATTATTTTGATAGAATACCGTATTTGAAATTACAATTGTAAATATCCACATTAAAAAAATTTCTTAACAAGGCTTTTTACAGGGTCCTGAGCTGGTGGGAACCAATTTAGCTCCTTTGTGTAGCATCATCCCAGGGTATTTCCTATTATTCTTAGGAATTTGGATTGATTCTTTATTGTGAACTAAACATTTTCTTAGTGTTCCCTTTTTTTCTCTTGGGAAAAAAAAAAAAAAGGTAAAAAAAGTAAAAAAAAAAAAATGGAGAAAGTTTCCCCTAGATGAGAAAGTATCAAAAAAGGAGTTGGTGTTTTGGAACTTATTCCATGCATACACAGAAACAGGAGATCTCAGGTGTGTGGTTGAACAAAAGTTTGTAAACGCGTGTCAGTCCTGCTCAAATTCAATTTTAATTGCAAAACAGTCCTTGAGAGTGTCTGTTGCAAACCATTAATCCATTCTGAAGCTGGTTGAAATTTTCATACTGTAATTAAAACAAAAGAATAAAAAGTGTGGGGAGTTTTTACTTTTTAAAGATAAATAGTATCTTTCACTGGATGTATTTCTTTCACATGCTCAGCAGCATCCAGCAGCTCATGCAGCAAAGCCACTTTATCAGTGGAGCCGTAAGTCTCAGATACTTTCGTTTCTCATTGGGACAAGGGGGAAAATAAATTTTTTAAAAAAGAAACTTTAAAAAGTTTTGAAAAATATTCTTAGAAAAATGCAAGTATTCCCAGGTATTCAGCTGGGTCCTTGCTCCAGGTGCAAGCCGCCCAGGACAAGAAAAATCAATGTTTTTCACCCACCTAGTGCCCTGGAGGCCTTTGGAAAGGAAAGATGACTTTGGAGGGGACAGGTGCCTATGGCAGGGCATGGCAGTGGGCTGGAGGCTACAGTCCCCTCCAGAGAGGAGCTTGCCTGCCTTTGGATCCAGAGGCATTTTAACCACATTTCAGGCCACTCCTGATGCTTCACAATTCGTTGGATTTTACCCTGTCAAAGAGCTTTGGGCAAAGGATGGTGCCCTGCAATTGTCTCTGGGTATGTGTTTCACCTGGCACAGTGGGCTCCCTCTGTCCCTGGCACCGCTGAGGATGGTGTTACAGATCTCCCTGGCTAAGTGTAAGCTTCCCCGCTCTGCACATCAGCGAAGCTGAAAGATTCTTAATGTATTTGTTTATTTTTTCAATGTGGAAGGCAGAGGTGTCCTCAAAAGCCACCCTGCTCCCCCCTGCCTGCCTGGGTCCCCCACCCTTGCGCGTGGTACCGGCGCCCAGTATTGTGCAGGGCTCTCCAGCCCCGCTCAGCCTTTTGTCAGCCCCCTTTTCTGTGTCAATCAGATGCCTTTTGTCAGGTCCCAGACATGTTGTGTCCACACGCACACAAATATCCCCGCGCAGAGCGTGGGGAACGCTGAGCACATTCAGATCATGCGCCGCACCCTCCCGCGCCCGGGCATACGCACAGGGGGCACTTGCACCATAAACAGCTGCTGCCCTCCTGGAGGGGTTGGAATTGAGGTTCAGGGTGGCTGGAGTGGGAAAGGTGCAGGTACCCATTCCCCAGCACGTCCATGTGTCTTCGGGCGCTGTCTGTCCTGCAGAGTGGAGCTGGAGGCTGCTGGCACTTCTCTCCCTCACTATGAGCTTCCCTCCCCTGTTGCTTTTATCCATCCTTTGAGCTGCTTTTTTCAGTTTTACACCCATGTTTCTCAAAAACAAGTGATATTTGACTGGGTCCTCAAGCTGTCCCTAGAAAATGTCTATTTTACTGTTTTATGTGCTGTTTTTGTGAGATCTGGTGCAAATAGTGGTGACGGTGCCACATAACCACAACTCTGGTTTCGGGCTGGGGGGCATGCTGACCACCCACGTCTCTTCCCCCCAACTCCTGGGCTCCTGCTCATCCTCAGCTGCCTGAGCCCCAAGCCAGGGGTTTTGCTGCAGCTCAGAGGGCAACTTTGTGCTAATCCCCCCCCCGCTTTGGGCACTGGCAGCACAGGGCTGGGGACCCACACAGCGGGGTGACAGCTGCTCCACTGCCGGCATGGGGTCGGTTTCCACCTGTCCCTGTTGGCTTCAAGGTGGAGACAAGACCTCTGCCTGTCCCCACAGCGCTGCCATAACCTCGGGCTGGGGCAGGCCCTGCCAGGTCGTTCCACATCCTCAACCACTCTGCCCTCGATGGCGCCCGCAGCCGCGCGGGCCGGGGCAGCGAGGGATGGAGGGAGGCAGGAGCATCCCCGTCCGTGGCCCCCAAGTGTGGAAAATCCACCGCAGCGGCCACCGTCCCTGGGCATCGACAAAATGGCGTCAGGGGCTCCCAAATGGCGGCGCCGGGGCTGGCGGGGAAGAGGCCGGCGCGGTGCCAGGGCCGCTCCGAGGGCACAATGACTGGCACATAACGGTCCTGGCCACGGCCGACCCTCGCCATGGCCGTGCCAGCTGTAGCCCCCCTCCCTCCGCCTTGGCACAGGCAGGCGGCCCCACCATGGCCGCCTCTGAGGAGGATTAAGGCCGCAGTTGTGTCTCCCTCTTTCTTTCCCCCTCAGTGGCTGAGAACAGGAAACGTGAACCTATCTGAGACTAATTGACTTGCAAATTAATCGTTTGTCCCTGTGCCTGATAATTAGTGCTAACGATTTTTACACACCACCCCCCCCCCCTTGCTCTCTCCTCCTCCTCTTTATTTTAAAGGGGGCTGTTTTCCCTTTCTTTCCCTTTCCCCCGCTCCTCTTTTGATCCACCCTCGCTCCAGTTCTTCCCTGAGGATCCCCAGCTGCCCCTGCCGTGTGGTGGGGATGGCACCGGGTTCGGGGTGCAGGGGCCTGGCAGGGCGGCCGCTCCCGCCCCGACACCCACAGCTGCTGGTTTGCTTCCCACGCCTCGATGCCAACCTCCACGCCAAGGACAATGAGCGGGGCTGGGAGAAGGGGTCGGGACTTCGGGGGGCTGCAGAGGGGCTGCGAAGTGGGGGAGCAGCGCTCGGGGACGTGGCATCGCTTTGGAGGCGGTTGCAGCCGAACCCATGGTTCTAAATTTCCCAAATAGCCGGGGAACGGGTGTGTAAAAATATAAAAAAATTAAAAATCACTTCAAAAAGAAGCAAAGGTCTGGGGTTGTTTTCTTCAGCCTTCCCTCTTCCTCTGTTTTTCTTCCATGGATATATCTTGTTTTCACGAGTCAAAAAAAGCGTTTCTCCTGGGGGAAGGCAGCTCAACAAAAATATTTGAGGCTGGGGATTGGAATCGCCGGTGTTGTGGCTTTGTCCAAAAGTGTCACCTGAAGCAAGGGTGCTGCAGGGGATGGACAGTGCTGCAGCCGGAGCATGAAGTTAATGTGAGAGAAGGGGGGAAAGTGGGTTTGTGGTCATTTTTGTAGTCTGAGGCCTCTCCGTGCAGCCTCATGGAGCTCATTTGTGCCAGAGCCTAGGAGCAGCTTAGGGCTGACGGGAGAGGATGTGTTCAAATCATTGGTGATATGTCAACAGGAAAACGCAGTTTTGTTAAAATTTATGTAGTTTCCAGGAATATTTCCCTGTCAGTAGCAGAAAAACCCCACTAATATGATATTACAATGCATTTACTGAGGACTGGTAAGATAACATACCCTAAAGTACCTTAGTACTTTACTTTCAGTAAACTTCTGCTGTCTGTTGCATCTCCAGTGGCACTGTACTGCACAAAAAAATTGAAAATTCTGCACAGTGCAGTTCAAACCCAAACACTTTGTTGCTCCTGCATGGGAACTCTTGAGGAATTCCACTCAGCAATTTTAATTTTCTTTTCTTCCCTGTTTTCAGGAGGAAAAGATACCATTTGAGGGAGATTTGTTGGGGAAGAGGGGGACCTTTTGTGACGTTGAACTCCTCTTTTTTCCCTGCCTGGATGGGGTTTGCATCCCCCCAGTGCCAGGCAGACCGAGAGGTGAAACAGCCCCTCTGTGCTCCCCTGACCCTGACCGGCCCCAGATTGTGGCAGATCCAGAGTTTTTCCATCCTCCCCATTCCTGACCCTGAGTCAGGCTGCTGGAGAGACACCTGTGTCCAGACGACCCACAGTGACCCTCCAGCCTTCTCCAGAGTGGAGGGGAAGTTCCCACTGACCATCTCGTCCCCTCCAGCCATGAGATGCTTCCTCCTCTGATGCTCAACTGTTGATAATTAAAGGGATCCTTTTCTTTGCAGCACTTCCCCCCAAATGCTCCTGGTGCCTGACACTATTTGTCAGCCATACCCCTGATGTAATCCTATTTTTGCTCCCCTCCGTGCCCTGCTTTGTGTCCAGGGCTCTCTTCATCTCTGGTTGTGCAGCTCCCGCTGCTCAGGGGCTGCTTGTCCCCCTTCCCTCAGAGCTGGGAGTCCATAAACCCTGAGCCGCTCCCAGCCTCCGCGCTCATGAACTCGCTCTGTTTGGTTTGTCCAGAGTTAATTGCACACAAACTCCAGCCTGTTGGCACACAGGGGCTCTTTGTTCCTGCAAGAATCACTTGCCCTCCAAGGTCACTGCGGCCAAGACCTCCTGTCCCCCAGGGTCACCCTGCCGACATGCACTGTCAGTCTGATCCCTGCGCCGTGACCAGGGTGGGACGGGGCAGGTGGCTGCAGGGAGAAAGCTGGAACAGGGAGCTGAGGCATTGCTGGAGCCTTTTGGGTCAAGCTCATTGAAGTAATGGGATGATTAGCAAGGATTGCTGAGCTTTATGGCTGGGGAGGAGGAGAGAGGGTGAAAGAGATGTTAGGGGTGGATTAACCCCTGTCAGACCTGTACAAGAGGTTTCCCAGATTAAACACAAGTTCAGTGGTCTGTAAACGCTCCCCTTTCACTGGCTGCTTCCCCAGAGCAGCTCTGGAGTTAAAGCTCTGCAGTTTGTGTGAGGGACCCGACTTCCACGGCATCCCAATTCCTGCTTGTGCTCTTGAGGCCCGCATCCTTTAACTCCCCTGAATCAACATCCCTGTGTTCTTAGAGACTTGAGTGCCAGATTAACCTGGATACTTGGTTCCAATTAGCTTTCCAAAATGCTCAGGAGAAATCAGTGGACTTTCATCTGGCTTATGGTCCCTTCAAGAGGTTTTGGGTGATGTTCCCATCTGTACAGCACTGGCACTATGGAAGGAGACACTGCACCAGACATGGCTGTGATGGATCTGGCATTCCAGGGCAGCCGAGACCCTGAAATCCTGTGTGGAAGTGGGTGCTGCTTAGAGCCACTGGCCAGGGACACAGGTCACTTTGGCCTCCTGCTGGCTCAGCTCCGCAGGGGGACAGGAGTGGCTGCTGGCAGGTGCAGGCAAGAGCACCGAGGACTGAGATGGCATTGAGGGCTCAGTGGCCTCTTCACAGGACTGTGACCGTTCTGAAAACCCTTTCTGACCTCCTTCCCAACCCACGCATAACTTTTGTGCTGCTGCTGGGGAAGTCAGTGCCTTTCCTCTTCAGCATCCTTCAGGCTCCATCTAGATGAGACCAAGGGATGAGTTACAACTGGTTTCAGAGGGTAATGGGGCTGATAACTGGAAGCAGCAGTGGGAACATCCCCTTCGATGCCCTCCAGAGTGGCAGAGGGCTCTGGGAGATCATCAGTTCTGGAGGGGAAATTCCCGCTGACCATGTCCTCGGGCAGGTGGGCATTGTCCCAGAGGTGGGCAGCCCTGTGCAGACCCTCAGTGCTGGGCGGGCTGGCGAGACGCTGCCTTGAGGCAGTTTCCCAATCCTGCACACCTGGTACTCTGTCAATGCAGCCACTTGGCTAAATGTGGGTCATTGTAGGAGGATGCAGCCACTCGAGCAAACAAGCCTCAATTGCCCACTGATTGGGGTGGCTGAGAGCACCATCACTGAAATTTCTGAGGGGGGAGGCATTAATAATCCCCATTCTGTCTCTGCAGCCCTTGCCCCCTTGTTATTTCCCTCTTTGTGTCTTAATTTGGCCCATTATTATTATTTTATAAAAGGGCCTTTTCTCCACCCCCTCCCTCTTGAAGACACTCCTTAGACCGATGGGAAAATGGCAAGGAATAATTATGAAAAACATCAGTGAAGAGAGGGCCATCTGAGAGGGATTAAAGGATTACAATTAAAACTCATTTTAGGGAGGTGATGTGACATTAGCGTTTTCATTCTTCCCCCCCACCCCCCTTCCCCAAACACCCTCCAGGATATCTGGGTCTAAGTTGATTAAATGACAAACTCCAGCTCAGAGGGAAACAACAACAAATTAAAAACTGAGTAAAATGAAAAACAACAACCCAAAAATTATTTACAAAATGAAGTGAAAATGAGGTCACTGAGAATTACTGGAAGTCTGGCGGCAGCTGGAAACGGGGTGGACAGAGCACCTGCCGCTAATAGCAGGTTTCTGATGGTGGGACCATCTCCCTGCTCCTGCTCCAGTGGCAAGTGAAATTGTTTGAGATCTCTGTTCCAGGATACAACTGGAGTGTTGGGCGGTGGCAATGGTTGTTTTGGCAGGGCTGGTGCTCTGCGCTGATTTTGCCAGCTCTGTGCTCCACTGAGGCCACGCTGGGCTTTGCTTTGGGAGCCGGATGAGGACACGGTGCTGGCCCTGTTCTCCCTCCAGCCTGGGAGTGCATCCCAGCCTGGGAGGTGTCCCAGTGCCAAGGTACTGCTGGGGCCCTTGTGTCGGCCTCAGCGTGTCCCTTCCTGGCGTGGCTCCATGATCCATTTTCTCATCTCCTTTTGCAGCTCTTACTGGTGGCTAGAGCAAACCAGCCCCCACTCCACGCAGCTTTGAGCAGCTCCGGCACCATTCCCGGTGCTGGGGCACACTCCAGTCTTCCCCGAAAGCAAAGCAAGAGCCTGTGCTGCAAAGACCTTTCCTCTCTCCTCCTTGTCCATCGGGATGCACAAAGGGTCCTGCCCATTCCACCTCCGTTGTGGAGAATCCTGACAGGGCTCCTGAGGGTGGGAGCTGCTTACGGTGGCATTGAAATTCAGTGCTGTCGTAAATGAGGGGAGTTGGGAAAGGCAGCGTGCTTGGAGTGGGAGCTGACACCTCCAAATGGAAACACACACTGAGCTGGGGTTTTATTTGTTGTGGAAAGCAAATTCTAGGATAACTGCTGGCCATTTCAGTGAATGAATATGAAGACTGAGATGGGGGATTTCCCTTTATAAACCAAAAATATCTGTAAATCAAACTATTAAGATGATGTGGACACCTAAACCCATGCTGTCAGCCCAATTGGAAGGGAGGATTACATGAAGATGCGGAGGCAGATGAGTGACTCAGGTTCTGCAGTTCACAGTGCTTAGGAAGTTTTGGCTGCCAGAATCTCATCTGCAGGGCCCCAAAAACCACAGTGGGACTGAGCCCACATTCTGCCCTGAAAGCACAGCTCTTACTGCTTAAACTCAGTCACAAAGCCTAAAAATGTGAAGACTTTCCCTTCAGCCTGTAAGTGTGAACACTTTCCCTTCAGCCTGTAAGTGTGAACACTTTCCCTTCAGCCTGTAAGTGTGAACACTTTCCCTCTAGCCTGCACGTTTCAGCCGTGCGGCTTTGGGCTGCAGAGCGAGAGCAGAGAGGAGCTTCTCCTACATCCTCCTGTTTCTCCTGCCAAAGAGGTTGGGCTCAAACCCAGCCTCTTCGCTTTTGCCTCCATTCAGCAGCCTGGCATAACTGGGCATCTCATCACGTGGCCACGCACGTGGGCGCGAGTGCTCGTCATGTGAGGTGCCATATCGTGTCTCATATTGGGAGGCAGGGAGAGCTGGAAAAGCTTAACGGAAGGGAAACTCCCCCTCCTCCCCCCTAGATCCAGCCTATTTTCTTTCCACTTCTTTTGTTTCTGATTTCCGGAACTATGCGGCAAAGCAAAGCGTGGGGAGAAGAAAGAGGCTGAAGAGAGCTGGCATCTGGCAGGGAAAAGAACAAAATAGCAGAGCAGGGCTTTCCTAGGCAGGAGCAGGGAAGGCGAGCTGTGCTTGCTTGGGTGCTGGGCAAGCCCTGGGAAAATTCAGGGTCTAAACATGGAGCTGGCCCCAGGCAGGTGTAAATGGGTACAGAGCTTGCTGGTAAAGGCGGCAGAGGGGTCAGCCCAGCAGCTCGAATTGTACTCTGCTCTTTGCTCCCCTCCTTCACAGGATCTGTTCCTTGATGTCCCTCCTGCTCCGTCCCCCTGAGCCTGTCCCAGCACTGAATTCCCCAAGGGCGTGCATTGCACGTCCTGCCCAGTGTCAAGATGCTGGTGTGATTTGGCCCCAAACAGAGGGGAGGTAGAGGTGGAGGTCATTCTCCTGCAGACGCTTTCTCTGAGGCTTAAATGATTGGTGTGGCACAGTTCATCCTGCGATGTCCCTTTTACAGTCGAGGCTGAGAGTTGCCTGAATATATTTTTATTCCTGTTATTTCCTCTGTCCCGGCCAGTACAGAAAGAGGTCTTTGCATACAGGCCCAATGTTAATTAGGTAAATTAATTAGGACCAAGATGCAGTGTTTTCCCCCTGAGGAGGAAATACAGTAAACTCCATTTTTGTGAGTTGTTTATTCAGCCAGGGGGGTCGAAGGAGAATAGCCGTGTCAAAAAAGCTGCCATTTTCAAGGTCCTTGTGTCCCTTCTGCGCCGCCCTAGAAAGGGAACAAAACTCTGTTGACAGCAAAATCTCAGCAGGAGCCCCTGGGCTGAGGGGCACAGGGAAGCGAAGTGGAAAGGGTGCCAGGTTTCCGAGCGCCTGGAGGGAACAGGCTTTGGTCTCCGGCATTTCAATGGACCAGGGAAAGCAAAGCAGCCCTTTCAAGGCCAATCATGCTGTTCTCGAAGGCACACACTGGAGACAATGTGCCTCTGGCAGCGGGGCAGCGGGAAAGGGACTGGGTGGCCATGGCAAGGCCAAGGGCAGGAGAGCTACTGAGGGCCAAGAGCCAGTGGCCATGCTCCTGCTCCATCCACCCCACTCCTCAGAGGCCTGGGAAAGGTGCTGGGATGCACTGGAGCATCAGGAACAGCCCAAGGAGGCTGTTGGGATGGGGCAGATGGGGCACCCATGTGTGTTTCTATTTTGTGTTGTCTCTTCCCTCTCCTCCAACAGAGTCACAGTTTGTATGGTGAAGGAGCATGGAAACACTGAGCAGCTCCCTGACCTTCTCCCCACCCCAGCCTTTTATTCACAGTTTTTAATTGATTCCACCGTGAAAGCCTGTGACCCGGGAGAGCCTGATCCCAGCCCATGAGCCTGCTCCTGTGTCTCTCCTGGACATGGCATGTTTATGAGGGGATGGATGGACTCCCATGGATGGACGTGCCATGGGATGGGCAGGTTCGTGGCTGCAGTTGGGGCGTTTTCATGCCTGGGTGCTCCTGTGTCTCCTGGAGAGGAGCAAAGCTGGCTTTGCCTTGGTAGCCTCTCCCAGCCCAGTGCTCTGCCCACAGCACCATCTCCTGTCGGCATCGCTCACGCTTGCAGGGGCAGTGCATCCTGGGAATTTCCTTCCCCGCTGCCAGAATACCTTCACCCCAAGTCCAAGAGTGCAGATGATCTTCCGTCATCATATTTAAACCCCCCTCCCCATCCCTGACCAAAGCCAGGATGAAAGCGGCAGGGTTTTTTTCCTCTTTCTTTCTTTTTTTAATGGCGTTTCATTAGCCTCCAAATCAGACAGGCGAAACAATGGTGTTCTGTCAGCGATGGGCTTTCGTGCTGATTTCATCTCCTCTCTCATCCGTATGCAAACCAGCTTCCAGCAGGCTTTGGTCATGCCATGGAAACCGAGGTGCAGGCCCGGAATGGGGGTTCTCGGAGTGAGAAATCTCCTGTTCGCTTTTTCCCATTTGCATAATGCAACTTTTCTTCCCCCAGACACTGAGGCGCTTTGTTTATAGAGAGCCGAGAGAAAGGGAGATGCTGGGGACAGAGAGGGACCGCGGGGAGGGGGGAAGTGCCTGGTGGGAGTGGGGAAGAGGAGGGCAGTGCTCGAAAAAGAAGAACACGCAGAGAAAAGTGCGGGGCGACTGGAAGGGAATATATATGAGGATGGGGACTGGGAAATGGGGCTGGGCAAGTTCCCCGTGATCCTGGGACCCGTGCGCTCCTTTGGCCTCTCTGAGCCAGCCGAAGGGTGTCAGGGGGACTTGGCGTGGCTGAGGATCCAGCTGGGAGCCTGGATCTGTGCAGAATTAAAGCCGGTTGTCATGATAATGCCCCCCAGAGGAAGCAGGAGCCTTTTCAAGCCTTGCATGAAATACCTCAAAGGGTTTTGTGCAAGAAGCCTCTAAGATCTTCAACTGGTGGAAACCGAAGGTTGTTTGGGGGAATAGTGACCCACGGGGCACACGGGAAGGTGGCTAAGTGACAGCCAGCAGAGCGTGAGGATCCGGCTGTCCTGGGAGGTGGGGGCAGAAACGGTGGGGGAATAAAAGCATCCCAGGTTTATTCCCAGTGGTGTGTGGGGCTAGGGGAGAAGGAGGTTAACAAAACAAAATTACAACCCGTTTCTCTCCCTTGAAATGTGGCAAACTGGAAGGTGGCACAGGGAGATAGGAGGGTGAAGGGATCAAATTGTCCAGTCCCCACCAGTACCCACAGTTTATTGCAGACATTGGGGTCGATTTGTTCCCCACCTTGTACATCTGCAAAGTGGTGATCTGCTCTTTGCAAGCCAGTTTGAGATCTACAAGGGCAAGGGGCTGCTCTTAAGAGTCTCATCACCTCTGATGGTTGCACCTCCTAGAAACAAACCTGGTTCTTGTGACTCGATCCTGGGCAACAGACTTTGATTTATGAATTGGATGGATGCACAATTAATAGTAATAATAACAATAATAGAAATGAAACGTATTAATCAGTGACAGATAACAGACATGAAACCTGCAATTAGAAGTATTTTAGGATATGTAAAAACCCCTGTAAATGATCTGCAAATGAGGTGCAGACAGTAAAGCAGGCAGCAATGGAGATATTTTTGGGTTTTTCCTCAATGTGGGACTGCTCTGTTTTTAAGGTGCTTCAATGTGAATTGGATGTACAGACAGGCTCCTAAGGAAAAGTCTAGTGTTGGTACTGCAAAATGTGTGACTGTTGCTCCAAAGTGTGGGATGTTCCTCCAGGACCAGTGAAATCCTACAGGGCAGGGCCAACAGAACTACAGGCAGGAGCCTCAGTGATTCACAGGCTCTTGCCTACACGTGGAGATTGCACGGATTTAGGTGGGAATTGCTCAAGTCTCACTTGTGCCATTTGCACTTCAGGGGTGTGGTTGCACATGGTACCAGATGTTACTCCAACCCTGTTAAAGGGCAATTGGGATTCATATTGGATGATCTACACAATGTGAAATATTAACTCTTTACCTGTGGGCAGGAGAATTCTGCAGTCTAATCCCAAAATCTGGTATTCTGGGACAGGAAGAAAAGTGGAGAGAAAGTATTTGTGCTTTGGAGGATTCTGCTGTAACTCTGTGGAGTCCCTTTAGCCAGCAGGGATACCGACCTGGACATCCCTCTCAGGTGCACTGGTACCTCCATCTAGCACAGCTCTGCATCACTGATGTGTTGCATGGAGCAGCTGGGATGCTGCAAATGCTCTGTAAAAGGGATGGGGATTGTAAAGAGTCTGGTTTGGGGTTTTTTCTCATTGTTTTTATTCTGGTTTCTGCAGAAAATGAGATTTCCACCATCACAGGGAATTCTGTCATTTCTCACCTCTCTCCCAGGAACTTCTGAAATAGGATGACTTCAGCTCCATTTGGCTCAATGTCAGTTTTTGATCCCCAGTCAGTGGGAACTGCTTTGGGACTTCAGTTACATTTTTTCAGAAGCTCATTTCTACTATTGGCTCTAAAAACCATTTTTTTTCTTCAAGACAAGACTGGAGAAGGGCTGTGACCTTTCCCTTTGGACAGGGAGGGAGAGGGGTCTCTGCGGTGGGGGTTTGCCAGGGTGCGAACTGCAAATGCCTCAGCCTAATGAGCTCTGTGATTAACAAAGCATCAGAGCATTCCAGTCCAAGGAGAGTTCAGTCCAGAGTGTTTCTTAAGGAGCCTCACACGCCTCAGACAGTGCTTGTCTGCTCCTGCCTGTATTGAGACAGAGCTGCTGGTGGACCCAGGCCGTTGCCTGTCCCAAGCCCATTGTGGTGGCCTTTGGGCAGTGACATGGGATCAGTCGAAGGAGCACGGTGAGATAAAAAGACATGGCTTGGGCTTTGCAAGTGTCCCAGGACAGGGAGGGGCAGCAGGTCATTCACTGCCAGAGCAGGGAGGGGACTTTCCAGCATCGCTTCCACGCTCGCCCTCCCGGCCTCCAGCCTGCTGGTCATGCCAATTTGTCACCAAGCTGGGATTTCAATTAAACCCCAAAAGAAGGGGTCAGAGGTTATGCAAACACGTTGGTAAAGGCCACTCGCCTGGAGGGCTCTCCCGGGGCCGCTGGAGCCGGCCCCTTGCTTTACACAGTCCCGATTGACCTGGGCTGAGGCCGGCATTGTTCCCCGTGCTCCATTCAAGAGGCAGTTTGTCAATAAAATTGACCTTTCGGCTCCTGGGGGTGCTGCCACCTCATATTCCTCCCTTTTCCTGACAGTTTGGCTGGAGTAGAGCTAGCGGTTCCTCTGTGGTCCCTGTGCCCCTGGACATGCCTTGGCAGGGATGGGAGCAGGAAGGCCACATACTGCAGGAAGGCCCTGCACCATGCACGGCAGCTTCTGGTCTTGATTCTGGTTTCTGCCTTTTGGGCTTTTGCATCTGAGGGCAGTTTCCATCTGACCCGTCGGAAACACCATCACAAACAGCTGGTTCTGTTCATCCTCTCCAGACCTCATTCTCCTTTCAGGGCCATCATTCTTGCAGCTGCCTCCACAAGAATCTCATGATGGTTTTCTGCCCCTCACCACCCAGGCTGGGTTGGGATGACCTCGAGGTCCGTCCTACAGAACTAAGCCACTTTGTCCCTCCCTGTTACACAACTGACACCAAAGTCTCACGCAAGGCAAGGCAGCACCTCTCCCTACCAAGCCACATGCCCACCAGCACATCCACCCACTGCGGGCATGATCCCACATTTCAGGGAGGTGTGAGGCTTCCCGGTGGGCTTGGGTGGTGGGACTGCACTGGCCCCTGCGCTGGTGCACTAATTGTGCTGGGCAGCATTGCAAACAAGCACTGCTTGAACCCACAAGCCTGAGGAGGCCATTTCAGCTGCAAGATAAATGGATATAGTGGAGCAAGTGGCAATTAGCGTGGGTAAAGAGCCCCTTAGTGACTGTCCCTTACATAACACCTTTGTTCCAAGCCCTTCACTTCATACTCAGTTTGTAAATAAACTTGACTCCCAGCTTTACTGGGGCCTTTATTCTTTTTTTTTTTTTATTTTATTATTCTTTGAACCCAGGGAAGAACGAGTCAATTGTTCACCCCTAGGGACATGCAGCAATCTGAGGCCCTGCCCGGCCTGGCGGTGCCCACTCGCCCCAAAACGGGCACTGGCAGTAGCCCACGCCAGAGCCACCCACGCAGCTACCACGGCAGCAATTTTAATTGCTTTGCCCCCGCTGATGGTGCCTGGGGGCTCATTATGCTGCTGGCAATGAATTGGGGCCTGAAAATGTGGTTCTGTAATTGCAGTGGCAGTGGGGACTTTTGCTGGGGGGTGGGGGTTGGCAGAGGGGCTGAGCTCTGTCCCCAAAGCTTTGGGTCAGAGGAAGCCTGGGGGGCTCTGGATCAGTCCAAGTGCAGGGACCTGTCTGTAATGCGCATCGTGTCCTTGCTATCACCATCTAACCTGTAGGAGGCTTTTTCTACACCTGCCGTGCCACTGCAAGGCCGGCAGTGAGCAGAAGCTCCAAGGCAGGGTGGGATGTGCTTTAGAGGATTTGGGGTGCCCAGTCCCAGGCTTTGGGCATGCTGTGGTGAGCAGGGCACCATGACTCTCCTGCCTTTAACCTTCACTTGCCAATTTTGCCAGGTCCTTTTCTAAGGGGCAGGGCTGTTTGGGGAGTTATTGAGGCATTTAGCGCCCTGAGTGGTGGTTCTTCCTCCACTGCTGCCTCTGCCTGGGCTCTCTCCTTGCTGCTGGTCTTTCAAACCAGCGCTGGTGATACTGGCCCGTACTGGGAAGCCGTCGGGCACTGCTCTTTGTTCAGCGTGAGGATGGTCGGGCCCCTGCTCCTCTTCCGAGCCTTCCCTCTCCCATATGGTGCCCATTATTAGATGTGTGCACCAGCCTTGTCTGACAAGGAGCTTTACAGGTGTCGCTGGGATAACGATTCACACTCCAAGAAAGGTGGGAAAGATGATTAGCTGGCTTTCTATCAAACAGCACGCGGCATCAGCTGCTCTGGGGGGGGGAGGTGGCGGGGGCTGTGGATGTGTAAGGACATGTACAAGGGGAGCTCGGGGAGCCCAGGCTTTGTCCTGCTTCTAATTCCAATGGACTCTTGGGCACTTCTTTGTGTGTCTTAGTTTCCCCAGCTGTAGCAGAGGGATGTTGTTATTGCTTTGACTTGTAAAACACCCTTCGAGCAGCTGATTGAGCTCCTGCATTAGCAAGAGGTGAATTAGGCAGGTCTCTTGGCAGCTGGGCTGCCACGGAGAGGGCAGGGGAGCTGTCAGAACCGGGGCTCTCAGGGGACAGGGCTGGAGGGGGGGGACATGAATTAAACAAACCTGCTGGACACAGGCATGCGGTACAGTGTGCCTGGAGTGTGTCCTGAAGGCCGTGAGAGCCCCGTGGTGTGGGGAAGGGTCTCTGGTGCCAGTGTGGCATGGACAGGAGGGCAGGGCTTGCTCCACGCAGATGTGTCCGTGCCTTGCCCTGCCTACCTCTTCTCTGTGGGGCTTTGGGCTCTTCCCGCTGATGTATTTTAAATAAAGACTCATTTAGCAGGCAGATCCTGGCATCCCTGAGCCTGACACAGGCACACTGCACGCCCTACCCCTGCGAACTGGTGGAATATCTTCAGCTCTTTCGACATCTTGAATATTGTTGAAGAGAGAGGCAAAATAGAAAAATAAGAGTAAAACGAGTTGTTCTCATTTGTCCTTTGCTCCAGTGCAGGCAAAGCTGTTCTGTCTCACATTACACGTCCCCAGGTCAGGCTGCGATCCGGAGGTGAGCCCTGCCTTGGAAAGTGACGGAGCAGAGGGCTCCCTGCAGGGCTGGGGAAACTGAGGCACGAGCGAAGTCTGGCACCCAAACCACCCCCGAAGCAGAAGAGGTGTGAAGGTGGGGTGCTCGCCCAAGCTCCTCGTGCTCGGTCGGGGTGCGATCGTCACCCCGACACCGCCGCGACCCCCGTCCCGGGACGGCCCCGGGCGCTGCGGGCAGAGCCGGCGCTGCCTCTCCCCGAGCCCGGGGCCGGCGGGATTATCTGCTTAGCTGCACCATCTGTTCCTCAAACTGCCATCATTATGTTCAACTTGGGAAGAAAACGGCCCCTACAGAGAAGCAATTTGTTCGCTGACTAAACCTTTCAGGCTCTCGCCGTCCCCGGCTCCCGCGGCCGCCGCACGGAGAGCTCCGCGCTCGCGGCCGCCGCGCTTAAACAACTGCGGGGAGAGCGGCGGGCGAGGGCCGGGCACGCCGGGGAACGGGAGTGGGGAGGGCGCAGGGCTCCCCTAATCCGATTACAAAACATAACAGCCTTTCAGAGGGATCGGGGGCCGGGCGAGGGGAGGAGGAGGGAGGTCCATTTCACACCCGACCCCGACGTCTGGGGGTCTCGCAATGATCTCACTGGAGGGGCTTTTCTTCCCGTCGCAGTGGGTTGCTTTTGAAATGCGCTGCGAGGAAATAAAAAAGGAGAAGGGGGCTGCCTGGGAAAGGGGAGGAGAGGACTGGGAAGGAGGTGAGGTGGGAGGGGGTGGCGCGGGCCTGGGGTGAGCCCTGCACCTCAGGCTGGGGGCGAAGACTGGAGCCCAGCACCCCCTCGCTGGGGCACCAGCCCTCGCGCCCTCTTGCATCCCTCTTGCATCCCTCTTGCATCCCTCTTGCATCCCTCTTGCATCCCGCTTCTCCCTCTAGCATGTCACATGGACATGGCTACAGGGACGTGTCCTCCCCTGCCGCCTGAGCGAGGAGTGGGGCTGCGGTCCCTGCAGAAACCTTCCCCAGCGCCTGCAGTGGCAGCAGAAACAGAGACGGGTGACCCACTTCCCCGTGTTTTGTCACGGAATTTCCATGACACTAAAGCATTTAATGTGCTGATTTCACCAGTTTTCGGTAATGGACAACAAAAGTGGGGAAAGTTAAACTGCTAGTTTGACTTATATAAAAGCAAGAAGTTTTGACTTACTGCTGTGTTTTAAACTGATTTTAAGTTCACCTGCAAATAAATGTGTTTCACTGACTTTTTTGCAATTTTTTGTTCAGTCAGTTAAAGGAAACCTGTGTGCTTCAACACCAGAAGATATCAGAACAAAAGAGTCCCGTCTGTGGCTACTTTGGTTGGGTAGCAAAGCATTTACCCCAAACTTCGCTGTGCTGGCCCTGCGCCCCTTGTCCCCTCTGCATGGGGTGGGGCTGTGGTCCCCTCCTCAGGGATGGTGCTGGCAGCTGGGGACACCTGTGCCTGCGGGAATCCCACATGGTGAGTGCTGGAGTCTGGCACAGGAAGTGTGAAAGTGTCTGGCACCCACCCCAGGCTCATGGGAGATGGGACCCCAAGGTGTCCCCCCCACTGGGGACCCCTGGCACATCCACCATTGCCCCTCTAGGAGTCCTCTGGGGCTGTGCCCCTGCTCCAATTGTTGCAGGACCTTCTGTGGGTTCACTGAAGCTACCACATCCCCAGGGTGTTCCAATCTGCACCCGGGGGAGTGACAGCCCCTTGTGGGGGGATTTGGGGCCAGGGTTCTTGGTGCTGGGGGTCCTGGGGCTGCAATGGCCAGAGGAGCATCTCTCTCACAGTGGAGCTGAATTCTGGGGGCATTTATTTGTTGAGAGGAGCCCCTGGTGCAAGGTGATGAGCAGGCAGCACCCCTGTGCTGGGGACTCAAGTGTCACCCTGCTCCTGCCCCCAGGTGCTGCCTGCTTGGGCTGTCCCACACTCCAGTGACTCCACCATCCTCGGGTGCGTGGGACAATCCATTAAACCCAAAAAATAGACATCAGTGTTTGGGGTGCAGGGTAAACTGGGAGGCTTTTCCTTCCTCCCTGGATGACACCTGAAGGAAACAGCCAGCAGAGCTGGGCAGGTGCCATGAGAATTCAGGGACAAATCCTGAAGCTACCAAAAAAATCCATATATTTTAATTGTTGTGTGCAAAAGTGCCTGTACAAAGTCTTTGCTGCTTTCTGTTCAGCCTCCTGTGCCCAACACAGTCATCCCTCCTCCCCCCCGCTGCCTTCCTTCAGAGAGCAGCTGATGGGGAAACTGAGGCAAGGAGCCAAGAGGGGAAGTGGCTGAGCCAAGCCTGGACACCCCAAGGTGACCCTGGGAGCAAGAGCTGTATTGCTCCCACAACAAGCACTGGGATACTGCAGCACCTCTTCACCCTGCAAAGACCTATGGACACCCAGCTGTTCCCAGAACGTTTGGGACCAGGAGCTGGCTCCCGCATGGGAACAGGTATGGCTGTCTCCAGAGCAGGGTGCTGGGAAGTTCAGGCTGCCAGAAGCCAGCTGGCACTGGCAGTGACAGACCACTGGTGGTGCAGGACCTCACCGAGGTCATTACACCAAGGTGCTGATGCCCAGCTCCTTTCCGCTTGCCCTGGGGTCACATCCTTCCTCAGCCACCTGCGCCAGAGACATGGAGAGGGGCAGAAATGGGCTCTACTCAGGGCAGATCAGGGCTAGGTGAGGGCAGGTGAAAATAGCCTCGAGTTGCACCAGGAAGGTTTAGATGGGATATTGGGGAAAATTCTTTCACTGAAAGAGTTGTCCAGCTCTGGCATAGGCTGCCCAGGGGAGTGGTAAAGTTGCCATCCCTGGAGGGATTTAACGGACTGGTGGATGTGGCCCTTTGGGACGTGGTTTAGTGGTGGCCTTGGCAGCAGTGGAACGGTTGGACCTGGTGCTTTTAGAGGGCTTTTCCAACCTAAAATGAGTCAGGGATTCTATGATCCCACGACCAGGGGTATTTACTGCAGCTCTCCTGCCCTAAATGCTGCTGCAAGAGGAGGGAGGGTACCAGGAACTGGGGGGAAATATCCAACCCCTGGTGCCGCCTGAAACCCATAAACCCCTTTTACCAACAATGCCCCAGCTTTACCTCCCAGAAGACGGTGTTTTCCATGTACTGCTCGTCTGCGGAACACCTCAGCGCCTTGGTTTTCAGGACGGCACCTGAGGACGCCGAAAGCCGGGCGAGGGCGTCTGAGAGCGGGGCGGCCGCTGCCCGGGCTTCCCCTGACATCTAGCGGCAGCGCCGGGCGAGGAGCCGGGACCCGCGGGGAGCCCAGACCCCGGCGGGGAGCCCTGACCCCGGGAGGAGCAGGGACGCGGGGGAAGCCCTGCCCCGAGGGGAGCCCCGGACACGGCGAGGAGCACGGACCCTGGGGAAGCACAGACCGGGGGGAGCACGGGCTCGGGGGAGCCCCGGCCCGAGGGGATTAAGGCCCCGTGGATAACCCCGGCCCCCCCCGGGAAAGCCGGCCCCAGGGGGAGCCCCGGCCCCGGGGGTAGTCCCGACCTCCACCGGGTTTGCACAGTGCTCAGCACCACTGAGCTCTGCCCGGCCTGCCTGATGCGGGTGCTTTTGCTTTGGGGCTGCTCCTGCCCTTTCCCCCGAAATCCATCGATTCCTCTGCCCCTCACACCCGCCATCCCGTTGCATTGGAGGCAAAACTCACCGGTGAGGCAGCCCCCGAGCATTGCAAGCAGCAGGGTGAGGGGCAGGGCACCGAGCTGGATGAGCGCTTGGTCAGTGACTGTCCGGCTGCCCTGGGCCACCAGTGGGAATACAAGCTCCAGCCTGCAAGTCAGAGAGGGGACAGGCTTTTGGGAGTTTGTTGTCACAGGCTCACGGCTCTGGGTAATGTCTTCCAAAGAGGTGCTGTAACAGGGTGAGTGGAGCAGCCCTGATCTCAGGGGCTGTGGTGGCCCCAGCTCGGTGCATCAAGTCACTGGCATGCCTGATTCTGGCTCCTCTCACCTGTCACCATAAGTGTCTGCGGTGGCCATCAGTGTCAGCAGTGTCCCCAGCAAAGCCCCCAGTATCCCAGGCAGCCCGTGGACGTTGTGAACCCCACATGTGTCCTGGATTTTCAGCCTGGAGTGTAGAACAGGCTGGGGAGAGCATAGGGAAGAGCTGGTATTGGGATTGGGGTCAATTGCCCAGGGAGGCTGTGCTGCAGTCCCATGTTTGCAGGTTTGGGAGCAGATGGTCCCCTGACCTGGGATCAGTGTCCTTGGCTGTCCCAAGGTGACTCACCGTGAAGAATCTGAAGCCAAGTGGGGAGATCAGGCCAACCAGAAACCCTGCGATGAGGGCCCCAAAGGGGGTGACCAGCATCTCCCCAGCCATACCCATCACAGCCATTCCAGCCAGGGTGGCATCCTGGATCTGAACCTGATGGAGAAGGATGTGGTATGGGGAACTGGCTCCATGGAGAGCATCAGCATGGGACTGGGAGGAGGGGGGTGTCTTCCTCAGGGATCAAATCGGTTCTTAATGAACCTAAGAAAGCCTAACAGACATCCCTTTTTGCCCTGGGTATGTTCAGGCTTACTATTCCTGTAGGACAGGATGTGGGCAGGGATGTGGGTTTGTCTCAGGAGAGGACCTACCATCCGTGGGGTGCTCTCCTCATAGAGGACAGGAGAGAGGATGAAGGTGGCAACCGTACTCGCCACCAGTGAGAAGTAGGTGTTGAGCACTGCCCAGTTCTTGGCATTGTCGTGGACAGTGGTAGTAGAGGTGAAGCTGGGCCAGAAGATCCACAGGTAGATGGTTCCTGCAGGGAATAGAACAGGCAGGTCTTGATGCTGGAGTTGATCCCTTGTGGGACAGAAACTTCTTGCAAGTGCCAAGAGATGGAAGTGGCCACAGCTTGCAGCAAGGGAGGTTCAGGTAGAACACAAGGAAAAGCCATTTCTAGGAGAGGATGGTACAGCCCCACCACAGGTCACTGGGGAGGTGGAGGACATCTGTCCTTGTTGGTTTGCAGGAATCTCCTACTCAAAGCCACAGCCTCACTATCCTCATAGTGGTGACAGCCCTTCCACTGCCACCTCGATGACTCGGGTGTTGTAGGATTCGAACGCCATACCAACCACAGCAAAGACATCCGTCTGGTGCCCCGTGTTCTGCCGCTCTTCCCTCTTCCTCCTGTTCTTGTCAGGCTGGTACAAGACCCGTGAAACCATCAAGCCAAAATAAGCACCAAAGGTGTGGACGGTCAAGGAGCGTCCACCATCGCTTACCTGGTGAGAACAGAAAAGCGCCATGCAGAAAGTGGGGATAAGGCATTTGTCCCTCCAGATGAGGCAGAACTTGACATGAGGAGCCTAAACCCCGGGCCACTCCCTTTCTGGTGGCTCCCCAGTCGGTGACTCACCCCCATGAGACTGAGCAGGATGTATTCATTGAGAGTGCACAGGGTGACTTCCAGCAGGGCCAGCAGCAGCATCTGGATGGGGTTTGCCCTGCCTAGAACAGCTCCAGTGGAGATCAGAACAGCTGCGGTGCAGAAGTCAGCACTGACCATGCTGGGAAGGAGAGGAAAGGTGTGGGACTGGACCTGGCACTGCCAGGGATGAGCACAGGGGCTGGGGAGAGCGGGGCAGGGACAGGAGCTGAGCCTGCAGCCCAGGCCCTGCATCCCACCGTTCCTGCAAGCTGAACAGGCAGAGCCTTGTGATGCTGGTGACAAAGGGATGTCTGGGCTTGAGGGAGGAGGGGGCCAGAGTGCCCCCCGCTAAATGCCTGGCTGCAGCCATGGCAGTATTGACATAGCCCTTGCTCGGGCAGTTACTCAAACAACCCAGTGGCCTGGTCCCACAAAATCCTCCTCCAAAGCAGAGCCGTGAGTTTTACAGAGGGGGGAGCCAGTGTTCCAGGGCTGGGCTGGGAGCAGCTGTCTGGGCAGCAGCAGCTCCCTCCTGCCTTACCTCTGAGCTCCCACGTAAATTTTGCCATTGAGGAAGGAGTAAAAAAACCCCTGGATCAGAACAGCCCACTGGATGGCAAAGGCTATGATGAGGATGCTGATGGCCGCATTGCTTGGCCCATAGCGGCTGAGGAATGCCACCAGGAGCCCGAAGCTGAGGAGCACTTGGATGTGGACATCCTGGAAACCTGGTGGAGAAGAGGCACAAGGATGTGTCTGGAGGTGTTGAGGACAGGCAGCCACCCTCCTACCTGCTGGTCCCCAAGGGGACGAAGACAGGACTAAGACACCCCCTACTCTAACAGGCTTTGGAGAGCTGAAGGCTCGCTCCACTTGATGTGTGTCTGGAACCATGGTGGATGATCTTCCCTGGAGATCTGTAGTGGGGAGTGCCAGTGGCAGGTAAAACCATCCCTGCCTGATGTGACCCTTTGCAGCAGCTCCTGGCCACTCCATCTGCAACTGCCCTGTCCAGATATCTCAGGACACTCACATGGTTCACCCCACAGCCCAGAAACCTCCTGGGGTGGCCAAGAGCTGTCTGCACCCACTAGACCAGCATCAAGGTGAGTCTGAGATGTCAGCACCCCTGGGATCTCACCGCTGCCCCTGAAAGCATCACAGGATGCACATGTCCCAATTCACAGGATGAGTAGAGAGGAAGGATGGGCAGGGAATTGGAATTAGTCTGGTACTATTTGGTGGCAAACCAGAGGATGGGGGGTTTGATTCTTGCTCGGGCTAAATGGCCTTTGCACCCCTTCAGCTGACAGCTGTGGCCCGGCCTCCTCCATGAGTCACTGCCTGGGTGGGGTTACGTGGGCAGGTGAAACCGGGAGAACCTGCCAGCTGCCAGCTGCCAGCTCCCTGCCCAGAGGCTCCACTCCCTCCCCTCTCTCGCCCAGGGCACTCTGAAGCTCCTCTCCCATTGACCACCTTGCCTTTGGCTCAGAAAAGCAAGGGGCAGCCCCTTATCCTGGCAGGAGTTTTGCAGTGATGACCAGCATGCAGTAGGATGCTCCAGGCAGGGCAGAACCCCAGCCCCGCGCTGGACCCTGTGGTAGAATCCAGGGAGCCAAATCCTCTGTGGGAGGAGCTCGGTGTAAATCCCCCAGCACTGCAAAACCCAGCCTGTGAGTGGGAAGCTTTGCAGACCCCCAAATGTCAGGAGCAGCTGCTGTGCTCCCTACCATGGCATGGGACGATGATCCCATGTTTTCCACTGCACACAGTGATTGCCTCTGAGCTCCACTGCTGTAACACGTGTCCTAGACCCAAATGTCCCTCTTTTAGGGCTGGCTCTGTCCAAGCATTTCAGAAATCCCTGCAGCTAGTCTCCTTTACCCTCTCTGGGATGCACCAGTACCCCAACCCTGCAGCTTGATGTTCCCTCTTTGTTTAACTCTGGAGTCTGTGACAGGTCTGCAGCCTGAACTGGGCACGGTGACATCCCATGCCATCCCCTCAGCAAAATGGCTCTTCTGCACCCACGGCCGTGGGGGTACTCACGGGGCTGCTGGAAACCCGAGTCCTGGTTTCTCCAGCTGCAGTTCTGCTGCGGGGGGCACTGGCCAGGGCTGCTCTCGGGGCTGTACCGGACAAACACGGCGAAGAGGAGGATGTTGAGGATTTGGAGGAGGAAGCACAACCCGGAGAGCCGGAGCCTCGAGGCAGCTGTGTGCTCAGGCATGTCGGGGGGGCAGCCAGGGCAGGTGACCCCCTGCAAATGGGGTGCATGAGGAGAGCCACGCTGGGACTGCAAACTCCGCCTGCCAGAGCGGCTGCCAGGTCCTGCCCTCATTTCCCGCACCTCGAACGGACTGCCGGGAGTGGGATAGCGCTGCCAACACGGAAACTCGGGGCTGGATTCCCTGGCACGCCTCCACACCTGGTGTTGCCACATCAGGTGGCTCCAGCCACTGTGCTGGGAAGTGTGTGGGCTGTGTGGGGTCAGTGTCCCACTCTGCTGGGTGCAAGAGGGGCAGAGGGAGGATTTGCAGTGGGCCAGAAGCTGTAGGAGGGGGTTGCATGATATTTCAGCCTCTGCATTGTAGAAACACGGTGTTTTGGGGGACCGGGTCAGGCAGAGGAGGTGGAGGGTGATGCACAAGTGTGGTGGGACTGACCCACTGTGGAGGTGCTGGCTCAGCAAAGTCCCACAAAGCTAGGTTCAAATTCCCTGAAGGAAAAGCGAGTGTTCAGGGGCCTTTGGGGATGAGGTTTCTTGTGGGCCCGTGAGGAGAGAAGGAGAATCTGAGCCTTGAAAAACAAGAGCAAGGAGCAGAGTCAGAGGCTCCTGACAGAGCCCACACCAGGAACTGGGGGAGCTGAGCACAAGGGATTCCTTGGTTTTCTTTGGCTTCCTCTGCTTCTGCAGAGGTGTTTGTATTGCACCAAGAGTGGGTGCAGATCCCAAAAAAGGAAGAAGAAGAGACAAGAAGCAGACAAGTAACACAGTGTGTGTTTGGGAAGTGACTTGGGTGACCCCTTTCCACAGTACTGGGCCAAACTCTGAACTCAGATAAGCAGTGGTGGGCTGGGGTCGTGCCCTGTTCCCAACGGTATGGGGAACAGTGTGAGTCACTTATGGGAGCCCCTGCAAGTGTTCTGCTTTGGGCTGTGGTTTTGTGAGGGCCAGGGACTGTAGCTGGTGCCTTCACTTGGGAAAAATGTGAGAAACACTCAGCTTGTTTGTAGTACTGCAGAGCTGGGAATCAGCATCCTCCAACCAAGAAGCCCAGAGCTGGTGCTGGGGGAGAACAGGATCTGCTTCTGCAGCCGTGGGCACAGGAAGTGTGAGGGAGGGAGATGACAGACTCTCTGAAGAGCCATGGACCCACCCGATAACCGTGGAGCGCTGCGAGGGAGGAGCTTGCAGTGCTGCTGCTCCAGTTTAGCCTCCCTCAGCCTAGGGAGAACAAAGCTTCAGGCACCTTTTGCTCATTGCAATGAGCCAAAGCTCTGACCGTTCTGAGCTGGAAGAAGGCTTCAAGTTCAGCCTGCTGGCATCAAAATTGATGCCCCTCCTTAAAAAGAGGCTGGAAGCAGTGGGGAGCAGGTGGGGGACGAGAGCCTGGGGACTTAAAATGCACCCTGATGGCCTTCTCCCCAGGGGGGGCTGTTTGCTGCGCTGTATGTGCCGTGGTGAGGCCAGGATGGTGTTGGGGACAGTCGCTGCTTGTCTTGTGATTCCTCGAGAAGGGCTTCCTCCACCCTTGGAGATGGACCCTGGGGGAGGGAGAAGTTGCAAGAGGCCAGAACACAGCTCCATTGTGTGCCTGTGTTTTGCTCCCGGCATCATCCTGGCCCGAAGTGCCGATGGGGAAGCCTCTCTGATGCCTTTTTGGAGGGCAGGATAAATCCAGTGGGACTTGAGTAGTGGGGCATCCCCCTTGCACAGCCCTCCAGGGCCTCAAGGGACGGGAACATCATCCCTTCATCAAGAACAGGGAGAGGGGAATAAAATTAACCATTGCCCTGCTGTCTGCGGGATCAGAGAGCACCATCCCAGCACTGGGGGCCAGTACTGAGGGGGGGCTTTGCCAGCCCAAGAGGCTGCTGGAGCTCGATGCAGAACCGTCATTTTCCCTGAATTCCCAAAGCTGTGGCCTGTAGATAAAGGGATGTTTGTTAGCCAGGCACACTGTGTTTTGCCGAGCAGAACAATAAAGAGAAAGACACTCACAATGGGAAATTGTGCTTCCTCCTCCCTGTGCGCTCCTCGGGGAGGTGTTGGAGGGGAAAAAAAAAAAGAGAAGAAAGTGGGAAGAGACGGTGACAGGGCAGAGAGCGAGGGCACGGCCAGCACCATGGGAGCGGGCATCAAGGGCCCGCGGGGCCACGGGGCTGCCAGGACACTGCCTGCCCCAGGACGGTGACAGGGAGGGGGCTGGCTGGGAGCACCTGCTCACCACCTCCCGTGTCCCCGTGTCACCTCTTCCCAGGAGCCGCGTGGCACAGGTCCGGCCTCCCCAGAACCCTCGGCCCCGCCATGGGGTGTTTATGACGGAGACGGGAAGCAGCAGGAGCTGGGGCAGCACGTGGGCTGGGGGCATTGGATGGGCACGGCGGCTCCCCGAAGGACATGTCTGGGGACGGTAAGAGCCCGGGGGGGTGCCAGGAAGGGGGGTTGGCACGGTCTGTGGGGTCGGTGTCCTGCAAGGGATGTCTCCTCTGCACAGTAAATGTCAGAGGGCTCCCGCAGAGCAGGGCCACATCCTACAGGCCCCACCGAAGCCGGGGTGTGTTCCACTGCATGTCCCTGACCCCTGCGCTCCCCCCAGGCACCGTCCTGCCCCCGGCTCTAAGGATGCACAGGCTGCTCCTGCTTGGCTGCCTCTGGCTCCTGGCAGCACCCCCAGCGTCCAGCATCTTCCAGCGGCCGACAGGAACCCCAGGTAGGGAGCAGGGCCTGGCAGGAGGACAGAGAGCCTGGGTAAGGATCAGGGCCTGGGGGGCAGGACATGGAGCCTGTGTAGAGAGCAGGGCCTGCAGGGTCGACCAGGCACTGCTGTTTGGAGTCGCTGCTGGAGAGGGGAAGAGATGTTGGGCAGGTCCAGCCAGGTCAGGGGCTGAGCTGTGCCTCCTGAAGGTGCAGGAGAGACTAAGAGGAGCCGGGATGGATGATAGAAACCACCGTGCTGGTGAGGGTTGAGAGGTGCTCGGGGAGGTGTCGGAGGGATGGTGGCCAGTCGGTGCTGAGGCTGCCCGGGGGCTGCAGCCCCACTGCGCCTGCAGTACCTGCTGGAGCCCCTCCACCCCACGGTGCACACGCAGCGAGGTGCCACGGCCACCCTGCCCTGCGTCCTGCGCAGCCTGCCCCACAACTACCGCGTGAAGTGGAGCAAGGTGGAGCCAACCAACTACCGGGAGAACATCATCATCATCACCAACGGGCTGTACCACAAGAACTACGGGCCGCTGAGCCCGCGGGTGCGCCTGCGGCACAGCCACCGCTACGATGCCTCGCTCACCATCACCGATGTGGCGCTGGAGGACGAGGGGCGGTACCGCTGCCAGCTCGTCAACGGGCTGGAGGATGAGAGCATCTCACTCATGCTGCACCTTGAGGGTGAGGTTGGACTACTTCCCTGGGGGATGTGGCGGGAGGGGGACCCTCAACTGGAATAGAGGTGTGTGGCTCTCTGCCTCCACCCATGTCCCCCATTGCATTGCCCTGTTCCCCAGCCTTAAATTCATCACCAAATCCCCAGGGATGTTAAGTCAAAGCTTCCTTGGGGAAAGCACGGCCCTCACCCTGTCCCTGTCCCTCCAGGCGTTGTCTTCCCTTACCAGCCCAGCAATGGGCGCTACAAATTCAACTACCATGAAGCCAAGCAAGCCTGCGAGCAGCAGGACTCCCGCCTCGCCACCTACCAGCAGCTGTACAAAGGTGAAGCATTCAAAAAAGTTCCTCTTCAGCCCAAAACCATGCCTGTCTGGGTATGGGGAGGAGGGAAATGCTGGTGCTGAGCCACCTCTTGCCCCACAGCCTGGACAGAGGGTCTGGACTGGTGCAATGCTGGCTGGATCCTTGATGGGACTGTCCACTACCCCATCATCAACTCGCGGGAGCCGTGTGGTGGCCGCCTCCTCCTGCCCGGTGTCCGGACCTATGGTGCCAGGGACAAGCAGAAGGACCGATTCGATGCTTTCTGCTTTACCTCTGCTCTTCAAGGTAGTTCTGTGTTCCCCTGTCCTTCTCACAATGCCACCAAGCCCTGCTGCCCACCAGGATTTGCAACAGGGCTGGGGTTGTCTGCAGGAAGGGTGCTCCACCTGCACTGTCCTCCTTCCATCCCCAGGCCAGGTCTACTTCATCCGGGGCCACCTGAACTTCAAGGAGGCTGGGCAAGCGTGTCGCAACCACGGGGCTGCCATTGCCAAAGTGGGACAGCTCTACTCCGCCTGGAAGTTTTCGCAGCTGGATCGCTGTGACGGGGGGTGGCTGGCAGACGGCAGCGTCCGGTACCCCATCACCATCCCCCGCGAGCGCTGCGGGGGGCTGCCCGACCCTGGTGTCCGCAGCTTCGGCTTCCCCAGCAAGGAGATGAGGACCTACGGCACCTACTGCTTCGTGGGGAAGTAAGGACACTGGGAGGAGAAGTGGGCTGAGCAGAGGGGACAGCGGTGGGACACCAGTCCTCATCACCTGGGCAGAGAGCTTGAGGTGGGGTAGGAGGGGTGGTCTCCCAGCGATTTGGGGTGGTCCAGGTGTCCTCTGGTAAAGTGATAGAGCTGGATGTGGGTTCTTGGTGCATCCCCTGATTGTGCGGGTGCCCATGTCCCAGCCTGCTGTGAGGCTTGTGGGGTGTTTGGACATACTGGAGAAGCCAGACCCACTGCTGGACCAGAAAGGGGGGTCTAATCCAGTTCCCCAGCAGATAGCACAGGCTGCCCATTCCCCAACCCTGGTGAATCCCTCGCCCCATCCTCGCTCCCCACAGCCATGAGGACGCTGGCTGATGACTCTGGATGGTGCAAGTGCAGAGGACTTGGGCTGGGCATTAACGAGTGTGACTAATGGCGTGTTGCCTTCTCAATTAATAAAGCAACAACAAACTGTATGGCAAAGGCACACGTTTGCCTGGCTCCTTCCCCTGGGACCGTTTGGCCTCTCCATTAGGGGAATTTGACAGGGACTTTCCATCCCCAGCGCCGTGTCCGGGGGTTATCTGTGTTCCGGCCACTTCAGGGTTTTATGGGTGTTGCTCTTCAGCACAGCCCAGGAGAGCTATAAAAAGCTGTGGATCTGGCACAGTGCAGGGGGAATAACATGGGGAGGTGCCCTGGCACTGGTGATGTGCTCTCCTAGTCCCATGTATGTGCTGGGAGCAGTGTCCCATCCCAAGCCCTGACTGGTACCCAGCACGGCTGGGGGCACTTTGGGTTGTGTCTCCCTGTTTCTGTGGCTCTTGGGATTGTCTCTGTGCCCACTGTTGCCATGCTCCATGCTTCAGGGCTGTATAGCCTTGCCAGTCCCACCCCTCTGCCAGGCCCCCCTAAATAACCAGGTCATCACTCTGTGCCACCTGTTTACTGGTTTTAATACCCACAGAAGCACAGAGGCTTGGGCAACACACATCCACTCCAAGGCTGCAGCAGCAGCTTCTGCCTTTCCAGGGAAGTGCAGAAGCCCCCCACACACCTCAGAATGGGTGCTGAGCTGCAGCAGAACTTGTATGTCCCCTGTCAATCCTCACCAGGGTGTCACAGGATGAAGACCCTTGGGGTAGAGGTGGGAGAAAATGGCTGGAGGTGATACAGGCACATCATTGCCATCCCCTGCCCATGGTGTCCCCCTTGATTTCAACTCTGTTGTGACTCTGGGAACAAAACTCCTGTTCTGCTACATTTTGGGTCACTGTCGGTTCCTTTCAAGGGGGTCTTTAATTATTAGGATTTCTTTGTACAGATATAAAACAAGCAAGGGGGCAGACACCCAACAGTGAGGTTTCAGGCCACGTCGAGGTCTGCGCCGGGGTCCCAGTGCCATCCCCATCCACACCGGCTCAGGGCTTGGGGATGTGGCGGCCGCTACCCCAGGAAGTCACTCAGTTGTTGGGGGGCTGAGCCAGGCCTGGGAGGACACAAGAAGCCCCAGGTGAAGGGAAAGCGCCACGGGCGGATTCTGGGGGGCGGCGGGGAGCCCGTCACTCACCAGGGCGACAGGCCAGCTGGGGCAGCTCCCATGTGCCGTCCTCCCGGCAGCGGATGACAGGCGAGCGGCGCGGGGTGAAGCCGTGCCGGCACTGGTACCGCGCGATGGAGCCGATCTCGTAGCGCTGCTTTGGTTTGCCAAAGGCGCGGGCGTTGCTGAGGGCCGGGGGGGGCCCGCACTGCACTGCGAGGGGGGGTCGGCTCATTGCAGTCAGGCGTGGAGGGCCCCCCCAGCCCGGAGCAAACCCCACAACCCGAACCCCGTAGCCCATCCAAACAGGACGAGGGGCCCGCCCACGGGTCTTGTTTCCCTGCTGTGGAGGTGGTGGGGAATTCCCTCTTTGGGGTGGTGGGGGCTGCAGCCCCAGCCCCCCAGCCTGAGGAGGGTGGGGGGGCGGCACGGCTTACCCAGCCCCATTTTGCAGGTGTAGGAGAGGTGGTAGTTGCAGGGCACGTCGCTCCACTGGCCCCCATCGTGCCACACGATGACCACGCAGTTCTCCCCGGAGAGGAAGTAGCTGTCGGGCTGCCCGGGGTGCCAGTTCTCATAGAGCTGGGGGGACAGGCGGGACGGGGTGCACGGGGCATCCCAGCACACCCCTTAGGTGTGGGGGTGGCCCTGCACCAGCACGCACCCATCTGCAGCCTCCTGGCTGTGACATCCCTGTCAGGAATGAGGTCCCACCTCCATGCCCCTTGGCATGGCCTCGGGACCCCAAACCCCAGGGTCTGGCTCCCCTGAAGATGCTCAGCCCAGGTGAGGCAAATTGCTCTTGTTTGAGAGCTTCAAAGCCCGGCCCCGGGACTGGACCCCGGGGCTGGAGAAGGATAATGAGGTGCCAGGCAGGGTGGTCTCCCCCTGCGAGGGCACACAAGGGTTGGCAGTCCCACTTACCAAGGGGCTCCCGTCAGACCACTGGAAATCCCCCTCGATGGTCCGGTCGTTCAAGCCGATCCACTGGTATTCCCTGTACTGGTCTGGGGGACATGGGGTGTGTTGGAGACAGGCACACATCCAGGTGCCACCTGTCAGGAGGGGGCTGAACGGGTGCTGGAGGCTGAGTTCAGGGAGATTTGAGACCTGGGGGTGAGTGGGAGGTGGGGATGTCCCTCGCCCTGCAGCGGGAAGGTGTCGGGAGGTTTGGGGACTAGGGGACCCCCGAAAGGGACATGGGGGACATCCTTTACACCTCACCCCCGGGGAGGCGGGACAGGGCCGGCCGGGAGAGGGCGGCAGAGCCCCGGGACCCGCCTGTCCCCGCCTGTCCCCGCCTGTCCCCGCCTGTCCCTGCAGGTCTCCGCCTGTCCCTGCAGGTCCCCACCTTGCCCCATCTGGCTCTACCAGTCTCCACCTGTCCCTCCTGGTCCCCACCCGGTTCTGCCGGTCCCCAAGTGTCCCCGCCAGTCCCTGCCTGTCCCCACCTGGCTCTGCCTGTCCACACCTGTTTCTGTAGGTCCTTGCCAGTCCCCACCTGTCCCTGCAGGTCCCCACCTGTCTGCATCAGTCCCAATCTGGCTCTGCCAGTCCCGTTTCTGGTCCGGCCAGTCCCTGTTAAGCCTTGTAGCTCCCTGCCTGTCCCTTCATGTCTTTGCATCTTCCTGTGAGGTCTCTCCCTGCCCCTTCCTCCTTCACCCTCATGTCCCTTTAGGCCTCTTTGCTCTCTGTCCTATTCCCACAGCACCCGACCTCTGTTCTGCCTCCCTCTGCCTCCTCCCCATCCCTCCAAGGCTGATTTCAGGCAGGTTATGGCTTTGCCTTCAAATTTACTTGCACACATCCAACCCTCTGCTGGTCTGTCCACCCATCACTGGATCAGGGAGTTTTGTTGGAAAAGGCCTGCAAGATCATCAAGTGCAACCATTCCCCCACAGCCAAGAGCAGAACTGTCCTCAAGTGCCACATCCACAAAGTCTCTTAAATCCCTTCAGCAATGGGGACTCTCTTGGGCAGCCTGTCCCAGTGCCTGGCCACCGTCTCCATGAAGGAATTTCCCAATATCCAACCTAAACTTCTCTTAGTGCAACTTGAGACCACTTCTTCTGGTCCTGTCCTTTTTTCCTTGGGAGCAGAGCCTGACCCCCAAGGGACTCCACCGTCCTGTTAGGGAGTTGTAGAGACTGAGGAGATCCCCCCTGAGCCTCCCTTTCTTCAGGCTGAGGCCCTCCCCCAGCTCTCTCAGGTGCTCCTGGTGCTCCAGCCCCTTTCTCCAGCTCTGTTCCCTTCTCTGGACATATTCCAGCCCCTCAATGTCTTTCTTGTTGTGAGCAGCCCAGGGCTGAACCTGTCTGCTGCCGTGTCTCTCCATGTACCCATCCCTCTTCCCGCAAGTCTGTCCATGTGTCCATTCACCCACTCACCGGTGCTGCAGGGCTGGGCTCTACTGTGGCTCTTTGCTACTTGGTTAAAACTTGCAGCCCAGCACCGAGGGTCCCTGGGCAGAGGTGGAGGGATGCAGCATTGTCACATACCATTGATGAAGTCCTGCTCTTCGGGGGTCAGGATGGTGGCCAGGTGCCCCCCATAGTGCCTGCACTGAGTCTCCGCATCCTCCCAGCTCCTCCGAGTGGAGAAGTGCTTGTAGCAGGCTCCCTGGAAGCTGTCCCAGCCCGGGCTGCACCTCCACAGTGCTGAGCCACGCCAGGGAGCGAGAGGGGAGAGAGGAGAGGGTCAGGGTGATGGAGCCCAACTCACCCCAAACCCCTGATTTCCCCACATTTCTGTCTCCTGGGCCACTGGTTCAGCAGCTGAGACAGCAACAGGAGCTGGGTAGGGACAATCCAGTGCGGCCGTGCTGGGACCCAGGGACTCACTTCTTTCACAGCTGCTGCCTCCATAGCCAGGCAGGCACAAGCAGATGAGGTGGGCGCCTTCCTCCACACAGGTCCCTCCGTTCAGGCAGGGGTTGGGGACACAGCCACCTGCAAGGCACACGCAGCCGTCCTCACTGCAGAGCTCAGGGACCTCCTCAGTGCCCAGCAGTGCCAGAGCCTCATCCCTGCAGTGTCCCACAGCCACCAGGTCTCTGAGCTGGCTCCTGAGGCCACCATCTCTAGGGCAGGTGAAGATCTTGGGTGCACCGTGATGTGCCCAGAGCCATCCCACCCTTCCCTTCCTCCACTGATGTGAACAGCTCAGTGACCCCGGCCCAGAGCTGGCCAGACCTGGGGTTTCAGCCTCCCCCTAGAGCACAGAGATGAGAGCTGGATGCTCTTATCTCCCCATCACTGGGCTCATTGTCATGCCAGCTCCCGGCCCACCCCCTCTTCCCAGGGCCAGCTTCTGCTTTTCCCTGGAGTGACGCAGCAATTGTGTTTTGGGAGAGGAGCATGCAGACGGTAAACTTTTTGGCACATCCCGGCCACGTGTCCTCGGCCTGGCAGCAAGGTGACTGCACGCCTGTCCCCCTAGTGTCACCTCCAGCCTGGCCAAGGTTGATAACTCAGCCGGCACCTTCCCCACGAGCCCGTTACGGTCATTAATGCACCCAGAGCACATCGTGTGCTCCCAGCCCAGCTCAAGAGCGTGATGAAGGGCTGCTGCCAGCGCTGGCCGAGCGGAGACTCAAAGTCCTTGACCCACTCCAGCCTAATGGTGCCTCATTTTATGGTACTCAGCTCGGTGGAGACGTGACAAGGGTGATGCTGCCACCCTCACCCACCCCCAGGGAGTGTCACCTCCCCTCGAGGTGCTGGCGGCTCACTTGGGATGTACGGTTCATCCCCAGCAGACCGAGGCATGGAACAGGATGAGATATTGAGGGCCCTAATGTCACATGGCTGGCTCTTCCTGAGCATCTCTCCTGCCAAGGCAAAAGCAGCCATCCGGCAGGGTCTGGCCACCCTCCACAAAGCCTCCTTCGTGCCATGGGACTGGGCAGGGCACTGCCAGACCAAGGGGACAGGGACCCCACATGGTTCCCTCTACTGCAGATTCCCTTGCAGGGAGTAGGATGGGGCAGACGTGGCAGAGGCTGCAGGATGGGCATCAGAGCTGGGATCATGATGGTGGGGCTGGTGGGTGACACCCACCCACAGCAGGTCATGTTCCCTCCACTCACCCATCTCAGCCCCCATGTGGGGAGACCAGGCCTCAGGGGGCTGGGGGATGTGGTCCACAGGGTGATTTCAGGGTGCTTGGCCACTCAGAGCTGCACAAGGCAGGGTGGTCTTGGTGGGATTCTGCACCCCATGACCCCTCAGTGTCTCCCATGTCTCCCCGTACTCATGACATGCAGCATCCAGCCTTCACTCCCAGGGCAGTGCAGGGTCAGTCCCAGGGGGGCCACATGGGAGGTGCAAAGCAGCCATACCCCTCCCAGACCTCAGCGGTGTGCCATCCACCCCATTCCCCGGGACTCGCAGGGCCGGGATCGGGGGATTAGTTCGTCAGTGGGGGAGGCGCATGGGCAGCAGGCGCAAGGACGAAGGGAAGAGCTCGCCGAGATGCTTGTTCTACAAAGCTTTTAATTCCCTTTATTAGTACCACGGTTAGTCGGAGCAGGGACTGGGGCCGCCTTATGCTTATTGGACTTTTTCATGGAAACAGTCATTAAAACACTTCACAGAAGTAGAAGAGATTTAAGTGCATGCAGAGATCAGACCAATTTGTTTGACAAATATGTGCTTCTCCAGACCTGTAACCTTCCCTTACCCAGCTGAGGAGGAGAGAGAGAGAGAGGAGACATGGACAGAGACAGACAGAGGGAAGCACAACGTGAAGGAAAGGTGTTGGCTATCTCTAGTGCCAGAGAGCAGCCAGGAGGGCTGCCCCGAGGGCAAGGGTGGCACGACAGGGACCACGGGCCGGGCAGGCGCCCGCCCCGACGCTGGCCCGCTCGGTGGGCAGAGCGGGCAGGGGCACAGCCGTGCTGGGGGCTGGGTCCCCCAATGGGGTCCCCGCCAGGACCACCCCAGAGGTGTCAGTACGGGGAGAGGTGAGGCCATCCCTGCGGGTCCCACCTGCTTCTCCAGGAACGGCTGCAAGGAAACCCTCCACGGTTGCAATGGAGGGAGCAGGTTGCTCTTCCTCCTCCTCCTCCTCCTCCTCTTCCTCGGAAGCTGCAGCAGGCATCCCGCGGTCAGCGCCCGGCGGTCGCGGCGCAGCCTCCTCTCCTCCAAGGGCCGGTGCGCCGCTGCTGCCGGGCAGCTCTGCGTGCCACGGTGTCACTGCAGGGACAGTGCTCCCGTCCCCCGGCACCGCCGGCGAGGGGAGCCACACGGCTCCCGACTGCTCCTCTCCCTCCTCCTGCGAGGGCGCAGGAGGCAGCGGGGACGCCCGAGGGCTTTCTACCACGTCTCCGGAGAGCTCGGCATCTTCGGCGGCAGAAAGCGGGGTGCTCGCCCCGCCGGACTTGTGCCCGCGGCGCGGGGTCCCACCAGGTTCTCGGCTCTCTGTCGAGGTGGCAGAAGCGGCACTGGTCGGCGGTGTCGTACGGTGCCCAGGTGCCCCGGGGCTGGCAGGGTGGACTGGCCGCCCCAAGGCGTCCCGCGGACGGTCGGGGCGCTGTGTAGGGGCGACGGGGCTGGGCGGCCGAGGAAAGCCCTCAGGAGGCTCCGTGTCACCTGCTGGGGCAGCGGTAGGTCCCTCTGGCTCCATGGGCTGGCTGGGGTCTTGCCCTCTGCCCGGGCTCTCCGCCGATGTGCTGCCAGGGCCTCTGCCCTGCGCTGCTCCCTGTTCCTCCTCTGCAAAGGGCAAGGCAGAAAGGCAGTGAGAGGCCGGCTCCGGGAGCCAGCCAGACCATGGGGCTGCGGGCACCAGCATCGCCTGCCAGTACTGCCAATCTTGCTCGCACAAAGGTGTGCAGGGAGATGGAAGTGGCCCCGAGCCCGTGTGACACTGTCCCCTCTGAACCGGCACGGTTGACTGGAGCTCTGGCCCGGCCACTGCCAAGCCCAGCCCCGGCTTTCCTGCAGTGGGGGCCATGCTCAGGCCCTCACTTCTGCACCTCGCCTCGTGTCCCTCCAGCTGCCAGCTCCCTTCTCCAGTTCCTTGTGCTGCTAAACCCTGGTCCAGCACAGACCCTGCATGCTGGACTCCAGCCGAGGGACACACAGATGTCCCCATGCCACTGCACAGCCCTACACCAAGACACTGGTGCACCGGCCATGGGTGCTGCCTCCACAGGAAGGATGGGGACAGCTGGGGTGACCCAGGCACCCTCATGTGCCTCTGACCTCTACTTGCGACCCTGGCACCTCCATTCTGTGGCTGCTCTCTGTGTCCCAGCCCTGGAACCTCCACAGCAGCTGCTCGACCTACCAGTGTGGGACAGTCCGCGTCTCACTGTCCCTGTCCCCCCATTCTCCTCCGCAGGGGATGGGCTGCCCAGCTTAGCACCACAGCTAAGTGGGACACCTGCCTCGGGGATGGCCAGGGCTGTGGGAAAAGGGGAGGCAGAGGTGGGGTGACCTGAGGACACGGAGGTAGCTAGTGGGGGGTGCCGGGCCCCTGGCCCCAGTGCGTCTTCAGGGGACTGGCTCGACTTTCCCAGATCAGTGTCCTCAAAGAAAGGGACGGCGTAAATAGCCCCTCGCGACTCAATCTCCACTTGCGCTCTGGGCAGCTGCAGCTCCTCCAGCTTTTCTGCCACTGTGACAATCTCCTGGAGGAGATTCTCCTCGGGCTCTTGGGCTTGGTATTTTCCTGCAGCCTCAGGGAAAGAGTTTGTCCCTTCTGTGGGCAGAAAGAAAGTGGGATATTACTGCCCTGTCCTGGCTTCACAGCAGTCAGAGATGACCTCACCCCAGAGCAGGCCTGGAGCCTTGGCACCCCAGAAGGGATCCAGCTCTCCCCCTTCCCCTTCTAAACAGAGTCAGCATGGGGGAGGATCAGGCCCTCCCAGGTTCTGGCAGAGCTGGCAGAGCCAACTGCCCCAGTAGGAGCTGCGGGCCTCAGCAGCACATGGTGGGGCCAGATCCTAAACCCTGCATTCCCCTCCCTCAGGGGATCCTTCTCTACACCCCCATCCCCACCCCGGGAAGGGCAGACATGCATGGGGAGTTAGTGGGTTACAGGGGTTGTGGAATCATGGGACGGGTCCATCCTGCCTAACCCATGGCTTTCCCTGCTGAGAGATGGCGAAACTGAGGCACGGAGATGTACAGCATCCCCACACTGTGAGCCCCCATGGCCCTGAGTGGATACACGGAGCTGTGGGATCAGGCAGGAGTGGAGGGACAGCTCTTCTTCCTTCTGTGCCCCTTATCCCTGCCAGCCTCCATCCTGCCTCATCGCTCACAGGCAGTGTCTTGCCGCTGCCCACAGGTCTCCTTCCTGCCCACTGAAGGCGGTATTGCCCCAAAGCAGCCTGGCAGGCTGTGTCCCACAGCCCCAGGGACCCAGGAGTGCTCCCCAGGCCAGCAGCCCTGGGGGATGAACCCTCCTGGAGCCGTGCCCACGGAGCTCACGCAGACCGATGGTGCCATGCAGGGTGTCCCTGTTCTGTCACAATAAAGTGGCACAAAGTACAGAGGACATGCAGGGCGTCCCTACTCTGCCACAGCATGCACTGTTGGGACCATGCAGAGCATCCCTGCTCTATTGAGAGGTGTCAGCATGCAGTGTCAGGACCATGCAGGTTATGCCTCCCCTATCACGGTCTATCAGCATGCAAGGCATTCCTAACCCAGCACAGCAGGCTCAGACGGTACCAAACATCCCTGCTCTGCCCCGACAGCGCAGCGCCAGCACAGAGAACATACAGTGATCCCGACACAAACCCAGCCCTGCAGCACACCCCAGCTCTGCTGCACCCAGCGCACACGCTGGGGACATGCACCTCCGCCCAGAGGCTTCCCAAGGCCTCCCACTGGTCCCCGCTTGGGAGCATCTGCAGGCCAGGGCTGCCCCTCTTTACCTCGGAAGCAGTACGCATCGTATCTGCTCTGGGCATCGGGGAATCCCGTCTGGTTGCGGAAGAGGAAGATGGTTTTGACGCCCGGCAGAGCCCCACCGCAGCGCTCCCGGGGAGTGACGATGGGGTAGCGGACGCTGCCGTCAGCCAGCCAGCCGGGGCTGCAGGCGTCCAGCCCCGCATTCCAGGCTGCGTAGAGCTGCCCCGGGCTCGCCAGCTCCGCGCCCAGTGCTCGGCAGCGCTGCGCCGCCTCCTCCAGCGTGAACCTCTCTGGGGCCGTCTCCAAAAAGATCTCCCCTGAGAAGAGAGGAAGGAGACGGGTGTCAGAGCTGGGGAGTGGGGCATGGGCTTCGGGAGCCCCCTCACCTCCTCCACTCTCTGCATGACCCCAGAGCTGGCATGGAGATGGAGACTCCAGCGTGTGGAGGCACACCTTCCTGGAGGAGGCCTGCCTTCCTGAGTGCTTCCCTGCCTTCCTGCCTGCATCCCTGCCTGCTTCCCTGCCTCACTGCACATGCACAGAAAGCCACAGCGCAGGCACGGCTGGAGCTCTCACGCCATATGGGATTGATTCCTGCCCTTGCAAACAGACCTGCGACTTTGAAGCACCCGTGAACGGGACTGCAGAGGAGCAGGTCCACACCCTGCACTGAGCAATTCATGTGTGGGATATTTCTAAGGAGACCTGCAAACCCAGCAACCACCGTAGTGAGTCTTCACGCTGAGGAGGGCTGAGGACCACTGCCCCAAGGTATAGCACGTATCAACCCCCACGACTGCACCTGTCTCCCTGTCCCAAGGCATCGTCCCCTGCACACAAGGGACATGTCCTTCATCCCTGCCACCTGCCTGGCACCACCCAACTGACCCCACAGCAGTGGCCACCACCAGTGGATAGCCCCATCAGAACCCAAAGGAGGGACCAGCCACCCCCATGCACATGCAGCCGGGCAGGATCTGCAGCTCTGCGTCTCAGGCAAAACACGGCACACGCACCAACCAAACCCCAAACCACCTAACACAGTGTACTGCTGGTCAGGGGCAGATCACTGTGGGCACACCCCAGTCCGAGCACTGCCTGCTGCAAGGGAGAGGGCCCCACACCCCACCAAACTGAACCAGGAATGCTCTAGGAAGCAACACAGCAAGTCCCCACAACCGAGGGACAGCTCCTGCAGCTCAGGGCAGCTTTTTCACTTGGGTTTACAACAGGTTACAGGGGCAAGTTAGTGTGGGAGCAAAAGCAGAGGAGGGCAAGAGGTGACTGGCAACACCACGGGCACCTGGGAGGTCCTCAGCGTAGCAGTACACATCGTACATATCCTCTGGGTCCACCACTCCATAGTTCCTCACCCCAGGGAAGCCATTCATGTCTCCGTAGCAGGCCTCACGGGGTGTCTGGATGGGGTACCTGAGGCAGGAAAGCACAGGGGAGGGCCGGTGACTCATAGGGGAATGACTGAGGCCATGGGCACAATGCCTGGGCAGCTGTGGTGCCCACCTGACGGTCTGGTCGGCGATCCAGCCGGCGTCACACTGCTCGTAGCCCCCCAGGTAGGCAGCGTAGAGCTGCTCGGGGGTGGCGATGCTGGCGCCGATGCGGGCACAAGCTTCCTGCGCCTCGGCAAAGGTGTAGGCATAGCGCATGGAGCCCTCCCGGTAGTGAAACACCACCCCTGCGGGCAGACATGGGAATGGGCAAGAGGCTTCACAGCAGCCCCCACCCACATGGGTGCAGATGCACCCAGGGGAGCACTTGCTGACCCAGGACAGGGCCCCAACCTGCCCCAAATCCCGCCACGCTCCACCTTGAAGTACCTTTGACTTTGACATCGAGGATGTCGTGGCCGTCCTCGATGCCATGCTGCACATCACAGCGGTAGATCCCCGAGTCGTTGGGGCGCAGCTCGGTGAGCAGGAGAGAGGCGTTGGTGTAGCGCTGGTGAAAGATGGGCAGGGAGGCGCGTAGCCGATAGTCCTCGCTCACCTTCACCCTGTCCCCCCGAGCTACCAAGATCTCCACCTCCCTGCCCTCAGAGATGAAGGTCCACTTGACCCGGGGGGTTCCCAGGACTGCCCGGCGGCCACCTGTGCCAGCGGTGGGCTGGGGGCCAAGGTAGGTGATGAGGCAGGGGATGGTGATGTCGCCTGCCAGCACAGCGTCGAGGGCTGGGTGGCGTGGGATGGAGACCTGCAGAGCCTTGAGGTCCTCTGGGTGGGAGAAGAGAGGATCCATGAGCAGGATTGGTGTGAGGGCCCCCTGAGACCCCCACTACAGGGCGCCAACGGGGCAGAGAGTTACACAAATGTGGCTGATGATGCCAAGTTACCTGAGCCATCTCCGGGGCCAAACACCTCTGGGACCACTGTGGGGACAAACACCCAGAGCAGCAGCAGCAGCAACGGGAGGGCTGGGGCCATGCTCTGCCCTACAAGAGGGGAGCAAAAACCACCAACTGTGCTTAGAATCCACGAAAGCACCAAAAATCTCCCATTCCTGCATGAGGAGAAGTGGCTGGTGAGATCCCCCAGCCCATGTGTGTGGGGGATGGAGTGATGCATGCAGCACTGGGGCACAGAGGGAGAGGTCAGCTCTGGCATGGCTGCAGGGTAACCTGGACCCTTGGACAGTGAAGAGGAGAGGGAAGGGAAGGAAATATGCCCTGGTTCACAAGAGGAAGAGGACAACATGAGCAACCAGGACCATTGGCTAGGAGCCACTGGGTGCCATCCAGCCCCTCTGACCTTTCCCGGGAGCTGGGTCCCCTGGGGACAGCAGAGTCCAGCCTGGCCCGGAGTGCACAGATGGTCTCAGCCCAAGCGCTGGCTGCAGTGGGCAGGGAGGCGATGCCAGCACCAGGGCCATGTGCCCACAGTGCCACCGTGAGAAACCTCAGGAAGGGTTTGGTCAGAAAACCTCAGGGGGTGTTTGGTCAGGAAAGAGGTGGTGAGGGAGGCAAGGGAGCAAGCAGGGCACACACTTGTGCTCATGCTGCTGCACACGTGCAGATGTGCACACGCATGTGCGTGCACTTGTGCACGTGTGCACTGCCAGGGGTGGCTTGTGGAGAGAGCTGAGGTCAGCGAGCGGCCGGAGGGGACAGCCCAGAGCACACAAAGCACAGGGCAGAGGGGGAGGGAAGGAGCAGGACGGCTTCTTTGCCATTCAGCTCACGCTGGAGGCTCCCCGCGCACGGGCTGGGAAAACCAAGGCTGACCAAAGCAGCCATTATGTCCCAGGCCTCTCTCAGGCTGCCTGGCACAAAGGGCTCTCACCGGTGGGCTGGGGACCAGCACTGAAAGGAGAACCCAGTGGCCAGCACTGCCATCACCGGCCCCCAGCCCTCTCCAGGGAGCAACATGGGGGGTGACGGGCATGTCATGGGGGGGCTCCGGCTACCCTTGCCGTCTGGCTGCTCTTGCAGCCATCCAGAGAGGACACTGATAGTGGCAATGTGGGGAAATGTCCCTGCTGGATGCACTGCTCCAATACTCCCTCACCCCTCTGCAGAGGCTCCTTGGGGAGCTGCAGACTCCTCAGCCTCCCGTGCCAGGGATGCATCATGCCATTGCCTAGGAACAGAGCACCCTGAGACTTGGAGCAGCTTTGTAATTTATGAGCTCTTTGAGCTGTATTGATTTCAGCAGCCACAGAAGCCGCTTAGGCAGCCCCATGTCCAGTCGCTGGCTGCCAGGGACAACCTGACAGGATGCTGTCCTGGTCACCTGTGTCCTTCTTCAAGCAGTGTTCCCAGAGGGTGCCCAGGGGACCACTGCTCCAGAGAGAGGGTGTGAATACAGCCCTGGGCACCAAACACTGTGCACGCACACTCCAGCACCAACTACCACGGATGTACAGCCCCTGGAGTGAACATGTAAGGGAACATGTATGAACATGGCTTCATACAACCCTGGCACTATGCACCATGGATGCAGAGCCCCTGGCAGCACATGCCATGAACATCCAGCCCCTGGCAGCACACACCATGGATGCACAGTCCCTGGAACCACGGACATACAACCTTGGCAGCACACACCATGTACATTCCCTGGCACCACACATCGTGGGTGTATAGCCCACAGCACAAGGCGCTATCCATGCATAACTCCTATCACAAAACTCGGTGGACTTAAAGACCCTGGCACCACACCCTGTGGACATCGACCATCCTGTGCAGATCACAAATGTCCCCTTCCCAGCAGGAGCAGCCAAAGTTTGATTGCCCAGAACCTGGCCAGTGGTGCCAGGGCCAAGCCAGGGGATTTCTGTGCTCCGGACGGATATTTTGAATGCAGCCCCATGGTTCTGGACCAAGGGACAAAACCCTCCTGTGCGGCAACCATGGCCAGGCTCCAGCACGGGGGCTGGTGCCACCCCCTGGGCAGTCAAGCGAGGAAGGCTTTTGTCACAGGCACCTTTTCTTCTCATCCCTAAGGCGCCATGGTGGCGCGGACAGCAGCCCTGGAGAGGAAATCCAAGTGATAAAACTCCACAGGAATTGGGCAAGCTGGAGTGTCTGCTTTCCTCCTGTGCCCATCCCTGACTGGACCTGTGTGCTGGCACTGGGAATGGGATGTGGAAAGGGTTAAACCCAGTTTCACCGTGCCCGTGGGTGATGGCATGAGGTCCTGGAGTCCCATGATGACCAGAGACTCTCAGACGTCAAGTTTGGGGTTTGGGGTTGGATTTTTACATTGGATATTTTTCCCATTTTCCACGAATGGAAAATCTTTCAACCCACAAGTTATGAGGGAAAAGTTAGGAGCAGAACTAGGGAGGGGCAGCCAAAAAAGATTGAATGGTTATAATGGCAGCAACTTGTGAGGCTCGGTTGTCCCAGAGACCTCAGAGCTCGAGTTGCCGGGATCAGACAGACACACAGGCACGCACGCACGTGGCAGGGCCAGCTAACCTCCATTTCTGTGGGACACCAGGTGGAAAATGGAACTGAAGTCTATTTTGGGACAGGACTGATCTTTCTTTCTCCCCTGAGCTTGGCCCTGCTTTCAGAGCTGACTCCCTGAACACGGGACCTGCAGGATCTGGGGCTGCAGCACCTGGTCCTGGGCTCAGTGCAGGAGATGCTGCGAGTGGATGCCCGGGAGGGGGGTGTCCCTTTTCATCTCCGGAGAGGGGTTTTCTTCTCTGGCCCCTCGTCCCCTCCACGTGATGGTTGCTCATCCCGGCTCCCAAGGTGCCCTGCCAGCCCGCAGCGAGCTGGAGGAGGGGGAAGCAGAGCGGTGGCTTTCCAGGGATGCTCAGCTGCAGAATGAGTCAGCAGCCGCCGGCACAGCCTGGCCCCGCTCCAGCCCCATCGCCACCAGCAAAGGGCTCCGGACACACCGGACGGAGACGGACCCGCAGCCCCGGCCACGGCCGCGGTTCGCACGTGGCGGCGCCGTGTCCGTTCCCCCCGGAGCTGCAAACTGGCGCTGCGTCCAGGATCCGTCCCCCCCGCCGCGGGCGGGTGGGGTGCGGCCATCGGAGGGGTCCCCGGGGAGGGGCCGTGCCAGGCACATGCCAGCTCAGGGATGCGCGGGGAGCGCCCGGCAGCCTCTTGGCAGCGGCTGCTGGCACAGCTTAAAAGGCCGGAAGCAGGTGGGGAGAAGGGGGAGTCCCTCCAGCTGCCAGAACCCCTCGCCCCCCTCCCCCGACAGGGAGAAAGGGACTCCTTGTTGCAGGGGGGTCCGAGAGAACACAGGGAGGGTCCCTGGGGAAGATGTAGTCCCGCATGAAGGTGCTGGGGGGGGGGGGGGGGGGCCGGGGCAGACCCCGCAGGAGCCGCCGGGGACACATAAGCACGTGTACCCCGGGGTAAGTGTGTCACACGCACACGTGAAAGGTTTGCGCACCCATCCCCGCCTTCCCCGGCTCTGGGGCTCTGGTGGGGAAACTGAGGCACGAGGTGGAACAGTAGTGTGGGAGCATGGGGGTCCTTGATTTCAGCACTGCAGCTCAGCTGGGACCCAGCCCCGCTGCAGCTCACCAGCAAACTCGCATCTCCCCCCTCCCAGCACAAAATCACCCAAACTCCCAGTTTCCACAGCCTAAAGCCATCCCCTGAAAAGCAGCCCTAAAATATCCTGCTCACCCTCTCCCTGCCATGCCTGAGCCCAGAAGCTGGAAAAGGCTCCAGGCTGTGGCAGAGGGAGATTTCTCCCACCCTCCGGGCAGCCAAAAGGAAGAGCAACAGGTTCTGGGTCGGGCTGAGATAGGAGAAGTCGGCGTGACAGGAGCAGCGGTCCGTGGCAGGGCTGCTCAAGGGCAGCCCCTTCATCCTGGGGACAAAATGCTCCGGCTGCGGGAGGGGAAGGGAACTGCAGTAAAATTCCCTCTCCCCGAGACACCCCACGGTGGATCTGGGGTTCACACTGGGGCTGAGGGGTTGGAAAAAGCCATGAAAATCCTGAAAAATTTACCCTGACCTCTCCTGCCGCCCCCCACTGGGATACCAGCAGAGGATGGGGACAGAGCCGAGAGAGCTGGGGGAGGACAAGGAGAGCCGGCGGTGCCCTAGAGCCATCCCAAACCTTGGGCTCGGCCCGAGTCCCCCTGGGACCGGGTAGCTTTGCCCCTGAGCCCAGCCCATCCCCACGGGGAGCAGCGACACGACTGGACAGGAGTGGGGGGGAGCCGGATCCCTGCCCAGCTCCGTGCCTCAGTTTCCCTTTCCACTGCTACCCTAACTGCCGGCCGCCTTGGGGCAAGGACCCGGCCAGAGACTCCGCAGGACAGACGGGGAGAAATCCCCCCTGACGGAACACACCAGCCCATCCTGGATCCCTGGCCCCTCTCCCAAAACGAGGGTCCTGTGGGAGCAGCTGCTGGAACAGCCCGGAAAATGCCCCTTCTCCCCAGCACCTTGAAGCCCCGCTGCTGGAGGGGCTGCGGACGGGCTGGGCTCCAGGCTGCAGCAGCCGGGAGGCACCAAAAAGTCCTTTCTCCTTCCAACTTCGCAAGAGCCCCCCCAGCCCCCGCTCTGCCTCCGGCGCTGCGGAGCCGCTACAAGCTGCTCCTTTTAGAAGAAACTTGCAGGGCGATGCTGTGCTTCGGAGGGTCGGTGACAAGGACAAACCTCCCCGAAGCGGCACCCTGGGGTCCCGCAGCTCCGAGCATCCCCCGCTGCAGGGCAGGAGGATGCCCTATGCCCCCCGCACCTGCATCCCGCGGGGAAAAGCACCAGGAAACCTCTCGGCATCCCCACGCCGGCTCAAGTCTCGTCTCACTTTCTGCCCGTGCGGAGGTGAAACGCGATATTGAAATGAAAAGCGCAGTACGGCAGCGCCACGGGGACACCGCAGCGCCCGGGGCACCTCCGGCACCGGGCCACCGCCGGCCCCACGCGCTCCCCGCACCCCACCTTGCTCCGTGCGCGGCGGCAGCCCCGCGGCGGGGGCCCCTCTGTGCAGCGGGGGGAACGGCAGCGCGGGCGGGGGGTCCCCTGGCCCGGGGTCCCGGCGTGGGGCTGAGCTGCGGCTCCTCCGGGGCAGCGCGGGCAGCGGGCGGCAGCAGGTTGGCAGGACGGCTGGGAAGGAGCTGCACCAGGCATAAGTGCAGGCACCGAGAAAAGAGGCTTCTGTGTGTGTGTCCGTGTCCTCCACTCTTCTTTCTTTTTTTTTTTTTTTCTTTCTCCCTTCCCCTTTCCCTCCTCCTTTTATATTTATTCCTTCCCCTAATTAAGAAGGGGAAAAAAAAAAAAAAGATATTACCGTGTTGGCAGGCTCCTTGTCCCTCCCCGTCCCTCCCTCCTGGCAGCTGGCAAACCCCGCACGAGAGGAGGATGCTCAGCCTGGGCACGGTGTTAACCCAATGCAGCGGAAGTGGGGGAGCAGCTGACGCCGGCTGCCCTGGACCCCGCCAAAGAATGGGGGGGGTCTCCCCACCACAGACCCCGCCATGGCACGGGAATGCCCTTGGAATGGTTATTCCTTGTACTTGGCAGCTTCAGCTGGACGGGGCGGGGGCCACGGGCGGGGGTGCCGGTAGCCAGCAGAGGCTTTGTCATGCAAAAGCCCGTTTGCTGCGAGGTCGAGGTGGGTGGAGGCACGGCCCGTCGGCTGAAGGAACCCAGGGGCTTTGCCAGCCCTGAAAAGGTGCTGGGAGCAGCCAGACCCGACCTCCCAGGACAGCGCGCACAGCCAAGTTTGGTCCGGCCGAGAGATGCCGTGCCTCAGTTTACCCACCTGCATCTGCGTCAGGGTTAGGATTAATTATGCATCTTTAGGCTGGAATGCTTGTTCCTGGAGGAATATGTGGGGACCTGGGCACTCAGTGAGGTCTGGGGGGCAGCTGGGACGCCTCATTTGGAGACTCAAGCCCCTTGGCAGAATAACAGCACCCCAGAGCTGGCATCGGGGATTTTTTTAACCAGATCTCGCTCAAACTTTCCCTGGCACGGAGCATTCCCTGCCCGGGGGGGCGGGGGGGGGGGTGGCGCGGAGCCTGCCAGGGAATTGCTCGGGTGAGTTTGCAGAAAGCCGCAGCTCCTGAGCAGAATTAATCATTTGTGGCCCTGGGAATTAATTGCAGGCAGCAGAGTCGTTCTCGGTAGCAGAGTGCTCGGGGGTGTGAGCGTCCAGCGGGTGATGCTCGGCCGGTGGGACATACACACCACAGCGCTCTGCCCGGGACAGGCACCGCCCCAGCCTCTGCCCCCTAAACCAAACCCATGAGGTCACATCTTGCACCCGGATGGGAAATCCATGCAAAAAAATGCACTTTGTGGGAAAGGGCTCGCGGCTGGGGGAACCGCGAAGTGCCTGCTCAGCATGGAGCATCCCCCATCTTAATTGGGAACAAATGTTCCGGCAAGCCTGGGCTTTCCTTGCTGGCTCGGGGGGAACTTTCCAGGGCTGCTGCTCTGCCAGCTCCTTCCCGGGGCAGCTCCTGGCTGGTCCTTCCTGGCTGTTGGCATCCATGGGGCAAAGTCCTTGGGACATTCAGCTCCTGGAAGGGGCAGGAGAAAAGGGAGTGAAGCAAGGCAGGAGCAGGGCTCAACCCTTGTTAGATAGCAGAGAATCCCCAGCCCTGCCTGCAGCTCCAGAGATGCTGGAGCTCAGCCCTTTCTTCAGCCCAGCCCCAGCAGCCAAGGGCATGGAAAGGGGTCTGGTCCCACAGGGGCCCCCAACAACCACAGCCCCCCAGGCCCAGCTGTGTTAAGGCTGGAAGGGCCCCAGAGCCCAGCTGTGCTTCCTCCTCCTCCTCCCCCTCCTCATCCAGCCCTGCTCAAAGTCACGTACCAGCCTGTGCCATACACCCCGTGCCAAGCACGTGCCAGCTCCCACCCTGGGGCTGCTGGCCTGGGACACCCTTAAACTGCCATCCCCACAAACCTCTGCCACTGCTCGGGCCACCCTGAGCACCCCACAGGGAGGGGGGCACAGAGATCCCATTCCCAGGGGGTCCTGACCCCGAGAACCCCACAGAGGTGCCATCCCAGGGAGACCTGACCCCAAGTACCTCTCAGGGGCACAGACATCCCATTCCCAGGGGGTTCTGACCCCAAGCATTCCCCAGAGGTCCAGACATCTCCCTCCCGAGAGGCTTCTGACCCTGAGCATCACCCAGTGACAAAGACATGCCCATCCTAGGGCGTCCTGAACTCAAGCATCCCCCAGGGACATGGACATCCCCCTCCTGAGACACTCCTGACTCCAGTCATCCCCCAGGAACACAGATGTCCCCATCCTAAGTCACTCACAGCCCCGAGCACACTAAGGAAGGAAGCGATAACACACATGTACACTCCAGGGTGCCCTCCAGCTCTGCCCCCAGGATCGCCCAGACAGGGGAGCACTGGGACTCCTCAACACCCGCGGGGATCCTGAGTCCTCCCTGGGCTGCAGGATTTGGACCATCCTGCTGTTGGCTGAGAGAGAGGGGACCAGGCACAATGGGCAACCCCAAAAGGCAGGAGGAGGAAGAGAGGGACAAGGCCAGGGAGGAAGGAAATGCTCACTCCCAGGGCACCTGCCAGTGTAGCCATGAGCACTGGGGGTCTTTTTGCAGCAGCCACCAGTTCGGAGGGCGCCTGGACATCCCAGGGGTACCCAAGAGGAGGTGGAAAGGAGGAAAGTGGGGGCAGCCAGGCAGCAGGAAAGGTCAACTTTGGAGCAGATGTGCTCTGGAAATCAGGAGGAGGAGGATAAAGACATGCAGCAGAGCTTCATCACCCCACTGTCTAGGGCTCTGGGGACCCCAGATCAATTATTCAACCTCAGCACTCCCTATGCTCCTTAATGGCGTTTCAATCTTGGCTGCAAGAGGCAAACCAGAGCCCGGCCAAGGAGCCAGACAGGATGTCTGGCCGGAGATGAGCCAGAAAGATGATGCCTTTGGGGACCCCCGAGCCGGGTTGTCCTCCCTGCCGTCCCACCATCGAGGCACCAGGGGAAAACCCCATCCCTCCGAGGGGCTGCTGCTCCCCCATCTGGGGGGCGTGAGACCCCCACCAGCTCCCGAATGGTGCGAGGATGGAAGGAGCTCGGGGACGGCTCTGGGTGGCCTTTGCCAGCAGAGGGGACTGTTGCTTGTCTTTCCAGAAGGGCTCGCCTAGAGCCTGTCCCGTGGGACAGCTCGGGAGGAGACATTCTTGTCCTCCTTGCCCTGGTGAGGACATAGCAGGGATCCTCCCGTGGGAAAAAAAACCTCCGTCTCCCGGGAGAAAACGCTGGCAAGAAGTCTCTCCCCGAGTGACATTTTCCTGCTCCTTTTGTTCGCAGAAACCTCCCGAGTTTGAATTTTTGAATCTCCGCCCCTTGCCAGCGCACTGCCCTTCCCCCAAATAAGTCATCTGGGGTAAATAAAAAGAGAAAATCAAAAATCCTAATCCCCAAATGCTCCCCGGGAAGCGATTCCTATCTCGACCGTGACCGCTTTGACTGCGCGGCTGAAAACTCTGACGGAAACCAAACGCGGAGCCGACGCTTGCCAAGTTTCAGAGGCTGCCGGAGGAGCAGCTCCCGTTGGGCTCCCGGCTTCGCTCAGCACATTCCGCCACGGACATCTGGAAAGAGGAAAGACTGCAGCTGGACACAGCTGGATGCAGTGCCCCAAGGAGGCATCGACTGGGACGACGTGCCGTGCTGCCCGAGGCGCTTCTCCCTCTGCAGAGGGATTTCCCTATGGATGGATCCAGGACACCGGAGCTGCCGTGGCTTGTACTGAGCCCAGAACAGCCCCAGGCACCAAGAGGCACCGATGTCATCACCTCCCGTCGGTGGGCTCCTTTGGAGCTCCCGTGCCCCGAGGTTCTGGAGCAGCATGGGGCTGACAAGCCACCACCGAGGGATGCTGCAGCCAAGCCCTCAGGATGGGCATCTGCCAACTACCCTTGGACATCTCTCAAGCTCCACACTGAGCCCCACGGCAGCCCTCCAGCTCCCTGGCATGGACCTCAGGCTTTAGGGAGGGCATTCCCAGCCGAGCCACAGCGGGAGAGGATCCAAATCATCAAGTCACCCTTTCAAAGTGGGAAGGAGCACCTTGCTCTTCCGCAGGGCTGCGAGATCAGAGCTCAGCGTCGAGCCCACGTGGGCTGGAGTCGGCTTGGCTGTGAAAGGGTTAAAGCCGGCTGCTCGTCCGGGTCTCGGGGGCCTCCCACTCGCCATCGCAGAGTATGAATAGCTGCGCTCCCCTCTGCTCCCAGCCACTCGCTTCCCTCCCCGCCTTCCCACTCTGCCTCGGCGTTCTCCCCGGCATCCTCCTCCCCCGGCGTCTTCCTCTGGCAGTGCCGGCTCCAGAGCCCCGGCATCCTCCGGCAGCGCCCATGCTGAGCACGGAAAGTTTCACAGGGGCGAGAGCCCTGGGAGAGGAATCGCTGCAGATGTGGGACCTCAACAAGCGGCTGGAGGCGTACCTGGCCCGCGTGAAGTTCCTGGAGGAGGAGAACGAGGTGCTGCGAGCTGAAATCCAGAGCACCAAGAGCAGCCCGGCCGGGGACTCGTGGCGGGTGAAGTACGAGGAGGAGCTACGAGCCCTGCGGGATGCACTGGATCACGCCTTCAGGGAGAAGTGCACGGCCGAGCTGGCCAGGGACAATCTCTATGAGGAGGTCCAGCAGGTGAAAAGCAGGTGCCAGAAGGAGCAGGCAGCCCGAGAAGAAGCTAAGAAGCAGCTGGCCTTGAGCAGGAAGGAGCTGGAGGAGGAGAGGAGAGCACAGATCTGGCTGAAGGAGAAAGCTGTGCAGCTGGAGAAGGAGGTGGAAGCCTTGCTGGAGGTGCACGAGGAGGAGAAAGCAGGGCTGGACCAGGAGATCGCAAGTTTCTCCCACAGCCTGGAGAGCTTCCACTGTGCACCGGTGGCCTTCCAGCCAGTGGAGGTGGAGGACTATTCCAAGAGGCTCTCAGAGATCTGGAAAGGGGCGGTGGAGACCTACAAGACAGAGGTGTCGCAGCTGGAAGGCTCCCTCTGCCAGGCCAAGGAGAACCTGTGGAAGGCGGTGGAGGACAACCAGCAGAGCCAGATGCAGCTGCAGCACCTGGAGAAGGACCTGGCAGGGCTCAAAGCACGGAAGGAGATGCTGGAGGAGAGCCTGGCCCAGCAGTGGCAGGAGCAGCGCGGGGAGGCAGAAAAGTTCCAGGCAAGTGAAGGCAGCAGGAAGGAGCTAGGTCCCTGGGGAAGGGGAAAGCTGGGGGCTGTGGGTGCCTGGGTGGGTACTCAGGGCACATCCCTGAGAAAAGGAGAGGTGGATGGGAGGAGGCAAGACAGAGGGCACACCCCCAGGGAAGGGATGGACAGTCGCCCTGGATGAGCTGCAGATGAAGCTGGGGAGGGCGGGAGGAAGAGCAAAGCAGCTTGGGGACATCTCTGACCCCAGCACAACAGAGGCCTGGGGCCACCCCACTGCACGGGAGCAGCACCCTGACACCAGGTCCTCCTCCAGCACCCTGCCCGGGACCGCTGCTCCATGTGCTGCTGGGCTCCAGGGTCAGGATCCCGGGATAACGACAGCCCCTGCCGCTGCCCGCGGTGCGGGGTGCAGGCACCGGCGGGGGTGTGGGCAGGATATACTCCGACCGACTTTGGTGCAGCTGCGATTCAACAGCTGCAAAAGTGATTCAGCAGAGGGAGGTGGAGGCGGGGTGGGCTGGAAATACTGGGAACGGCGGGTGCACTGCCCGGGGAAGGCTCTCCCTTTGTTCCGGTCCTGGGACCAGCCATGGGTGTCCTGGAGCAGAGGGTGCCGCGGCCTCGGCTGCTCGCCTGAAAGTTGTTTCTTTCCCACGCTGGCGTCCCTCAGCCCTGAATCACCGCAGCCTTTCCTCCCTCTTCCAGCAGCCGTTTCCCCATCGCCTTTCAGCCCTGCTCATCTCCTTGCCCCATCCTCAGCCCCGCCTGCTAAAATGAGAGCACAGGCTCCTGCCCCTCAGCACCCTGAGGGGATGAGCCGAGCCACCTGCCCCGTCCCAGGTCCGCAGGGACTGGCAGGGCCCAGGGAGGGCTGAGGTGCCCCTGACCCCCCTGTGCTGCCCACAGCTGGCGATGGAGGCCCTGGAGCAGGAGCAGCAGAGCCTGCGGGTGCAGATCGCCCGGGTGCTGGAGGACAGGCAGCAGCTCATGCACCTCAAGATGTCTCTCAGCCTGGAAGTGGCGACCTACAGGTGAGGTTCCCGGTGGGAACGGAACTGGGGAGCGGCCGCTGCCCCGGCACAAGGTGTACGGGGATCTGGAGCCGAGCCTGGCACCGCGGCAGGCATGGGTGGGTCTTGACACAAGGGGGTCTGGGGCACAAGGGAGGTCTCGGTAGGGGTAGCCCTGTGCCCCTTCTGCAGCCCTTCCAGATGGCCCCACACAAAGGCCGCCTGCCAGGGACTGGGGGGACAATTAGCATGAGAATAGGGTCTGTCCCAGCCCAGGCGAGGGGCCTCCCCGGCAGAGCATGATGTCACCCTGCGCGGACACTAATCCCGGACACGGGGGGATGGGAGGGGAGACAGGAGCAAGGGGGGCTTCTTCGATCCACCCGTTCCCTCACCGAGCCGTGACAGAGCAGCACAACCATCTGTAGCCACGCCGGGCCTCAGTTTACCTGCCCTGACACTGGTGCAGCCCAGCGGGGTGAGCTGGGGCGCACAGGGAGCACCCAGCACCCGGTAGCACCCACCCTGTAGCACCCACCGTGCTCCTCTCCTCCTCCAGGACGCTGCTGGAAGCAGAGAGCACCCGCCTGCAGATGCCAGCTGGGGAATTCAGGTTGGCCAATGGTGTGCGAGGTAAGGGACCCCCAGCACCAGCCTGGCACTGCCACCACGTCACCCTGGGAGGGGTCGGGGAATGAGGCTGGATTTAGACACATTTTCCTGCATTTTCCTGGCATCGGTTGCCTGGCCGCGATAGGAAGGTGCGAACAGCAGCCGGGGGCTCTTGGCACGGGGCTCGGAGCTCAGATAAGACTTATCTGCTCCTTCGCCTCGTTTTTTAATTCCCTGCCTTTCATGGGAAGGGCAGGAGCGGATCTGCCCAGCAGGACAGCAGGCTGTGGTCACAAGCTGAGCATTTCCTTTTCCCTCAAAACAAAAAAAAAAAACAAGGAAAGCTTGTCACCTGCAGACTTTCCCCAGCAGCAGGACCTGACTGTGGCTGCAGCTGGGCACAGCATTGTCCCAGCCTGATGCTGAATCCCCTGGGACCAACAGCATCCGCTACACTCAAGAGGGAGGAATTTCCCACTTTCCAAGAAGGAGCTGTTTAAAAATAGGAGAGGGGGCAGCGAGAGGCAGGCAGGAGGCAGGGGAGGGCTGGGAAAGCCATGGAGCGGCTTCTTGCCCGCTCACGGCTCCACCTCACTCTTTGCAGATCTCAAACTGGAGGTGAGCAGCAGCAGCAGCAGCAAACTGGTACCAGCGAGCCCTGAGACCAGGCGGCTGCTGCCCCGAGACCACTGCGCCAGCCCCTCCATCTTTCCCAGGGCTGAGGGGAGGGGGCAGCTAGCAAAACCCCGAAGTGACACCCTGACACCCAAAAGCCAGATCCCCAGTGCCAGGGAGCTCCAGAAAATCAGCTCAGTCCTCCATGGCACATCACTGCCGGTTACCGGCAGAGCTGGGGGGCTGGGAGCCCCTGTCTGCCCCACACTCAGCCCCTCACAGGCAGGCAAAGCTTCCCCTCCTCTCTCCCCGGAGCCCTCCAGCCTCTCACTGCCAGAGCAGGAGAGCTCTGGGGGAGAGGGTCCCACCTGGCCGGGGGGAGACAGGGGAGTGATGAGCCAAGGGACAGAGTGTCCTTTGTCCAGAGCCACGGGGGACACTTGCAATGACAGTGTGCAGCCCCTCGGAGCAGCACCCACCCTCAGGCTGCAGTACCCAGCCCAACTGGTCAGCGAGGCACTGGAGGATGCTCTCAAGGCAATGGAAGATGATGCTGAGCCCAAAGAAGAGCCCACGCTCAGCGCCACATGGGCCCCCCGGGAGGCCTGTGTCCCCAGCCCCATTTCCCCCACAGAGCCTTGTGGAGAGGGAGAGGCTGTGTCAGAGGGGCCTGGGGAAGAGCAAGACCCCTCGGAGGGCTCTGAGGATGGTGACAGTCCTGAGGCAGAGGAGAGGGTTGGGGAGGTCATGCTCCAGGGATTGGGTGTGGAGAGCAGCATCCTGCAGGACGGAGCCGTGTTCCCACCGGGCACGGCCGCTTCCTTGAGTGCCTCAGGGAGCCGGGAAGATTTGGGAGCGTGGGAGGAGGAGGAGGAGGTACCTGCTGTGCTGAGCCCAAGGGATCCAGGAGTGGAGGCCCAGGAAGGGGACAGGGGTCTCCCTGGACAGACAGTGACCAGCTGGGAAAAGCCAAAGCAAGAGGAGGACAGAGCAGAGACCCCAAGCACAGAGCCATCACACCCCTCAGAGGATGAGGAGGAGAGGGAACCCTGCAGTCCCTGCAAGGAGAATGGAGATTTCCAGGAAGAAGGAACAAATGTGCAAGAGGAGTGTCCACACAGAGTAGTGGAAGCTGCGCATGCTGTCCTTGCAGAAAGCCACCTGGCTTTGCCCACAAAAGGTCACCTGGAAGAGGACTTTGTTGATGCAGAGCAGGAAAGGTCTGAGCAGCAGAAAATGCCCACGTGTCAGATGGATCTGGCTGCAGAGGAGGAAAGGGGACAGGAGCTGTGCCCAGAGCAGAAGCCCTCGAGTATCCATGAGGCCATCCCAGCAGAGGAGCCTTCATTAGCAGCTGAAGAAGATCCTTTGGGAGGGGAGGACACAGGCAGAGTGAAAGATGGTGAGGGAGAAACGGGAGAGGCCAGCAGGGAGGTGCTGGGAGGAGAGGATCATGGGGTAGGACAGGACCCTGAGGCAGGAGAGGACCCCACAGCAGGAGAGGACTCTGAGTCAGGAGAAGACCATGGGGCAGGAGAAGGGTCTGAGGCAGGAGAGGACCCCACAGCAAGAGAGGATCCCATAGCAGGAGAGGATCCCGGCGCAGGAGAGGCTGTGGGAGGTGACACCCTGGAGTGGGAGAGCAGAGCCCCAGAGGAACCTGAGGACCTGCAGGAAAACGGCTCTGTGGAAGAGGAGGGGGAACAGGAGGAGCTGGAGCCAGGAGAGGAGCCCTGGGGGAGGGGGGATGATGGCAATGGCCAAGAGCCCTGTCCGGAGGACTGGGAGGTCACAGCAGAGGACACTGAGGAAGTTTTGGGGCCAGAAGAGCCAGCCTGGGCAGATGACACCCTGAGCAGTGCAGAAAGGCTGAAAAGTGAGGAGAGAGATGGCACATTGCCAGCAGAGCTGGAGGGAGCCCAGGAAGATGATGAAGAAGATGCCAAGAGCCAGGAGATGAGCCAGCAGCAGCCACTGCCAGAGGCTGAGACAGCACCAGAGCTGGCAAGGCTGGAGCAGCAGGGCACCACGGCAGAGCCTGACCCAGCCCCTCCAGGTGCCTCTGAGCAAGGGGACAGACAGGAGCTGGCCGAGGCTCCAGAGGAGCCATGGGAGGTGCAGGATGAGGATGCTGATGATGGGCTCAGTTCAGAGCTGGGGAAACAGGAGAGCTCAGAGCTCATGGCAATGAATCAGGTGCCAGCTGACAGTGTGGAGAGCGATGAGTGGGCTTTGGAGGAGGTCCCCGGAGACCCAGAGCCCACACCGGGCACCGGCAGGAGGGTGGAGCTGGAGGACACCCTGCCAGACAGCACACCCTTGCACCTCTATGAAGGCGAGATGCTGGCTGTGGGTGCACCTAGCCCAAACCCTCCGGAGACCGAGGAGACCATGGAGACAGCGCCTGTATCTGACACAGCTCAGGAGGGTGAAGGGTGGCTGGAAGGGAGCAACAAGCCACCAACTCCCACCATGCCAGAGAGCCCTGAAGAGGAGGCAGGAGTAGAGGTGGCTGCTGTGGCCGAGGGTGCTGAGGAGGAGGAAGGTTATTTCATGGTCTCAGCTCCCAGCCAAGAGGTGCCCAGCTTGGAGGAAGCTGAGATCAATGAGGATTTTGAAGAAATTAAAGTTGAAGCAGCTGAAGGCAACCAAGATGATCTGGAAGTTCCTGGAGAAGCATCTCCGGTGCCAGAGAACAAAGTGCACCTCGAGGTGCTTGCTGCGGAAGCAGATGGAGATATGGAGATGCCCACTGAAGAAGCTGAGATGCCAAAGGACGAGGACAACACTGCTGAGCTGGAGGAAGGCCCAGCTGTGCCTGAAGCAGATCCCAGCTGTCTCAGGGCCATGGAACCGTTAGCAGAAGGTACCCATGAGCCAGCCCAGGGTGCCACAGGCACTGGAGCACAGGAAGGACCAGAGCATTCGGAAGGTTTGGCTGCGGAGTCAGATGAGGAGCTCCACAACACAACTGAGTTGGAGAGGGATGCCAGCGGAGCAACAACCCTCCCAGGCTGCAGTTTGGGGTTGGCAGGGCAGGAGGAGGAGGGGGCAGATGAGGATGAGCCCAGCATGGCTCTCCATGACACGGCCAAGGCCACCCCTCCAGCAGGGCTCCAGGCCCAGGCAGTGCCTGATGAAGCAGAGCAGCCACTGAAAGAGCAGCCATCCATGGAGGAGGAAGCACTCAACAGTGACAGCCCTTCTTCACCCAGGAACGAGAAGCCCCCCGAGGCCAACCCACCTCAGCTGGGCTCTGCACTGGAGCAGGGAGGTTTTCCAGAGGTCATTCCGGTTATCCCTGACACAGATGTTCTCTCTGCAGAGGTGCCAGTGGATATCATGAAAGACTCGGATATTTTGGAAATAGTTGAGCAGGCCCTGGAATTCAACCAGGAGCTGATGGGGGTGAGGGTGGCAGAGGGTGGGCAGCAGGGTCCTGGAAGGAGCGAGCTCCCCCAGGATGCAGGGGAAGACTCCTCACCCGCCTCATCCAGTGAGGAAGAGCCGACGGTGCAGGAGGCACCAGATGTGCTCCCAGAGAAGGAGGGTCTGGTCCGGGCCGAGAACGGGCTGCACCGGGATGCCAGTCTGGAAGACCTGGCTGAATTCACTGAGGAGGTGCTGAACGGCATCGCCAGCACAGCACCAGCACAGGAGCTCCCCACAGAGACCGCAGACACCCCAGTGGTGATGCCACCGCAGGCCTCCACCCCTGGAGATGGCACTGCCACCAGGCTGGGGAATGCCACCCTGAGGGGGAAGCATGGTGGAGCCGACCCCAGCCCTGTGCCCCCTGCCCTGGGGGAGGACGTCCTGTGCCTCACGCCCGACCAGCCACCAGCGTGTCGGCTGAGAGCTGAGCAGGAGCCCTGGTCCTCAGGGGATGAGTGACAACAGTCAGGGGGAACCTTCTGGTAGCCCCCTTGCTGCCAAAACCCAGTACCCCCACTTGTCCCACCCCCCTCCTAATGCTTCCCCGTCTCCTTATGGTTTTTAACATGTTTGTGTGGATTTTTTGCACCCCTTTTCAGAGTGAAAAACCACCAAGTTCCGTTCCACCCTACAGCCCACCCAAATTCGCATGCTTGCTCTGGGACCCCTGCTTCATTTTGAGCTTCCTCTGGGTGGGTTGCTGTGGCTATATTTAATTTAAACTCTGTGTTTCCCCATTCCCTGCAATCTTCCCCCTCCAACTCCCCCAGTATTTCTCCCAGGATGCCCAGCTGGAGGCTAGGGTCTCCCCCAAACTGCACCCTTGGACTCAGCGTTTTGGGGCTACATCACCCCAGGGTCCCCAGCCCCAACCTGCCAACAATGGGGGCTGAGCCATGCTGGATGTATCCACTGCCTCGACATTAATTTAATAAAGCCTCATCCTCCCACTTGGGTTCCTGTCTCTCCTCACTCTGGGGGCAGGGGGCAGCAGCCCCGGCACAGGGCTTGGGGGGAAGGGCAGGGCACTGTTTGGGGAGGTTGCGCTTCCAAGCTGCCTTTGGCCGGGAAAGTGCCCTTGTGGCCATCCATCAGCATGGGCTGGGGACAGGATCTGTGGAGTGGTGCTCCCCCATCTCTAAGACATCGCACGTCCATGGAGCTACGTGGCTCCAATCCCTGGAGTGATGCTGGTCCACCCCTGTGCTGATGCAGCCCGCCAGGGCGATGTTCCCAGGAGGATGCTGCCCCAGTCCCAGGGTGCAGCCCCTGGGGTTATGGACTCCCATCCCTGATGCCATGCTGCCCCACCCCCGAGGTGATGCTCCCTCATCCCCGGGGTTCCGCAGATGCCACTCGGGGCTCTCTGCTGGCCAGGAGCTTCCCCAGCTTCCACCTGGACTGCCGGCAGGAGCGGGACGGGATGCCAGCCCAGCCCACCCGATGCCCTTGCCAGCGCCCCGAGCCAGGAGCCAACAGCACAAGCCGCTGCTCCTTCCCGATCTGGGCAGGATGCCCGCGGAACAACCCGCAGATCCCAGCCCTGGGAGCTGCCGGGACCCCGGCACCGCCCTGGGGACCCCCTCACCCAAAGGGCCACGGCCTTTACGGGGGCTGTGAAGAGCCGGCGGGGCTCAATCGCCCCGTTGTGGAGCCGGGCGTGGGGCGGCGCGGAGAGAGCTGCATAAATCGCCTCCTGCTGAAGAATGGACTCCTTTATGCTGAGCAAAGGGCTGAGTCACCCCGGGCGAGGGGATACGGTGACTCGGGTGGCTGTGGCATCCCTGGGCCCCGCCAGCCTTGCACCCACGGGTGTGTTCAGCATCGCTGCTCAAGTGCCCCGGCCGGCCTGCCCGCCTGGCTGGCCCCGGCGCTTGTCCACACGCCCGATTTAGCTCGGTCATTCCCGTGCCAGCGCCCAGGGATGCTCAGAGCCAGGGACCGATAAGAACCCAACATTTAGCTGCCTTCCTCCCTGCGAAGCCCCCGGTCCCCTCCCCTGCCCGAAGGCGACAGATTCCTTTTAAGGTGAAACTCCAACGGATCCAAACACCGTATTAAAAAAAAAAAATCACTCTCTGATGAGTTTAATCAGGCTCCGAGTCTGCGTTCAATCAGCCCCTGGCCCAACACACCTCGGAGTGCCTGGGCAGCATCAGCCCGGCAGCAGCTCCAGCAGCACCCCCTGAGCCCCCAGTGCCCCCCGAGGGGTCCCCAGGCCAGGAGAGGGATGGAGGATGTTGAGGAGACGGAGATGGCTCGGGCGAGGCTTCGCCATGCGGGGGGTGACATTCCTCCCGAAATTAATCCACATTCCAGCCAGTGCTGACAGAGTGATGAGGGGGGACAGATGGCAGGGGGAGGGGGAGCCCCTTCCTCCCCTCGAGGAGGAGGAGACGGAGGAGGAGGATGGGACGAGGTGCCGAAATCTAGGAGTCAGCCAGGGGGATGGGGGAGATTGCCGGGGCCTTTGCAATCCGCGGGGGCTGCAGCCAGGAGAGTTAGCCCTGGTGAAGCTCCTCCGGGTCCAGTGAGTGCCTGAAGGACTCAGCAGCAACGGGACAAGAGTGTTCCCACCAGCACCAAGTGTGTCCCCAACAGGACCAAGAATGTCCCCGACAGGATTGAGTGTGTCCCAACAGGAGCAAGGGTGTCACTGATGAGACCAAATGTGTCCCCAACAGGGCAGAGTGTGCCCCCAAAGGGACTGCGTGTGTCCCAACTAGATCAAATGTGTCATTGATGGGATACAGTGTGTCCCCAACAGGTTCAAGTGTGGCCCCGGTGGGGCTGAGTGTGTCCCCAACAGAACTGAAGGCTTCCCTGATGGAACCAATCATGTTCCCAATGAGATGAAGGATGTCCCTAGTGGGACAAAGCATGTCCTCAGTGGGATCATGAGTGTTCCCAGTGGGACCTGGACTGTTCCTCAGCACTGTGTAAGTACAACAGGACCAAACATGACCCTGAGGGGACCGAACATGACCCTGGGGTGGACAAAGGTGCTTGGGTTACCCCATGACCACCCTGCTGGGGCTGCAGCTTGGACACCCACTGGGCACATCTCCCCTGACCCCAAATTCCACCAGACCCTACCAGAGTGTTCCAGACCCCACGGGCAGCATCCACTGTCCCACCCCCAGCTGAGTGCACACAGAATGATTTTGGGGACCATGCTGCTTTGGGGGGCTGGCAAGAGTAATGGAGGTGCCCTACACTCAAACCCTGCTCAGGGAGCACCAGGGGGACACAGGAGTGTGCAAGGGGAGCAGGGGGTCCTGGGGGCTGCAGCTCTGGGAGAGCTGCCAATTATTGCCTGGGCTGGAGCTTTTAGAGCCCCTGGAGTCCCCCGCAGCCTCCTGCAGCCCCCCGCACCCCCCCCACCCCCCGCAGCCTGGCCCCCCGCCAGCCAGGGAAGGGTTTTGTTTCCTTCCAGGCTGGGCGAGGGGAGTTTCAATGGAGCCCACACAAAAACTCCCTGTGGGGTGAGCCCGCGCCGGGACAGGGAGGGGGGATGAGGCGGGATGACCTCAGCGATGACTTCATTCTGCTCTCAGCTCCCAAAATTCATGGGAACCTTATAAGGAAAGGACTAAAAATACAGCGTGAGGGGCGCGGGCAGCCCCCGCTCCCCCTCCCCAAAATGAGCCCGTGGGGATGCTACATGCAGGCGAGCAGGAGCCACGCTGGGGCCGCCGGAGCGCCGGGGTTGTTCCCAAAGGGCGTGCACCGTGGGGACAATCGATAGGGACCCCAAAATCCCCACGGGAGAGGCGGGCCGGTCTCCTACGGGAGAGCAGAGCAGGGCTGTGGGCTGTGGCCGTCCCCCCGGGAGGCATCACCGGCCCCCGCCAGCAGCGTCCCTTCCCGTGACACCTCCGGGGACATGTCGGGAGGGGGGAGATGGCTCGGTCACCCTCTCGCCCGCCCTTCACCCGGGTCACACCCCGGGAATAGCTCCCGCCGGCTAAAATCAGCTCTGGCCCGGTTTGGGGGGCTCGCCCAGCTGCTGGGTCGTGACCCCGCAGCAGCGCCCGCGCCCCAGCGCGGCGACAGCTGCTGCCAGCCCGGGGCGGTGCGGATGCCTGAGGCCGAGCCCGGGGGCAACCCCGCCGAGAATGTGCGCCTGAGGCCGTCCGTCAGTAGCAGGGAGGATGGCGGGGTCCCGGCGGTGGTGGATCCCCCTGGGACAATGCTCCCCCGATCCCTGGGGTGACGCGGCCCCCCAGAGTGATGCACCCCAATTCCTGGGGTGCTACCTTCCCATTCCTAGGGTGATTAGTTTCCCCGGGACTTTCTTAAGTGCTTTCTTATTCCTTGGGGGCATAAATTTCCCTTGGGGCAATGTTCCCCCATTCCCGGAGCGATGATTCTCCCAGCAACAATGCTCCCTGATCCCTGGGGGAGACGCTTCCCCATTCCTGGGGTGATCACCCCTCATCCCTTGAGCCATGTCCCAGTGTCCCAGCCCATCCCCTGACCCTCCATTATGCAGGTAATTCCTGCCCCATTACCTCCCCCAAATAGCTGGGGATGACAGGGAACACTTGCTCTCCCCAGACACCTGGCACCCTGAGAGCCCCAGCCTGTCCCTAGCCCCGGCAATCCCAGCCCAGGATGTGGCACACGGGCACAGGCTGTAGGACAGGAGCAGATGGGAATGGGCTGTGGCTGGGAAAAACCCCGGCCGGCTCCCACACGCACGTGCCAGCGTCGTGCCTCAGTTTCCCTTCTCATCCAGCCTGCCAAGGGCAAGCCACAGGCAGGAAGAGGCAATGATGGGGAGAGGAAAAGCCCCCCCAGAGCACTCTGGGGACACCTATTTGCAGCCCCCTACTCTGTGGGACATCAGGAATGGGCACAGCCAGTGCTGGAGGTGACTCAGCCACGGAAACGGTTCCGGCACAACTGCACACCAGTGCAGGTGGCACTGGGACAATCGGGCTGTGTTCCCTGCCCCGAGGCCAGAGCCAACCCCTGTGGCCGAACCTGCCATGGGGCTGAGCCCCCAGGATCCAGTCCCAGTGCCCATGGGAGGTTTGGGGCACAGTGCCAGGCCAGGGGCACGTGGAGGGGACAGGATGTGACTGCGGCCAGTCCTGAGTCACCACCAGTCACCGGATCCAGCCTGGGAAGGGACAGGAAGGGCTCTTGGCTCCAGCACTCTTTGTCCCAAACCACTTCCACAATGTGGCTGGGGGACACCGTTCTGAGCCTGAGGACTGTGTGCCCGCTTTGGAGACTCCATGCCCAGTGTGAGGACCCCATTGCCAGTTTGGGAACCATGTGGCCAGTTTGCAGCCTCCATTCCCAGTTTCAATACCATTTTCCCAGTCTGGGGACTTCTTTCCCAGTTTGGAGATCCCATTTCCACTTTGGGTACCCTTTTCCTAGTTTCAGTTTGGGGACTGTGTGTCCAGTTCGGGACCCCATTCGATGTCCGGGAACCATATGGGACTCCTTTTACCGTTTGAAGACTCTGCTCCCAGTTTGTGAACCCTGTGCCCAGTTTGGGGACCATGTGCCCAATTTAGAAACCCCTTCCCAGCTTAGGAACCGTATTCCCAGTTTGGGAACCACATGCCCAGTTTAGAAACCCCATTCACAGTTTGGGGACTTTGTGTCAGACCCTGCTCCCTGCCCGTTGCCATCAGTCACCCAACAGCAGCAGCTTCTCACCGGAATTCTGACCAGATTCCCAGGGCAGGTGCACCAGGGGTCTCTGGCCCTGGCGGGGCAGCAGCTGCCAGCTGGGGTTGGGTTTCGGGCTGGGAGGATTTATCACCTCCAGGCCCGCAGGACCCCTCGACCCTGCCCCCGGGAGCTGCAGAGGGGCCCGGCCTGGCCAAACATGGCCAGGGGGGACAGCAGGGCTGGGCCAGAGCACAGGGAGGGGAGGTCATGACAGGGTGTCCCAGCACCCCCCAAACCCCATCACAACCTCTGGCATCCCCCTCCCCTTCCCTTTCCTCCTCCTCCTCCCCCTCCTCCTCCTGCTCCTGGCCTGAACCCATTGTGGGGGACACAGATGGACACCAGAATCTGGCGGGGCCACAGAAATCCCTGAGCAGCCCTGGATGGGGCCTGAGAGGAGAGGCCCTGACGCCTCCTGCCCCGAGAGGGGAAAAAGTAAACTGGAGGATCCCAGACCCCTGGTTCAGACCCCAGACCCCCAGTTCTGACCCCTGGACAGATCCCAGAACCTAGGATCAGACCCCTAGCTCAGGCCCATGGCCTTCAACAGACACTGGTTCCCAAGTTCAGACCCCCCAGTTCAGCCCCCAGACCCCCTCCCTGCTCTTGGCATCCCTACTGCGAAAAAACGCCTATTTGGGGAGGGGGAACACAACGAGGAAGCCCCGGAAAGGCTCTGCTGGGATCTCTGTGGGCACGCCAGTGCACAGGGGAGGGGACAGCAGAGACCCCCCCAGGTCCCTTGCCCTCGCTGTGAGCTCCCCAAGCCTCCCTATCACCCTTCCCAGAATCCCCCAGGCCTCTGGAGACCATCCTGTGACCCTCCCAGCTCCCCACCCACTCCATGGGCTCCCGCAGAAGGAATCTGTGACTCCCAGGGGAACCTCCTGTGGCCCCTCAAGGGACCCCTCTTGGTTGCCCTGACTACCCATCCCCCCACCAAGACCCCCAGAATCCTCCTCAGGACACCTCCGTGACCGCCACGCGTAGCCCCTGTGGCCCCCCGGGGTACCCACCTCATCCCAAGCCCACCCAGGACACCCCTGTGACCATCCCGGACCCCCGGGAACATTCCCTGTGACTCCCACAGGACTCCCTGAAAACTCCCTGTGCCCCTACCCCAGCACCCCCGGAGTCTCCCAGTGACACTCCCGGCCATGTCCCCCCAACCCCAGCCCCGACCACCCCCCGACCCCCGTGTTCCCCCCTACCCCAGCCCCGACCACCCCCCTGACCCCCGTGTTCCCCCATCGGCCACTCCGGCCCCGCCCACTGCCGCTCCCATCGCCCCGCCCACCAGCACGCCCCATCCCCGCCCCGCCCACTGCCGCCCTGGCCCCGCCTTCTGCTCCGCCCCGTTAGTGTCATGGCCCCGCCCTGTGGCCCCGCCCACTGCACCGCCCAGCGTGCCCCGCCCCGCGCTCCCTGCGCGCCCCCTGCCGGACGCTTCCGGCAATCCGCATTCCCCACTCTTCCCTCTGATTGGCCACCCGCTCCCAGCCCGTGAGCGAGAAGGAGCGGGCCCAGGGGGCAGGCCCAGCCGCTATCTCAGCCAATCGCAACGCGACGCGGCGCCCCGCCTCCCGAGCCGGCAAGGATCACTCCTACAGCCAATCAGCGCAGGGGCGGTGGCGTGATGGGCGGGCAGAGGAGGGTGTTTCCACCAATGGGGGAGGCGTGCGGCACGGAGGGGCGGGGACAGCGTGGGGGCGTGCCCGCGGCTTCCAGAGAGTTCGGAGACGGCGGCGGAGCGGCGGCGGCGGTGAGTGGGGGGGCGGCCCCTGGGACCCCGCTGCGAACCCCGGACCCCTTCGGCACCTCCCAAACCTCCCCGGAACCCCCGGCAGGCTCCGGCCCGCCCTGCCCCGGTGGTGTCAGCGGCCGTCCCGGCCCGGACACCCCTGAGGTGGCTCGTCAGGATGACCTGCGGGCCTGGAGGGTTCCGGGTGCGCTCTGGGGCGACCCCCCCTCTGTGAGCACCGGGCTCGGGGTCCGCTCCTCCACAGCCGGTGTGGGGTCTGTGTACCTCCGCGGCTGTAAACGGGATGTCACCGTGTCACCTCCGCCCCGGTACCGTCCGACGCCGCCCGGTGCCCCCCGACACCCCCGCGCCGCGACCCTCGGCGGGCGGAGCCACCCCACCCGGGGGTCTCGGGTTGGACCGGGCGGGACGGACCTAGCCCCGGTGTAGGGGGTCAGACCCAGCCCCGAGGGTCCCGGCCCCAGACTCGGCCCTGAGGGTCCTGGGGGACAGACCCAGATCCAGCCGCGGGAATCCCGCGTTGGACCCGACGAGGTGGACCCGCCCCGGGGGTCCCCAGGGGACGGATCCAGCTCCAGTCTCGGGGAAGCCGGTCCGGTGTCGGAACCGGTTATTTACTCGTGCGTGGGTCCCGGCGCTTCCCCGCGTCCCGCCGTGTCGCAAGATAAACATGTCCCCACCCCACGCGGGGTTTATCGGCTGCGGCACATGGTCCCGGGAGGGACAGCAGCACCCCCCGACACCGCCTCTCCTTCCCGGACCCCCATGCGGTGCCTGGCTGTCCCCGCACCCGCGGAGCAGGATGTCACCCCGTTCAGACATTCCCTGACACCCTGTGACCTGCGGGATGCTGCTGCGGTGGGGACGCTTGAGGCAGGGCTGTGCAGGAAGGAGAACAGGGATCAAAGCCTTTTGGGGGGTTCTGCGGTGGGACAGGACTTCGAGATGTTCCCCCCCCTGCCGTGGGCACTGGCCTTGGGGTCCACCCCCACACATGCACACACTTGCAGGACCCTGTTTGGGGCCTGGCTGTCACGCTGACGACACCCCCTGACCACCGCTCCCTGTCCCACTGAGATGCTGCTGGGGGGGAACTGAGGTAGCATTGTGCGGGGGAGAGCAGGGATCAGTGGGGATTTGGGGGGGCTGTCCTGGGCCAGGTCAGGGGGTCACGGGCCACACAGAGGTCCCAGGCTGGGTCGCAGTCCCAGACTCACAGCTCTGTCCTGTCCCAGCACATCACAGCAAGGAAGATGGTGAAGGAGACGGGCTACTACGACCTGCTGGGTGTGCGGCCGGGCGCCAGCCTGGATGAGATCAAGCGGGCGTACCGGCGCCTGGCGCTGCGCTACCATCCCGACAAGAACCCCAGTGAGGGCGAGCGGGTACGTGCAGCCCCCCAGCCCCCCCCTGCTGGCCCTCTCCCACCTCACCCGCCTCTCCCCCTCCCCAGTTCAAGCAGATCTCCCAGGCCTACGAGGTGCTGTCGGACGCCCACAAACGGGCGCTGTACGACCGTGGTGGTGAGCGGGCCATGAAGGAAGGCGGCCTGGGTGGCCGCGGGGGAGGCAGCGGCTTTGGCTCCCCCATGGACATCTTCGACCTCTTCTTTGGAGGGGGAGTGCGGATGCGTGGCCGGGCAGACAGGAGAGGTAGGGGAATAAGGGACTCCCCAGGACCCTGGGGTGGGAGGGGGCTGGTGCCCAACACGGTGCTCACTCGGGAGGTGACAAACCTGCTGGGACTTCTTGGTGGGAGGGGACTGGTGCCCAGCGCAGCACTGGCTTGGGGAACAAGGGACCACTGGGAACCATGATGTGGGAGAGGACTGGTGCCCAAATGACGTTGGCTGCGGGGGGTCACAGACTTGCTGGGATCCTGGTGTGTCAGTGGGCTGGTACCCGGCAGAGCACTGTCTCAGGGGGTGACAGACCTGCTGGGACATTGGGGTGAGAGGAGGCTGGTGCCCAGCACTGGCTCTGGGGGACACTGGAGTCCAGCTGGGTTCCTCAGGCTGTCTCTGCCCCCACGGCACAGCCTGATGCAGCTCTTCACCACCCTCATTACTTTCTCCACCTGCCGCTCTTCAAAGGGCCCTTCCCTGTCCCTGTCCCGGCTTTCCCCCGCCGTCCCCGGGGCTAGAGCTGAGTCACCGGTGCAGCCCCGGGGGTGGCAGCAGGACGCGGGGCGTGCGGGGCCGGCCCGGTGACTGTTCCGATGCCTTCAGCCTGGGTCACAGGGACAGGGTGACTCGGGACGGCTGACTCGCTGCTGCGCTTCTTGCTGAGATGGCAGGAGTTAATAGCAGGGCAATTAGAAGGCCAAGGGAATCGTCCCAGTGACTCCAGCTGGAGCAGCTGAAGGGTGGCTGAGAGCCCTGGGGTGGGAGCCGTGCCCTGCCCATGCTGGGGACTCAACACTGCTCCAGGGCAGCCAGCAGGATCCAGGCTTGGAGCAGACCCGGCTCTGGGGGGACCTGGTGACCCTGAGTGGTGTCCCGTGCCTGTCCAGCCATGACATGGGGGGTGGCACGAGGCTCGTGCTGAGCCGAGCTTTCCCCTGTGCCCAGGGAAGACAGTGGTGCACCAGCTCTCGGTGTCGCTGGAGGACCTGTACAACGGCTCCACGCGGAAGCTGTCCCTGCAGAAGAACATCATCTGCCGCAAGTGTGGAGGTGAGCGAGGGGCTGCAGGGGCCAGGGGGCCACCCCAGCACCCCCTACCCCACTGTCTGACCCCCTGCCCCCCTCGGCACAGGCTGCGGGGTGCGGGAGGGTGCCCAGAGAAGGTGCCCCAAGTGCCATGGCTCGGGCATGGAGGTTCGCATCCACCAGCTGGGGCCCAACATGATCCAGCAGATCCAGACGGTGTGTTCCCAGTGCCAGGGCCAGGGCGAGTGGATCCGGCCCCGGGACTGCTGCCTCACCTGCAACGGCCGCAAGGTTGTGCGGGAGAAGAAGATCCTCAGCGTCCACCTGGATAAAGGTGAGGCAGGGCTGAACGCGGAGCGGGGTCACCCCGAAGTGGCGCACGCGCCCTGAGCTTTGCCCACGCTCCTCGCAGGCATGAAGGATGGGCAGAAAATCACCTTCCACGAGGAGGGGGACCAGGTGCCCGGTCTGGAGCCCGGGGACATCATCATTGTCCTGGATCAGAAGGAACATCCTGTTTTCCGACGCAGCGGCGACGACCTCATAGTCAGGAGGGAGATCAGCCTGGCAGACGCCCTGTGCGGGTGCCGGCAGGTGATCTGCACTCTGGACAACCGCACCCTGCTCGTGTCCTCCCCGCCAGGTGAGGGGGACACTCAGGGACACACCTGTGAGAGAGCCGGGGGCCCAGGAGCTGCCAGCACAGCAGGGTGACCTCGTCTCTCTCTTGTCAGGTGATGTGATCCGGCCTGGGGACCTGAAGTGTATCCCCAATGAGGGGATGCCTGTCTACAGGAGTCCCTTTCAGAAAGGAAAGCTCATCCTGCAGTTCGAGGTGAGCTAAAGCGGGGTGGGAGTTGACATCTCCCACCTCTGGGCCTCCTGAGTGGCCCCCCCATACATCATATGCGCTCTCTGGTCACAGGTAAAGTTCCCCGAGCCAGGCTGGCTCCCCACCGACCGCCTGCGGCAGCTCCAGGCCTTCTTCCCACCGCAAGAGGAGGTGATGGCCACAGAGGACACGGAGGAGGTGGAGCTCAGTGATTACACGGCGCACGGTGGGCCCGGCCGGCGGCCCTACACTGGAGAAGCCTATCACGAGGATGACTTTGAGGACGGGATGCGCCAGCATGTGCAGTGCCAGACCTCATAGCGGGGAGGCCGGAGCCCCCCGGGCGCAGGCGGGGCAGGGCCAGGGCCGCGGGGAGGGGGCTGGCGGAGCCGCCACGTTCAGGGATGTACATAGGTCGCCTTTCCGACAGCACTTCACCTCCTTCGCCCCCCGCGGGAGGCGGCAGAGCCCCCCCAGCCCTGCCGGGTGAGGCCCCCCTGCCCTGCCCTGCCTCCAGCCCCGGGGCAGTGGAGCCACCGCTGCCGTGGGCGGGGGTGCTTGAGGGGGCGTGGGTCCGGGTCCAGCTGTTGGCGGGCGCATCCCACACGGGGAAGGCTCAGCCCCGGCCAGAGAGGAGGAGAGGGTACCCGGTGCCCCTGCCTCAGTTTCCCCATCTGCTGTGGTGGGGCCAAGCTTGTGCTGGAGCCAGTGTGGGGAGGAGGGGAACTGCCCACCCCCTTCGGTGATAACCCACTCCCGGCCCCACACTGCGGGGGCCTGCTGCCTGGGCCCCCAGCCCCTTGCTTTGCCCATTTCTTTCCTTACTGGAGCCTTGCTCAGGCCTGGGATGCAGAGGGGGTGGCTCTTTTCTCTTTGCACAGGACAGGAGGGGTTGGGGGGGACCCGTCCCTTCCCTTTAATTTATTTTTGGAAGAATTTTAGAGGTTTTTCTTTTTTTTGGGTGGGGGTGGGTGGGTGGTGACTTTGTACTTGGCATTAAACGCGAATCCCAACTCAGTGTGTGGGGTTGAGTGTGGGGCAGGGTGTGGGGTTGAGCCTGGGGCAGCGGGAGCCCAGGGGCGGTGACTCTGCCCCACTTTGATCTCGGGTGTGCCTCAGTTTCCCCATCCTTACACAACCAGGAGGTGCCAGATCCTGCCTTCCCCTGCCTGTGGCTGCTCCCAGCTGCTCCTGCAGGGGAGGACACGGAGCCCAAGCCTAGGTAGGGGTCTGTTGCACTTCCTTTCCCCACTCTCCCAGCCCTGCAACCCCCCCCCTTGTCCCTCTGCCCTTCTCCCCTTTCTTGACCCTGTGGATAGCCCCAGTCCCTCCCCTTGCCCTCGTCACCCCTAGAGCCCCCTCTCCCAGAACCCACCCCTGGTTACCTCCTGGAACCTCTGCATCATCTCAGCATCCCTGGAGACCCCACACTGGAGGGAGACTCCTGCCAAATAGCTTCAGCCCCCTTTTTCAGCCCTGCACTCACCCCATGGGAGGTTCCAGCCATGGGGCAGAGCTGGACTGCTGAGCAGTTAAGGGGGACCCCTCCAAAGAATACCCTACCGGGGGCCAAGCTGCCTCCCATAACCCCCCCGTGTTCCCCCTATATGCAGCTGCTGGACAAGACTCCCCTCCACAATGGAATGGGGGTGAAGCCCCCCAGCCCCCTGCCCAGGGGAGCCCAGGTCAGGGGGCTCTGTGGGGCTGGGGCTAGAGGCTCCCCCTCCACTGGAGCCCGGGAAAGCTCCGGCACCAGATGCAGCTGGAGGGGGAGAGGAGGAGGAGGAGGAGAAGGAGGAGGAGGAGGAGGCGTCGGCGGGGAGAACAATGCTGGCCGGCCGCCAGCCGAGGGGAGTGGGGAGGAAGGGGGGAACTCCTGCACAGCCCCCAGCCGGGCACAGGGAGGGGATGAACCCGCGCAGGAGGTGACAGTCACCCTCCCCCGGGGCTGACAACGCCTTGCTGAGCCACCCAGGCATCAGCGTCCCTGGCTGCCCTGAGCCGTGGGGACACCCCCGGGGACAAGCGTGGCACCCCAGTTCGATGGGGGCACCCCCGAGACCACGGTCCCCTCCCGCCACACTGGGTGCAATGAGCTACCCCCCCTCAGAGGCAGGGACCCCTGTGCCATGTGCCAGAGCCCACCTGGACATGTGGTCCCAGTGGCTGCAGGCAACACTCCCTGAGCCAAGGCCTCGTGGCCACCAAGCTTGTCACACACCCAGAGACCCTTCTCTGGGGAGCAGGGCAGCTGAGGGACCGAGACCCCCCCCCCCCCCCCGCCGAGGCTGGCACCTCCCTGTCCTCAGCTCCTCAGACAAGTCAGTATGTGTGGAGGGGGTGAGGATGTTCAGCAGCCAGCCTGAACCCTCCGAACCATCCAGGGTGGGCTCTGACCTGGGCAGCGGCCAGCCCGGAGGGTGTCTGGGGGGGTGACACCACCCTTTGGGGGGCACAGTTTGGCTGGGGTCATGCTGAGTCGCTTCCCGGTGCCGTGGGGCTGTGGATGTGTGTGTGGGGGTGTTGTTCCTCCAGCTCAGCCTCCTTCCTCTATCCCCCATCCCCAGCGTCACGGCTCACCGGAGGTGGCTGGCCCCCCAAGCCTGCCCGAGGAGTCCTGTCCCTCTGCCCGCGCAGGGACACCCCCAGCAGGGCAGGAGCCAGCACAACCCCTCGCTTCAGGCGGATCGAAGCGCCCCGCTCCCTCCCGATGGCTCCGGCACGGCGCGGGGGGGCGGGGGGGGGGGGGGGGAGATGAGATGCAGCCACGTCCCCCCACACGCAGCCCAGTCTCTGCTTCCAGAAAATGCATGGAAAAATTCCGGGGTGAGGGGCCAGGGCCCCCCAGGGTCGGGCATTCATTCCCCGCGCACACAACGGGGAGGGGGCCGGGCCCCGCTTTGTCTCCGGAGATGAAAGGCGAGGGGCCAGCCCGGCCCCCTCCCCAGCCCGGGGGGGCAGCCCGGGGGCCACCGGGGTCACCGGGGAGGATTAGTGCTGGGTTAGAGGCGCCAGGAACCTCGACACCACCCACGCGGAGCCATGGGAGGGGGCACAGCCTCCAGAGCAGTTTTGGGGTTACTCGCGGCCCCTCCATCCCAGCCCCCCTACCCAGCTCCGCACAGAGGAATTTGCTTTTGTTTCGAGAGCAGCCGCCATCCAACGCCCCGAGCCGCGGCCGTGCTCCAGGGAGGGGGCACCTCCCACCGCTACCCCTCCTGGAGCCCCCCAGCACCCCAGAGCAGCGGAATGGGACCCCCGGGCCGCTGTGGGGGGAGCGCAGGCAGCCACAGACCACTCCTCATCCAGATTTGCCTCCCCAGCTCTCGGGGTCTCAGAGCCCCCCCAGTGATCCCCCCGACCAGAGGCAAACCGGAGCCGTCCCCAGGGCTTGCGGGGGGGAAAGCGGATATTCCTCCAAGGAGGGGAAGCTGTCGGAGCCGGGGGGGACGGCTGGATTCCATTACCGGCTGCTCCCGCCCGGCCGTGGCTTTCCCGGGGTCTCCGGGGGCAGCGGTGGCCGGTTGGGTGAAGTGGGGAGGGGGCCGGGTCCTGCGCCCACCCTCGGGGACGTCGGGAGAGCCAGGACACGGCCCTGGCAGCGCTTTGGGAATGGCGACAGGGGTGATGGGTGCCTGCCAAGTGTCCACCTGGAGATACCGGAGCCTTCCTCCCCCTGCTTCTCCTCCTCCTCCTCCCCAGGGAAGGTGTAATTCCACCCTTTCTGCTTCTGGACGCGCTCCCGGGGTGCAGGATCACACCCCGGGCGTGGGGGTGAAGCCAACCCTGAACCCTGGCTCCCTCCTCCAACACCCCCGCCCCCCTTCACCGCACGGCTCAGCTCGGTGGGGCAGTGCCCCCCACCCGCACCACAGCGGCTCGGGGACTGCCCTGACCGAGGGGTGCCGGCCCATTCCGGGAGAGCCGAGCTAGGCAGAGTACGGGGGCCAGCAGCACCCCAAACCTCGAGGCAGGGCAGTCTTGCACCCCGAGCCTCCCTGCACTCCGACCCTTCCTGCACCTCCCCAGCTCAGGCCCGGTAGGGACGCGGGCTGAGCCCCCCTGTCCTAAGGTAATTAATGCCATCCCATGCAGGGCAATTATCGGCCAGCCCCCAAAGAGCATCTCCGGGAAACCCCCGCAGGCGGGTCCCAGCCGGCAGCACCCACAGGTGCCCCCGGCTCCCCCCGCCCCAGCTGGGATGGGGTCTCACGTACCCCGCGCTGGAGCTGAGGCAGAGCCCAACGCCCCAGCCGCACGCCGCCCTCTGTGCCCCACAGTCACCCCACGGTCACCTCAGAGCCACCACCCGCTTCCCACGCAGGGATGTGCCAAGCCGGCTGCCGCCTTCGCCCCCGGCCCCTTGCGCAACGGCCGGGGAGCGGATGTGGGGTGCAGGATCCAGGGTGAAGGATCCGGGGTGTGGAATCCAGGGTGTGGGATCTGGAGTGTGGGATGTGGGGTGCAGAATCCGGGGGGTGGGATTCAGACTGTAGGATCTGGGGCGCGGGACGCACGGTGTGGGATCCAGGGTATGTGATCGAGAGTGCAGAATCTGGGATGGGGGATCCAGACTATGAGACCCAGGGTGTGGGATCTGTGTGCCATTGGGGCCACAGGAGAGACAGGGATACCACGGGGGGGGTCATAAGATATTTATTGACAAAGGAAGGAGGTGACAGAGGGAAGTTGGACCCCGGGGGGGCTGGGACCTGGAACTGCCCCAGGCTGGGGGGGGGGGGGGGGTTGGGGGGTTTGGTGTTACCGTCTGGTACAATATTCACAAATAAATACTGGGGAGGGGTCGCAGGGCAGGGCTGGGGGGCTGCGGGAACCAACAGCAGCCCGAACCCAAACCAGCTCAAAGCAGCCCAAAGGGCAGGGCGGGGCCGCGTTACCCCCCGCCGCACCCCGGCGCCTCGCCAGGTCCCGAGCGCTTCGTCCGCAGCAGAGCGGGGCCGGAAGAGGAGATTCTGCTGCCCCCGGAGAGACCCCGCCCTGCAGAGGGAGGGGAAGCCGTGTGTGTGTGTGTGTGTGTCCCCCGAAAAAAAAGGGGGTTCGCTGATGTCCCCCCCGTGGGGAGATGCAACACCCTCCCCGTGACCGGGGGATGAGTGCAGGGGACTGAGGGGACACGGGGTGGGGGAGGGGGGGATATGGGGCCGCCGGCGCGGGGGGGGCGTTGTCAGCTGAGCCGGGGGGTCACTCCCGAATGTAGACCCTGGTGCAGACAACGTCGTCGGCCGTCATAGTCTGCAAGGAGAAGCAGGGTCACAGGCACGGCCGTGGCCCCCTCCCCATCCCACCCCACACCATGGGAGTTTTGCAGTGCGCGCTGCGGGCAGCGCTGCCCCCAGGCCCCCGAATTCCCCCTCACCAGGATGAGCTCCCCGTCGTTGGTCATCTCCCGGGACCAGCCCGTCTTGGGCCCGTCACCCTTGAGCAGCCGCTGCTCACACACCATCTTGTTCTCGCTCTCCCACCTGGCCAGGCTCTGCAGGGGGATAGAGAGCAGCGCTGGATGGGGCTGTGGGAACTCCCGGGACACCTCCCGCCCACACCAGAGCATCTGTCACCACCCCTGGGAGCGGAACGGGGCCGTTTGTCCCTGCGCCAGACGGGTGTCCGGACTCATCTGTCACCTGGGGGCAGGGAGGGGATGAGTGGCACAGCGAGGGGTTGGGGCCACAGGGAGGGGTTGGGGGCACAGCGAGGGGTTACGTTGTACAAGGAGGGGTGGAGGTTTTGTGGTGCACGGGGAAGGTATGGGGGGTGCAAGGGAGGGAATAAGAGCACAGGGAAGGGTTGGGGGCACGGGAAGGGATTGGGGGGCCAAGGCGAGGATGGGGGATGCAGAGAGGGGAAGCAGCCTACACGCTGCAGAGAGAATGTGGCTGTGTGCAGAAAAGTGAGAGCTGTCCTCATGCCAAACGTTCATGCAAACTCACGTGTGTGCACAGACGTGTACATGCACACACACACACATCTTTGTGTGCACGCCTTTGTGCATGAGAGTGCTGATGCCCCCGTGTAATGTGTGTGCAGGCATGAGTGTGCACAGGTGAGTGTGACAGGTGAGGGAGAGCTCCTGCCCTGGTGCAAAATGCACACACAGTCACACTCACACACTCTTTCACACGCACGCACACACACACACACACAGACACACACGCACGTGTGCAGGTGCCCGTGCGTGCCCTTGCGCACACCTTGCAGGGCCGCCCGTCCACCGTCTGCTCCTCGAACTCCTCGCCCACCCTGAAGCGGATCTCGGTGGTGCGCACGGGGGTCGAGGTGCGGATGTAGAAACTCTCCCCGTCCTGCCGGATCTCCACCGCCGGCTTCGCTGCCGCCGCCACCGCGATCTTCCGCAGCATCATGTTCACGCCTGAAGAAGGGGACGGTGGCACCGAGCTCCCCCTCTGCACCCGCAGCGTTGCTCCGGTGAACCGGGCTAGTTCAGCACCTTCGGGGTTATGTGGAGCCTACTGTCCCCCCCTCGAGCCTGGGGGAGCACGGGGGGGCCGCGGCCGTAGCCCCCACACTTGGCAGTGACACGTCCCAGGGTGCACCGAGTGCTGCAGGTGGCTCAAGGCAACCCACGGGAGGACGAGCCCCCCCGACCACATTTGGGCCACATCTGGCTCTCGTTACCTGGTGGAGGGGGCGGGAGGGGGGGTGCCGGGGCTGGCGCCGGATACGCCCGGGGGAAGGGACGGGGGTGATGGGGGCAAGAGCTCACCCAGAGCGGGGTGACAGCGGGGACAAGGGCCCCAGTCCAAGCTCTGTGTTCGATGACCTGCATGACCCCCCCCGAGGGGTCCCACGTCTCCCCCGCAGCCCCCTTGCCAACGGCAGGGCAGCTGGGGCTTTGTCCCCGCTCCAGAGGCGGCTCATCCATCATGTCCTGGAGCCCCCGGCTGTCACAGGGGGAGCTGCTCTTTAGGGACATTGTTCCCATGTCACCCTCGGGGTGTGTCCTGGCCACCCCCCGAGAGGGTCCCTGCACAAAGGAGGTCCCCCCGGCACAGGGTCGGGGGAGACATGGAGGGGCCGTGGGTGCTCGGGGGGGCTCCAGGAGCCAAAATTCCCCACAGTGGGAAGGGACACGTCCCTGAGGGGTCCCCTCAGTGGCCATGCCAAGTCCCCACGAACACCTCCGGGTCCCTTCCCTCCCCACGAGACCTGATTCACACCAGGGGGGATGGCCCAAAACCTCGCACAAGCAAACACAGCTCCCCACCCCCCCCACATGATGCTGACAGGGGTGGAGGAGAAGAAACAGCCCCGAAAGGGAGCAAAAACAAGGCTAGAGCAGCATGGTGCAGTCTGGGGGGCTGAAGCTGATAAAGCCCCCAGCCCCTCCACCCGGGAGGGCCGGGGGCACCAGCCGGCAGGAGCCCCCACTTGCACCGTGGGAAAGGAAAAGGGCTCCGGGGGGGCTGGCAGATTTATTTTCCTGCTGAGGTTTCCCCGAGCTGGTTCCAGCAGCGGGGCCAGGGCGGGGAGAAGGGGCGACGGGGGATCGGGAGTGAAACCCAAGAAAGTGATAATTATCCTGAAATATTCGTTACGTATCCCCTAACCTGGAAAATATTCTGCTCCGGCAGCTCCCCGGCTGGCGAGGAGCGGGTCAGGCGGAGGGGAGCAGTGGAGAAGCTGGATTTGATCCTGCCCAAAGCCCCGGGGATCCCCCGGCCTGTGGCCCCCCGAGTTCCAGCCCCTGCGATGAGTCCTGGCCCTCCCCACCGCCGCTCGCCAGGGACACAGCTCCGCGGGGGGGGCAAAGGGGCCCGAGATGAGGCCTGTGAGGATGGGACCCCAACACAGCAGGTCCTGCCTGGGCAGGTTTTGGGGACACCAGCTGTACCCAGGGTCCCTACGGCAGGTGAGCCTGCGGATGCTTTTGGGATGCGGGGTGGAGGGAACGAAGGGGACCGAGGTGGTGGCAGAGTTCATGCTTGGGGGTGCCCATGTCTGGGGGACCACCAGAGTAGGGAAACTGAGGCACGAAGGAGGGGGACCCTCAGGGGCCGTGTGGGATCCCTCGGGAGCAGGACACACTGCCCGGCCCCCTCGAGCCCCTGATTCCTCAGTGGGGCATGAATCATGAGAGCTTTGTTAAAAGGGGGAGCAGAGGGATCCCCCGGCACACGGCGGCTCCGTGCACCGTGATTCCCGGGCTGGAAGAGGATTTGGAGAGGAGATGGGGGGAAGCTCCCCCGCCCCCCGTCTCCCCTGCGCCGCCCCCAGCCCGAGGGAGTCCCGAAGGGACGCGGAGGGAGAGTGGGGCTCCACTTACCCAGCGCCTTCAGTAGCTCCTCGAAGTTTTCCGAGCTCTTCATCTTCCAGTTCCCGGAGAAGTTGGGCATCGCGGCTGCCGGCGTGGGGGACGCAGGGAGGGGACCGAGGGGGGAATAAGCGGTTCGAGGGATCCGCTGCACCCTCCGCACCGGCACCAGCCCCGCCGCTGGCTCCCTCCGTCCGTCCGTCCCGTCCCGCCCGCGCCGCCGTTTTATCGTCGGGCTGGTCCCACCCCCCGGCCCCGGCCCCGGCACGGAGGCTCCGCGCTCACCTGCGGAGTGAGAGCCCGGAGGGAGCCCCCCCGCCCCGATTTGCCGTGGGGGTGCAGGCTGGAGGCACCACCTGGTCTGCCTGTCCCCCCCAAACTCCTCCCATTTCCCCCAAGACCTGTACCCTCCTAATTTCCCTGCACCCCCCAGGCTGGCTGCATCTCCCTAAGCTGCCTGTATCCCCCTAATCTCCAGCATCTCCCCCGAAACTGCCTGTACTCCACATGTGCTGCACCCCCAGGAGCTGCTGCACCCCCCAAATCTGTCTGTACCCCTCCAAGCTGCCTGCACCCCCTGATCTCCATGTGTCCCCCCCACAACTGCGTGCACCCCCAAATCTCCCCGCAGCCCCCGAGCGGCACGGTCGGTGCGTGTGCACAGGACACTTGTGTTTGCACAGGTGTGATGTTGGCACAGGCGTGTGCAGGTGCTTGTGCTCACTCGTACACACGTGTGGGCACAAGTACGTGCGCACTCCAGCGACTTTCGCAGCCACACGATCACACGCAAACTCACACACAAACTCACAGCCCTGTCTGTGCACACCCGTGTGTGTGCAGGGCGGGGGGGCTGCAGCCAAGCTTGGGGTGAGCTGCCAGGAGCAGGTGAAACCCCGGTCCCAGCCAGGTACACAAGCGCCGAGGGATTTCCCGAGGTTTCTGAGCCCTGGGAACCGCCGCGGGAAGGGCAGGTTGCGCCGCGGGGCCGGTTCTGGGCAAGAAAAGCAAGAAATGGCGTTTCTGGTTCAGCAGGAGCTCTGGAATGGAAGGAGAGAGGTTTCTTCTCCGATTTGGGGTGAAAAGGCCCCACAGAGCCCCCGCCGCCCCCCTCCTCCTGGCCACATCCCCCCTGTGCCCCCAGAACCTCCGGCTCGGGCCGGCGAGCCAAGTCCTGGCTTGCCGCATCCCTAATCCCCCGAAGAACAGGATTTCTCACCAAGCACTGACATAACCTCACCTACAGCAGCGCCGAGACCATGCCAGAGGGGACAGGGACAGGCAGAGCTGCAGGGACTCGGGAAGGGGGTGCTGGTGAAGGGTCACCCCAAACCCTTCACCCCAGGGAAGCAGGAACTGCGTCCCCCCCACCCCGGAGTCACAGGAGGGGCGGTGCTGTGGGTTTGCTCCAAATCTGGGGAAAACGGGGGAAAACCCCCCGCCCCCATCTCCATTCCAGGATAAGCGGATGGAGGGGTGTGGGGTGGGATCTGCCTGCAAACTCCCTGGGGCACCCCCGTACCCCTCGTCCTGTGCTGGGTACCATGACCCAGTGGGGTAATGAATGCCAGCACCGGCAGCCCCACATCTGGAAGGGATTCTGCCGGGAAGGGCGGATAAAGCCTTCGCACTCCACCCTCCCTCCCATCCCGGTGAAGCCCTGGGGTGGGCAGGCAAACCACTGGCCCCAAATAACCCCCCCGGAGCGCCGGTCACCCCTGGGAAGGGCACAGATTCTCTGGGAGGTGGGTGGGGAGCTGTGTCCCAGTGCCAGGGCAGCAGCAGCTGGCTCAGCCTCTGGAAACATCCGGCACCATCTACCGCCCGCACCCCCCTTCCCGGCAAAAATCCTCCCAAACCACAGAAATCCTGAGCGCAGACCGTGGGGTGGGGTGGGGGGGCTCCTCCAGCCCAGGCAGGACTTCATCGCTGCCCCGGAACCCCCGTGGGCCCCCCCAAATGTTGTCGGTGCCCCAGAGCCCCTCCTGGGAGGACGTGGCTGCCTGGGGATGTTCCCCCCCTCCCCGGTGCCCGGGATCCACCCCGGGAGGCGGTGTCGGGTACCCTCACCCCATACAGGAGCCAAAGTTGCTGGGGGTCATCCCAATTTCCCTCTCAGTGCGTTGGGAGAGAGGATGGGGGGACTCCACCGCGGGGGGGCTGGGGGGGGTGAAGCCTGAGCAAGGGCAGGTCACCCGTCGTCTCCACCCCATGTCCCCACAAATCCTTCCCAGCTGGCGGGACGCAGCCCCCACCCCCCGCCTCTGGCCACGGCCACGGCCGCTGCGGAAATGAAACACAGCTGGACGGCGCGACCGAGTCCGGCCCCGGCCCCGTGGCCGATGGGACCCCCGGCTGTGGGGCGGGAGGGAATCCACGTGCCCCGAGACCTCTGCTGTGCCGCCACAGCGGGACCTTGCCCTGGCCCAGGACCCCGATCCAGCCACAGCCCCTGCCCAGGACCCTCACTCAGCTCCAGCTGGTTCTGGGTCCGGACCCTGATCCAGCCCAACCCTGCCCCGGCCCTGGGACATTTCCTCAGTCCCAGGACTCTTCCCCAGTCCTGGGACTCTGCCCCACTACCAGGACTTCGCCCCAGCCCCGGGAGCTTTCCTCAGCCACGGGAAGCTACCCCCTGCTCCAGCCCGCGCCCGGTTCCCAGCCCCATCCGGAGGGACCCCAGGGTGAGATTCAAGCGAAGCCCCCGGGACCCTGACCCGCATCCCGGACCCGCCGAGGGTTGGGGCCCGGCCGGCTGCTTCTCATTTCCAGGGCCATAAACCCCTTTAACGACCGGCCATTTATAACCGCTGTAAAGCCCCTAATCACCGCCAAACCCAGCCCAGACACAAAGGCTCCCGCCTGCTCCTCCGCCCTCCCACCTTCCTTTGGATTTTGGGGCTCTGACAGCTTTCCCACCCCCACCCGGGCCGTAGGGACGGGTGTGCAAGGCAGGAGCGGGAGGGATAAACCCCCTCCCCAGAACTGCGCAAGCTCCCGCCCCGTGAGATGCTCGGGCATCCGCTCTCCAGCACTGCGGGGGGACCCAGATCCGCGCCTTTAACCCCAAAGAAAGGGGGAAGGGCCCCTCCCACTGCGGGGTTGTACACCCCAAAACCCTCCCTCGGGTTCTAGCGCCCCGAGCCAAGCGCAGCCACGTAAACATGAGGGAACGCTGGAAAAAGTGACGCACGTCGGGGGCCCGGGGCACCGTCCAGCCCGGCGGGGGCGGGGGGATCCCCCAAGGCGGCTGCGAGCTCGGCACCGGCACCGCTCCCGGAGCTGCCGCGGGCCCTCGGTTACGGCAACACCAGGGACCCACCGGTGGCTCAAGCAGAAAAGGGGGTGCGGGGGGCTGCCCACAGCTGGGGAAGGGGCCAGCTCGTCCCTGGCATGAAGAGGAGGCGGAGGAAGAGCCCGCAGGACGCAGATGTCGGAGGGTGCCGGGTGACGGCAGCGCCCCGGGGGCCCACCCGCAGCCCCCGCCCACCGGGGCAGGGGGCTCCTCCCCACCCCCACCGGAGGGAAGAGCTCTTTAATAATTTCTTTTTAATCAGGATTTTGCCCATAAACATTTCTGTTCAAAGCAATTCCCGTCGGGCTCGGGCACCTTCAGGGTATGACCACCCTCCGGGGCCGGGGGTGTCCCCGGGCTAGCGCGGGGGGGACTCGCCCGCGGGTGTCGGGGTCGTCCCCGGGGCACCTCGGGGTCTCGGGCTGGTGGATGGTGCGATGCTGCTCCCCATGCCCGGGTTTGTCCCGCCCCCAGCACAACGAGAACGGTGGAACTTAACCACCAACAAAAGCAGCTCCCAGAGCGGAGTGGGGACTTTCCAGGGGCATATGAGCCCCCCACCCGCTCCTACACATCCTCTCGGGGCACATGGGCAGCTCCCGGCACTGACAGAGGTAGTTCTGGCAAGAGGAAGGAGCCCGCTCCATTCTCAAAGCCCCAGTGATGGGGGCTGTGCTCAGGATGCCCCAGTGTCACTCCCAGATCAGGACCAGCAGCCCCGAAGTGTTTGCGGGGTGCAGGATCCCCAGAGACCCCTCTTGGGGAAGGCACCGTCCCAGGCCCTCTCCACATCCTGGGGAGAACAGGGCAGAACAGCAATGGCACAACAAGGCACGTCAGGCTTGGGGACAAGGGACATCACGCCTGGCTCCTCATCATCCACGGATGGGGGCAGCCCCTCAGCACCCACAGGACCCTCGAGGGGCAGGACCAGGCCTGGGGGCATCACTCTGGGACCCCCCAGAGACAGGACCGGGCCAAGGCCATCACTGTGGGCCCCCCAGAGGCAGGACCGAGCTGGGGGTGTCACTCTGAGCCCCCAGGGGTGTCACTTCTGCTCCGGGTTCTGCCGCAGGTGCTGCTCCCACTCCTCTTCCACCACCTTGTAGAGCTCCATGGTGGCTCGGGCATCCTCCACCGAGGAGTGGCCACTTTTCCCTACCTGTGGGGACAGACACAAGTCACCACAGCTCCCACTTTGGGGGGCAGCCAGAACTGGGGGTGTGTGGGATGTACAGAGATTAGGGAGTGCAGGCAGCTGTGGGGTGGGGGGATGCATGGAGATGAGGGTGTGCAGGAAGATTTGGGGGTGCAGGTGGATCAGGTGAGGGAAAGGGTGATGATCAGGGCACATAGGCAGCTGCAGGGGGCTGCAGGCAGATTAGGGGATGCAAGCAGCTCTGGTGGGGTGCAGGCAGCGTGGGTGGGCAGGTGCAGGGAAATGAGGGGGTGCAAGTAACTGTGAGTTAGAATTGGGGATGCAGACAGATTTGGGGAGGTACAGGCAGTATGAAGGGGATGCATGAAAATAAGGAGGTGCAGGCAGATTTGGGGGTACAGGAAGCTCCAGGGGGATGCAGGGAGCTTAGGAGAGTACAGGCAGATTTAAGGATACAGAGAACACTGGGGAGGTGCAAGCACCACTGTGGGGCGTGCATAGCTATTAACGGGAAAAGAGCAGGAAAAAGCCCCGCAAGGCTGCAAGGGTTGAGCTGAGGGTTCCCCCTGCCCACAGGCTGCTTTCCAGAGAAAGGGAAACTGAGGCACAGGGAAACTGAGGCACAGGGCTGCCTTGCTCCAGGACTGGCAGCAATGGCTGAACTCAGGGTGCCTTGGATCTTCCCCCTGACCCTTCCCTCCCCACTGTGTCCCTGGCATGGTACAGGGGGTCCCCACCTCCTGGGGGGCTCCAGCCACGGTACCTGGATGTCCTGGTTCAGCAGGGCTTTGGTGAGGCGCTTCAGGGAGATGGTCGCGTTTTCTGGGAAGCCACCACGACGGTTCAGCAGAGGGATCTGGGATGTGTCCCGGGTGAGAGCTTTGGGGTGGGAGTACCGGAGAGCTTTGAAGTCGTTGTGGATGGCATGGCCGACCACGACCTTCCCAGCAAGGATCCGCAGCACCTGCAGACAAGGAGGGGGTTGAGACTCCCAGCAGCGCCTTCCATGCTTCAGGGGAAGTTTCTGCCCCCAAAAATGCGGGCAGCCCCACGGGGCAGAGCCGTGGGGCTGAGCGGGAGTGGCGCAGCATGGGGACAATCCCTGTGCCCCACAGGGCAGGTGGGGACATGGCAGCCCTGGACCCCCACACAGCTCCTGAGCTGCAGAGCTCGACCCCGTGACCCCCACCCGTGGCCCTGCAACTGCGCACTCCCTGCCCTAGACCAGGAGTCCAGCCCTGCACCCCCAGACCCACGATCCCCACCCCACCCATGAGATGCAGAGCCAGGCCTTACAGCCCCTCATCCCCAGCCCATAAACCCAGCCCTGACCCCGTACTCAAGCCCTGCAGGCCAGCCCGTGTCTTCTCATCCTCCACTCCCCACCCCCAGCCCCCACCCTGCAGCCACCCCCTCCCACCCCTGCACTCCCCTCCTCGGCCCCACAGCCCAAGACCCCCGATGTCCCCTCTCGGCCTCAGAGCCTGAGCAGCAGAGCCCAGCCCCGGTTCCGCATCTCCCATGGCCGCAGCCCCCGCTCCCGGCCCGGAGACCGCCCCGCACCTGCTGCTGCGCCCTGCGGAAGGGCACGGCTTTGTCCATGTGGTGCCGGCGGATCCCGCTCCAGCGGGTCCGGTAATCCACGATGGGCGCCTCGGGCCGCACGTACTCATCGTACACGATGTCACCCTCGTAGGTGACGATGCTGCAGCGGGCCAGGGAGCTCGTGCGCCCGCCGGGCCCCGTGCCCACCATCTCACAGTCCATGGCCACGAGCTTGGGGGGCGCCGGGGGGGCACCGCCGGCCTTCGGGGCGCCCCGAGCTGTCCCTCGACCCGAGCCCTTGGTTTTAGTGGGAGCACCAGTTCCAGTGGAGCCGTTCTGGGACGCCGGGGGGGCTCCGACAGCGTTGGTGGAGCCCCGAGCCGCCCCCCGACCCTTCCCCTTGGTCTTAGCGGGAGCATCGGTCCCGGTGGGACCGTTCTCTTTGGGGCACGACCTGGGCTGGCCCGAGCGCGGCTTCCCCGGGCCGCCCTTGGTCCCCCCCGACCCCCGTCCTGGGGCCCGCCGGGGTCCGCCCGGTGCCGCCGGGAGCTGCTTCTGCCGCAGGACCCCCCGGCGCTCCAGCTCTCTCCGGCGCCGCACGAAGCTCTGGTGCTTTCGGTTCCCCGGCTCCTTCTTCGGGCGGCGCTCGGGGGCGGCGAAGTCCAAGTTGAGGATCAAATCGTCCATGGCGGGACCGGGCCCGGGCCGCTGCGGTGCGGACACGCGGCTCAGCGCCGGGGATCCCCGACCCCCGAGACTCCCGGCACCGGCCCCCGGAGACCCCCGGTCCCACCCCACCCCCTTCCCCTCCGCGCCCCGGAACCGGAAGTTCCCGGGAGACACGCGGCCGGCCCGGTACCGACAGTGACGTCATCCACTCGCGCCGCGGCGGGAACTGTGCGGCGCCGGGCTCTGAGGGGAGCGCGCGGCCGCGGCGACTCTGTGACGTAACAGATGACGTTAAATCGACGTCACAGGCCATCGGCAACATGCCAGGTATCTCGGCCGGCCCGGTAACGTCACGGGTGCTCGGGGGTGAGTGATACATCTGGGTGATGTGGCTCCGGGGGGTGTCTCGGTGGGGGTGTGGTGTCCCAGCTCCGTGACGTCATGGCAGGAGGTGTTATCGCGTCATCGTGTGACGTCACTGCACGATGACGTCATATGGCCGCTGAATGCGCTGGGCAGAGCCGGGGAAGGGGTGAGACCTGGGGTGATGTGAGAGTGCCAGAGCTCATGTCCTGGGTGACTTCAGAGTGCCAGGGCTAATGTCCCTCTGCCGCCCCAGGAGCCGCCGCCCCCCATCCCACCCCACACCTGCAGCAGCACCTGGAGCAGTCCCCGGAGCAGCGTCGAGCCGCTGACATCATCCGCCTCCTGATGCTCTACCGGCCCCTGCTCGACGCCTTCGTCATTGTGAGTGTCCCAAAGCTGTCCCCAGGCTGTGCTCCCCCCGGCCTGTGTTCCCCACGCTGATCCCGCTCCCCACAGGATTTCTTCACTGATGGTCTCTGGGCACAGCTGCCCCCAGCCTGGCAGCCCGCCCTGGCCAGTGCCACGCCGGTGCAGCTGGCCGGGCTCCTGGGGGGCCGCGGGGGCCCGGGGGCTGCCTGGCCCCTCTCCCTCCTGGCCTTTGCTGCCGCTGCCCGGGCCCTTGCCTTCCCTCGGGGGTGCCCGGGAGGGTCCCCGCGCCCCCCGTGCCAGAGCTCCCACCTGCACCCGCTGCTCCGCCGCCACGTCAAGCCCAAAAAGCAGCACGAGATCCAGCGCCTGGGCAAGGTAGGTGCCCCTCCCAATCCCCTGAGACCTCCCAGCTGCCCCCAGCCTCCTAACAGCCCCCCTTCCCCACAGCTGCTGAAGCGGCTGAGCCAGGCCACCGGCTGCGAGCGTGTGGTGGATATTGGAGCAGGGCAGGTATGAGCAGGGGGACACAGAGGGGTCCCAGAGGATCGCCCCAACATGAGCTGAGCTTGTGTCCCCTCACAGGGCCACCTTTCCCGGTTCCTGGCCTTTGGCCTGGGCCTGTCAGTCACTGCAGTGGAGAGTGATGGCCGCCTGGTGGGCCTGGCGGAGCGCTTTGACCAGGAGCTGCTGTGGGAGCTGGGGAAAAGCAAGGGGCTGGGAAACAAGAGGCCCTCCCTGCAGCCCCTCATCCCCCGGGCCCCGCAGCACGTGGCTGGGCGCCTGGACCCCGCAGCTCCCTGGGGGGAGTTCCTGCTACCCCCCGACCCCCCAGGACCTGGCCCCACTGCCCAGAACCCGCTGGGGGGCCCGGGAGGCTCTGAGGACGGGGGGCAGGTGCTGGTGACGGGGCTCCACGCCTGCGGGGACCTCAGCCCGGCCCTGCTGTGGCACTTTGCCCGCAGCCCTACTGTGGCTGCCGTGGCCTTGGTGGGCTGCTGCTACATGAAGCTGTCAACCACCCCTCAGCCCCCTGGCTGCCCCCTGGGCTACCCCCTGAGCACCTCGGTGGCTGCATTGCCAGGCCACCAGCTGTCCTACCGGGCACGGGAGGCTGCGTGCCACGCACTGGAGGAGTACGAGGGGCGGCTGCGCGGGGGCAGCCCCCACCTGCGCGCCCACTGCTACCGCGCCGTGCTCGAGAGCCTCATCCGCGCCGCCGACCCTGCCAAGAGGCACCTGGGCCTGCAGCCGGGCAGGAAGGCACATGCCCTCAGCTTCCCCCAGTGAGTTGGGGCAGGGGGATCCCCTTCTGCATCCCCTGGTGGTCCCCAGTGAGTCTGGGGAGGTGGGACCCCTTTCTGGGACATTCGCTGCCCCTCCCTGAGTTTGGGGATGGAGGATCCCTTCCTGGGATGGCTCTTAGCCTCCCATAGTTTGGGGAGGGAGGACCCTTTTCTGGAACTCCCATTGTGAGTTGGGGAGTGGGGACTCCCTTCTGTGTCCCCTCCTGGCCCTGCAGTGAGATTGGGGAGGGAGGGGAACTCCCTTCTGGGGCCCTCCTCATGAGTTTGGGGATGGGGCAATCCTGCCTGGGACTCCCCTGCCCTCTTTCATGACAGATACGCCCACCTGGGGCTGCCCCTTGCGGGACTGGACCCAGCAGAGGTCCCGCTGGACTCAGGGGCTGTGGGGGCCATGCTGGAGCAGCAGCACAAGGTGGTGGCATTCTGCACCCTGGGGCAGCTTCTGGCACCTGCCGTGGAGACCCTCATCCTGCTTGACCGTCTGCTCTATCTGCGGGAGCAAGGTGGGCATGGGCAGGGCTGCCAGGGCGATCCTTCCCCTCCTGTTTCCTCTCTCCCTGGACCCCTCTCTCCGCTCTCCCGACTCTCCTTTGCCTTTTATCCAGGTTTCCACTGTGCCCTTGTGCCCCTCTTCAACCCCCGGTTCTCCCCACGGAACCTGGTGCTGGTGGCTGCACGGACCCCGCTGGCCACAGTGCTGGCCGGGCTGGACAAGGACAGCGAGGACGGGGACAGCAGCAAGGATGAGGATCTGGGGGAAGCAGAGTCCCCCAGGGAGGGGCAGAGCCCCCATAGCCCTGGGCACAGACCATAATAAACCCTGCATTTGTATGGTCCGGGGCTGGGTGTGAGTGAGTCAGTGCTGCACCAAAAGCACTGCGTGCTACAAACACAGAAAATCAAGGGGGGGGGTTTATTGCAGAGCCGGGCTCCCCTAGTTAATACCAGTAGGATTTCTTGGCGCGGCGCGTCTCCACGATCCCCATGGCATCCATGATCTCCTCCTCGAAGGTCTTCAGGGACGGCCGATACGTCTTGGCCAGCGCATCCTCCTCTGATGTGTCCTTGGGGCCATCTGTGTGGGCAAGGGGACAGCGCTGACCCCCTGTGTCCCCTGCCACGTCCCCCCAGCCTCCGCTGCCATCTCACTCACCGACCCACTGCTCGGGGACAATGCCGTCCTGGCGTGGCTGTGGGGGCACGGGCAGGATGCGGCCACTGCGCAGCGACACGCGGACACGCTCGCCCTCCTCTGTGTACCGCCACTCCACCTCTGTCGGCTTCCTGTGGGCACACGGTGTTGGCAGGGGGCAGGACTGAGGTGGGGGGCAGCAGTGGGGTTCCCTCAGCAGCCCCCCAGGCCGTTACCGGTCCTCAGGGTCCACCAGGCAGATCTGGCTGAGCAGCAGCGGCGCCTCGCTGGCGATGTAGGTCCCCGAGTACTTGGCTGTGCGGTTGACGTAGCGATAGTGCTGCAAGGGCACGGGAGTCACTGACAGTCTGTGGCCTCCCCAGCCTCCCCACAGCCTCCTCCAGCCCTCCCTGCTCCAGCCTCACCGTGTTCAGTCCTTCCACCACCACCCAGTTGCGGGCTTGCACCACCTGGGTGACCAGCCCCTGCTTCCCCGCGTCCTTCCCGGCCAGCACCTGGACCTGCGTTGGAGAGAGGGGCAGAGGTGGGACCCCCAGTCCAGCTGGCAGCCAGGAGGGAACCTGGGGAAGGGGAGCCTCACCGTGTCACCCTTGAACACCTTCCAGTCGTCCTTGGCAACGGGTTCCACAAAGACCTTGGGGCGGCGCTGCCCCGGGGGGTTGCGGAGCCGGGCAGCCATGGAGTCAGGGGGCCACATGCCGTGCCGGTAGCCCGGGGGCAGCCGCGGCCGTGCCGCACTCAGCAGGGCCGAGAGCCGCATGGTGCTGGGGACTGGGAAGTCAGGGGCGCCACTGAGGCCCTTGGGGACACCTCTCATGCTCCCCAGGGTCATGTGTGCTCGGGGCTGGGCGAGATGCAGGCGTCCAGCAGGGCCCACCCATCACCAAAGGGAGTCACCCCCACCCACCCAAGCCCTGAAAGCGCTCCCCCTGAAGGGGATCGAAGCGTCTGGGAGAGCAGCACCCCACAAAAGGGACACAGGGATCTCACAGACTCTCATCTCCGCGCCCCCAAAGGGGATTCAGTCCCCAACAGACCCCCAAAGGGGATCCAGGTACTGGCACAGCCATCCCTCACCTATGAAGGGACCCAGGGATCCCACAGGGCATCCCCCACGCAAAGGGTACCAGGTGTCCTGCAAAGCACCCTCTGCTCCCAAAGGGGACCTGTAGAGCCCTCCACTCCCCGAAGAGAACCAAGGAGTCACAGACACCTTTCCCTTTCCCCAAAGGGGAACACGGGCGTCCCACAGACGGGGAGAGCACTCCACCAAAGAGGACCCAGGAGTCCCACAGACCCCATTTCCCCAAAGGGCACACCAACACCGGCAGAGCCTCCTCCACCCCCGAAGGGACCCATGGATATTGCAAACTCCCCCCTCACTCCCAAAGAGAACCCGTAGAGACCCCCACCACCCAAAGGGAACTGAGGGGTCCCGCAGAGCACAACCCCTCCACGCCGCCGGAAACGACACGCAGGCGTCCGGCAGAGCCCCGGCCACCCCCAAGGAGCCCCGAGCCCCGCAAATCCCTCCAGTACCCCAGAAAGGGTCCCGCAGAGTGCCCTGGCCCCACAGAGCAGCCGGACCCCGACCCCGCTCACCTGCGGGGCCCGCGCCGCTCCCGCGCTCCGGGGGGCGTGGCCCAGGGGTGGGCGTGGCCATCGGGTGGGCGTGGCCAAGCGCAGCGCAGGCCCGGACGCGGCGCTGCCGTGGCGCGCGGCCCCGCCTGGGAGCGCTGCGGAGGCCGCGGAGGCGGTGCCCGGCGCAAGGCACGCCGGGAGCCGTGGTCCTGGCGCGGGGCATGCCGGGAGCTGTAGTCCCGCCGTCCCCGGTGTCCCTCGTCCCTCCGGCCCCCCAGCCCCGCCGCAGCCCCCGCGGTGGAGCGGCTGCCGGGAGCTGTAGTCCCGCCGGGGCTGGCGCCCGGCCACGGCTCCATTTTCTGCCGCTATCCTCCCTGACCTCGGGGCTGGTCCAGGGTAGGGTGTCCGCTGTCCCCTCTGCAGGGAGCCGGGCACGGAACAATTCCTCCGGTTTGTCCCCTCCTCGCTGGTCTGTGTGTGTCGAACAGGGTGCCCAGAGAAAGGTCACGGCCCCAAGCCTGCCACAGCTCAAGGAGCGTTTGGACAAAGCCCTCGGGCACAGGATGTGATTTTGGGGTGTCCTGTGCAAGGCCCAGAGCTGGACTCGATGATCCTGACAGGCCCCTTCCTGCTCAGGATATTCCAGCATAGAAGTTGAGTGCTTGGACAACACTCTAGGATGTTGGGACTGGGGACATTTTGGGCTGGCCTGTGCAAGGTCAGGGCTCGATGATCCCTGTGGGTCCCTTTCAGCTCAGGATATTACAGGATTTCATGATCCTAAAGGTCAAGGAGTATTCAGACAATGCTCTTGGATGCTGGGATTTTGAGGTGTTGTGTGTAGGGTCAGGAGTAAGACTTGATCCTTCTGTGTCCCTTCCAGCTCAGGGCATCCTGTGATTCTGTAGTTCCTATTTTAGCTCCCCTCCAAAACTTTTCCCTGGCTCTTTCCTTGCCCCAGCCCCATCTCTCCCTCTGGTCCATGTGCTTGCTCCTCCCATCCCAGAGCTGCCAGAGGGGCTTTGGCAGCCCCACCTTTCTGGGCAGCCCAAAGGGTCCCGAAACCACCCATGCAGGGGGGTCCAGGTGCTAACCCAGGGTCCACAAGCGCTTTAAAAAGGCAAGATTCGCTTTTATTTCAAATCAACTGCTCAGCCCCGAGGAATCACTAATACAAAGCGTGCGCCCACGGCAGGGCAGGCACGGAGCCACTCGGGGTCAGTACCGGGCTGCTCTGCATTCCTCTCTTTTTTTCGTAGTTTTTTTTCCTTTTGAAATTTAATTTTGGGGTGGTTTCTCTCGTCCGGAGCTCCGGACGCGACGAGCCGGCGTGGGCAACACGGGGCAGCACCCGGGACCCGGCAGGGAAGGATCAGCTCGCCGGGGAAGCCACTACAGGCTGTGGAGGCCAAGAAGAGATCCAGGTTCTTGGTCAGACCCTGTGGTGTCAGGGATGCCCCCAAGGCCTGGAGGCTATGGGGACAGGGATCACTGCACCACCCTCACCTCTCCTTGTGGTCTCTGACCTCCTCCTTGCCCTCCTGCTTGGCTTCGTTGGTGTCTGGTGCGTCAGCAGCGTCACTGTTCTTCTCCCCTTCACCCGGGTTGGCTTTGGGCTCCTCCTTGGGGGCCTCTTCGTTGTCCACCTTCTTGTCCCCTTCCTGCCCCTCCGCATCCTTGGGGCGTTTGGGGGAGTCCTGGGCCGGGGGAGCTCAGGTCAGCCCAGCCCCCATCATCCACATCCCCATCCCCAGCAGCCCACCCAGTACCTCCAAAGCATCTTCCGCTTTTCTCTTGATCCCGGCTTTCTCGTTCTTCTCCTTGGACTGCTCGTCGATCACCAGCTTCCCCTCCTCATCGCTGCTGCCCTCCGCGTTGCCCTTCTTATCCCCGTCTCCCTCCGGCTCCCGCTCGGCCGCCTCGGGGCAGCTCTTCTTCTGGGTGGGCTGTGGGAACAGGGCAGTTCACAGAGGGCACCCAGGAAGGAGGAATGGGGGAGGAGGTGGCATGGAGGCCCCCCAGCTCGTGACCCACCTGGTAACCAGAGGCTTTGACCGTGGGGGTGTTCTCGATCTCCCACAAACCTTCGCTGAACCCTTTCCGCTTGTTGGGTTTTCCAAACTTCTCCTTGCACTCCTCGTAGGGGAAGAGGTCTTTGGGCCCCAGGAATGCCCTGTGCCAGGGGAAAACAGTGAGGGGTGGGAGCAGGGGGGATCTCACCTTTCCCAAACTCACTGGCACCACCTGCCCTGTACGCCCCAGCTCCCACTCACGTTTCATGGGTCCCGAAGAAGAAGACTTGGTACTTATTGGAGGAGGATTTGACTGCAGCTTCTGGCATCTCATCAATCTGTGTGACACAAAGGACAGGGTGAGAGGAGAGGGCAGAGACCCCTGGGGCTCCTCAGACCCCAGGACATCACCCCCCCCCCCCCAGTGTCCTATCGATGGGCACATTTCCAGAAAGGAAAATGTGATTCCTTAGGAATTCACCCACCGTCCGGAGACAGTGCTGGCAAGAAGTAGTGAGTAGAACAAGTGGTGGTGCCCACTGATGTGGGGGCCAGCGGGACTCCCCTTCTCCCACCCCCTCCCCCCTTAAGCTCTTGTCTAGACCAGCTCAGACACACTCAGCAAATTCAGGCGCTGCCAGCGGTGCCAGTGAAGCCACAGGCGTCGCCTCCAGCCTGGGCCAGGAACGGGGTGCCTGAAGAGAGACACCATCCTGCTGCTGGGACACCCTGGCTGAAATGGGGTCACCAGACAAGGGGACAGCCTGGCGAGGGCAGTGGGGTCAAGCAGCAGCCGGTGTCAAGCCCACAGGCAGGTGCTGCTCCACCAAGCGTGAATAATCCCGAGGCGCCAAGCGGGAACAGAGCGAAAGCAACTCCGGCTGCTTTTTATAGCATCTAAAAATAACCCCCCCTGCAGCCAGCAGCCATAAATTCCCTGAGAAAACCTCAAAGGGAGGTGGAAGGAGCTGAAGGAGGATGCGGGTGGGGGTCTCGGAGCAGGCGCCAGCACGTCACCGGGGTGGAAGGTGCCAGCACACATGGCCAGGACGCTGGGTCCCATTCTCAGCGCTCTGCTGACTCATGGCACAACCTTTCCTAAGTCACCATGACCCCGGCAGCTTGCTGAGCCTCAGTTTCCCCAGCCGGCAGGGCTGGGGTTCTGTGATAGGGTGGACCTGGCCAAGAGTTTCTCCCAGTTTCCTTCCCAGAGCTGTGAATGGAACTAACACTTGCCCCTGTGCTGAGGGGTAATGCCAGCACAGCCCCAGGGGCAGATGGAGAGGTTGGGACACTGGGAGGGGCTCTGCACAGGCACCAGGACGTGGGAGATGGTCGGTGTGATGTCCCACTCCTGGGCGGGATGAGCCTTTGTGCCATCCCCACTGCCCAAATGTGGTTTGGGGCATCCAGGCTGTCCTGCATCAGGATCCAGGGGGTGCTTCAGGATTGGTGAAGTGCTCCCACCCACTGCCCTTGGGCTACTGGCACTGCCATGCCCCAATGCCGCCCATCCCTCACAGGCATGGGGACATTCCAGAAGCAGGGATGGTCCCCAGCAGAGCAAAGGTCAGTCCAGCCCTTGCACCCGTCCCCATCGGGACCCTGGCCCATGGTGGCAGCTGGGAGCAGCAGCTCCATCCCTGCATGGCACGGAAGGTGGAGGAGGGGACGATGTGACTCAGAGCAGAGGCCACCAGCCCAGCCCAGCCCCGCCGGGGATGGTGCTTCCCGCAGGCCACGTTCCTGCAGGTCAGTCCTGGGACAGTGTGACAAAGGCCCCTAGAGCCTCCAGGCAAGAACATGGAACCCGGACCCCCCCACCACCAGGACTGGACAGGGACTCCATAGCCCCTTGCAGTGCCAGGACCCTGATGGAGACTCCCCTCCCCCAGCTGTGCCATTCCCCAAGCAAGCTTCCAAATCTCCTTCCCCAAGGAAACGCAGCACAGGCAGAGGCACGGGCAGCAGGTCCAGGGGTGGCCGCCCTCTGGCACTGTGCCCCCGAGCCCACTGTTGCCTGTCCCCAGCCCATGAACTGAGGGGCTCCATTCCTTACACAGCCCATTCCTGCCAGCACCAGCCCTTTATCAGCCCCTCCTGCACCCCAAGGGGATGTGGTGGCTGTATCTGCACGGGCAGGCGGGGGACCAGGGTGCGGGGACACGGGGCAGGCGGGTGACACCCCATTGGGGACAGCGATAATGCAGGCGGGTGCAAACCCGCCCAAAAACCCTGGGCTGCCCAAACTGCCCTATGATGGGGCCCAGGGCTCGTGGCACCGTCATGCCCCATGTCTGTTTGTCCGTCTCTGTCACTCACTGGACAGTGGCAGCGCGGGGAAACAGGGCTACAGTGCCAGGGTAAAGTCCACGGTGCCCATTTCTGTCCCCCTGCCAGCTCCTGCGAATGGCACTGATGTCACAGCCTGGCCTTGCCCAGGGACCTGCATCTGGAAGCTGGGGGGGGATCTGAAAATGGGCTGGGACAGGCCCCCTGGGAGGGGAAGCTCTGGAGCGTGGCAGGGGAGGGACAGGCATGTACCCCCGCTCTGGACTCTGCCCCCAACCTCTGCTCTTCACCTTTGTGACTGGTCCATGGAGCACGGCTGGATGCAGCCTGCCCTGCACTGGCCATGGGGGCTGGGACCAGCCCCCTCCCTGCCTCAGTTTCCCCACTGCACGACAAAGCTGGCAGCAAGGAGCTGGTTGTCAAGAAGGGGAATTAATGGAATTAACTCATGTGGGTCACACACGGTTGATGAAGCATGTTGGGGGGCACATGCACCAGGTGGAGCCTGTGGCATCCCTGAGACCCATGGGTGCACCCATGCACTCCCCAGGGCTCTCCTCAGCCCTGGGGCCACCACTGGGCCCCATCCAAGGACCAGGCTGGCAATGGGCAGCAAATTACCCGGAATCTGCTCCAGAGGGTAGGACCAGCAGGATCCTGACCCCACCGCACACCCAGCCATGGGAACAGGAGATGCTCAGGAAGGGGGATGTCGGTGGTGCCAAGATCCCCAGCGTGGTGCTTCGTTCCCTGCCATGCTCCCGTGCTGTCCCAGAGCTCTGTATGGAAGAGGGGCTGCAGATCTGGCCACAGCAGCAGGGAATCACCAATGGGCAGGTGACAACAAGGGTCCAGCACAAAGGACCCCGCAGAGAAGCGGTGAGGGGAGACAAGCATCATCTTCCAGGTGCCTGCGACTCATCTCCCCACTCTCATGCCTCAGTTTCCCCTGTTTAATGCTGTCCCACTCAGGGAGAGATTTCCACTGGAGGCGGGGGCTGAGCTGCTGGTGTTGGGGGACAGTGCCAGGTGCCATCCCCAGGGAATGGGTCAGGGGAACAACCCCTCCCCCACAGTGCCGCCAGCTCCCCCCTCCATTTCTTCCCCTATCTCTGCTCCAGCCACACCTGGTTGGAAACAAATATCCCAGCAAACGCCACGCGTGGCCGGGTAACGTTTCATCACAGCACCTGATTAGTCACGGGCAAGCCCTGCCTGCTTCACCCTGACCGATTAGTCATGGTGGGGAGGGCTGCTGCACTCCAACCACCACCCCCCGATCAACCAGCACCCCTGGGCTCGGGGAGCCCAACCTCCTGCTGCTTCCAGAAGGGGAAAACCTGTTCCCCGCCTGCCCCAGCAGCCCCGGAACGCTCCTGCCATGGTGGCAGCGAAACCAGGCGCCGGGAGATGAGTGGAGCGTGAAACCCGAGCGGGCTTGGGCGCACTCAGGCGCTAATTCGGTCCCCGGGAGCTGAGCCCGGCATGAGGCTTTGCGAGCCCCGAGCCGGCGTCCCCGCGGGCGAGGGCACCCGACGCAAAGCGGCTTTTCAGGAACCGGGGCCGAACCCCGCTGCGATGAAATGGCTGCAGGAGGATGGGGCAGCGGGCCTGTGCTGGGGGCCACGAGAGCATCGCTTTCCCCCGGAGAGAAGCTGCGGTGGAAAGGCAGGCGGTGGTGGAAGCAGGCGCCGGGCTCCCAGGGATCCCTCTGGCTCCTCCTCGCAAAGCCGCTTTCAAATGCGCGTTGGGAGGCCAGTGCCAAATCCGAACGGGCTCCCAACCCCCTCCCGGCCTCCCCGCCAGAACCCGACAAACCAAACAAAAGTTATTCAAATCCGGGAGAGAAAGGAGGAGGGGATGGGGGGGACGGGGGGGATCCTCGGCCTTTAAAGCCCACCGCCCCATTCCTCCCCTTTTCCGCTCAATTTGGGGTTTCCAGGCAGCCCCAGTGCCCTTTGCAGCAAGGCCGGGAGGCGAGTGTGTGTGTGGGGGAAACACTCCAAGGAAATTTTAAACTGCATCATCAACCGCTTAAAAATAACCAGCGCCGTGTTGTGTAGCCAGACCTGCCCACGGTCCTCGGCCGCGGATCCGGCCCTGATGGCTGTGGGCTTCATCCCAGGGGTCCCGGGCTCATGGCACGGACCCCCCAGGGACGCCCGCACCCTCCCGGCGCCCAAGGACCCTCTCCGGCGGCAGTGAGCCGGGGGGCAGTGGCGGGGCGGCACATGGTGGGGCTTCGACCCCCACCCCCCCGCGCCCTCCCTGTAAGCACGGCCCCCCCCTTCTCCCCGTCCTAAGTCCTCAATAATTCTATCGATTTTTCTAAAGCCAAACTCCCGGCGAGCGCTGGCACCTCTCTGGCACCCGTGGCAAGAGGTAAGGCCACGAAGAGCCGGGGGACACGCTCGGGGACCTGCCAGCGAGGTCAGGGCGGGGGAGCTTGGCCATATCCCCCCCGGGCTCCCCCAGACCATCAGTGAAGCGGAGGGGGAGCGACCTGGCCCCTCCCCGGGGTCTCGCAATGGAGCGGGAAGGGCGTCGTGGTGCAGCCCCACGTGTTAAAGGGACCCCCCGGCACCGGGGGGGCTCACCGCGGGGAGGGGCTCACCCCGAGATGGGCCAGCCTCGTGCTCCGGTGCTGGATGCGGCCCCGGTCGCCGGCCGGCCCAAGCGGGGTCCCCACTCCCACGCGGTGGCAGAAGCCACGCGGTCTCCACCCGTGCCCACCGCCCGGGAGAGAAATGAATAAACAGCACAAAAAGGGCCCGGCGGAGCCCGGGACGTTGTTTCCAACACATTAAATCCCCCCCAAGCCAAACGAAACGTCCCGAAAGCGCCTCCCCCAAGCCTCGGTACCGAGTAACCCCCAAGTCCGCCGGGCCCGGCCTTACATAAGGTGCCGGCAAAGTTAGACCCCGGCCCCGGTGGAAGGGGAACGGGGGGCCTGAAGCCTGACCCCAGTGTGGACACACCCCCCGCCGTTACACGGGGGCAGCCTGACCCCGGTGCGCCCCCTCCCCCCATCCCCCGGGACACCTCGGCCGCCCGCGTTATGCAACGGGGAGCACCGGAGAGAGCACGGGAGAGAGCACCGGGGGGGCAGCGGTGGGTCCCATGGCTCCCCCACCCCTTCCCCAGCTCCTTACCCGGGCAGGCCAGTGCGGGTAACCCTTCATCTTGGCGAAGACCAGGTCCCCGCATTTGTATTCCTTCTGTCGGTTGGACCGGGACATCTTGGCTGGCGGCTCCTCCCGGGACCGGGGGAGCGGGCGGGGGATGGGGGAGGGGAGGAGGGGGTTAGGGATGAAGTTTGGGAGGCAAAACCCGGCGAGGCAGGGATCAGCCAAAAAAAAAAAAAAAAAAAAAATACAACCCAAAAAACCCCTCCCTAATCCGAGGGGGGAGGCGCGGAGGCAGCGGCTGCTCTGCCCCCCGGCGCGGAGCCCGGGCGGGGGGCGGCGGCGGCCCCGGGGTCAGCGGCGGCGCGGCGCAGCGGCGGAGGGCCCAAGCCCCATGCGGTTGTTTGTGTTTGAAATTCAATTGCTCCCTCCCTCCGCCGTCACCCCCCACCCCCCTTCCCCTTCCCCTTCCTCCTCCTCCTCCTCCTCCTCTCCTCCTCCTCCTCCTCCCGGTGGATGCGCTCGGAGCTCGCAGGCTCGGCAGCGCTGCCTGGGCGCGCACACCCACCGCCCGCCCACGGGGCCGCGTGCGCCGTGCGCGGACCCGGCCCCCAAAAAAACGCGAGCGGTGCCCAAAATGTGCCCGGCTGCCGGTGGGCCTGGAGGGGCGTGGATGCTTCCAGCCGCGGTGTGTCACGAGGGAGCAGGGACGCGGCCCGGGGTGACACCGGCGGGACGCCCGGCCTCGGGCTCGGCGTTGAAATGGAAGGGTCCCGTGTGGAACCCGTGCTAGTTCGGTGTCACAGCGTGCAAAACCGATGTGAAACAGCGGAAAACGGGCGTAAACCCGTGCAAAACCAGTGTAAGACGATGCACGAAAAGCAATGTAAGACACCACTAAAATGGTGTAAAAACATGTAAAACGGTGCAAAACTGTTAATGTCAAACTCTGAAAAACAGGTGTAAAACAGTGCATAACCAGTGTAAACAGCACCAAAATGGTGTAAACCCGTGTAAAAAAAAGTGCAAAAGTGGCATAAAATCGTGTAAAACAATGCAAAATTGGCATAAAGCTATGTAAAACAGTACATAACCAATGTAAACCAGCACCAAAATGGTTTAAAACCCTGTAAAAAAAGTGCAAAACTGGCATAAAATCGTGTAAAACCGTGCAAAATTGGCATAAAGCTATGTAAAACAGTATATAACCAATGTAAACCAGCACCAAAATGGTGTAAACCCGTGTAAAAAAAGTGCAAAACTGGCATAAAATCGTGTAAAACCGTGCAAAATTGGCATAAAGCTATGTAAAACAGTATATAACCAATGTAAACCAGCACCAAAATGGTGTAAACCCGTGTAAAAAAAGTGCAAAACTGGCATAAAATCGTGTAAAACAATGCAAAATTGGCATAAAGCTATGCAAAACAGTGCAAAACTGGTTTTGAAACAATGCGTAACAGTGCAAAAGCTGTGAGTACAAAACCTGTATAAACCTATGTTCAAAAGCGCAAAATTTTCCTAAAACAACATACATGGTGAAACCATCTAAAACAGTGCAAAATATGCAAACCAGTGCAAAACCAGTCTAAACCCAGTGTAAGATGATGTAAACCCAGTGTAGCAGAAGCCCTAAAATCCCACATCCCGGCTGTAGCTGAATATATGATAGAAGAGGGAGGTCAGCTTTTGAAGAGAGAGAAAATCAAGGATTGTGAGCGTTTGGTGTCCACCTAGGGTCGCCTCGGCCGAGCTGCCCCGTTCACCCCCAGCAGAACAAAGAATTTTTCCTTAGAAACCCCCTGTTCTGCAGAGCCCGGGCTGGAGCAGCTAGGATTGCTCAGGGTGCATGGGAAATCTCTGGATGCCCGGGGAGGAGGTTTGGGCCCTAGCCAGCCTCCGCGTGGGGTTACAGGGTGACAGAGTCACCGGGGGAATAAATAAATCATCACCTTGGTCCCCGCTTCAGACCAAACCTGGGTGCTGCTGTCCTTGTTGGGCCCAACCAAATACAACTTAAATTAAACACAGATTAAGTCGTTTGGAAGACCAGAACCTCCACCCTGACCTGGCAGTCGGGGTTCCTGGGCTGGGCTCTTTTCTTTCCATACCCGTGTGCTTTCCTTGGCTGAATTTCTCCTAACAAGCTGCAAAGTAACACAAATAAATAATCCACAGGGTCACAGCTGACAGCAGGATCCTACTGCCTGGGGGTGAGACCAGTCTCAAGGAATCTCCACCTGCAATGGAAAAATGGACAAAGGCTGAGCAAAACAAGGATTCCTCCCTCTTTCTCCACAGCAGGAGCCAGACCTTGTTTAAACCGGCTCCCTCCTCTCCCTGCCAGACTTCTTGATTTTCCTCAGCAGAGGATGAGGGCTGCCTCGTATTAGAGCTTGGGGTGGTTGAACCACTCTCTGCTTCCCAGGGAATCACCCATCCCCCTTTCCTAAATCCTAAAAATTTACAAACCTGGACACTTAGGAAGGAGTGAAAAAAATCTGCCAGGAAGATCCCAACCAATCCCCGGGATGATCTTATGGCTGCTTCCAGCCCAAACTATGATTCTGAGTGCAAGGGGTATTTTGCTGGGGAAGTGACAGCAACGCTGGGCCTGATCCACAAAAATCCTTTTGGTTTCCTTTGGATTTGTAGAGCAGTTTAGTGGAGCTGTGAAAGGAGAGGACTTTGACACACTTCGGGGTTCAGCCCCTGCGATGGGAGTTCACTCTTCCAGTGGCTGCACACGTGTGTGGCACTACAAAGACAAAGTCTTGCTGTTTCTGGTGGATATGGAACCCTCATTCTCAGGGAAAGGGGTTCCTGAAGAGAGGCTTGTACAGATGGGACTTTCTACGAGCCATACCGGTCCTGTGGCCACAAGGACACCTTCCTTCTCTTCATCATCCTCCTCAGTGTCCTTGTGCTGGGATTGCTTGGCTTTGCCCTCACAGGTCACAGCCGTGTCAGGAGTGGGGGAAAACGTAACTCGTGTGTCCCAGCTCCTGGAATCCTCCCATGCCTGTCCCTCCCGCTCCCCAAGGCCTCAATGCCTATTTTTAATACTGTATTTTTAACACTCCTCAGCCCTCCAGAACAGGCCAGGAGGGGTGGGACAGGGCACGCTGGCTGGATTTCACACCGTTCCAAATGACAGAGGCTTCAGGATATGCTCCTCATTTATCTGCATTTTGCTTTAATTACTTGTGCTGGTACTTCACAGCAGCTCTGCAAATCGCTTCTCTGGGTGTCGGGGACCCAAATTCGAGCTGAGCTCATTGCTTATTAAGGCCAGAACGAGCCAGAAGGAGGTCAGAGGCGTCAAACCGAAAATCAGCAAAGCACCAGAGGGATAAACAGGGCCCTGGCCAGGCCTCCTGCAGCCCAGTCCAGCAGCTTCCGCTGGGGCTCACAGCACTGATTGTACCCCAAAGTAGCCCGTGATGAAAGGATGGAAGGCAGGGAGAGCCCCTGCAGCCCCCCAGTCCGTGTCCCACAGTGACGGTGCACCGGGTACCGGGGACACACCGGGAGCCACAGTCCCAGCTCAGGGCTCGCTTTGGCAATGAATCGAGGGGCCTGGCGGGGGCGGGTTGGGCCGTCCTCGTCTTCATCCTTGGCCCCAGACCCGTCCCCGTCCCGCTCCGTCCCCAGGGGCCTTCCGGCACCCCCGCTGTGCCCGGGCCTTGTCCCGGTCCCGCCCGGACTTCCGCCGCGTGGCATCACAGACTACATTTCCCATAGTGCCTCGCGGCGGGGCACGTCGGGAGGCGGGCACAGCGCTGCTCGCAGGGTACGCTGGGAGCTGTAGTCCTGCGTCGCTGCAGCGCGGGCAGCGGGGCGCTGCCGGCAGCCATTACCGGGAGCGCGGAGCCGCCGCCGTCGCCTTGCCTCGCTCCGCGGCCCCGCCGCCGCACGGGGAGGGGCCGCCATGGCGGCGTAGCCTGGCCTCCGCCCGCCCCTTCCTCCCCGCTGCGGGCGCTGAAAGCGCGGCGGCGGTGCGGCCTAGCGCGGAGGGTGTATCCCCGGCCTCGCGTAGCGGTTGCTGCCCGCGAAGGGCCGCCCTCCCCGGGGCCATGTCCCTCGTGGCCTACGCCAGCAGCGAGGAGGACAGCGATGCGGAGGAACCTGCGGGCGAGGAGGAGGAGGAGGATGCCGCCGATTCTCCCCCAGCCGCGGCCGAGCAGCCTTCGTCCCGGGGGCTTTTCGCCGCGCTGCCCCCGCCCAGAGCCCCCGCGGTGCCCCCGTTGTTCCTCATGGGCCCCCCGCCCACTGTGAGCGGCTTCGGCAGCGCCCCGCCTGCCCGGGCCGGGCCCGAGAGCCCCCCCGAGCCGGCCGCCAGCGGGGACGGGGTCGCGGAGTCCCCTCGGCCGAGGGGGCTCCTCCTGCCGCCCCCCAGGAATGCGGCCACCGCCGCCTCCCCCCTCAGCCCGCCCCCCGCTGCCTCCCCCGGGGCGGGTTTGGGCCTCCCCAAGCCAAAGAAGAGGACGGAGCCGGTGCGGATCGCGGCGCCGGAGCTGCACAAGGGGGATGTGAGTATGGAACAAACCCCCCGCTTGAGCCCTTCGGGGGTGAAACCTCCCCCCCGCGGGTCTCTTCCCTCGCTCCTCTCTCACACCGAGGTACCGGGATCTATTGTTGTGTCATCCGCGGGGAGATTTGTCCTGGCTGCCTGCCCTAATCCTAAAGCGCTTTGCAGAATTAAACTGATAAAGAAACCTTATTTATAATCATAATGTAGCCAAACCCAGATTATCTGCACCCTTCTTTATTCTTGGAGTTGACGAGTTGATGATGTGTAGCTGCAGGGCGTTCTAGCCCAAAAAAGTCTTTTGTCTGCAGTGCAGGTGATAGATTTTTTCAATCAGTTTATTGTTTATTAGTTTAAAGGCTTCAGGCGTCTTCCAAACTTTCAGGTGACCATTTCCTTCTCATTTTGTGGGTTTGTTTTTTTTTGTAAATATTGTGCCTTGCAGTCAGCGACAGCAGGGAAAGGCAGGTCACTGTCCTCCTGGTTTTTAAGTCAGGATCCCTACTGATGAGGTTTCATCCTCTCCCCAGTGCTCATTTCCTCTGGCACAGCACTGTCATAGAATCTTGGAATGGTTTGGGTTGGAAAGACCTTAACGATCATCTTGTTCCAGTCCTCTTCCACCTTCCGCTATCCCAGGCTGCTCCAAGCCCTGTCCAACCTGGCCTTGGACACTTCTAGGGATGGGGCAGCCACAGCTTCTCTGGGCATCCTGTGCCAGGGCCTCACCACCCTCACAGATGATTTTTTTTCCTAATATCTCATCTAAATCAGCACCTGGAATCCTGGAGTGGTTTGGGTTGGAAGAGACCCTTAAAAGTCGTCCTGTTCCACGCTGTCCATGGGCAGGGACACCTTCCACTAGACCAGGTTGCCCCAGTCTGGCCTGTTGTCACGTGGAGGTGATGGTCATGTCACCATGGTGGTTTTGGTGTGACAGGAGTGCCTGTGGCTGTAGGAAGAGCTGAACTGGAAGCTTGGGGTCATTTCCATGGGGACAGGTGCTTGAGGAAGGATTTATAAACAGTGTCCATTAACAGTGGTCTGGCAGTACTTTGGGGGAGCCCAGATGAAGTCAGTGTTGTTGCTTTGCTGGAAGAGTCTGGGGAGGGTGATGGGAAGAAGGGGAGAGGACACAGGTTCCCACTCCTTCCTGAACCACCTTGCTCCTGATAACCATCCCAGTCTGGCAAATTCCAGAGCTCTGGAGTTTCAGCCTTTGGGACAGAGGGATGGGGGCTATCCCAGTCCCTCACAGCCACTTTTCACTCACCTGCTTGCTGCAGTGTGGTGTGATTCCAGACAGCTGGAACGAGCAGGGATTTGTTCCTGCTTTACCCCTCTCTGTGCTCTGCTGTGTGGGTTCTGACCACACTTTCTGCAGGTTGTCAGTGTTGAGCAAATGAATGTTGAAGGAACAAAAAGTATCCTAAACTGGAGCTGGTCTGAGCAGTTCCCACTTAGGATTCCTGGAGGTCCCTTGGTCTGTGGCTGATGTCCTCAGTTGTTCCCTCTTTCTCCTTAAAATCCTTCCCGTCGCTGTAGTTCATCCCCTGGAGATCCTCCAGGGCAGTTGCAGTGTCTCCTCTCTCCCAAACCAACAGGTGGGTTTACAGTCACTCCTAACGCTCTTTATTTATGCACATTCCTTGTCTTTTCCTGGTTTATGATTTGGAGGGAAACTGGCTCAAGCCCTCAATCCCTGTTGCCTCTTCCAAGTTCACTGAGGAGCCGTGAAATTATGAAGGTACTTAGGGCCTTTTCTCATGCCAACCAGGCTTTCCACTCAATTTTTAACTGGATATTTAGCAATTTCGGCATTGTTGGGAACAATTCTCTGTATCTCTGCAGTGAACTTTACACCCTTTGTGTGGTTTGTGCTTCCCCTCCAGTAACTCTGTTGTCTGTCCCTCTGAAGGAGAGCCCTGACCTGTTGCTATGCACCTGCAGTTCTTCTCTCCCTTTGGGTTTATTTTCCTGGGATTTATTAACATAACTTTTTTTAGTTTAGCGTCTCGGGTTGTGCTGAGCTCTGGTTTTCTCTCTCAGTCAGATTCAGAGGAAGATGAACCAGCAAAGAAAAAGAATACTCTTCAGGTAAATAACAGGGGCACTTGGTTAAACAATTGTCATGGGAAAAAGTGTTTGACTGTGACCAGTCTTGGGCTTGGGCTTGTGTAAATCATCCACTCTGGTTACCTTGTGGCTTCAGGGCTATTCCTGAAATCACATGAGTTTTCAAGTCCTTTTTTTGGGAGGGGGCAATTTCACCAATTTTAAACTTGGAAAAAGAGGCATTAATTTGGGAATTGGGCAGATATTTGCAAGTACCACATTTCCCTTCAAAACCCCCCTGGCCTTTTTTGCAGTGTATCCAGAGTGGCCAAGCAGCGGGAAACCCACAAGAAGCGTTAGAATTGGGGGGATAATTGGCAGAGAGTCAGGAAAAGCGAATAATCTCCCTCTTTTCTTTTCTGTGCTGCATTTGTCCTGCATGGATGTCACCAGGGACACAGCGAGGGCTCCGGCTTGTCCGCTTTGCTTCCTCAGCCCAAAAACATGACAGTGAAAGAGACCAATCGGTTACTCCTGCCCTACGCGTTCTCGAGGAAAGCAGGAGAAAACGCCTCCGACTCCAAGCCTGCCAAGGCCCCAAGCTCTTCCTCCAAAACCAAATCCGTGCCCAAGCCGGCCGTGCCCACGACTCCGTCCCCGTCGGCGATCAAAGCCGCGGCCAAGAGCGCGGCGCTGCAGGTAACCAAACAGATCACCCAGGAGGAGGAGGACAGCGACGAGGAGGTGCAGCCAGAGAACTACTTCTCCTTGTCCGACAGGAGTGAGCCCAGTGCCGCGGGCGCCGAGCCCTACCTGTACCCCGGCACGGGGGGGTCGGAGGACCCTCCGCCCGGGACAGAGCCGGAGCCCCAGTTCCAGGACGCGGCCGCTAACGCCCCTCTGGAGTTCAAGACGGGTGCGGGCTCCAGCGGAGTTCAGCACAGCTGGGTGCCCAAACCCGGTGAGGACTACGGCAGCCACCCCTATGGCCAGTTCCCCCCCGCCTACGGCGAGCCCGGGGACTACTACCAGGTGGGTTCACTGGCCAGAGGTGAAGTGAGGGGCTCTGGACAGGTACTTGAGTGAGTGGCTCAAGTTAGTTACTCACTGGCTGCTCCTGGGAATCCAGCCTTTGTGAGCTGCCTGGGACACAGGGCAGGGAATCCAGCCCAAGCTGTCTGGGATAGGGAGCCACAGCACTGGGCACAGGGGGATTCCTATGATGTGAGAGCTCCAGATGTTCTTTGCTGGACAGATGTTTGACAGCTGCACTCCTGTGAAAATGCCCTGGATGCGCGGGTGCAGAGTCAGGGCTCACTGGAGGTGGTGTCTGAGCCCAGGTTGTTTCTAGTAATTCATAGAATCCCATTCTGGTTTGGGTGGGAAGGGACCTCAAAGCCCATACAGTTCCACCCCCTGCCATGGGCAGGGACACCTTCCACCATCCCAGGTTGCTCCAAGCCCTGTCCAGCCCAGCACTGAGCACTTCAAGGGATGGAGCAGCCACAGCTCCTCTGGGCACCCTGTGCCAGGGCCTCCCCACCCTCCCAGGGAAGAATTCCTTCCCAATATCCCATCTAACCCTGCCCTCTGGCAGCAGGAAGCCATTTCCCCTTGTCCTGTCACTCCAGACTCTTGTGAAAAGTCCCTCAAAGTGTTTGTTGGTTCGTTCCTCTGATGGAATCAGCATTGGGGCAGTCCCTGGCTTGGTGCCACTCCAGGGTTGTTCTCATGACAAACTGGTTTCCCTTTCCCTGCCAGGATTACTACAGCAGCGGGTACTACCCAGAGGTGGAACCAGCCCAGGCCCCGCCACAGGAGACAAGCACCGACTCCTCCTTCATCGACGACGAAGCGGTTGGCACTTCATTGTCTGTCCCCCTGTGGAATTTGGCTTTGAGCTCTGCCAGAACACAGGACCTGCTTGGCAGCCATGGTCCTGCCCCCAGCACAGCCTTTGTTTCCAGTGGCTTGAGCTGGGTTCTTTTTCAGGGGGCTTTGTGCTCTGTTATGGACAGGTGTGGAGTCCCTCCCGCAGTCTGCTGGGCTCCTGCTCCAGCTGGGCCTGTAGGCCTGATAAGTACAGAATAGAATCAGTTGTTGAGGTTGGAAAAGGCTCCAACCATTCCCCAGGGTGCAAGGTGCACAAGGTGCAACCATTCCCCAGCACTGCCAAGGCCGCCACTAAATCATGCTCCCAAGTGTCACATCCACGTGGCTTTTAAATCATTCTGGGGGAGGGGACTTCACCACTGCCCTGGGCAGCCTGTGCCAGGGCTGGACAGCCCTTTGGGTGTAGGAATTTTCCCTACATCCAACCTAATCCTCCCCTGGCACAACTTGGGGCCATTTTGTCTTGTCCTGTCCCTTGTTCTCTGGGAGCAGAGCCCAACCCCCCACCGGCTGCACCCTCCAGTCAGGGAACTGTGCAGAGAAGGTCCTCCCTGAGCCTCTTTTTCTCCAGGCTGAGGCCCCTCAGCCTCCCCTGGTGCTCCAGCCCCTTCCCCAGTTCTGTTTGCTTCTCTGGACATGCTCCAGTTCCTCAATCTCTTTCTTGTCATGAGGAGCCCAAACTGACCCTAGGACTGGAGGTGCCTCAGCAGTGCCTGCTCAGGGGATGGGCACGGCCCTTGTCTTGTGGCTACACTGTGGCTGGTGCAGACCAGGTGAATGTGTTGGCAGCAAAACTTGAGGTTCTTCAGTGGCCCTTAAAATGAGAGACTCAGGACTGCAAGGGTCTCCCGAGCAAGCCTGGGAGCATGAGTAAATGCTGTTTTCTGCATAGGAAAATGAGATGATAACCTTCATGCTAAATAGTTTTAGATACTCGGGTGTATAGCAAGCTGAAGTTCTCCAAAAGATCAAAACCCTGGCTAGAAAACTGTTGCTGTGCCTTGTATCATGTCAGCGTTGGGTGTAATTCCAGCTCTCCTATTCTTCCTTCAGTTCAAGCGTCTGCAAGGCAAGCGGAATCGTGGGAGGGAAGAGATCAACTTTGTGGACATCAAAGGTGATGACCAGCTGAGCGGGGCCCAGCAGTGGCTGACCAAATCCTTGACAGAGGAGAAGACCATGAAGTCATTCAGCAAGGTGGGGTGGACGGTGAGGGCTGTGGTTGGAGCCTCTGCTCAGTGCCCAGATCAGCTCCACGTGGAGCTGTGTTGGATGCTGGGCAAGTCCCAGGGAGGGGAGCAGGGACTTAGTAAATAATGACATGTGAGAGACCAGTAGAGTTCCTCAGAACACAGCGTGTGAGCGGGGAGGGCCAGCCAGGAAGTGCTTCAGCTGAAGGAATCTGCAGTTTAATAGGGAACAAATGCTGCTTGGGATGGCTGTGTGAAGGCCCTTGTCTAGGTTTGCTGTCTAGGGAAGCACCTCTCCAGGCTTAACACTTCACCTCTTTCTGCTTTCCAGAAAAAAGGAGATCAGCCCACAGGACAGCAAAGGAGAAAACACCAGATCACGTACCTGATCCATCAGGTGGGTGGCCTCCCTGTGGTGTGTGAGCTGATCCAGGCAGAATTGCAGGGTTTGCTCTTGGCAACACAAGGCTGGGGTGGTGGGGCTGCTCCCCCAGCAGCTGAGGACCAGGGGCTGTCCCCAAGAGCCCCTTGAGTCCTGGTGAGACCCAGTGGGGCCAGAGGTGAGTCCGGGCCCTGAGGGGGTCCCAGTCTCGGGCTTTGCTTTGCCCTTCCTGCATGTTCCGAGGCCCTGGGATCCTGTCCTGGATTCCAGCCTGGGGTTGGCAAGTGGCTGCTGAGCCCATCCCCACGAGAAGCTGCTTTTCAGCATGAATGAAATGCCTGTGCATCCCAATTAATCCAGGCCTCTGTCAGGATGATTGTGCTAACTCCTGTAACGAGGCTTCTGGCTGAAGGGCTCCGTAATCCACGTGAGCGGGGCTGGAGGAGGCCGGAATGCTGCTGAGTCACTGAAACATGGAGGGTAACAGCATCCTCTCTATCTCTGCAGGCCAAGGAGAGGGAACTGGAACTGAAAAACACATGGTCTGAAAACAAGCTCAGCAGACGGCAGACTCAAGCCAAATACGGATTCTGACACATCTGTCCTGCTTTTTGGCTGGCGTCCCGGGTGACCTGCTGTGTCCAGTGTCTCCTGGTCTCCGGGAGATCAGCCAGGCCCCAGGACGGGGCTGCTCAGTGGGAGGGAGGACGTTGCACTCACTGGCCTGGCAGGAAGAAGGGTCATTGCAAGCTGGTCCTGAAACTCCACCTGTAATCCTTCCCCTCCCTCATTGTAAACGATAATGTGGAAGGTTCTGATTAGCCAAGGACGGTCCAAGGCACCGCAGGGAACGTGCTGGTTGTGAGGCTCCAGCTCCTGTCCTGAGGGAACAGACTGTGCCTCCTGATGCCACACCCTTCAGCAGAGGCTCAATAAACTCCCAGTTCCCACTTTGCTCCTCTCTTGGACATTGAGAGTGTCATTTTCCTTTCTAAAACACGGTGAGTTCTAAGAGCAAGCCTGGCTTTGGAATTTTTATTTTGTCCTTACCTTTGAGATGTCCTTACAGCTGTTTCCTCGTGCCCAGGCCGCTCCAACACTCTTCTCATGATGATGATTTTGATGTCCTGGTTTTTAACTTGGTGTTTTTGCTCCGGGCTCCACAGCCTGAGCTGTGCTGAGGGGACACCCCTGTGCATGTCAGAGCCTGTGCCAGGGGAAGCACCACACCTGGAAGGGAGGTTCTCCTGCCCGGCACACTCAGGGCTTTGGGATACCCTGAGCCATGTGTGCATGTATATTGTCCTTCCTTTTCCACCTCTTTCCTTCTCCCCCAACCCAAGGCCTACTGTCCTGACCCAGGCTGTTCTCAGACTCATCAAACTGAGTATCCCAGTGTCCCACGTGTGACTGGCTGGGAGTGAGCTCTACTGTTTCCTCCGGGCAGACAGAGGAGAGCTGCCAACTGTACTTTTTTTTTCCCCCAGCTTGTTTGTATCAATTTTGTTTCAATTAAGTGTTGACTTGACCCTCCTGGCTGGGAAAAGGAGACTGCCCAGCACCAACTTCTTAAAATTAAACCTTTCTTTTTTTATTTAAGGAATTCTGTCAAGGTGATGTGACTGCAAATCCTGTGCAGCTCTGCTGGCCCAATCCATGGATCCAAATCTCTGTGGCATCACTTTGTTGTTCACCAAAGTGTGTGATGCCGAAGGGAGCAGAGAGCTGGCCTGGTTATTGAACTTATATTCCCACCACTCTGGGTTTTATTTGTTGTAACCACAGCTCAAAAGGCCAATATTTATTATTCTGGATTAGAACAACTCCCAAGAGGTGTTTCTTCTCCCATGTTACCTCTTAAAAACAGGCAAACCCCATGACTGAAGTCTTTTCTTAGAATATTTTAAACTAATCTCGTTTTTAGTTTAGCTCCCTGTATATTTAGTACTTTGCAGAGCCTGTTTTGAGTATTTGAATTATCAGAATAAAGTTACTGTTGAGTAATTTATTCATATCTTGTATGTACAGTGAAGTACTCCCAGAAGAGATTTGGTAAAGGAATATCCTTCTAAAGGAACCCACCCAGCCCTGTTTCCATCACAAGGGGCTCGGATCCTCATCCAGGTACCCTCTTGGCCCGCGGAGTTTGCAGTGTGGAGCACTGCCTGCGTGGGGGCTGGAGCTGCCAGGTTCCCCTTTCCATTTCCCTTTGGGGTAATGGCTCGGGTTTAGCACTGAGGGAAGTTCCCAGGGCTTGTGTTCCACTTTCAACCTTCTAAGAGCAACAAAATTCAGGTTTGTGAAAAGTCAGGAGTGAATCTTCCCAGGGATAACACAGCTGTGATGCCCCAGCCCTCCTTTTCCCTCTGAGCCAGGGCTTTGGCCATCCTGGCTCCCTGCTCTTGTTGAGCTGTGAGCACCACTGACACTGCCCAGCACCACTGTGGCTCGGCGCTGTTTAACCCCAGGGTTTATACCCCATGGGGCAGCCCTGGGACAGTGGTGTCATCCCAAGTTTTGTGGCTGAGGAAGCAGGCAGGGCTTGGAGTATTGGGTCCAGGCTGGGGAGATTCAGCGTAGCCCTGGCTGTGGCATCCCTCCAGTTTCTGGCCAATTTAATATCCAACTGTGCCAAACTCGTCCCTGTTTTTCCTGTAACAGCCTTTTCCCCCTCATTTTATTAACAGAAGTCCCTTGGGATGTGTTCACAGGTAAGGTAACCCCACTCCCCCGTGAGCTGTCCAACAGGATTGGGAAGCTGACAGAGCAGGGGCTCCCCATGGAGCAGATTGGCCTCACCAGCTGGGCCCAACAGCAGCCTTGGATCCCTCCTCCCAGGGCCAAGGGCTTCCTGCAGTGAGATGGAGGCTGAGGTTCCTCCTGCCTGGGAGCCAGGTCATGTCCTGAGCCCACCTGTGCAGGTGGCTTAAGAGCAGTCCCCAGGCAGCTTCTCGTACACGTTCTCGGCTGTGGCCGTGGTTTGCTGGTCGCTGTGTGTGCTCTGGCTGTACACGGGGTCATCCAACTCCAGCGCAGCGTTCGGAACGACCTAGGGAATTCTCAGGGAGAGGGTGGATTTGAGAGCCAGGAAATAGCACCAAGTTGGTCTTTCACCCTCCCAGCCCAGTTTTTGCAAGGACCTGGAGTGACAGGACAAGGGGGAACAGCTTCCCACTGCCAGAGGGCAGGGTTAGATGGGATATTGGGAAGGAATTCTTCCCTGTGAGGGTGGGGAGGCCCTGGCACAATGTGCCCAGAGAAGCTGTGGTTGCTCCATCCCTTGAAGTGCTCAATGCCAGGTTGGACAGGGCTTGGAGCAACCTGGGATAGTGGAAGGTGTCCCTGCCCATGGCAGGGGGTGGAACGGGATGGGCTGCTTTCCAACCCAAACCATTCCAGGTTTCCATGCTTCTCCCTGTGCTCCTGGTGTGGAGCAAACCCTGATCCCTCAGGCTCCAGGACGCCTCACTCGTGTTGGGACTGAGCTCTAGAGCAATGGGGACCCACCTCGGTGCCTGTGCTGGAAGCTCCTCTGTCCTTTCTGTCTGTGCTGGGAGCTGCCGACAGCTGCCTCCTCTTGCAGTCCTGGCTGGAAACGCTACGGAAGAGCCGGCGGTGGGGCCGGGGCTTGGGGGGCAGCGTGGAGAAGGTGTTTTGGGGCGCCGTAGGGAGTCGAGCAGGCAGATCCTGCCGGGCCAGCGCCACCTCGGAGTAGATGTTCTCCTCGGGGCTGGGGCTGGGGCGGGGGCTCCGGCCCCGGCCCATGGCATAGAAGGGGATGGGCTCCTCGGGGATGGGCTCCGAGGGCTCGCAGTGGGTGGGGGCGCTGGGGGCCGCGTCCTCGCGGGGCTCGGCGTAGACGTGGAAACACATGAGCTGCTGGTACTTGGCCTCGGGGGTCTCGGGGCAGGCGGCTTTGTGCACCTGGGCATAGGGAACCTCGGGCGCTGCTGCGCTGCCGGAGGGGCTGCGCGGCCCCCGAGCCGCCGCCCGGGAGCTGGTCTTGGGAGGGAGCGACGGCGGGGCGCTGGGAGCCTGCGGGAGAGACGGGACAGGACGGAGGTGGGTCCGTGGTGACTGTGACTGCGTTCCCCCGCCTCGTGAGACCTGTGCCTCCATTCCCTCTGGCCTATTACCTCGCTGGCGGAGCCGCCCTCGGCTCTGAGGGTCTCCAGGGACACAAGGCTGTACTCCGGGGGCTTTGCTGGTGCTTCGCTCAGTGGGGAATGCGCAGCATCACTGCCAGCTGGGGGCTGTGTCCGTCCTCGGGGCTCGTCTTCCTGCAGGGAGAGCAGAGAGATGTCGGGATGGTGGTTAGGGCAGACCCAGCCGGGTGCTGGCCATGGGCTGGCTCCTTGCTCCTGGTAGCCAGGGTCGTTGCGGTTCCATCCCCAGCTTTTGTGATGCTTGGACTTCCCTTGGCTTTGGGAAAATCACCCTGTCCGTGCAGCCGGAATGGCTGCAGGGCTGCAGGGGCACTCAGGGGCCGGGACCTCACCCATCCGCAGGGCAGGGGCACGGTGAGGAACTCCTGGTACGGCGTGACGGGGGCCGTGGCGTGGTGCTGCAGCAGCTCGGCCAGCTCGGCGTGGGCGCTGCGCTCCCCCAGGATCACATATCGCCCGTCCGGCAGCTGGTCCAGGACAAAGTGCCGGCAGCGATCCCTGCCCCTGACAGACAGGAAGAGGAGATGGGTATAGCAGCCAGGAGGGGACCGAGCTTGTCCCCTCCCCTCGGAGGGGTCGCTCACCTGTAGGAGAGGACAAAGCCGATGGTGCTCTCACTGAAGCGGACCAGGAAGCAGCCCAGGGGCTGATCCTGCAGCAGCTCCTCTGCCTCCCTGTGGGAAGGGACGCTGAGCCATTCAACCTCATCCCCTTCACATGATCCAGGGATCCAGCTCCCTGTTTAGGAGCCCAGGGGTGGGGACACTGACCCTGTTCCCCGCCTTGGCCTCCCCCTCGCTCACCTCCGGCTGATGAAGCCGTGGAACCACGTTGGGAGCTTCCCCTCAGGCCCCAACCTCTGGGCTTGTGTCTGCTCAAACCACAGCCTCGTCCGGGCACGCAGGGCTACCCGGTCTGGCCACGGGTCCCCTTCAGGCAGGGACTGGACTGGTGGAGGTGACCAGAAACCTGGAGGGACCTGGAGGGAAGGGCACAGCACTGGGAGCTCAGGTGAGGACGTGCCAAGGATGTTCCGCTCCCTGCACGGGGCTCCCAGTGCAGCCCGTGAGGACGTGGTCCCTGAGAGCGTGTGAGGGCTGGGAGGGTGAGCGGGGCTCCTGTCCACCCTCACGTCCCCGTGTCCTACCCTGCCATGTCTGTTGTGGTGTCCCAGCGGCAGCTCTGCCCCCTGGGGCTGGATGGGGGTTGTGTTGGGTGCTGGCTTGGCTCTGGCTGTGTTGTCCTCACCAAAGGGCTTGAAGGTGGTGAAGAGGGGACGGTCGTCATCCATGGGGTCCCCTGTCCCAGGGAATGGGGAGGAAAAGGCTCAGGGCAGGGAGGCCTTCTCGGGCCTCTTGCTGCCTGTAGAGCACTGAGGAATCTGGGGGGCCCCAAGACACCCCCCGCAGGCCCTGCTCTCACCAACGACCTGGGTGAGCATCACCTTCACCTTGTGTTCCCCAAGCTCGGGCTCATCACCCTGATCCTCCCCAAGGAGACCACCCTGCACCTGCGTGATGGGAAGAGACAGTGTCCTTGGGACCGCAGAGGGGAAAAGCCCTGGGGATAGTGATGTAGGTAGGGAGGAGCTGAGGAGAAAGCACGTGAATCCTCCAGCCCCTCTGAAGTCTCCAGTGTGTCAGGTCAGCCCTGGGTAGGGGAGGGAGAGGCTGAGCAGCTCCTGAGGGATCTTGGGCTTGACCCTGAGCTGACAACACCCAGCAAAACAACGTTAATCCCCAGCAGATGCTCGAAGGGGTGGAGGATGCTGAGGCTGTTAAAATCTGGGAGGCAAAGCTGAGTCAGAGGAGTCAGTCGAGGTTTGTCTGAGAGCAAGGGGATCCAGCCATGAGGAAGGGCACCCCAGCTCCACCTTTAACCCCTGGTAGTGCCCAGCCCAGCCCTGTGCCCCAGCAGGCAGGGGAAGATGAGGAAGGTGTTGACAAAGAGAAAGGAAACATCCCAAACTGCAGTAACCCCGCTCGGGGAGTGCTGAGGAGGAGAATTTGGGTCAGGTTCTGCCCAGGCATGGCCAGGCTGCTGGGGACAATGCCACTGTCCCGAACGTGCTGAGCATCCCCCAGCTGGGTGGGGGGGCTGAGCAGGGGTGGTGGGCTCATCCCTACTCCCCCATCCCAGCACCGTGGCCTCAGTGGGGCAGCTCGGCGGGATTTGCTTCCTGGGGCAGGATGTGCCTCTGTAACCCAGCACTCTTGAGGTGGGAACGAGTCAGATCAATCTTGAAATGGGCTGAAAGCTTTGCTCTGTGAGACATTTCCGGGCTGGACTTCCTCCTTGGGAGAGGGGAAGATGTGGCTGGAAGGGCTGGTGTGGGCAGGGGACCCCACCATCGTGCCCTCTTCACCCCATCATCGTGCCCCCTGTCCTGCCTTTGGGCAGGGGGAACGTCCCTGCACTGCCTGGTGTGGCCCTGTCCAGCGGCCCCTGCTCAGGGTTCACTCCTTGGCCTTGCTGCAAATCCAACCCCCGGCCCCAGCCCCCAGCCCACGCTCCTACCTCTGCTGGCCCAGGCGGGCCCTGGCTGTCTGCGGCCGAGCGGTGCAGGGGGCAGCGGGATGGGCAGGGTGGGACAGCACCACTGCCCTGCCTGTGCTCTGCCTCTGCTGCCTGCGACAGGCAGGAAGCAGCAACCAAAGCTGCAAGAGCCTTCATGTGATGGGGAGACGTCACAGGAAGGTGGCATGGTGGCCGTGGGGTGACATCCAGGTGACACTGGGAGCCTCAGGACAGGCTGGGCTGTGGCCAAGAGAGGACCCTGGCCACCTGCCCACCAGCACATCCAAACCTGCAAAAGTGTCTTTGTCCCTCCTGTCTGCATCCTGGGACCGGGCACTGCAGGGCACAGGGACAGCAGAGCTCGGTGGGGACAGCAGAGCTCGGTGGGGACAGCAGAGCTCGGTGGGGTCAGGCTCACACCTTGAGCCAGGATTCAGTCCCAGCATGGTATAATCCAGCACCATTCCCCTTCCTCAGACTCTGGGTGCCAGAGCCAGAGGGAACATCAGCTGAGCTGCCAATGCTGCGGCTCTGCCACGTGTCTGCTGCCACTCTCGCCCCGGGTGGTGCCAGGCTCCAGGCGGACCCAGGGCGAGAGCGGTGCCAACCCAGCTGCATCCCAGGGCTTGCATGGATTGGGAATTCGAACAAGGATTAGGGCTGGGTCCAGCTCATCCATCGCACCGGGAACAGGGATGGATGAGCCGTGCAGTGGCTCCACAAACCCTGGGGTGGTGACGGCACCCGATGCCCCCCAGCAGCCCCCAGCACGCAGAGCGGTGCCAGCCCCGGCTCCCTCCACCTAAAGAAACCCGTCCCTCCCCAAAACCTTTACAGCCTCACACGTTTCCCCTCGCGGTGTCAGCCCGGCTTCCTGTTTGCAATCTTCACCGGCACATCGGAAGGGGGGACCTCGGTGAGAGGGGCATTGTCTGCCAGCGTCTCATCCCGCTGTGGCCCGACCACCCCTCAAGCAGCTGAGGCTGGAACCAGCAGGAACTGTCCCTAAAAGGCCTTTTTTGGATCCTCTTCACAGCTGGGGGTGTTATCAAGAGCCCGCAGGAGGAGGAACCCAGAGCTTTTCTTGTCCTGTGCTGCTGTGGCTGGATCCTGCCCCAGCTCCCCAGGAATGCTGCGACTGTGAGGCAGAGCCTGGCACTGCCAGGGCTGCTGGAGGAAGGCTGGAGCTGGAGGTGAGGGATCCCAGGTCCCCATGACATGCCAGGCTCAGGGGCTGTCTTGGTTTGGGGGTTTGGGGGCCCAGTGGGGCTTTTTGGAAGTTGGGTGGTGACCTGGGAGCTCATTTCCTGGCAGCCAGTGCTGAGGCCTGGCTGGTTTTCCTGGTGAGTGGCTGCAGGACATGGTGGGACAGGACACTGCCCCCCGCAGCCCACACGAGTCCAGTTCTGCACAGGAGTTCAGCGGTTTCCACTGGGGCCTGATGCCACCCGTGCCGCAGTTTCCCTCCTTTCAAAAGCATCCCAGTGCACGGGCGTGTCTGGCAAGGCGTGGGGGAATCAGCTGCTTGTGTCCATCCCCAGGGGACAAACACACACACTGTCCCCCCACGGACATGTCACATGCCCAGGGATGCTGGCCTGGCTTCAGCTGCAGCCGCCCCCGTGCACGTACCCGCTCGGGGCCCGGCCAGCCCCGCGCCGTGCCAGGGGCCAGGGGGGGCCTGGCCGGGTGCCTCCACCAACCCGGGGGCCAGGGGACAGTCCCAGTGGGCAGTGACTGTCCCCTGTGCTGGCTGCCTGGGGAGTGAGGAAGAAGCACTGCTGGATGTTGAGGAAGGCTCAGGGAAGGTAAGGGGGCACAGCTGAGCTGGGAGTGGGAGGGACTGAGGGGGAATGGGGCTTGGGGACCCCTGACTGTCCTTTAGGGCCCCGGAGGGGGACAGAAAAGGGTCCCAGTCCCTGTTTGGTGCAGGCAGTGGTGCAGCACAGCCCCACGGGGCCGGGAACTGTGTGCAGCCTCCATCCCTGTAGGGCTCAAATCCCTCCAGAATGCCCCTGGTGTTTCCTGGGAAAGGGCCAATATTGCCATCCCCATCTCTTTCCTGGTGGCCTTGGACCCCACAGCCCAGCCCAGCCCAGGAAACCACCTACTCCTGGGGACACAAAACTGGGGACATTGAGGCGGCTCCAACACCGGGGCTCAGAGCAAACTCCCCTGAAGTTCTCTGCTTCCCTGCAGAGCTGCTGGTCCCACTGCCCCTGTTCTGGAGCACCACCCCATTGTACAGCTGGGGAAACTGAGGCACAGGGGGGTTGGGTCCTGGTGTTGGCTCTGAGGGAGCTGAGAGAGGCAGGTTTGTGGTTTGGAGCTGCCAAGTGTGAGATACGTCCCCACATCAGTGCAACAAGCTGGGGGGACTCTGCCAGATGTAGGCAGCTGCTTGTCTCCTCCAAAACCCCTCACCCCTCTGTGGGGGGCTCCATGCCAGGTGCCACTCTGACCCTGCCCTCCTTACCTGGACAGGGAATAGAACAAAGGGCTCCTGGGTGGGGATAAGGGCAGGGAGGGGTCACTCACCCATTAATGTCATGGGCAAAACAGACTCAAATTGGGGAAATTAATTGCATTTATTACTAATCAAATCAGAGCAGGATAATGAAAAGTAAAACCTTAGAAACATCTTCCCCACCATCTCTCCCTCCTCAGGCTCTCCCTCCTCCCTGCAGCAGCACAGGGGGATGGGAACGGGGCCCCGGGCAGTTCAGCACACAGGTTGTTTCTGCCGCTGCTCAGAAAGAGCAGTCGCAGTCCTCGCCCTGCTCGGCCAGTGTGGGGTCCCTGCCTTGCACGGGAGACCCTTCTGCAGGGACTTCTCCAGCGGGAGTCCTTCCCGTGGGCTGCAGCTCTGCCCCAGCTGCTCCAGGCTGGGGCCCCTCCTTGCCCGGGCTCAGTGCCTCGGGAGCTGCTCCAGCGGGGGCTTCCCACGGGCTCACAGCCCCCTTCAGGCACCCCCTGCTCGTCCGGGGCTCCTGCAGGGCTGCAGGGGGGTCTCTGCTCCCCGGGGACTCCCAAGGGCTGCCGGGGAATCTCCACTCTGGTGCCCAGAGCCCCTCCTGCCCCTCCTTCCTCCCTGACCTTGGTCTCTGCAGGGCTGTTGCTCTCACATTTCTCTGGCCACAACTGATTCTGCACAATCACTTTTCTCCCTTCTGAACTCTGTTATGCCAAGGCGCTGCCACCGTCACTGCTGGGCTCGGCCTTGGCCTCCCAGAGCCGGTGGCATTGGCTCTCTTGGACATGGGGGAGGCTCCTGGCAGCTTCTCACAGAAGCCACCCCTGTTCCCCCCCGCCACCAGGACCTTCCGTGCAGACCCAATGCACCTCCTCACCCTGGGCCTTCTTGTCTTTGCAGGGATGGCCGAGGGTGGCCAGGCAGGGGTCCCGGCTGAGAGGGGGCCAAGGGGTGCCCCTGACAGCCCCCAGGTGAGCCACGGCTGTAGGTGTGTGTGGGGGGCACTGCCAGAGCAGGGCTGGGAGTGACTGAGCAGGGCTCTCATGGCTGAGCTCACAGTGGTGCTTTCATCTGCTATTAATCTGCTTTTTAAAAAAAAAAAACCAACAAACCCAAATGTTGTGTTTTCTCTGCATTTTGCACCCCTAGCACAGTGAGGGAGAGGGAGGCTGCTGTGACCCCCTCTCTTCCTGCTCCTGCCCCATTTCCAAGCCCCCTGAGCAGCTCCTGCAGGTCCTTATCAAAGGGTGAAAGTCTCTAAGTCTCCACGTGCTGAAGAATTTAGTGTTAACTGGAAGAACTGGGGAGGGCCTGAGCTCAGATGCAGTACTGGGCACTGGGGAATTCCCAATGTGGAATTTCGAGTGTGCTGGGGGGTTCTGGTGCTCCAGGGGATGGGGATCCCTGCACCCCCAGGTGTGGCACAGCTCTGGGCAGGGGCTGAGCCAGGTGCCGGTGCTGCCCCACAGGATGTGGCTGAGCCCAGGGAGGATGTGGGGACTGAGGGCCTGGCAGCCACCCCAAGCCCAGGCAATCTGGAGGACACGTATGAGCTGCTGGAGAAGCTGGGCAGGTGAGCAGGAATCCAGGCAGGTAAGTGGGATCTGGGCAGGTGAGTGGGACCCACCACATGTCAGCAGGTTGCAGGCAGGTGAACTCAGGGCAGGCAGGGATCTAGGCAGATTCAGTGGGGTGCAGGTGGGGATCCCATCTCCACCAGAGCCCCAGGGGTGCCCAGATTTCTGGGTTCTTCCCCTGGCGTGGGGTCAGGCCAGCTGTGCCCCAGCCCAGCTCTTGCTGCAGTGGCCACTTTGGCGTGGTGAGGCTCTGCCGCGAGCGCAGCACCGGCACCTTCTATGCTGCCAAGTTCGTGAAGATGCGACGGTGCCGGGGCAGCCGCCTGGGGCTGGAGCGGGCACAGGTGGAGCGGGAAGTCGCCATCCTCCACCAGCTCGACCACCCCAACATCATGCGGCTCCACAACCTCTTCACCAGCAGAGCTGAGATGGTGCTCGTCCTGGAGCTGTGAGTGGGGTCCTGGTGGGGGGGGGGCACTGCCTTTTTGTGCCGTGTGTTGGAGGTGGCTGAGCTCCCCTGTCCCCACCCTGCACAGCATCAGTGGTGGGGAACTCTTTGACTTCATTGCGGAGAAGGAGATGCTGTCAGAGGAGGAGGCCATCGGGTTCCTGGGGCAGATCCTGTGTGGGGTGGAATATCTGCATGCCCGCCTCATCGCTCACTTCGACCTCAAGGTGCCCATGGGGACCCCCCATCCTCACTCCCTGAGGATCCAAGGACTGCCAGGCATCCCCAGAGCCTTGGTCCCATTCTTTTCAGCTTCCCAGGATGCTGTTGTACCCCCTCCATCATCCCACTGTGCCTGTCCCCACAGCCCGAGAACATCATGCTGCAGGAGAAGGATGTCCCCCAGCCCTGGATCAAGATCATTGACTTTGGGCTGGCCCAGAAGCTGGAGGATGGCGTCACTTTCAAGAGCCTCTGTGGGACGCCCCAGTACATCGGTACTAGGCTGGCACATCCCTGGGGGTCCCTGCCCTGCTCTGCTCTGGGGGTGCAGCTGGGCTGCTCTGGGGGGCCACAGCAAGGGCTGGGGACAGGACCCCCAGGGAAGCAGGGAGGGAGGTGGCAGGATGGTGCTGTCCCTCTGATATCCCACCCTGGCTCTGTTTGCCCCCAGCTCCTGAAGTGATCAATTATGAGCCACTGAGCCCCGCGACTGACATGTGGTGAGGAGTCAGGACCTGGGGACAACAGGCTGAGCTGGTGGGTGGGGAGGGACCCCCCTGGGTGCCACAGGGCACGGGGGGGCCCTAGGGAGGGCAGCACCTGACCCCCACCTCTACCTTTCAGGAGCATCGGAGTCATCACCTACATTCTGTGAGTATGGGGCAATGCTCCCTGTGGCTGGGGGAAACTGAGGCACAAGGATTGTGGGTGCCGAGGTGGCTGAGCTGGTGCTGTCCTGGACTCAGGAGCTCTGTTGTGTCCCCACAGGCTCAGTGGCCTGTCCCCCTTCCAGGGTGAGACAGATGCTGAGACTCTCTCCAATGTTGTGGCTGGTGCCTATGAGTTTGAGGAGCGCTGCTTCAGTCAGACCTCCGAGATGGCCAAGGACTTCATCCGTCGGCTGCTGGTGAAGGAGCCAGAGTGAGTCCTCATCCTCGTCCCTTCCATCTCCTTCCCATCACTGCCCCCACCTCCACCTCGGTTATCTCCACCCCCAACATCCCCATCTTCCTCATCCCCATCTCCATCCCACCCTGTCCCCAACCTCATCTTCATCCCCACCCCTACCTCCATCATCCCCATCTCTCTTTCCATCTCTGTCCCCATCCCCATCCCATCCCTACCTCCATCCCACCTCAATTTCCATCTTCGTCTCATCCACATCTCCATCCCCATCATCTCCACTTCCACGTGGTTCCCATCTCTGCCCCCACCAGCGCCATCCCCATCTCCCCATCCCCATGGTGGATGTGTGGGACCTGGACCCCCAACCCCAACGCCTCCCTCTGTGCTGCAGGCACCGCATGACAGCCGCCGAGTGCCTGGTCCACCCCTGGATCAAGGTGAGAGGCACAGGCAGGGGGTGGCTGCCAGACCCCCTGGGAGCGGGGTGGGGACACAGTGACAGTGGCATGTCCTTGCCCCCGCAGCCCCTGAGCAGGAAGCAGGCACTGAGCCGGAGCCGTTCCTCCATCAACATGAGAAACTTCCGCAAGTTCAACGCCCGGAGGAAGTGGAAGGTGAACGGGTGCCCGGCTGTGGGGTCCCATCACCCCTGAGTCCCCTGGGGAGCTCAGGCTGGGCTCCATCCCAAGGCTGGCTCTACCTCAGAGATGGCTGTAGTGCTGTGGTGGGGGGAGTAGAGCTGGGGAGGGACCCCCACCTCGGACCCCCTCCCTTCCTGTCCCCCAGCTCTCCTACAACACAGTGTCTGCCTGCAACCGGCTGTGCCGCACGTGGCTGCTCTGCGACCTCAGGAAGGAGGACGAGGAGCTGGTGAGCCCCCAGGAGCCCCCAGATCCCACCCAGCATGGGCTGAGGAGAGAAGGGATCTGGGGGGTCTGTCTCAGTTTCTCCCTATGGCAGTACCCTCTATGCTGCAGACCCCCTGTTTTGGGCAGGAGAGACAGAGCGTGGGACCCCCTCCCCCCATTGTTGGGATGAGATGAGGGAAGTGTGGTGGGGGGCTTGGCCAGAGAGAGGGGCATGGAACAGGGTGGGGTGCTGTGCAGTGGCTGTGCAGTGGGGGTTGTCTCCGCCTGGGGTGCCCTCTTCTCTGGTGGGTTCTCTGTCCGGGGGAAGCCCTGTCCCTGCCCTGCAGCGCCCCTGTGCCACCAGCGCTGCTGTGAGAGCGACCAAGAGGAGGAGAGAAGCCCCCACACTGCTCTGCTGCGCCGGCGGAGAAGTAGCTGCTCCTGAGCTCCTCCAAAAAAAAAGACAGGACCCCTGCATGAGGAGCCTTGGGGGTCCCCCCTCGCCCCATCCAAGGGGGCAGGGGCACTGTCCAGCCCCAGTGCTCCCACTTCCATGGTGTTGGAGGGTTGCTGGGCCAACACCACCCCACTCCTGCCCCCAGGTTTTGCTGCAGTGGAGTTCATGCCGCCCCAGGGCTGGAACCCTCCTCCCTGCTTTGTCCTAATGAGAAAAATAAATGTCACCTCCTCCTCTACCCTTTTCTTCTGCTTGTGTTTCCCCTTAAGGATGGCTCGTCACAGCCAGGCAGGTGCTGACTGCCCGCAGCTTCCTCCCTCACAGTAGGGCTGCTGTTCTGTGGGGACCCCAAAGCCGTGGGCTCTTGGCACCCCAGATTGACCCTGTGAGGCAAAGTGACCTTTAAGTTGTCCCTTCTGTGCTGCTCCGGGGGGTCTCCATGGGTTGCTGGCTGCTTTCCTGGTGTCCCTCTGCCAGAGCAACTTGGATCCTCCTGCTCTGACTGGGGAAACTGAGGCAGCAGGCGGCTCTTCCTTCCCACCCACTCTTGCGCGGGGGGGCCGCCCTGTTTTCCCCCTCTCTATTTCCCAAACATGCCCTGGCCCTGGCCCTGACAGTTGTCAGGCTAAATATTTTGTGTGCGGCAGCCGAAAACAAAAGTGAAGGGGCCGCAGGGTCCGGGCAGGGTCCGTGGGGGCCCCCCCTATCCCGGCGTTCCCCGGGTACCGGCCGGACACGGCGAGCGGGACCCGACACGGTGCAGCAGAGCCCGAGGTGGGACGGGGACGGGGCCCTGGGGGTCCCACTCGAGGATGGGGCCGAGGGCGCTGGGTGCCCCGCGGCTCGGGGTGATGCTGCTGGTCCTTGGCCACCTCCCACTGCCCCCCGTGTGGGCTCCCTCCGAAAGTAAGTGCTTGGGATGGGGATGCCGGGAGCGGGGTGGGGAGCGCTTGCTTGGGGCAGTTCGGGGGCGGGGGCTGCCTAGTGATGCCTGTGCTCGGGGGTCTGCAAGAGGCAAACCCTGAGGCAAAGCTCTTTGAGTGTTCCCTGTGTCAGTTTGCCCCCGTGGCAGTACCCCCAGTGCTGCAGACCCCTCGTTTTGGGCAGGAGGGGCAGAGAGTTGGACCCCCATATTGCTGGGATGGGATGAGGGAAGTGTAGTGGAGAGCTTGGCCAGAGATAGGAGCACTGGTCCCTCAGCCCCACCGGAATGGTGGAAAATTGTCACAGGAGTTGGGGGTGCTGCTCCCTGCACAGCTGCTGGGGTGGGAAAGGTTGGGGTGGGGGTGCCATGGTGGGGAGGGGGCAGCTGTGGATCCTGGATCTCGTGGCCACAACAGAGGACAGCTGGGGGTACGAGGAGGGTCTGTCATTTGTCCTGCCTTCTCCTCTCCCTGCTACCCGTGCCTCAGTTTCCCCAGTCACCGAGGGGCTGTGCTGGGGGATGGGAGCAATGGCAGAAGCGGATGAAGCATCCGAGAGCTGCCCAAGGGACACACGTCACTGTGCCTGCTCCCACCTGGGACCCCTGTCCTCTGTCTGTTCTCCCAGGGGCACGGGGGACCCTCTCCCCTTACAGGGCGACTGTGCAAGGTCAGGGAGGTGATGGTGGCAGTGGGATCGGTGCTGCACTCACGGCTGGTCCCACGGGAGGACAGAGGGACCCTTCTGGCCCCACAGGGAGGGGAACGGGCTCCCAGTGAGAGGCTGAACCTGGTGTGGTGCTGGGGTGAGGGGCTACGGGCGGCTGCCAGAGCCACAGTGCCCACGGGGCCACAGTGCCCACAGTTCATGGGTGACACCAAGAGGGGAAAAACGCCTCTGGGCATGAAGTCACAAGGACGTGGCCATGAGCTGCTGGCCCAGGCTGGCAGTGGACAGATGAGAGGTGACCCACACACCTGATCCCCTCCAGGACCTGGACCTGGTTTCTGGCTGGGGATGCTGTCAGTGGGAAGCTCTTTGCTTATTCTGGCTCTCACATCTCTGCCGGGATGAGGAAGCAGGAGATGCTGAGGTTCATGCTGTCCATTTCTGGGTGGAAAAGCCCCAGGACAGGCAATGTGGGGCTGGGGCAGTGCCACGTGGACACCTGTAGTAGCCTTGCATGCCCCATTACCTGTCTGGGCACGAGGGAGAGTTAATGGGGACAACCTTGCTGGAGCTGCCACTCACTGGGTAACCGCATGTCCATGAGTGGGGACATCCGTGAGCCCCCATAGCTGCCCCACAACTCGGGGAAGGGGAAAAGTCATCTGCACCCCCAGGCAACTTCCCCCAGGGTTGGGCAGGAGGGCTGGGACAAGATTCTGGGGCTGACACGGGGCAAGGCAGGCGCCCGGCCTGCCAGGCCTGGTTAGCATCACTGCTGATGGACGCGCTGTGCCCTGGAGAGCCGCAGCACGACGGCTGCTGTCAGAGCTGCTCGTGTCTCCCCAGCCGCCCAAACCAATTCCAGCCGTGCTTGACAGGCAGCACCAGGATATTAAAACCCCGCGAGCATCACCTGGGGGTCCCTGGGTGGGGGTGGGGGTCAGCTGCCCCATCCCTGCTGCCCATGGGGTCCCCCTCTCGCCACCCCAGTCTGCGGCAGCATGGACATCCGCAATGACGTCTCCCAGCTCCGGAAGCTGGAGAACTGCTCCATCATCGAAGGCAACCTGCAGATCCTGCTGATGTTCACCACGGGTGCCGAGGACTTTCGGGGGCTCAGCTTCCCTCGCCTGCTCATGATCACAGAGTACCTGCTCCTTTTCCGTGTCTACGGGCTGGAGAGTCTGCGGGATCTCTTCCCCAACCTCTCCGTCATCCGCGGCACCAACCTCTTCTTCAACTATGCCTTGGTCATTTTCGAGATGCCCCACCTGCGGGACGTGGGGCTGCACAGCCTGGGCCACATCCTTCGTGGTTCGGTGCGCATTGAGCGCAACCAGGAGCTCTGCCACCTCTCCACCATCGACTGGGGGCTGCTGCTGCCCGACACCGGGGACAGCACCTACATCGTTGGCAATAAGTTGGCTGAAGAGTGTGCTGATGTCTGCCCCGGCATCCTGGATGTGGAGAAGCCGTGTGTGCAGACCAGCGTCAATGGACAGCTGGATTATCGCTGCTGGACCTCCAGCTACTGCCAGAAAGGTGGGTGCCAGGGCACGGGGCCCAGTCGTGCCAGCTGCTTTTCTGGGATGGTGCTGGTCCGCACTGTGGGGCAAACTGGGAGGGCACTGGACAGGCTGGTGGAGCCACCTGGGAATGGCAGGCCCAGCGTGTGGCTGTGGCTCCCCTGCTGCTGGGAGTGTGCCATGCCGGCAGCACGGTGGGGTAACCAGATCCGTGCTGTATCATCCTCCGAGGAGAGGCCAGCTCCCAGCTGCTGTGTTTTCCCAGCAGCGAGGTAAATATAGGCCCCTCCTGAGCTCGTTTGCTGTAAACAGGAGACCTGGTAATGAAATATGTACTATAAACACAGATTCTTATCAGGGCTGCAACCTCGGCTGTGGCCCCAGCCTGGATGCACTGGGCCCATGGGGTTCAGCATGGGCCAAGGCCCCCTTGTCCATCCATCTGTCCTGCTGTCCCTCCATGCAGCCTGTCATCCAGCTGCTCACTCAGCCACCCATCAACCCACCTGCCCAGCCAGGCCCACATGGCCATCCCTCCGTTCCTCCATCCCTTTGTGCACCCCTCCATGAGTGCTGCCATGCCTCCATCCACTCCTCCATCAATCCATCCCTACCTTCCTATATCCCTCCCTGCATACCTGAATCCTTCCCTTTCTTCCTCCATTCTCGCATCCCCACATCCCAGCATCTCTCCCTCTGTCCCTGCATCCCTCCATCCTTGCCTCACATTCCTGACTTCATCCTGCCATCCATCCCTCCCTCCATCCCTGCATTCTTCCATCACCACATCCATCCCCACGTCCCTCCCTCCCTGCATCCCTTCATCCCACCCTCCATCCCTGCATCACTCCATCTATCTTTCTATCCCACCCTCACTCCTGTTTTCCCCCAGCCCTGGAGGATGTCAGTTGCCTCCCGAGCCCTTCCCACCTCTCTCCTCTCCCCCGTGTACACCCGACCCCCATCCCAGCTGTGCTGCCCGAGGCTGGGGTCCGTGCCCGTTGCTCCCTCGTGCCCATGTGCTGTGTCTCCCCTCTCAGTGTGCCCGTGCGGTGCGGGCTCGGCGTGCACAGCAGCGGGCGAGTGCTGCCACGCCGAGTGCCTGGGGGGCTGCGGCCGCCCCCGCGACAGACGGGCCTGCGTCGCCTGCCGCCACTTCCACTTCAACGGGCACTGCCTGCCCTCGTGCCCGCCCCGCACCTACGAGTACGAGGGCTGGCGCTGCGTCACCGCCGAGTACTGCGCCAGCCTCCGCAAAGTCTCCGACAACCCCCGCGACGCCTCCAAGTTCGTCATCCACCAGCGACAGTGCCTCTCCGAGTGTCCCTCGGGGTACACCAGGAATGAGAGCAGGTGGGGGTGTCCCCAGTGCCCCAGCATAGGCACGGTGGTGGCACGTTGGCCGGCTCACATCCCGTCTCTGTCACCTTGCTCACAGCATGTTCTGCCACAAGTGTGAGGGGCTGTGTCCCAAGGAGTGCAAGGTGGGCACCAAGACCATTGATTCGATGCAGGCAGCACAGGAGCTGGGGGGCTGCACGCTCATCGAGGGGAACCTCATCCTCAACATCCGCCGGGGCTGTGAGTGCCAGACATGGCCCCACCAAACTCCTGGCTGGGAGAGCTGCTGTGGAGGGCAGGGGGAGGAGGAAGGGGTCTTTTCCCTTGCAGAGTGAACTAATGGGGAGGTTCCCCTCTCCCTGAGTTCATGCGGTGTGTCATTCCCAGATAACCTGGCCTCAGAGCTGCAGAGCAGCCTGGGGCTCATTGAGACCATCACGGGCTTCCTGAAGATCAAACACTCCTTCGCCCTCGTCTCCTTGTCCTTCTTCAAGAACCTCAAACTGATCCGTGGTGACTCCATGGTGGATGGGTGAGGATGGTGTGGGGTTGGGGGGGACATGTGGCTCTGAACATGCCCTTGCCCACTGCCTCCATCCACATCTGCTCTCCTAGGAATTACACCCTGTATGTGTTGGACAACCAGAACCTGCAGCAGCTCTGGGACTGGAGCCACCACATCCTCTCCATCCCCGTGGGCAAGATGTACTTTGCATTCAATCCCAAGCTGTGCCTGGCCGAGATCTATCGCATGGAGGAGGTGACAGGCACCAAGGGGCGGCAGAACAAGGCAGAGATCAACCCCCGCACCAACGGGGACCGGGCATCCTGTGAGTACGGGGATGGGGACAACCGGCAGTGCCATGACCCTCTGCCTGAGCCCTGCCTCCTCCCCACAGGTAAGACCCAGACCCTGCGCTTCATCTCCAACGTCACCGAGTCCGATCGCATCTTCCTCAAGTGGGAGCGGTACCGGCCCCCCGAGTACCGGGACCTTCTCAGCTTCATTGTGTACTACAAGGAGTCGTAAGTGGTTCCTGTCGCCCTCTTGTCCCCATTGTGGAGGGCTTGGGAATCCTAGCCCATGGTGTCCTTTGTTCCTGCTGGACACCCAGGGGTCCCGGGACCCTCCCTGATGCCTGGTGTGGGACAGACCCTTCCAGAATGTGTCCGAGTACGTGGGGCAAGATGCCTGTGGGGCCCAGAGCTGGAACGTGCTAGACGTGGATCTGCCACTGAGCAGTGAGCAGGAGCCAGGGGTGACGCTGCTCAACCTCCGTCCCTGGACCCAATATGCCATCTTCGTGCGTGCCATCACCCTCACCACGGCCGAGGAAGGACGCAACTACGGGGCACAGAGCGAAGTGGTTTACATCCGCACCATGCCAGCAGGTAAGGGGCTGGCAGGGGGCTGGGGGTGCCGTGGTGGACCCCCCAGGAAAGACTGACCACTCCTGCATTATCCCAGCTCCAACAGTGCCCCGGGACGTCATCTCCATGTCCAACTCTTCCTCCCACATCGTGGTGCGTTGGAAACCACCCACGCAACGCAACGGCAACATCGTCTACTACCTGGTTCTGTGGCAGCAGCTGGCTGAGGACATGGAGCTCTACATCAATGACTACTGCCACAAAGGTGAGGCCAGGCAGGGCAGGGGCAGCCCAGCAGCCAAGGACACCAGCAGAGCAGGGATTGTGGCACTGAGCCAGGCTCTGCCAGCCGTGCCCGTTGCTGCCCACAGGCCTGAAGCTGCCCACCAGCAGCGCAGACACACGCTTCGGGTTTGGGGATGGTCCCGAGGGGGAGCAGGATGCGGAGGAGAGGTGCTGCCCCTGCCGCCCCACTGACGGGCAGCTCCGCATGGAGGGTGAAGCCGAGTCCTTCCAGAAGAAGTTTGAGAACTTCCTCCACAATTCCATCACCATCCCCAGGTGCCATCTGGTGGGGGTCCCTGCTTTGGGGGGCTCCTTCAAGCTGGGTGCGTGGGTCTGCTGGGGTGAGGGGTCCAGTGGCTGTTTCTGGCAAACCCTTTAACTGATTTCCTGCTGTCTTAGGCCACCCTGGAAGGTAACGTCCATTAATAAGAGCCCACAGAGGTGAGTTGGGACCACAGCAGCCTGGGAGATCTCCCCTCCCCTGATCAATTTTGGGGGACAATCCCGGGGTCTTGACTCCCCACAACTTCCTGTCCTCATGTCCTGCAGGACCCCAAAGCAGCGCAGGGACGTGGTAGCTGTCACATCCCCAGCCAACACCTCCTCAGCGGAGCCGCTGGCCCCGAGCCACCCCGGAGGCGAGCCCAAGCCTCACTTCCAGATCTTCGAGGACAAGGTGGTGCGTGACCGGGCGGTGCTGTCGCGGCTGCGCCACTTCACCGAGTACCGCATCGACATCCACGCCTGCAACCACGCCGCGCACACCGTGGGCTGCAGCGCCGCCACCTTCGTCTTCGCCAGGACCATGCCCGAGCGTGCGTCCCCAGCCTCCTCCCTTCCAAACCCCACCCTGGCCGTGCTGGGATGTTGTTGAGATGGGGGACCGGCAGTGGGTTGGGGTCCAGGTGGTGCCCTCAGGAGCTGACTCCCTCTGTGCCCCTCTCCAGTGCAAGCTGACAACATTCCTGGGAATGTCACGTGGGAGCCGGCGGGTAAGAACAGTGTCCTGCTGCGCTGGGAAGAGCCCAGGAATCCCAACGGGCTCATCCTCAAGTATGAGATTAAGTACAGCCGGGAGAGTGAGGTGAGAACCTCCTGTGGCATCCCCTGCCCAGCACTGCCAGGTCTGGTTACAGGGGTACAGCACCCATGCCATGCTATGCCATGCTGTGCCATGCCATGCCATGCCATGCCATCCTGTCCCATCCCGTCCTGTCCTCTGCCGTGCCATGCTGTGCCTCCCATCCCATTGCATCCCATTGCATCCCATTGCATCCCATTGCATCCCATCCCATCCTATCCCATCCCATCCCATCTCTCTCCCAAGGCTTACACATGTCTGGGGGAGATGAAGCCCCTTTGCCACCCCACATTGTCCCCTCCAGGAGGTCACCACTGTTGTCTGCGTTTCACGCCACCGCTACTCCAAGTATGGGGGTGTCCACCTGGCACTGCTCCAGCCAGGGAACTACTCAGCCAAGGTCCGGGCCACCTCCCTGGCTGGCAACGGCTCATGGACAGGGCTTGTCAAGTTTTACATCCTGGGGCCAGGTACCTGCAGGGGACAGGGGGACATCGACAGGGACCTTGGTAGGCAGGGAGGGGGTGGCTGTGGGGTTGGAGGGCTGGGGCTCAGAGGGTGCTGCTGGACCAGGGCACTGGGGAATTGGGCTGTGCTGCTGGCATGGGACATGTGGGGTCAGGGGATGCATCTAGGCCAGGCTGCTGAAGATGGGAGGTGTTGCTGGACTGGGAAGCTGAGGGATTGAGGGATGATCCTGGCCTGAGACACTGGAGCATCATGGATCACAGAATCATTTGGACTGGAAAAGGCCTCCAAAACCAGCGAGTCCAGCTGTTCTCTCAGTCCTGCCAAGGCTACCGCTAACCGATGTCCCCAAGTGCCACATCCACACATCTGTCAAATCCCCCCAGGGACAGAGATTTTACCAGTGCCCTCTGTAGCCTGCTCCAATGCTTTCCAGTCGTCCCCAACATCCAATCTAAACCTCCCCTGGTGCAACTTGAGGCCGCTTCCTCTGGTCCTGTCCCTGTTCCCTGGGAGCAGAGCCCGACCCCCCCGACTGCCCCCTCCTGTCAGGGAATTGTGCAGAGCCAGAAGGTCCCCTCTGAGCCTCCTTTTCTCCAGGCTGAGCCCCCTCACCTCCCTCAGGTGCTCCTGGTGCTCCAGACCTCTCCCCAGCTCTGTTCCCTTCTCTGGTCACATTCCAGCTCCTCAAGGCCTTTCTTGTCAGGAGGGGTCCAAAACTGACACCAGGATTTGAGGTTCCTCAACGGTGCCCAGCACTCACTTTCTTCTCAGCTCACCCTTGGGTACTGATGGGTTTACAGAAATACTTTTTATTGTCTCTTGTGGCAGATTCAGTTCTAGTTGGGTTTCGGCCCTTCTAATTTTCATTCTTGTCCTGAGCTCCCTCAGATCCTCCTGAACTTCCTGCCCCTTCTTCTGAAGGTCAGAACCTCTCTTTTCTCCCTGAGTTCCAGCCAAAGACCTCTGTTCAGCCAGGCTGGTCTTCTTCCCAGCTTTCATCCAAGAATGCTGCTGGATTGAGGAGTTGAGGGATTGGAGTGGGACACTGGGACAAAAGGGTCTGCTGACAGACTGAGGGATCTGGAGGATTGAGGGATGCTCTGGAACAGGGGCAAACAGGGATCAGAGGGTGCTGCTGCTCTGGGGAGCTAGAAGCTCCCCCTCTCCAGCCCAGTGGTGGTGGTGGGGCAGGTGTCCCATGTGAGGTGGGATGAGTGCCCAGACCCTGATCCACGGCCGCCTGCTCCTGGCAGCCGAGGAAGAGTCCAGCAGCTTCTACATCCTGCTCACTGTCACGCCTGTGGTGCTCATGGTGCTCATCTCCTGCCTGGCCGTCTTCGTCTTTTTCTACAACAAGAAGAGGTAACAACCCCCCTGCACTCCCAGGGCTGGGGCAGGGTCCTGCAGAACCAGAGCTGGGAGGGGCTGGGGGGAGGCAGCAGCTCCGAGCACTGCCCACCCCTGACAGGAACAATGACGGGTACCCCAGCGGGACTCTCTACGCCTCCGTCAACCCCGAGTACTTCAGCGCCTCGGACAGTACGTGGGCATGTGGGGACAGGCAGGGACCACCCCAAAGGGCCACCGAGCCCTTTCCTTGCTGGGGTCACACTGGAGGGGACAGGGATGGGATGGGATGGGATGGGATGGGATGGGATGGGATGGGATGGGATGGGATGGGATGGGATGGGATGGGATGGGATGGGATGGGATGGAATGGAGATGAGTATGGGAGTGAAGATGGAGATGGGGATGGAGATGGAGACAGAGATGGGAATGGGATGGGGATGGGGATGGGGATGGGGATGGGGATGGGGATGGGGATGGGGATGGGGAGGAGGCTGGTGATGACATGGAGATGGGGATGGGATGAAGATGAGTATGGGGATGCAGATGGGGTTAGTTACAGTGATGGGGATGGGGTGATTCCCACTCACCCCACAGTGTACATGCCTGATGAGTGGGAGGTGTCCCGGGAGAAGATCACAGTGATCCGGGAGCTGGGACAGGGCTCCTTTGGGATGGTGTATGAGGGGGTGGCGCTGGGGCTGGTCACGGAAGGAGAGGAGACCAAGGTGGCCCTGAAGACAGTCAACGAGTTGGCCACCATGCGAGAGCGCATCGAGTTCCTCAACGAGGCTTCTGTCATGAAAGCCTTCAAGTGCCACCACGTGGTAGGTGGGCAGCTGAGGGAGAGGGAGGGGACATGGCGGGTCTGGCCACTCACATGCCAGCCCTTTTTGTCCCTGCAGGTCCGCTTGCTCGGCGTTGTATCCCAGGGCCAGCCAGCTTTGGTCATCATGGAGCTGATGACACGTGGGGACCTGAAGAGCTACCTGCGTTCACTCAGGCCTGAAGCCGAGGTGAGGGGCTGGTCAGGTGCCAGGAAAAGTGACACCCACCCTGTTCCAGGGGGGTCCTGGTGTGTCCCTGACCCAGCCCTGACTCTGTGCACAATGCAGAACAACCCCGGGCTGCCACCACCATCGCTCAAGGACATGATCCAGATGGCGGGGGAGATCGCCGATGGCATGGCCTACCTCAACGCCAACAAGTTTGTGCACCGGGACCTGGCTGCCCGCAACTGCATGGTGTCCGAGGATTTCACCGTCAAGATCGGAGGTGGGTGGGCAGCAGCGGGCAGGCTGTGCCAGCCCTGGGCCTCCTGCTGCTCACACCTTCCTCCTCCTCTTCCTCCTCCGCCAGATTTTGGCATGACCCGGGATATCTATGAGACGGATTATTACCGGAAAGGGGGCAAGGGGCTGCTCCCCGTGCGCTGGATGTCCCCCGAGGCGCTCAAGGATGGCATCTTCAACACTCAGTCTGACGTCTGGTAGGTGCTGAAGAGGGCAGAGCCAGGGGGATTTGGGGATCCCCTGGCTGAGCAGCAGTGCTCCGGCAGGTCCTTCGGAGTGGTGCTGTGGGAGATCGCCACGCTGGCCGAGCAGCCCTACCAGGGCATGTCCAACGAGCAGGTCCTGCGCTTTGTCATGGACAACGGTATCCTGGAGAGGCCCGAGAACTGCCCTGACGAGCTGTGAGTGCTGGGGGACGCCCCCTCACACACCCACCCTGCTGTGGGAAAGGCTGGCAGGGGAAATCCTGGTCTCTGTGGTGCTGGGAGTGCTGTTGAGGGCTGGAACCCCCCAAACCCAGCAGGTGTTCTCTCTCTGCAGCCATGAGCTGATGTGCCTGTGCTGGCAGCAGAACCCACGCCAACGCCCCTCCTTCGTCCAGCTCCTGGAGCGCATCAAGGACCACATGGCGCCTGCTTTCCGCACCCTCTCCTTCTTCTACAGCCCCGAGAATGGCCATCACGGCTCAGGAGAACCCTCCAACACTGAGACAGATCCACCCCCCGAGGAGGATGAGCCCCCCACATCCCCCCTGCCCACACGCAAGGACCACAGCCCAGGCCAGCTCCCCAACGGGACAGCCTCACTCTGACCCTCGGAGCCCTGCTGGACTCTGCACCCCACGCCCTTCTCCGGCCACCCCCCACTGCTGGGACCCTCCTGCATTATTTATTGCTTCCAAGGGCCCAGCCAAGGAGTGGGTGCCTTGGGAAGAGGGTGGCAGCAACGCAAGGATGTTCCATGGGGATGCATTTTCCCTGAAAAAAAATTGGGGGTGCTCCAAGAAAGGGGGGAGGGAGTGGGGGGCTGCTGGTAGGGAGGAGAACACCCCAGTCTTTCCTTACTTTTTTTTTGGGATGGGGGGGGGATGGGATAATGTGGGTATGGGAATGGGCAGCAGGGTTTGGCATTTGGGTACCCCGTTAATGTGCCTCTGTCGTCGCTCCCCAGCTGCCTGGCAAACAGGTGAGCCGCCCCTGTGATCCCCACACCTTTTACAGGGGAGGAAACCGAGTCACGGGGCAGCCCTGCGGCGGGAGAAGCCTGGGGTTGCCCTGGTGTCTCTCCCCAGTCCCCTGCACAGGGACCAGTGCCGGGCCGTGCTGGTCCACGGAAGGGACATCGCCGCCTAATCTGAGCGGGAATAAAGGGGATGAAGCTCAGCTGTGGCAGTGCCTGGTTTGCGGGGGTCGCGGGGCAGGGGGGCGGCGCACGGGGCTTCCCACTCCGCCAGTCCATCTGTGTCCTGCGGCTTTGCCCTGCGGTGCCCAAACCGGAGGCGTTTCTTGAGAAAAAACGTCAAGGCAGTGGAATTCAGGAGGATGTGGCAACAGCCGCTGGTCTGCTCTGCCGCGGGCAGCTGGTGGGGTGTCCAGTGGGGCCCCACGGGAGGTCACCCCAAAGGAACCGTGGCCCCATAAGTGCCACTAGGGGCTGGCGGTGGAAATGCGCTGGGGACTGAGCCGTGGGGGAAGGGTGCGGGATGAGAACGTGCTAAACTCAGCGCACAGATGAGCCACCGCCGGCGTGCTTCCGAGAAAGCTCGGGGACAAACGGCAACCGGGTGGGGATGGGGAACCCTGTGGGGAGGGGAAGGGCCGTGCAAACCAGTCCTGTCCTGTCCCACTTCGGGGAGGAGGACGAGGTTGGGTCCTGGTCGGAGGTGACCGTTGGGGATGGGGCCACTGTGCCACCAAACGGCCCCCAGTCTCCGGCATCTCTGTGCCCCGACAAAACGGAGTGCTAGGGAAGAGCCTGAGCCAGGTGGGTCCACCATGCCTCGAGATTTGGGAGCACCGGCGGAGGAGTGTGACAGCTTGGGCGACTGTAAGTGGCCCCCGGGATGGTAATAAGCCGTGTCCCTTGAATTGTAGCCCGCTCTGAGCCAGGTTCTAGAGCGGATGTGCGTGCCTGTGTGTACATGCGTGTGCACGGGTGTGCCCCAGGATTTCTGGGGGTTCCAGTGGTGGGATGGATCCACTTGGTGGGGCTGGGGGTGCAGGTGTAGGCTGCCAGCGTGCGGGTAGGGTGGCAGCAGAGCACAGGCAGGGTGCAGGGGTCTAGGCAGGGCATAGGCGGGGTGCGGGCAGGGCACAGGCGGGCTCCGTGGTTGATACCCGTGTGCGGAATCCCCCTCTCCCGGGTGGGAGTCTTCCCGGTGCCGGTGAATCACGGCCGCGGGTGTCTCGGGCCGGGGCGGGGGCGGTGCCGGGGCGGGGGAGCCGCCGGCCCCTCCCGGGAGGCCGGTCCTGCGTTGCTTTTAAGCCCGGCACGGCCCCGTGCTCGGGCTGCCGGGCAAGTGCGAGGGAGGGCGGCACTGGCAGCAGCGGCACCGGCACCGGGTCCAACGTTGGGACCGGCGCCGGGACCGGCCCCGCGATGCCGCCGCTGCCCGCCTGGCTCTGCCTGGCCGCGCTGCTCCTGCCCCTGTCCCTGCCAGCCCCGGGCGCTGCCGGTCCCTGCCCCCGGCCCTGCCGCTGCCCCCGGGCCGGGATCCTGCTCTGCCGGGAGCCCGACACCGTAGGCAGCCTGGCCCCGTTGCTGGGAACCGGCAGTTTCACCGACGTGTGAGTGGGGCCGGGGGCGGTGGGACCGGAGGTCGGAGCTCAGACGCAGCGCAGAGGGACTGGGAGTGGTGGGACAGCACGGTGGAGCTGGGAGTGACGGAACTTGGGGCTGGGGGTGATGGAGATGGGGTTGACAGAGCTCAAGGACCGGGCAGAGGAGCTGGGGGTGACGGGGTTGAGAGATGCAGTGACGGAGCTGGGGCAACGATGGAATTGGCGGTGACAGAGCTCGGGAATGGAGATGATGGAGTTGGGAGTGATGGATTTTAGGGACCAGGCGGAGGGGCTGGGAGTGATGGGGCTGGTGATAATTGTGGCTGGGGGCAGCAGAGCTGAGGGACTGGGCAGTGGGGTGATGGGGATGGAGGTGATTAGCTCGGGGACAGGATGGCGGGGCTGGGCTGGAGCAGCGATGGAGCAGGGATCACTGGATGGGCTGGGATCGCTGTGGGGAGAGTGCCTGCTTGGTGGGAGGCATTGGGTCTGCAAAGATGGAGTGGGGGGGCTGCAGCATCCCCCCAGGGATCAAGCGAGGGGCTGGCGGCAGATCTTCACCCCCTCCTGTGGCGATGCCAACCACAGCAACACGCGGAGGGTGCAGCAGGGACCCCGGGCAGGGAGCACCCGTACAGTGCTGGGCAGGGCAGGGTGTGGGGAGCCGCTTGTCCCCTTCCTGTTGGGGCTGTCACTGTGCCCTGGGGCCGGTGGGTTGGCATGCTGGGGGGACACACCCCAAATTTGCTGTTTTGGAACTTCTACTCAGCTCCCACTCCTTCCCCTGCTCCAGGATGTGTGGTGGGGAGACACAGGCTGGAGCGAGCAGAGATGAGGAGGACGCTGGGGGGATGGGGGGTCGGGATGCTGCAGGATATCAAAGTGCCCCAATTCCTGCGGTTTCTCCCCATCACAGCCCTGCCTGTGCCGCATTGCTGGGGACTGGCTGCGGTGTCTCCGTGCCTCAGTTTCCCCATGTGCCAGGGGATGCTGCGCCACAGGCGCTGCCAACTCTTTGTTTGCTGGCTGGTGGGGTGGGGTGGGGTGGGTGGTGGTGGGGATGGTGGTCCCTGAGATACCTGCAGCCAGCCCACTGCCCCAGCTGCTCTCGTCCCGTTCCTACCAGGGTCAGTGGGACCAAAACCCCCTTGGTGTGGATATGAACCCAAATTAACCAGCCCCTGTGATCTGGGGTTCACAGGAGCAGCCTGTGGGGTGGGGCAGGGAAAAACCCTGCACCTGCTTCCAAAGGGGCATTTCTTCATCTCCTGCCTGGAGAAATGGGTGGGGGGACAGTGACAGTGGTGCCCCTGTCACAGTGCAGGACACCATGGGGTGTGAGAAAAGGTGGGGACCCAAAGGGTGAATGGGGCTGACCCAGCAAACTCATTCTGTGGGTGAGACCACAGGCTCTAAGCGGTGGCTCAGCCCTGATCCCTCACAGTTCGCATTGACTGGGGGCTCAGCACCATCGGGATCACCTGCTGCCATTCCCCACTCTTCCCAGCTCATCCCAGGGGAAACCGAGGCAGCTCAGCTCCATCCTTGTCCCCATCCTTGGCTGTGGGCTGTACTGCAGGCACAGCCTGGGGAGTGGGAGAGCTGTTCCCCTCTCACTCCCCCCGCCCCACGCTTTGTCAACAGCCCCAGGCATGAGGGGTCCTGGGCTGCTACCCTGAGCCCCCTCCTTTGCCTTCCAGCATCATTGAGAACCAGCAGGCACTGACGACCTTGACCCGAGCTGACACCAGGATGCTGCGGGACCTCAGGAACCTGTGAGCACCCCGGGGAGGGGTCCCTGCACAGGGAAATGGGGAGAGGGAAGGGCTGTTGGAGGGAGGACCCCAGAGCTCAATCCCACTGCAAGGAGTCACAGGGGATACTCCCAGAATGGGGATCCAGGATGCACAGTGCAGGTGCTCAGCCCTTCCCTCCTCTCAGCACCATCTCCAGGTCGGGGCTGCAGCACATCTCTGCCGATGCCTTCCTGGACACCCCCAGGCTGAGCCACGTGTGAGTCTCCCCTTCCCCACTCCCCTCCCTCAACACCCTCCCCCCGTTTGGGGATCAGCGCCCCCGTCCCCGCGGGCGCTGGCCCCGGTGCAGGGTGGCCGGTCCCCGCGCCCGGGCAGGATCGATGGTGTCCTGCTGCCCACGGGCACATCAGCCTGGCCGGGGGGGCCACGCGGGGCTCTGCTGCTGAGTGGGAAACCATCGATCTGGGCAGGAGTGCGGGCAGCTGCCAGCCCCCCCGGGAGCCCCGTGCTGCCCCGGTGCGGGAGGGGTCCCCCGAGAGCGGGAGGGACCCCGTCCTGGGGGGCACGGGGCTCCCCCCTTGCCTGAAGGCTGGTGGCACGCCTGGCAGAGCTGGTTTTGCTTGGTCACGGTGTGACAGTAGCGGCCCCAGTGCTGCCCCGTGCCACGGCCAGATCCTCTGCGGAGCAGGGTGATATTGGATGGGAGTTTGAGTGGGAAAGGGTGGCTGATGGGGTTTGTCCCAACAGGAATCTCTCCTCCAATGCACTGCAAAGCCTTTCCTGGAAAACCTTCCAGCATCTGCCCCTGCAAGAGCTGTGAGTGATGAGGGAGAGGGGGGAGGTGGGTGTAAAGTATCTCCCACTGGGGATGTACCCCTCAAGTGACACAGGGGCAGTGACAGATCTGGGGATGCAGTGAGATGGTGGCTGTCACATCCATGGGTGTGGGGACAGGGACAGGGGTGGCACATGGGTCATGTGTGACACAAAGCCGGGGGCTGGGGTGCCCAGGTGCAGCCTTGGCTGACTCTGCTGGGACATACGCAAATGTTTTGGGCCTGGAGCCCTTTTGAGCCTGTGTTGTCTTCCCTGCTCCATCTCAGCATCTTGGTGGGAAATCCCTTCAACTGTTCCTGTAGCCTCCGCTGGCTGCAGCTGTGGCAGAACAGCAGCCGGGCCGAACTGGGGAACCAGTCTCTGGTCTGCTGGGAGGGCAGCGTGCAGGTGCCCCTGAGCAGCCAGGTTCTCCACGCCTGTGGTACGTGGCTGGGGATCCCCATGGGTTTGGCTCCTGGGTTTGTCCCCTGTCCTGAGCCATCTGGCTGGGGAGAGTGTGGCTCACCTTTCCTGCCCCCACAGACCCCCCGATCGTCCACATCGAGCCCCCCGAGGTGGTGCTGCGCCAAGGGGACAGTGTCAACCTCACCTGCCACATCAGTGCCGACCCACTGGCCACTGCGGAGTGGGTGGTCCCCGAGGTGGGACCCGAGCTGCTCGCTGTCACCAAGGCAAGCTCAGCCTTCCAGGGGTATGGCCAGGAACCCTCCCAGCAGCAGTGACCCCCCCAGCATCCTCTCACCGGTGGGGTGGGCATGGGAGGATGCAAGAGCTGGCCAGGCTTGTGGGGTGTCATCTGCTCATCCTGTCCCGGTACTCCCTGCAGCTCTCAGACTGGGAGATTGTCCTGGAGATCAGCAACATCTCCTTCTACCTCAATCGCAAGGACTTGACGTGCCGGGCAGAGAATGCGGCAGGGCCTGCAGAAGACAGTGTGATGCTGAATGTCACCTGTGAGCAGTCCAGAAGGGGCTGGGGTAGGGGCTGGGTAGGGGATCAGGCTCAGGAACCCACCCAGCTCTGTCTCTCCCAGTTCCCCCTGTGATCCTGCTGCTAGATGAAGCCATCCCCCGGCATTCCTGGTGCATCCCCTTCTCCGTGGATGGCAACCCCACCCCCAGCATCCTCTGGCTCTTCAACGGCACAGCCCTGATTGAGGGACCCTACATCCACACCCTCATCATGGAGTACGAGCACAACTCCACCGTCTTCCATGGCTGCCTCCAGCTCAATCGTCCCACCCACGTCAACAATGGCAACTACACCCTCCTGGTCCACAACCCGCTGGGCTCGGCCGCCCGCAGTGTCCAGGGGCGGTTCATGGACAATCCCTTCAGCTTCAGCCCTGAGGAGCCCATCCCTGGTAGGTGCCACATGGGGGCTGCCTGGGGTCTCCCCTGTCTTACAGAGGAGCTGTGTCACACCTGGTGGGCAGAACAGGTTGTGTTGGGCTCTGCCTATTGTCTGTACAAGCCCTGGTGTGCCTCAGTTTCTCCAGGGATGAGAGGGGGAAGGATGGGGTATTCCTACCTGAGGAATAACAAGTGTTTCTTCTTTCTCTCCCTTTGGGCTGCTCCAGTGTCTCTGTCCCCACTGGGTAAGTGGTCAGGATTGCTGCCCCAGCCCCCCTAAAACTGGGCATTCCACCTGCCCCCAGGCCTGATCCTGGGGTGTCCAGGTCCTTGCCAGGGCCATTTCAGGGGATGGGGATCCCACACTCACCCTACACCTTCTCCCTGCCCCAGGCACCAGGAACAGCTCACTGGAGGGGCCTGTGGAGACAACGGATGAGCACACGTTTGGGGTGAGGAGATACTCTGCAGTCTGGGATGGGAGGACCAGGACACCTGCAAGAGGGTGGGACAAATCCCTGGGGATCAGCCAAACCAGCATCGAGTGGGATGGGGGTATATGATGGGGATGAAGGACAGACTCTCAGTGCCTCAGTTTTCCCTGTGGCATCTCCTGGGGCTTGTAACCATCTCATGGGTTTGTTCCCATCCCGTGGGCTGAGAAAAGGGACCTGGTGGGACCTCGACCTGAGCCCTGTCCTCGCTGCCACCAGGTCTCGGTGGCTGTGGCGCTGGCTGTCTTTGCCTGCCTCTCCCTCTCTGTCATGCTCATCCTGCTCAACAAGTGCGGGCGCCGGTCCAAGTTTGGCATTAACCGTGAGTTCCCCCAGCCTGGTGACTCAATATTCGGGCTGTGACACGGGGACAGCCCGGTCCCCACGTCCCTGGGGCAGCCGGGACTGTGGCCACCTGGATTGGGTTGCAGGTGTGGCAAAAAGGACTGTGGGTGGGGACCGAGGGTTGGGGGACACCCGTGAAGGGGTGTTGGCTCCCCCGGGAGAGTGGGCAGCAGCTGCTAATTCACTCCTGGAATGGATTCAGCCTCTAAATGGTTTTGATCGGGCTGCCTGGCCCCCGGGGGCCGGACGAGCAGGGGCTTGCTCGGCAGAGCCTGGCACTGGCTGCACAGGCTGGGGGGGCTGGGGGATCCCCTGATGGCCTTGTCCTTGTCCCCACAAGGCTCAGCGGTGCTGGCCCAAGAGGATGACCTGGCCATGTCCCTGCACTTCATGAACCTGGGCAGCAGCCCCCTTTCCTCGGCTGAGAGCAAGCTGGAGGGGCTGAAGAGCAACTTCATTGAGAACCCCCAGTATTTCTGCAATGCCTGTAAGGGTTGGGTTGGGGACTGCGGTCCCGAGCATCCCCCCATGCTCATACCCGACCCGGGGGGCACTGATGGGTGGGGGTCCCCCCAGGCGTGCACCATGTGCAGCGGCGGGACATTGTGCTGAAGTGGGAGCTGGGCGAGGGCGCCTTCGGGAAGGTTTTCTTGGCTGAGTGCTACAACCTCCTCCCCGGGCAGGAGAAGATGCTGGTGGCTGTGAAGGTGAGGAGGGGACACAGTGTGGGGATGAGGGGGTCCGTGGGGGTGTCACTGATGCCGTGTCCCGGCAGGCGCTGAAGGAAGTGACAGAAAGTGCCCGCTTGGATTTCCAACGTGAAGCCGAGCTGCTGACGGTGCTGCAGCACGAGCACATCGTCAAGTTCTATGGCGTCTGCACTGAGGGCGAGCCCCTCATCATGGTCTTTGAGTACATGAAGCACGGCGACCTCAACCGCTTCCTCAGGTGGGACGGGGGGGGACAGGAGCCCCCCATCTGCCGCTCCATCAGCGCAGCCAGCCTGCTCCCTGCTAATGCAGCCCTCCTTGCAATATTGATTAGATTAGCTGTCTGAGAGGCTTAAATAGAGAGAGATTGGCCATCAGCTGGAATAAGCAGAGACTTTTCGATTGCCCCCCCAGGTATTGCTGCTAGACGGGGGGGGCTGCCAGAGGCATCGCTTTAGTGGCCGCGCGAGGAGCTCTGAGACGTGGCTTTTATGATTATTGTTATGGGAGTTGGCATTAATGGTTCTGCCGAGCAGAGCTCCCCCAGCCCCCGGCCGTGGCTGCCCCGGCCGGGCTGTCAGCCGCGCTCGGCATCAAAGGCACCGAGGGGCTGCAGGCGGCCGGAGCCGCGCTGGCCCCCGGCCGGGCTCGCACGCCCCACTTCACATGCGCTGCCGCTTTCACACCCGCCCTGTGCGCTCTGACACGCTGCCTTCCACCCTGACATGCTGCCTTCCACCCTGACATACTACTTTCTGCAGGGGGGCAGCCCATGTGTGTGCACATGCACGTGTGCCCTCCCCTGGGTGTGTGCACAGGTGTGCGTGCCCTCCCCTGTGTGCATGCACAGGTGTGCACATGCACACACACCTCTCCCCTGTGAGTGTGTAACCCTTCCTGCACATGCACACAAGCACAGCTCTTCTCCTGTGCACACACATGCATGTCCGCACGTGTTTCCCCCCGTGCATGTGTGTGTGCGCTCCCTTCCCTGGCGCACATGGGCACAGGTTCACGCCTTTCCCTTGTGTGCCAGTGTGCCAGGGGAGGATGCACACGTGTGTGTATGTGCACACATTCTTCCCCCATGTGCACGCACATGCACGTGCACACCCTTCTCTGGTGTGTGTGAACGCAAGTGCTTGCCCACGCCTGGTATCTGTGCGGACACACGTGAGCATCTTTCCCCACATGCAAACCCTTCTCTAGATTTACCCCTTTCCCTTGTCCAAGTAGCACAGCCTTTTCCCTGCCTCTGCCCACCCTCTCCCACACACGTCCTGCACTCCAAGCAGTCCCTGTGCCCCGCAGGTCCCATGGCCCAGATGCCAAGATCCTGGAGCAGGGCCCGGGCCAGCCCCGGGGGCCGCTGGCGCTGGGCCACATGCTGCACATCGCCACGCAGATCGCCTCGGGCATGGTCTACCTCGCCTCCCTCCACTTCGTCCACCGGGACTTGGCCACCCGCAACTGCCTGGTGGGCCATGACCTGGTGGTGAAGATCGGGGATTTCGGCATGTCCCGGGACATCTACAGCACTGACTACTACCGGGTGAGCTGTTCCCTCTCTGCTCTCTGCTCTGGGATGGGCTGGGAGGCCACACTCAATTCTCCCACGTGGCTGCTGCCTCCCACCCCTTCTCCATCCATATTTAACCACAGAATGGTTGGAAAGGATGTTTGGAAGCCATCCAGCTCAACCTGCAGGGTCACTTTCCAATAGAACAGGTTGCTTGCTCCAAAGCCTGACCTTGAATATCTCCAGGGATGGGGCAGCCACAGCTTCTCTGGGCAACCTGTGCCAGGGCATCACCACCCTCAGAGTAAAAAATTTCTTCCTTACATCTAACCTGGGCCTTAATGAGTGGGGCCAGGGATGGGGGGAAGGAAAATGGGAGGGTCACTGCCTTGCTGACAGCCCTGCTCCGGGCAGGTGGGGGGCAGGACCATGCTGCCCATCCGCTGGATGCCTCCCGAGAGCATCCTATATCGTAAATTCACCACTGAGAGCGATATCTGGAGCTTCGGTGTGGTGCTCTGGGAGATCTTCACCTACGGGAAGCAGCCCTGGTACCAGCTCTCCAACACCGAGGTGAGTGAGCAGGGGAAGAAGGATGGTAACAGCCCCCCAGGGGTACCCAGAGTGGAGGATCCCACCTCCATCCCTGTTCCTGCAGGCCATCGAATGCATCACTCAGGGGAGGGAGCTGGAGCGGCCCCGCACGTGTCCCTCCGAGGTCTACGCCATCATGCAGAGCTGCTGGCACCGGGAGCCCCAGCAGCGCCAGCCCATCAAGGAGATCCACGGCCGCCTCCAGGCCCTTGTCAAGACACCCCCTGTCTACCTGGACATCCTGGGCTGAGTGGGGGCCCCACCCACCCTCTGCTCCCTGCTGTTCCCCTGCCTGCCCTGCTGCCCAGGGGCATGGCCTTGCCCCACACAGCCCTGGACTGATGCCCCAAGGCGTGAGAAACCTGAAACCTTATTTATAGTGCAAAATGCCAGCCCACTCCCGGAGGGGCTGGAGGGCTGGGCTGGGGGACCCCCAGGGCTGTGGCCCCTGGTTTGTGGCCCTGCTGTCTGGCTCCTTGGCATTCCCACAGTGCAGGGATGGAAGTTCTTGGCTGATGTGGGTTGGCTCGTGGAGGGGGCAGAGCTGGGAGATCCCAGCACAGGGTCCTTGCCAATGCAGGAGCTGGGGGCTCAGCTTTTCCGGGGGAGCTGGGATGCCCCATGCTCACCCGCTCTGCAGCAAAACCAGTCAATAATAAACCGTGTCTCCGCCGCACTGGCCCCTCTCTGCTCCGGGGTGTCATCTGGGCAGGTGGGATGGGGGAATTTTGGGGAGAAAGAAGAGCTTTTCACATCAGGGAAGCTGCCCTGTCTGGGGGAGAGGAGCTGGAGGGGAGGAGCTGTCCCAGGGATCCCAGGATGTGGGGACGATATGTGCCTGGGATGCAGTGATGGTGTGTGCCCGGGAACTTGGGGTGCATGTGCCCAGGATGCTGTGTTTTGTACCCAGGGACTGGGGCCCAGTGCAGGGGTACTGCCCTCATCCCCAGCCCAGAAAGGGACGGTTTTGGCTGTGCCACGAGGACGACGTTGGGCAGCGCTCCAGGGATTCCTGTGCCACACCCTGGCCTGGGGAGCCTGAGTCCCCTCACCAAGGGCTCCAGGTGGAGGATGGGACTTCGCAGCACAAAGCCAACACCCATCCTCCGAAAAGAGTGACATCCCCCCTTCCCTGTGTCCTCTCATCGGAACCAGGGGGTTATCACATGCCCTGTAGCATCCACTTCATCATCCTTCCCTCAGGCTCTCCAGCCGCCTTGGTAATGGTTGAGACCTGGATTTGACCATAATGGAGCTGAATTGATTTCATCTGGATAATTAGGCAGCACAGGCAGAGCCCTGGTAGCTCCTTTGTTACCCCCTGTGACCCAAGATAAGCAGGAGGGAAGTGGGGTCGCAGGGGAAACTGAGGCACGACACACGGTGGGATCAGTCAGGGGGTCTGCAGTGGGTGCTGAGGGGCTTGGGGCTGGCACGGCACCTGGCTGTGCCCAGTGACTGGATGTGACACAACGACAACTGGAGGAAATGGGAGCCATCCACAGCTCCCAGACTGTAATGCATCCCAAAGCCCTGCAGCGGGGTCAGGCCCCTCTGGCCGAGGGTCCTGCCCTGGGAAATGGGGAGCTGCCATGGGCAGGGGCTGGCTCTGCTGGACCTCAGCCTGTCTGGTAGAGCCCCCCACCTGTTTCCTTGGGGTCTCTAATCTCTGCCCAAGTTGATTTATGGCCTTTTTCCCTCTTATCTAATTTGAAGAAGGAACTAGATTACAACCTTGAGCTTTTCCAGCCCCATGCTGGAGATTGGCACAGACCAATGCCCCAAAAGAGACCACGTGTAGTGGTGAAACCCCCTCTCCAAACAGGGTGGGCTTTCCTGCATCCGTGCCTCAGATTCCTTTATGGCATGGCAATGCCTTTATTTCCCTCATGGGCGTGGCTGTGCCTCAGTTTCCCCCCTTAGAGTGGTAAGGGAAGAGTTAAGGTTCACCCCGCGATCGATTTTATCCCCCCCCCCCTCCCTCCTGCCGAAGTTTCTCCATTTCACTGCTCCAGGGGGAGCAGTAATGGACTCTGGCAATGAGGTAATTAACGCTCCGATCCCCGGTGAAGCTGCCGCCCCAGCGTCACCGGGGCCTGGCCCTGCTAACCCGGGTTCATCAGGGCTGGGTATCCCTGGCCCTATTCTGCCTCGTGCAGCCAAGGCAGTTCCTCTGATGCCCAGCCACATCCTGCCCCACGGGTCCATCCCGGCTGTGCCACCCTCCTGTGCCCTGGTGCCACCGGCTCAGACCATGGCAGGGCTGGGTCTGCTCCTCAGAGAGTCCCACTCCCTCCCAGAAGCTCCTAAGGGGACCCCAGGTCCCCTCTAAGAGGATCTAGTCGTGTGTTTGGAGGAGGTTCCTCTCCTGATGGGGTGCATGTTTAGGGGAGTTGAGAATGCAGCTGGATCCTGGCACTGGGAGAGACGGGCCCCACACAGCCCCAACCACACCAAAGTGCACTTGGGGGTCTCCGTCCTCTCTGGCTCTAAGGGTCCCGGGGGGGGCTGCAAAGGCATCTCAGCGCCGAAGTGCCACTGGAGGGTCCCTGAGCAATATTTTCCCATCGCCCTGGGGACACCTTAAAAAGCATTGGAGGGGGGGTCACTTCCCCACCAGATTCTCAGCTCCGGATGTCCCTAGCTTGTCCCATCTCCAATATCCTTTCCTACACCATGACGCCGCAGCCCCCACGTTCCCGACGCCCACCCCTGCTCCGGGAAGCGCCGTTTTGGGGTGGCCACAGTGGAGCCCCAGATGCGGGTGGGCTTGATCCTAATGGAGACACGGGGAGGGGGCCGGGCAGCTGAGTCTCCCTGGGATGTGAAAATCGTTGTGAGTGATTAGAGCTGTTCCTGTAACGAGCAGAGCAATTAACGGCGCCTTGGGAGCCACGGAGGCCGCTAATGTGTGCTGGGGCTGGGGGGCAGCTGGGCAAGGGGGCCCGTGGTGCTGAGCTGGCTGGCCGGGGGTCCAGGGTTGAGGGAAACACGTGGTGACACGGGGATCTCGGGATGCGAGGAAATGGTCAGGAGTCCAGGATATAATTGTGATACACGGTTCTGGATCCAGGGATGCAGAGATGGTGGATGGCTGAGAATCCAGGGAAATGGGGGTGATGCAAGGCCAGGGATCCCAGGATATGGGGTGATGTATGGCCAGAGATCCTGGGATGCAGGGGAACACATGGCCAGGGACGCTGCAGTGTAGGGCTGGGGTGTCTGGGATCAGGGGGTGACTCATGCCTGTGGTCCTGGGATGTGCCCAGGATCCTGAGATGTGTGCCCAGGATGCAGGGACACTGTGTACCCAGAATGTGGGGGGGATCTGTACCTGAGATTTGGGGATGCAGCGATGATGTGTCTCTGGGATGCAGGGGGGATGTCTTTCTGGGATCCCAGGATGTAGGGATGCTGTGCCTGGAATGTTGGGATGCCGGGATGCTGTGCGCCCAGAGTGCTGGGATGCACAGACCATGTGTCCCTGGGATGCAGGGGTGTTGTACCGGGGGTGTCGGGATGCAGGGACAATGTGACCCTGGGATACAGGGATGCTGTGCCCGGGATGTTGGGCACCAGCCCTGGGCTCTGCTCTGCTGCCAGCAGTTGCTGCCTCGAAGCCAAAGGAAACCCTGTTCCCCACATCCCCTCACCACAGAGCAGCTGCCCCTTGGTCAGGGGGTCCCCTTGCTTGCCCCAGCCCTGAGGGACAGCTCGGGTCAGGCCCTGCACCCATGGGTGCCACAGAGCCCTCGGGAAGGGGACACCCTCCAGCACCCAGGAAGCTGCTCCAGGACCCCACTGAGGGGCTGCACCAGGATGTCCCCACAGACCCCTCCCCACCCAAGTGTTCTGTGTGAGCAGTCCTGGCGGTGCTGCTGTGCCAAAACCCGCCGGTTTCTGGACAGAAGAGAAAAAAAGATTAAGGCTTTTTTTATTTTTTTCCCTTTTCCGTAGTTGACTCCACGTCCAAACTTCCTGAGAGCAGCTCCAGCCCACCCTCCGCTTCCGACGGCCGCGCTGCGCCATCCCGGCCGGCCAGGCCAGCCCCGCGTCGGGGCCGCTGCGCCCTGACCCTGCCTGCCACCGCGGCCCCCGGCCAGGTGAGTGCCATTGTCCCCCGCCGGGGCACCCTGGGGCCAGGGCTGGGTTGGACGGGTTGCGCCGTCCCCTGCTGGATGCTGTCGGAGGGGACGGTCCCCAGCGCCGTGGGGGTCAGGGGATGGTGCAGGTTCCAAGGTGAGGGGACGCTGATGAGGGGACAGTGGCTGGGGGACAGCGGATGGGGCGTGGGACAGTGCTGCGACACCCCGCGGTGACCTCAAAGCTGACCCTGACTCTGCCCCTGTCCCTTTCCATGTGTCTGACTTGCACCCATGCCCCCCCTGCCCTCACCCAGCCCCATCCCCGCGGGTCCACAGAGGAAACGCGTCAGATCCCGGGCTGTGGCAGAGGAGGCACCGGGGCAGAGACAGTGGCTGTGGGGGAGCCCAGCGCCGTGTTCTCCGCAGGGACAGGGCAGGGCTGTGCCCTCACCGCACACGCTCCTTTCAGCCCCAGCACCGGAGGGATGCTTCTCATCCCACCCGGGGGACTCTTAAGGACACCAGTGGGGAGAGGGGCGCCGGGTCTCAGGGTGTCTCTTGACATTATGAAAACCTTGGGGGGGCTGTTTCCCGCAGCTGAGCCCCACAGTGAGGAGCAGATGGGACGTGCTGGCATGTTTTGATGACTCCCTTGCTTTTCCTGCCAGCATCTCCCCGTGGTTCCTGTTTTTCCCAGCAATGCTGTGACCCCCCTGGTCCCCCCACATTGCTGGAACAGGGGATGAGGCTGGGGATGAGTGGGGCACTGGGAAGAGCTTGGGGTTCCCCTGGCTCTCCCCCCTCGGCAGAGTCCATGGGAGGGAATTTTGGCAGCGGATGAGCAATTAATTCCTCACTGCCGGGAGTTGAAGGGAAATGGGGGGAAACTTTCCCACTAACAGTTTTTCCACCCAAAACCGGATGCTCTGGCCCCAAAACGCAGCGCGGGCTCTGGTGAGGGGGAGGATGAGCCCAGGGAGCTGCCGGGGCAGCACTTTTGGAGTGTCCTGTGGCTGGAGCAGCAAGGAAGCCCCGGTAAATCCAGCTGTGCTTACCAGGAAACCTCTGTTTCCTCCTTGGCACACGGCAGTCTTGCCCTGAAACATTCATCCCGGTAAACAGCACGCCCGGCACGGGGGGCTCGGGGGTCGCCGGCTCTCCCACCCTGGCCTCCGGCTGGCAACGCTCCTGGAGCCGCTCCGGCAGAGCCGGACCCTCTCTGGGTTGAGCAAGAAGCTGATGGATCCAGGAAATACAACTGGGAATAAACACAGAGCGGGTTGAAGTGGGGCCGTGCGGCGCCGTGCCAGGGGCTGGAGGCGCTGTGCCGAACCCCGCCCCGGCACCCCGGGTTCCCACCCACGGCAGCATCTCCCCGCCTTGGGATGGGGTCTGGCAGGACAGGTCAGGGTGATGTCCCGGCTGTGCCCCGGGGCGTCTCAGGATACTGGGATGAGGCTGCGTGGGGCCACCCAGGCTGCTGAGTGGCTGTGCCTCAGTTTCCCCTTGGCACAGGCCGGTGCTTGGGGAGCAAGCTGGGCCGGGGCTGTTTCTCTGGATGGAGGAATGCAAAGCCAGCCCTGCAGGGAGGTCGGATCTGGAGCTGGGGCCGGGGGCGGTGGGTGGGGAGCGGGAATGTGCGGAGGCACAGGGTGAAGCTGTGGTCTGTGCGCGCAGGATGCTGCTGCGGGCCGCGGTGCTGGCGGTGCATGCCGGGCTCCTGGCTGCCCTCCGCCCCGGGGACCCCAACGTCTGCAGCTACTGGGAGAGGTAGGACCGGGGGACAGGGGAGGGGGGTGGTGACAGTGGTGGGGTCTCCCAGAACCTTCAGTCACCCCACATTCCCCCACCCGCAGCTTCACGGCACCAGTGAAGGAGTCGTACACCAAACCCTACGTCGTGTCCTCCAGCGAGCCCTGTCCCGAGGAGCTGGGCCTCCCCCTGCCCTGCCCGCAGCAGAGGTGGGAGCACCCTCAGCTCCCCAGAGCCCCTTGGGGACCACAGGGTGTTCCCAGGGCCGTGGGGACTGGAGGGGCCTGTCCCATTGCAGGGTGTCCCCAAGGATATTGGGGGCGTGCAGGGAGGCTGTCCTCAAGGCCATGGGGTCTGAATGGGGACTGTCCCAATGCAGGGCATCCCCAGGTTCATGGAGGGGCAGTCCCACCCCGGGGTATCCCCAAGGCTGAGGGGCTGGAGAAATGTCCCACCCCGGGGTGGGACAAGGACAGTGAGGGGGCTGGAGGGGGGCTGTGCCCAAGGCTGGGGGAGGGGCTGGAGGAGGGCTGTGCCAAGGGGCCGTGGGGAGGTGAAAGGAGGTTATCCCAGTACAGGGTGTCCCCAAGGCCCTTGGAGGACTGGAGGAGGGCTGTGCCCAAGGCCAGGCGGGCTGGGAGGGCTACCCCTGTGTCCCCAAGGCCAAGGGGGACAGGACAGTCACTGTCCCCCTGGTGGCACAGGGTCGTGTACCGCACCGAGTACCGCCAGGCCATCCGCACTGACTACCGGCGGCGCTACCAGTGCTGCCAGGGCTACTACGAGAGCCGGGACTCCTGTGTCCGTGAGTGGGGCCAGGGGTCGGGGCGGCCCTGGGGCTGCGTGCCACTGCAGGGTGTCCCCAGAGCTCCCTGAGGACACTCTCTGCTCGGCCCTGTCCCCCCAGCTCACTGCAGCCAGGAGTGTGTCCATGGCCGCTGCGTCGCTCCCGAGCTGTGCCAGTGCGAGCCGGGCTGGCGCGGCCCCAGCTGCTCCAGTGGTGAGGGCTGGGGGGAGCCGGGGACAGCTGGGGGGGCTGGGGACCCCCAGCCAGGGGTGGAACATGGGGCAGTGGGTTTGTTTCCCTGGAGAGCTGGGCAGCCACGGTGGGACACCCAAGATGTTAATGGGGATGGAGACTCTGGGGATGGAGATGGGGTTGGGATGGAATTGGGACGGGGTATGCATGGAATGGGAATGGAGATGGGATGAAGATGGGGGTGAGCTGGGAATGGCGTTGGATGGGGAGAGAATGGGATATGCATGGGATGGGGATAGAGAATGGGATGTCTTGGGATGGAAATTTGGACAGATGTAAGATGGGGAGGAAGAGGGGATAGGAGCAGGGGTAGGATGGGGATGGATGGAAGGATGGATGGATGGGAATGGGGTGGGGGTAGAGATGGGATGAGGATGGGATTGGAATGTGGATGAAGATAGGAAGGGGACATGATGGGAATGGACGTAGGATGAGGATGGGCTGGGGAAGAATGGATGGAGGGATGGAGATGGGATGGGATGGGATGGGATGGAGATGGGATGGGATGGCATGGCATGGCATGGCATGGCATGGCATGGCATGGCATGGCATGGCATGGTGACAAGATGGGGACTGAATGGGGATGGATAGAGGGCTGCCAGTGACATGGGATGGGACGAGACAGGATGGGACGGCACAGGACGGAACAGGAAGTACTGCTGGTCTCCCCCATGCAGAGTGTGATGAGCAGTCATGGGGGCCGGACTGTGGACAGCGCTGCCTCTGCCACCAAGGGGCCCCTTGTGACCCCCTGACTGGGGTCTGCTCCTGTCCCCCCGGCTTCACCGACCCCCTGTGCCACCAGCCATGCCCACCCGGCACCTATGGGCAGGGCTGTCACCTGTCCTGCCCCTGCCACCACCAGGCCCCCTGCAATGCCTCCACTGGCGCCTGCCTCTGCCCACCGGGACTGAGTGGCCCCCTGTGAGTATTAACCCCTCACTCGGTGCCCTCCCCTCCTCTGCCAGCCCCAGGCAGGGTCCTGCTCACCCCTCACGCCCCACAGCTGCCAGGTGCCCTGCCCTGAGGGGATGTCCTGTACCACCTCGTGTCCCTGCCAGAATGGGGGCATCTGCCACCCCTCCAGCACCAGCACCTGCGTCTGCCCTCATGGCTGGATGGTAGGTGGATCGTGCCCTCCTCCAAATGTGGTCTCTGCCTCAGCTTCCCCTGCTGACCCTGGTGCTCCTTTGCAGGGGGAGATCTGCTCCATGCCGTGTCCCCCTGGGCGCTTTGGCCCTGGCTGCCAGGGCGAGTGTCGCTGCCACAACGGGGGCCACTGTGACCCCCACGGGGGACAGTGCCAGTGTGCCCCTGGCTTCACTGGAGAGCAGTGAGAGGGGAACTGAGCACGGGGTGGGGGAAAAGGAATATGGGGATGGGGGTCTGAGGTATTGGGGGGATAGAGAGGAGGGGGATGAGTGGGACCTGGATTGTGGGGGCAGGGGTGTGGGGCCACTGGGGGCTGGGAGGGGCTGGGCATATGAAGGGGTGGAGGGGAATGAGGGGCTGGGGGATTGAGGGCACAGGGGAATGGGGATCCAGGGGATTGGAAGGCCAAGGGGATGGGGGAAGGGGAGGGGACACCTGGGGACAGGGCTCTTTGGAGTGGGGTTCCATGGTCTGGGAGCAGGTGGAGATGGAGGTGCACAGGGAAGGGGCATCCAGGGACAGGGCACAGGGGGATCACGGATGGTAGGGGATACGTGAGGATGTGGCACATGGGGACAAAGCCACCACAACCCACTGCTGCCAGGACCAGGTCTCCCTGCAGGCCAGGCAACCCCAGCTTCCCCAGTCTGGCATGCAATGAGCTGAACGGCCTCAGCTTGGAGCTAGGGGGATCCCAGGAGCCACCTCAGCTTGTGGTGGGGCTCTGTCACCAACTCTGCCCCCCATGCAGGTGCCAGGAGAGGTGCCCAGTGGGGCGGTACGGGCAGGACTGCCAGGAGAGCTGTGACTGTGCCAACGGGGGCCAGTGCTTCCACGTGGATGGGGGCTGCCTGTGTGAGGCCGGCTTCCAGGGTAGCCGCTGCGAGGAGCGGCACTGCCTGCCCGGTCTCTACGGCCTCCACTGTGAGAACCGCTGCCTCTGCCACCCCCAGCACAGCCAGAGGTACGTCGGCCATCCCCCCCCAGCATCCCCATCCCACCCTGGCATCCCCATCCCACCCCAGCAACCCCCCCAGCATCCCCATCCCACCCTGGCATCCCCATCCCACCCCAGCAACCCCAGCCAACCCCAGCATCCCCAGCCCAGCTCTCCCATCCCACCCAGCTCCTCCCACCATCCTCGCCTTTTCCACCATATTCATCTTCTCCCGTCATCCTCACCTCCCCCACCACCCTCATCTCCCTGTGCACCAATCTCATCCTCCCCTACGCCCTTTCCCCCCTGCGATGTCCCCCTGCACCCTCAGCCAGCCAGCCAGGTGTTGGCTGCATGACCAGGAACACTTTAATCCCTACCTGGGGCAGGTGCTTTGTGTTCCCCTGTTTGCAAAGCCCCTTCCCAGCACAGCCAGTGCCCCGTAGCAGGAGCACTGGGGTTCTGAGTGTGCACCCCCAGCTGTCACCCGATGCTTGGGGAGTGCGTTTGCCTCCCTGGCTGGGCCGGGCTCTACTGCAATGAGAGCTGCCCCTCTGGCTACTTTGGGCCCGGGTGCCTGCAGAGCTGCCTCTGCCTCCATGGGGGGGTCTGTGATGGGACCACCGGCCACTGCCACTGCCCCCCTGGCTACACGGTGAGGGGTATGGGGGCTCGTGGTCCTGGGGCAGCGTGGGGGGTGTGGGACTCTGGGTGCTGCTGGAGGGATCATGGGGGCTCTGGGTGGTTCTGGGGGAAATGGGGGTGTTCGGATGGTTTGGAGGCTGGGCAAATATGGGGTCTGGGCATCGCTGGGGGAAACATGGGAGTCTGGGCATCCTCTGGGATGGGTTGGGAGTCTGGTTATCTCTGAGGGCAGTTTCAGGGTCTGGGCATCCTTTGGAGGTACAGAGTATGTGGGCATCCTTGGCGGGAAACTTGGGGATCTGGGCAACCCTGGGGAGAGCTTGGGGTTCCTGTGGGAGAATGGGGGTTTTGGGGTTGTCCACTTCCCCACAGCACCAGGTTACCAAGAGAAGGTGGGCGGTCCCCAGACACGTGGGTCCTTTCCCCAGCCCTGGGCGGGGGTCCCATCTGTCCTGAATTCTTGGTCCCCACACCCAGGACGAGCACTGCTCCTCCCTGTGTCCCTCCAACACCTTTGGGATGAACTGTTCAGGGCACTGCTCCTGCCAGCACGCCCTCGCCTGCTCCCCACTCGACGGCTTCTGCTTCTGCAAGGAAGGTAGGTGCATACCAGGGTCTGGGGGGTCCACTGTCCCCACCCCCACACCCACCACCCCCCTGTCCCCTCATCCCACAGGCTGGCACGGACCTGACTGCTCAATGCCATGTCCTGCTGGTACTTGGGGTCCCAGCTGCAACCGGAGCTGTGACTGTGCCCATGGGGCATCCTGCGACCCCCAGAGCGGGACCTGCCACTGCCCCCCGGGCTGGCAGGGCCCTCACTGCCTGCAGCCCTGCCCGGTGAGTCCTTCTGGCTGTGCTGGTGCTGCTGGCACTGGGGGTCAGTGCCACACCACCCTGCGCTGACTCGCCAGCCTGTCCCCATGCTCCAGAACGGGACGTTTGGGGCAGGCTGTGGGGAGCACTGTGTCTGCGCCCACGCTGATGGCTGTGACCCAGTAACAGGAGAGTGCCACTGCCTGCCCGGCTGGACAGGTAAAGGGGACACCAGGCATGGGGAGAGCCCCACTGTGTCCTTAGCCATGACCTTCACCCCTCACTCTCCCTGCAGGGCCGCAATGCAAGCAGGGCTGTCCCCACGGCTCCTGGGGCCGGCGCTGCCACATGTCCTGCTCCTGCCGCAACGGAGCCTCCTGCTCCCCCCAGGATGGATCCTGCACCTGCGCCCCAGGGTACCGCGGCCCCACCTGCCAACGCCGTGAGTGAACACCCCACAAAATTCCAGGTTGCTCACAGCCTGATCCTTAAGCCCTGAGCTGAGGGCAAGCTCGTTCCTCTCTCCCCAGCCTGTCCCGCCGGCCGCTATGGCAAACGCTGCTCCCTGAGCTGCTCCTGTGCCAATGGCTCCTCCTGCCACCCCACCAATGGCTCCTGCCTCTGCAGCCCAGGCTGGCGTGGCCCCCGCTGCTCCCAGTGTGAGTGAGCGGCGTAGGGCAGGGTTGAGGGGGAGTGGGGAGCAAGGTGCCTCTGATTCAGATGGGAGTCTGGAGGGAACAAGAGCAAGAACTGCCCATGGCCACCTGGGTGATCCCTATGTAGTTCTGGCTGGGCAGCACAGAGCCATACAGGCCTCTGTGGACCTCCATGGTCCTGACCACCCTGCAGCTGAACGGTCTCAGTGGGAGCTATATGGTAACGCTGTGTCCCCAGCCTGCGCCCCCGGGACCTTTGGGCTCCAGTGTGGCCAGCTCTGCCACTGTCCCCACAATGCCACCTGCGACCCCACCAACGGGACGTGTCCCTGCACCCCAGGCACGACTGGGCCCCACTGTGAGGCTGGTGAGTGGGGGCAGAGCGGGGGCTCCCTGGGTTCCCTCCCTGACCCTAAGGTCTGACACTCCTTCCCACCCCATAGGGAATCCTGACTTGCCCTACACCATCGAGCCAGCCCCGCCTGCAGCCTACAGCCCCCTGGGCATGGTGCTGAGCCTGGTGGCCCTGGTGGTATTGCTGGTGGCTGTGGTGGTCACAAGCCTGTGCTACCATCACTGGCAGAAGGGGAAGGAGCGGCGGCACCTGACCGTGGCCTACAGAGCAGGACAGACAGACACTTCTGACTACATGGTGCCAGGTCAGCCCGGCGTGGTGGAGATGTGGCCCCAGCCCTGGTGGCCCTCTTGCACCAGGCTGACTGCTGTCCCTCCAGATGTACCCCCAAGCCACCATGCGCACTACTACTCCAACCCCAGCTACCACACGCTGTCCCAGTGCCCGCTGCCAGCCCCCGGCCCCCAGGACAGAGCCAGCTCCCTCAAGGTATGGCAGGGTGTGGCACAGGACAGCACAGTGTTGCATGGGGCAGCATGGCACCACTGCCTTCGAGACTAACCTGTCCCCTTTTTTGGGCTCCAGGTACCTGGCACCCAGCTCTTTTCTAGTGTGGAGAGACCCTACAGCCCCGAAGGCAATGCCACGCTGCCTCCGGACTGGAAACACCTCGGGGCATCAGCCCTGGGCCCCAGGGGTAAGGAGGAGTTGGGGGCAGATCTGGATCTTGGCCAGAGTGGGGTGGGCACCTGAGTCCCTTCCCTGCTCAGGATCCCCTGGGCGTTCCCAGGGATGGGGTGGGTGGAGAACCTTCATGCTGGAGGGGAGATGAAGCAGAGAGGAGCCCAAACATGCCCTCCTAACAGGCAGGCAGCTGGATCGGAGCTACACCTACAGCCACGGCCTGAGGAAGTGTGACAGCAAAGGTAGAAGTGTGATGGAGAGGATAGGGAAGAGATAGTGATGGGATGGGGAAAGGATGGGGATGGGGTGGGATAAGCTGGGCCTGAGGTAGGTATGGGAAAAGGGTTGGCGATGGGGTTGGGGTTGAGTTAGGGAAGGGATGGGGATGGGGATGGGGATGGGGATGGGGATGGGGATGGGAATGGGAATGGGGATGAGGATGCAGATGGGGATGCAGATGGAGATGGGAGGGGTTGGGCTGGGCGGGGGAAGAGATGGGGCTGGGTTGGGGAAGAGGCAGGGGTGGTTTGGGGATGAGTTGGGACAGAACTGGATTTGGGTGAGGAAGGGGAAGGGACAGGAATGGGATAGGAAAGGGATGGGGCTGGGACTTGCCTGAGACACAGCTGCTCCTTCTCCCCTGTGCTCCCTGCCACGGGGGGTTCCCCAACTGCTTCTCCCCCAGAGCACCCCTGGGAGGGGCTGGGGGCCAGCGCCAGCTCCCTGGCCAGCGAGAACCCCTACGCCACCATCAAGGAGCTGCCCCCTGCCAGCACCAAGGCCCACCACGAGGGCAGCTACATGGAGATGAAATCTCCTGTCCAGCGGGAGATGTCCTACGCTGAGATTGGGCTCCTTGAGGAGCCACAGGAGGGTACGGCTCGGGATCCCCTGGCCCTGGTGGCCTTGGTCAGTGGGGACACAGCCCCAGTGATGGGGAGTGCATAGCCTCGGGGAGGAGACAGCCTCGGTGACAGGGGCTCCACAGCCCTGGGGCGGGACATGACCCTGGTGACAGTGGCTGTCTGTCCCCAGGGGGACATTGGTGATACGGGCTTCATGACCCTGGGGGAACGTGTCCCCTTGCAGCCTTCTCTTGTCCCTGCAGAGAGTTGTCCTGAAGGGCCCGAAGGCCCCCCCTACAGAGAGCTCCCCAGCCACTACGACTCCCCCAAGAACAGCCACATCCCCAGTCACTATGACGTGCCGCCTGCCCGCCACTACCCCCCGTCCCCACCACTGCGCAGGAAGGACCGCTGAGGAACCCTGTGGACAAGGGTCCAACCACAAGGGGACAGAGGATCCCTGCGGGGGCTGGACTGCCCTGAGACTGTTGCTGTCCCTGAGCACGGGCCTGTGGGTGGTGAATAAAGGGGGTTTGGTGTGGAGTCTGGATGTTGTGCATGACTGCCTGCGGCCAAGTCCCCACTGAGTGTCTGTGCCAGGGAACCGTACAGAGCTGGCACCATGGTGGGAGGAAGGGGGGGAATGGTGGGGTCCCCGGCGCACTGTGGGCCTCCCTCAGCTCCGTGCTGGGTCACTGCTCCCTCCAGGGTGTGCACAAGGTGAGAACCCGAAAGCTTTTGGGTTCTACTCAAAGTATGGCAGTGCCCGTTGTGCACTGTGGCAGGGAACAGACCACGTGCGGAACAGGGAAAGGCTGATGGAGCCCACAGTGTGCCAGGAGTGGGGTTACCTGTGGGCCTGCATGAAGCCCAGGGAAGGGAGAAGCCCTGAAGTGGCCCAGGAGGAAGAAGGGGCCATCTGATCTTCAGAAAGGCTGGCAGAGCTGTGGGAGGGAGCAGAGTCCCTGGAGATCTGCCAAAGGCTGATGGAGCCCATTGGGCCTTTTGTGGGGAGCAGGTGCTCTGGTGGGCTGGGCAGAGCGTGGGAAGATCTGCAGTTGGATCAGAATAGAGCAGGAGCTTGTGTGGACATGGGCAAAGCCCAGCAGAACCCATTGTGCTCTTGGGGAGGAGCAGGGTCCAGGCTGTTCTGTGGAAATTCCATCAGATCCCACTGCGGCGACTGGGAAGGGGCAGGGGTCTGTGCGATGCCATGGAAAGTTCTGCAGAGCCACTGAGCACCTTGGGAGGGAGCAGGCATCCCAGAAAGCCCAGCAAAGCCTGTCTCACACCCTGGGAAGGACAACAATCCCTGTGCAGGTCCAGCTGGGCCCGCCAAGGACCAGCAGTGGGAGCAGGGACCTGCATTGTCCCACACCAAGCCCAGCAGGATCCGCCAGGGTTCATCAGGAACTGGAGTGACAGGACAAGGAGGAATGGCTTCAAGCTGAGAGAGAGCAGGGTTAGGTTAGAAATTCTTCCCTGTGAGGGTGGAGAGACCCTGGCACCGGGTGCCCAGAGAAGCTGTAGCTGCCCCATCCCTGGAAGTGTTCAGGGTCACTTTGGACACTGGGACTTCGAGCAGCCTGGGATGGCAGAAGATGTCCCTGCCCACGGCAGGGGGTAGAATGAGATGAGCTTTGAGGTCCCTTCCAACCCAAACCATTCCATGATTCTGTGATTCCACCTCTGGAATGACTTTAGCCCTTGGGCTTGAAGTAGGTTTCTCTTCTAGAAGTGTAATAATGAGACACCAACGGGCTCTGGGAAATTTTGCTTGGCAAGTACATGCTCTGAGTAACAGGACAAGATGTGCTCTTGGAGAATTAAACCTGTGGCTCAGCAGGCTGTGAAGATGACATTGCAGAATGCATCAGCATTAGACACCTAATTAAAGGAATAAGGAATATGTGGGATATTAAACTTCACCAGTGGGGAATGCTGTGTCCACAACGCTGCTACTTCTGTAGAAGAAGCCCAAGTCAAGGTGAACAGAAGTGCTGAGCAAACATTGGAATTGTTCTGGTAATGCAACCGATGGACTAGTGTGGTGGATGGAGTCCTAAACCATGGATTATCTTGCTGTTGTAGCCTCTGGGGCTCACGGGGAGGGGAAATGGCTGATCTAAATACGAGCAATGTTGTTAGTGGGATTTATATTCTTAAGGATTGCCATTGCTGTTGTTCACTGCAGAATTCCTCATTTGCTCTCTTCTATCTCATCTCTTCCTTCTGTTCACTACGTGGTAATCATCGCCCTGGAAGAATTCCCGGGAAGGAGATTTAACCGGCTCTGAGCCACGGGGGGGTGGTGTTGTTCCAGAACAGGTTCTTTCACCCAGAGTGCGAGAGGCCAATCTACACACAGGGTGAGGCATTTGATTTATTTACTGCTCTGTGCAGAGAGCAGGGCTGGGCAACCTGTCTGGAGACAACAGCGTGAAACTGAAAGATTAAATGTGAGTGCCTCAAACATTTGGCAGCTGGGAAAGGCAGGAGGGGCTTCGCTGAGGCCTTTCTGCATTTCTGACCGAGGGGAAAGGGAGAGTTTATGGGTGTGGTGGTGAGATCTCAGATCTGCCCGGCCACAGCTCAGGAGCTTTAAAAGACTCAGTTCAGGGGGAAAGGGTGATCCCAGCACCGGAGCATAGCCAGGACAGAGTGAACACACCACTGGATCCAAGGGTGGGCAGAGCTCAGTCCCCTCCCCTCCCCTCCCCTCCCCTCCCCTCCCCTCCCCTCCCTTCCCTTCCCTTCCCTTCCCTTCCCTTCCCTTCCCTTCCCTTCCCTTCCCTTCCCTTCCCTTCCCTTCCCTTCCCTTCCCTTCCCTTCCCTTCCCTTCCCTTCCCTTCCCTTCCCTTCCCTTCCCTTCCCTTCCCTTCCCTTCCCTTCCCTTCCCTTCCCTTCCCTTCCCTTCCCTTCCCTTCCCTTCCCTTCCCTTCCCTTCCCTTCCCTTCCCTTCCCTTCCCTTCCCTTCCCTTCCCTTCCCTTCCCTT